>NC_136810.1:43968366-44650866 GCF_951216825.1 Electrona antarctica
ACGGACACACGGACACACGGACGGACGGACGGACGGAGTGCAAAACATACTCTCTCCCCATGCCTTCGGCCTGGTGGAGACAATTACTGTCATACTACAGTAATGCCCTATAGAGGGTATGCACATGCATAAAGTCAATGGCAAATCGAGTGGCAAAGTGAGTGACGAAGTGAGTTTAAATTCGTTTAACGTTGTTTAATGCAATCTACTTTCCTACTACTACCCCCAAAAATATATGTAATTGGCCGTCGACCCCCATCTGAAAAGAATATGTTGTTCCAGGGATGCGCCGTTCACACCAAGCATGATAACTATAAATACAATTGTGTCGTCGTTTAAAAAAATGGTTTGAACTGTAAATGGATGTCATGAGTCCATACATAACTAAAACGAAAACTATAGTGATGAATACTATCATTTGGACCACTTTCAGAGAGTTGTTTTTTAACCCTAGAACACTAAACACGGGTGATAATTATAATTTTCATAATGTTGCTGATGTCTGAGGTGGGTGGGTCTTTCAGTACCTTCATGATGCTCAGTGACATCATAGTATGTTTGTTTCTCTGCCAACATCCCTGGTTTTTCCTACAGGTGAAAAGGTGTTTTTTCACCCGTGTGAATTTCACCCGTGTTTAGTGATAGTGTGATATAGAGAAAAATCCCATACACCCACAATGGACTTTTTTATTTTGTCCTCACATGTCCCAGGAATGGGTGGACCAAAGGAGAAGTTCCCAGCTCCAATAGATTTTTTTTAGGAATATTTAAAAAATGCGTGCGTGCGTGCGTGCGTGCGTGCGTGCGTGCGTGCGTGCGTGCTGCAGTGGTCAATGTGTGTTGGGCTGCTCAACAGTGATACCTTAGGTCAGTGGTGGTATTTCCGCACTGAAGCTGACATGCATAGTTACATGGACACATGGCATACAGACAGACATTGCTGGTATACTTGGGAGTGGCTGCTGGCACCACTCAAAAAAAGCACTGCACTGCATGCTCTCCATCTCCAGCAAGTTCTCAAACTCTCGCTGACTAATATGAAGCTGACAGAAGTTATTGCCGAGCTGCTACAGAGTGTGGTCAACTTGAAATGACCTTTTGACCTCTCACATCTGGTGACCTCCTGCACGACAAACTAACAATGCTCAGTAGATCTAGCTAAGAGACCATATAGTGATAGGCTGGATCGATAGCAGTGGCAGGTCAATGACAGCTTATTGGTGACCATGCCTCTATTGATTCACACACTGGTAAACACAGAGAGATTGGACGGGTTCAGACCCCTGCACGGACACATGCTTACGGAGAGGGTACAATCCAATATGGCAGTGGTTTTCAACCAGTGGTCCTTGAGGCGGGTTCCGCAGGTGTTCCCCAGCTAAATGATGGAGAGTTGGCAACTGTGGCAGTTCAGCCTGCCACTGAGACTGAATGGTTAAAGTTTGAATTATTATTTATGTCTCAGTGATATTTGTTATTGTGACTTTATGTATATTGTGTGGTGTCTGATTAATTGATTGCTAATTGGCTCCAGGGTAGGGAGCATACTAACTGGGTTTGTGTGGGGAACACACCAACTTGATTATGTATGTATAGAGACACTTATCTTTAATTATTATGGGGATAATTTATATTGAGTAATGTGTGACACAATGTGTATTAACTAAGACATGTAATGTCTCTGGAGTCTGGATTGGTCTTGGATTTTTCTTATAAGGACTCCGACTTGCTATTTTTCCTGTTTTTGGCTATTTTGCAATCTGTGCCTTCCGGCCTAGCACTATCCACACTAGGCAGAGTGTGACAGCAACCAAATGGACCCATATAGATCTTTAACTCTCAAGAGTTACATTATTGTTAAACATCTGCATTACTTAATTTACAAGAAGTCTACACAATTAGAGAATGTAAAATGATTGTTATTTTTGATCAACTTTTGCCTAATGGTACCAACATCAATACATGGAATTGTGGACAAAACCCTATCCGACGATAACAAAATATTATTAGAGGCTGAATAAATAAATAAATAATGGGCCTTGATACGAAAAGGGTTGAAAACCACTGCTATATGGGTACAGTTCTTCCAGCACGGCTCCAGGGATAATTTACTTAAACTCTCCAGTCTCAGTAAAAGAAGGTTAGCCAATGGTATAGCACCCTAAAGACTATTTGTACCGAGTAGACCACTAGACTGTATACATGTAAACAGAACTGCTACCTTTAAACACATCTTACACCTGAGGCTATTTAAATAGCTTTTGAGCAAAAAATGCAGCAATGCCCAAGGTGACTGCAAAACATTACTGCTATTTGTTTCTAAAAAGCTTTATACCGTGCGTGCGTGCGTGCGTGCGTGCGTGCGTGCGTGTGTGTAATAGAATTGAAACAGACTTTTTCCCCATCTAAACCAAATCTAGATCTGTTATTGTGGCGAATGCCCCCTCCTCCCCAATCGAGTGATTTAGTGAAAGTGGAAATACCACAATATTCAAAATGTTAAAACAGTGGTCAAAATGTTACTTGAGTAAAAGCACAACATTGGCATTAAAATATGCTTAGTGTATAATAAAGTCAAAATACCCAAAGGCCCATTTAGCTTACGTTTTCTTAAAATAAGGCTTAATTGGAAAGAAGAAACAAACAAAGAAACTTTTCAGCGATACACACGTCTACTCCAGGGAAAAGTGAAGTTGGAGCAGGAAGCAAAGCACTGCAGCACAGGTGCGATGCTGAAATGCAAAGTGGGGTCAGGCTGCATCGTCAGTGACGTTCATAGATCATGCAGCTAAATATTTCTGTTCCTGTATGTGTTCCTAATTGCGTTCAATTTAGCAGCAAGTCACTGTGGGAGCGCACATCTGTTTTACTCCCCCGTCACCACCATGCACTAGCACGCTCAAAACACTACCAGAAGGGAGAGGAGGAGGAGGAGTGTGAGTGTGAGTGTGAGTGTGAGTGTGAGTGTGTGTGTGTGTGTGTGTGTGTGTGTGTGTGTGTGTGTGTGTGTGTGTGTGTGTGTGTGTGCGTGCGTGCGTGCGTGCGTGCGTGCGTGCGTGCGTGCGTGCGTGCGTGCGTGCGTGTGATTATACTTGCCAGGACCAATGTCTCCACAAGTACAGGTACCGTATTATGGAATTTGAGAATTAGACATTGTACAATTTGTACAATATTCTTGGTTCTTACAACGAGTGAAATGTATGTGTTATGGTTTAAAAAAATGTGTGTCAGGCTTAGAATTAGGAAAATATTCAGGTTGGAGTTAGAACTAGTAAGTAAGTCAGAGAGGCTTATTGTCGGTATCAGCCAGGGTGCGGGAGTCTATCCCCGTTTCACAATGCACTAGACCTCTGGGAGATGGAGTCTATCCCCGTTTCACAATGCACTAGACCTCTGGGAGATGGAGTCTATCCCCGTTTCACAATGCACTAGACCTCTGGGAGATGGAGTCTATCCCCGTTTCACAATGCACTAGACCTCTGGGAGATGGAGTCTATCCCCGTTTCAATGTACTAGACCTCTGGGAGATGGAGTCTATCCCCGTTTCAATGCACTAGACCTCTGGGAGATGGAGTCTATCCCCGTTTCACTATGCACTAGACCTCTGGGAGATGGAGTCTATCCCCGTTTCAATGCACTAGACCTCTGGGAGATGGAGTCTATCCCCGTTTCACAATGCACTAGACCTCTGGGAGATGGAGTCTATCCCCGTTTCATAATGCACTAGACCTCTGGGAGATGGAGTCTATCCCCGTTTCAATGCACTAGACCTCTGGGAGATGGAGTCTATCCCCGTTTCAATGCACTAGACCTCTGGGAGATGGAGTCTATCCCCGTTTCAATGCACTAGACCTCTGGGAGATGGAGTCTATCCCTGTTTCAATGCACTAGACCTCTGGGAGATGGAGTCTACCCCCGTTTCAATGCACTAGACCTCTGGGAGATGGAGTCTATCCCCGTTTCAATGCACTAGACCTCTGGGAGATGGAGTCTATCCCCGTTTCAATGCACTAGACCTCTGGGAGATGGAGTCTATCCCCGTTTCACAATGCACTAGACCTCTGGGAGATGGAGTCTATCCCTGTTTCAATGCACTAGACCTCTGGGAGATGGAGTCTATCCCCGTTTCAATGCACTAGACCTCTGGGAGATGGAGTCTATCCCCGTTTCAATGCACTAGACCTCTGGGAGATGGAGTCTATCCCCGTTTCAATGCACTAGACCTCTGGGAGATGGAGTCTATCCCTGTTTCAATGCACTAGACCTCTGGGAGATGGAGTCTACCCCCGTTTCAATGCACTAGACCTCTGGGAGATGGAGTCTATCCCCGTTTCAATGCACTAGACCTCTGGGAGATGGAGTCTATCCCCGTTTCAATGCACTAGACCTCTGGGAGATGGAGTCTATCCCCGTTTCAATGCACTAGACCTCTGGGAGATGGAGTCTATCCCTGTTTCAATGCACTAGACCTCTGGGAGATGGAGTCTATCCCACCTTTGCTTCATGGGGTGAAAACAACACAGCTTACCATTGGAATTGCATTCGGGACCCTACACTTTGTTACATTTGATGTTTTACATATGGAGTATTGTGATTGCAACAACCACCAATGCAGTGAAAAAAACGGGACCCCGATTCTGCAAATAATCATATTCCTTGAGAGACGCACATCCCAGTTTTTGCGGGGTCCAAACAAAGAATCAAGTGACGTTGATCGCCTTCCCCTATTGGCTCAGACTAGGACATGACGCATATGTGGTCAGAAGAATAAACTCACAACATGCCACGCAGCAGCACATTGTGAGCTTGTGGATCTGCTATGTTTTGGGGCTTTTTAGGCTTTCGGAGTGAAATATGTGTGTGTGTGTGTGTGTGTGTGTGTGTGTGTGTGTGTGTGTGGCGGCCTGGCGGGTGGATAGAATTAGGTGGAGTATGATTTCGCCGGCAGGGAGGTAGGTAGGTGTAGCAAAGCGCCCAGGGCCCTGGCAGGGATAAGTAATGGCTTTCCTTATCTCGGCTGATTTCTCTCCGGGTTTAATTACTTCCCGCCGCTCGCTCTGTGCTATTTACATTAGGGGCAGATTTTCAACCTGGCTCGGTGCATGTGTACACACTGGATCCCACGCCGGGTCAGGCGAGACCCTCGCTACGTGCACCGAGTACGCACGAGGCGACACAGTATATCCTTGCTGTCGGCAGAAACCTCTTATATCACTTTTATCCGTCCATAATTGCCTAAACTGTAATCCAGGGTGCAACTCGACCCTCTGCCAACCTGGGGAGAGCCCTGAACTGAGCTCAATGCACGAGGAGTGAGCAGGCCGCTTCTTATCACCTGACAGGGGGAGTTTCCGCCGGTAGGACGTATAACGCGTGGAAGGAACGCGTTCAACAGCAACAATATAGAATCCCAAAAGGTAACGGCCAAATAAGTCTCTGCACCTGCCTACCAGAACGACAGTGAGAACACCAAAATAGTGTGTTTTTACAGGTTCAGTAAACACCACTACCAGTGCCTGAAAACTGCTGGTATAGAGGGAGGTGATGCATGGTAAAACACTAAATGTATTGTTGTGTAATGTAAACACGGGGCGAAACACAGGGCAAAGTTACATTGTCCCCCTCACACACAGACACACATTGTCCTCTTTTTTTCCTGTCCAATCCTCCATCCCCATCCAGTTATGTTAATGAAGCAGCCAGGCCGGCACTTAAGGTGATGCAACCTGTCACACTATTTCAAAGAGCCGACCGACACTTTCATATCCTGGGCTGCATAGCGGCTAGAGCTCCTCCATATTGCTGCCCCAGCTATATCTTCCAGAGCCCTTGATATACGACAGTGTCCTCTTGTTCAATTACACATATCCCACAAACTCACCCGGGCTAAATCTAATCCCTTTCTGCTCAGAAATTAAAGAGTTCAGGGTCGCCCCCCCCCCCGGGCCCGGAGATAAAGAAACATGATGGATTGAGTTATGAAATCCATAATGTGGCTTTTTTCCCCCGATGAGGCCTGTATAAAATACACATAATGTAATTGAGGGAGTGAGTGAGGTGGCGGGAGAAGATGGATAGCTGGCTGATTAGGACAGGTTGTGTAAGTTCAGCTTGGACATGTGGAATTACGTTGGCTAATCATCAGCTCACATGGATTTACAAGCTGGTGGAAGAAGATTTCTTTTTTTTTTTAAACGTACTGTAGGTAAACGTACGGTAGCAATACCAGCATATACAGCATATCGTTGCTGTCGGGCAAAAACCTCTTATCTCCATATTTTTGAGTGGTGCAACCACTCCAAGGAACAGCAATGTCCGTGTTAACCTATGTGACTATGTGTGTGGCTATGAGTAGCAGTAGGGGCAAAAGTGGCGCTGTTGTGCCAGAAACAGAGAGAAAGAGATAGTGCTGCACTGTTGCCTGCTAATGAGAGAGAGAGAGAGAGAGAGAGAGAGAGAGAGAAGGGGGGGGGGGGGGGGGGGGGGAGGATGGGGGAGGGGAGTTGCACCACTCAGTTCAGTGCAAATTACCGCCCTACTCAATCATCCCATACAGCATCACACAAAAGTATCCAAAGTAGCAGATCTGCAAGCTCAAAATGTGGCGGGACGCAGGGCTGGACTGGCCACCTGGCATATACCCGCATTGCCCGGTGGGCCGACCAATGAATGGGCCTAAGAAAATTACATTACAGTAATTATCAGAACATTACATGGAGAGATGTTTTTCAGTAAAGGTGTTAGTGTTAGGGCTCGTTTGTTTGTGTGGGCCAAATGTCAGAGCCCAATCAACCATTCATTTCTGGCATCTACTGTATTGTTGTACTCCCTCACCAAAGGTAAGTGGTTTTGGTCCATAGTTTCCTATGGACAGTACAACAGTACAGTACAACAGTCTACACAAGAATGCTACGAATGGCACTAGGTGTCACATGGACGGACCGCATCAGAAATGTGGACCTCTATGGGGACCTACCACGCGTCACGGACAAAGTCAGAGAGAGAAGGATGAGGCTGGCAGGGCACTGCGTCAGGCACCCAGAACATGAGGCAAGTAAATTGACCCTATGGGAGCCAACCCAGGGCAAAGCCAGGAGGGGAAATAAGCGTACCACCTATGTAGACGTGCTGCGGCGTGACAGCTTGGCTGACAACACTGCAGAGCTCAAGAACCTGATGTTGGATAGGAATTTGTGGAGGGCAGCGATCCAGGAATCCTGAGTTGGTGTTGGCTAGACCTCACTCTCGCAGCAGTCAGGTTTTGGTGAGGTAAGTATGACCAGCACCACCAAAAAGGGCAAAAACCAACATATTGTTTCATTAGGTCTTTAAAAGCCTGTATTCTGTACTGTACATGCCTCTATAGCTACAGTAGAACTAAAAGTCAGCCAGAGACATGAATTCAACACTGTAGTTCTGTGGAGATGCATTCAAAGTTATCATAATCCAGCTTAGAAACATGCTTGTATAGTATGATCAATCTACTGTACAGTGTGTGTGTGTGTGTGTGTGTGGGCGTGCACAAAAAGGCTATAGCCTTGGACATAGGCAGTTGCCTTGGTAACAGCTTGATGAGAGAGAGTCCAGGCACATTGCAGTGCACACAGGCGTGCACGCAGCACACACACACGCACACGCACACGCACACCCACACCCACAGTTATACATGTTACTATCCTTGTGAGGCCGTCAACAATTAATTTTGGTAATCACGTTTTTAAGCCTAATGCCAATAAAGGAACCTATTGCGACGCAACTGGAGCACAACTGCCGTAACCCCTCAGTGCTGATTTTGACAGCAATTTTTTATTTAGTTTTAGTCATAGTCTTTTGAATACAATTCCCTTTAGTTTTAGTCATCTGCAATGTGTTAGTCTAGTGTGGTTATACAACAGCTGTATACTCTGAAAGCACTCAACATACTCAGTGTACAGGGTAGGTGCAGGATTAGGGTTAGACTTTGACTGCCACCAAAGACTGTAGTCCCTTTACTGCTGCCGGGATGCACGGTTCTTTGAAAACCTTCACTTTCACTTCCCCAAAAAAATCAGGAAGCAAAATCGCCTATAACTAATCTGTCTAACAAAACTTTAAAAGACTTCAGAAGCGTTCGTAACAGCGAGGTAGAGCCTGAAACCCATTTAGACCTGAGGACGATTCTACAAATGTCTTGACAGTTTTCTGAAAAACCCATGTTTCTATGTCAGTCAAACATTTTCATGTAAAGGACCCCCAAACAGTAATTGGCCGCCGACCCCCATCTGAATATATGTTGTTCCAGGGACCTCCCCAGAAGTAAAGATTTGCGTTAAAAACGTTATATACACTACAGTATATAGAATATATATATTCAAAGATTTGCACCACATTTTCACGATAAAAAAAAGACATATGTTATTTTTCAATAGCTAAAGTATAACCTAAAGGGGTTCCCGTCCTGAATGGGTTAACATCCGCGTTCCGTTTAATCCTCACTCTGAGCCTCAATTCAGAGAAAAACGCTGCCAAAGATCACGACTATTAGCATTCTGACGCCAATACATTTGTACTTGTACTCAAGTACATTTTGAATTCTCGCCTTCAGAGTATTTCTATATTATGTAGTATTGATACTACGACCGATAAGTAAAAAGCACTTTTACCACCACTGTCCATCACTGGTGGTGCTGAACATGGCGCTGTCCATCACGGGTAGTGCTGAAACAATTACAGCCACATTGTGCTGCCATGGGTTGTCCATTGCAACACCACTGGCAATGTATTATATGTTTTGGCTTTGTTCAATAAGTCAAAGTGGTTAAATTAATTTTGCCCCTATGCCACAACAATGTGGAACGCCCTCCCAACAGTAGTACAGGACTGTGAATCCCTCTCCTTCAAAACCGCACTGAAATTCAAAACTGGCCCAGGAAAAAGTCAAAGCCCACCCCTTTATTGTATACATATATTATTTATTTTGATTTCTAAAGTGATGTTTTTGCATAGTACTGCATATTTGTATAAATGTTCTGATGAATTGAATATGAAGGACCCCAATGGAAACAAGCCATTGGAATTCTTGCGTTTTAATCCTCAAGCAGAACTTGAGGATTGAACTTGTACTTTCCTGTTTTTCTGCAAACCGCTAATAAAGTATTCAATCAATCACAAATCATGCTCACGTGAGCTATTGTACGTGTGTGTGTGTGTGTGTGTGTGTGTGTGTGTGTGTGTGTGTGTGTGTGTGTGTGTGTGTGTGTTGGGGGATCACTTCCCAGAGCAACACTGCACTCCAAGGGACACACCACAATTCATGCTTAAGTACAGTAAGTGCGTGTGTGCGTGCGTGCGTGCGTGCGTGCGTGCGTGCGTGCGTGCAATGCTCCCCGGACAATACGATACATACATCACATCACATCACAGTCATAAACAATTTACATGTATTTGCATCACTGTAGATTTCACTTGTACGCCGCCATAAACATAGCCATGGGCAGTTTCAATTCCATTTGTGTTTATTATTGGCTTCGCAGTCATAATGTATGCCTTGGATGCATGCACATTCTTAGGAGTGGACAATCTAACAAGCTGTTTCCTAAGTGAGTGTGTGTGTGTGTGTGTGTGTGTGTGTGGGGGGGGGGTATAAGGGCACTGCTACAGTACATACAAGGATAGATTACAAAGCTATACAAAGATAGGAAACAAAACCGCAAGGACTTTCTTTTTGGTGCCATCCTTTTAGACCAGTGGGTCCCAAAATGGGGTCCGGGGACCCTCAGGAGGGGTCCTTGAGGGAGTTCCAGGGGGTCTCGAGCTAACTGATAGTTTGGAACCAAATGGATCCTTATGGGTCTGTAACTATGAGAGTGTACACCCTCAAGAGTTAAATTAAAATTGATTTTACGATATTAATTGGGGGTCCCAGAGATAGAAATGCCATAAAATGGGGGTCCGTAGAGTAAAATGCATGTCAACCTGGGGGTCCTTGAAATTAAACCGGTTGAGAAATGAGAATCTTCTCTTATGGGGGTCCCTGCCCTGGCATATATTTTCAAATGGGGGGTCCGCAGGCCAATTAGTGTCAAGTTGGGGGGTCCTTGACATGAAAAAGTTTGGGAACCACTGATATAGTGTTTGACTACAGTATTTTGTTGCTGTTTCCATTTCTGTCTAATAAAGTATCCAATCAATACTCAAGTACTCAAGTACTTTTTAAACTTTTTTTAACTCCCGTCCAATAATTTGAGAACTTGTAGATTTACATTATTGTTACAAAGCAAACATGAACCAATTAAGACCTATTATGCGATGTGACACAGTGCGAGTGTGGATAACCTACTGTACTGTAGTGTGTAGGCCAGGGAGAAATACCCTTGTGGATAACCTACTGTACTGTAGTGTGTAGGCCAGGGAGAAATACCCTTGCTGCCGGGCACGAACCTCTTATCGTCATTTTTAAACTTTCAGTCATTTCCGTAAATTAATTCCCTATATTTTTTCATCCTACAGTGTCACACAATTTATTTATTTTTTAGTTAAAGCGTGAAAACTAACAGTATTGGTTGGACATGAGGATTCCACGCGAACCGCGCCGACACGCGGTGAGGAAAACTTCCACTCAGTGAGGAAAAGATGCTAATATTGTGCTGAATCGCTGTCCAATTATAACCGACTAATTACCTTCCAGAGACACGGAGAATCACTGAACATTCCCACTGTTTACAAAGTAATGCCAGTGAATTTGACAGGAGCCATTAGAGTTCAGATTTATATCCTACAATTACAACGGTTGTGATGCGTGTCCATTCTAAATAAGCACCAGGATGCATCAATAAGAGAGAAATAAGGCTCGGACGCATATAGTTGCTGTCGGGCAGAAATCTCTTATCTCCATATTTGTTTGTTTTTTCCGTAAATGAAAGCCCGCCCTATAGTTGATCATACTACAGCAGTGGTTTTCAACCAGTGGTCCGGGGACCACCAGTGGTCCTTGAGGGGGTTCCAGGTGGTCCCCAGCTAAATGATGGAGCGGTGGTAACCAAATGGACCACCAGTGGTCCTTGAGGGGGTTCCAGGTGGTCCCCAGCTAAATGATGGAGAGGTGGTAACCAAATGGACCACCAGTGGTCCTTGAGGGGGTTCCAGGTGGTCCCCAGCTAAATGATGGAGAGGTGGTAACCAAATGGACCACCACTGGTGCATGAGGGGGTTCCAGGTGGTCCCCAGCTAAATGATGGAGAGGTAGTAACCAAATGGACCACCAGTGGTCCTTGAGGGGGTTCCAGGTGGTCCCCAGCTAAATGATGGAGAGTTGGTAACCAAATGGACCCTTATAGATCTTTAACTCTTGAGAGCATAAAATGAAACATTTTCATTTTACGCTTCGAAAGAGTTACATTATTGTTAAAGATCTGCATTACAAGAAGTCTACACAATTAGAGAATGTAGAAGAATCGTTGTTTTGATCAACGTTTGCCTGTTATCTCTCCTAATGGTACCAACATCAATACAGCATGGAATTGTGGACAAAAATGTACGACAACGACAACATCATCATTCTAAGTGTTGGGTCTGAGAGGCTTAAATCACATCAAATGGTGATCCGTGGCTCAGATGCAGAATAAATAATGGGCCTTGCCCTTGATGTGAAAAGGCTTGAAAACCACTGAACTACACCATCACACACGAGCACAGGGGTTAAAGCAAGAAAACCACTGAACTACACCATCACACACGAGCACAGGGTTTAAAACCACTGAACTACACCATCACACACGAGCACAGGGTTTAAAACCACTGAACTACACCATCACACACGGGTTAAAACCACTGAACTACACCATCACACACGGGTTAAAACCACTGAACTACACCATCACACACGAGCACAGGGTTTAAAACCACTGAACTACACCATCACACACGAGCACAGGGGTTAAAGCACTGAACTACACCATCACACACGGGTTAAAACCACTGAACTACACCATCACACACGGGTTAAAACCACTGAACTACACCATCACACACGGGTTAAAGCACTGAACTACACCATCACACACGAGCACAGGGGTTAAAGCACTGAACTACACCATCACACACGAGCACAGGGGTTAAAGCACTGAACTACACCATCACACACGAGCACAGGGGTTAAAGCAAGAAAAACAACCAAGACGGAAATGTCTTTTCAGACCCCACTTATCAACTGTCAATTACGGCTGCCTTCGCTCTCAACAAATCCTATTTCTACCTGTTGCGTGGTGCAATCAACTTTCGATTTAGAACTCCAGTGACTTCCATTATTCCTGTAATTTCATCTTTTGGACGCTGCCATGATGGAGAAACTTCCTACAAATCTTTTTTAAAAAGTGGCAGATCCACAACACGATGCATTTCGAGCGTGTATAGATCTGCTACTTTTGACATGTTTCTTTTACTTGAATCCTGAATAGTAGCCTAACCGTTTTGCAGTGGTGAAAAAAGTGTCAATATACAGCGATATAGAAATACATCTTACTGTTACAAGTAAGATGTCCGGAATTCAACATGTACTTGAGTAAAAGTACTTAAAGTACCAACAGTAGAAAGAACTCATTATGCAGAATGCCACATTTAAAAGTTTTCAAATGTATACAAACCTTTTGAATATAGCAGATCTACAAGCTCACAATGTGTCACATCGCAAAGCATTGTGTGCTTGTAGATTGGCTATTTTCAAATGTATAGGCCTAGGGCTGAAGTGGTTAATGTATGTTTTGTAATAATAATAACAATCTACAAAGTAACTAGTAACTAACATTTTCTATACAGTACAATATATGCCTCTGAGATGTAGTCGAGTAGAAGAAAAAGTATAGTGGAAATTGGAAATACTCAAGTAGTACAAATAGGCCTACCTCAACATTTTACACAGTCCCTAGTACACTAGTACACAGTCCTCACTAGTACACAGTCCCTAGTACACTAGTACACAGTCCCTAGTACACTAGTACGCAGTCCCTAGTACACTAGTACACAGTCCTCACTAGTACACAGTCCTCACTAGTACAGTCCCTAGTACACTAGTGCACAGTCCCTAGTACACTAGTGCACAGTCCCTAGTACACTAGTACACAGTCCTCACTAGTACACAGTCCCTAGTACACTAGTGCACAGTGCACAGTCCCTAGTACACTAGTACACAGTCCTCACTAGTACACAGTCCTCACTAGTACACAGTCCCTAGTACACTAGTACACTAGTACAGTCCCTAGTACACTAGTACACAGTCCCTAGTACACTAGTACACAGTCCTCACTAGTACACAGTCCCTAGTACACTAGTACACAGTCCTCACTAGTACACAGTCCTCACTAGTACACAGTCCCTAGTACACTAGTACAGTCCCTAGTACACTAGTACACAGTCCTCACTAGTACACAGTCCTCACTAGTACACAGTCCTCACTAGTACACAGTCCCTAGTACACTAGTGCACAGTCCCTAGTACACTAGTACACAGTCCCTAGTACACAGTCCTCACTAGTACACAGTCCCTAGTACACTAGTACACAGTCCCTAGTACACTAGTACACAGTCCTCACTAGTACACAGTCCTCACTAGTTCACAGTCCCTAGTACACTAGTGCACAGTCCCTAGTACACTAGTACACAGTCCTCACTAGTACACAGTCCCTAGTACACTAGTACACAGTCCCTAGTACACTAGTACACAGTCCCTAGTACGCTAGTACACAGTCCTCACTAGTACACAGTCCTCACTAGTACACAGTCCCTAGTACACTAGTACACAGTCCTCACTAGTACACAGTCCTCACTAGTACACAGTCCCTAGTACACTAGTACACAGTCCCTAGTACACTAGTACACAGTCCTCACTAGTACACAGTCCCTAGTACACTAGTACACAGTCCCTAGTACACTAGTACACAGTCCCTAGTACACTAGTACACAGTCCCTAGTACACTAGTACACAGTTCCTAGTACACTAGTACACAGTCCCTAGTACACTAGTACACAGTCCCTAGTACACTAGTACACAGTCCTCACTAGTACACAGTCCTCACTAGTACACAGTCCCTAGTACACTAGTGCACAGTCCCTAGTACACTAGTACACAGTCCTCACTAGTACACAGTCCTCACTAGTACACAGTCCCTAGTACACTAGTACACAGTCCCTAGTACACTAGTACACAGTCCTCACTAGTACACAGTCCCTAGTACACTAGTACACAGTCCTCACTAGTACACAGTCCCTAGTACACTAGTACACAGTCCCTAGTACACTAGTACACAGTCCTCACTAGTACAGCACTTAAGTACTATTTATTTTCCACCACAGGTAACAGTTTTGGACATATGAGGTTTCCACCCGACACAGACGATAAATAGGACTCACTCCGTACAACTGGGCTAGATTCTGAGAACCAGCGATGTCAGCACAAGATGCATGGGATGTAATCATTAATGCAGGATCGTGCCTACAACCAAAATAAATGTGATGATGAATTGCTGTACGCGCCCCAAACCAGCACACTGTTGTCGTTTACGGCATGGGTCTTCAACTTCATATTCACTATGTAAATATGTACATAGTGTGGTAAGAACTTTTTTTTTTTTTCATTCCTATTTCCTACATTAACCACTTGAACCCTTGCCATCCCCATTGGCAAGCAATACATTGACATTAGTAGCTTGAATCAGCAGACATATTTGCCAAGTAGAGCCTATGCCAGACTATTGAGCCTATGCCAGGGATACAACGGTCGGACATGCACTGCTCTCGTGCTTGCAAAAGGTGGAGGCTGGGGTGGAGGAGGCAAGCTTTGACAGCAGCCGCGTGCGTGGCAGCTGCCTGTGATCCAGGAAGCGCTATAGTGAAGCAGAAGCCACATTTAAAGGGACGCTCTGCTAAGAGCCAACACACACACACTCACACTCACACACACACACACACACACACACACACACACACACACACACACACACACACACACACACACACACACACACACACACACACAAATCTTTATTTAATATGTGAATGAATATGTATTTCTGTTTGGTGTCCATCTATGTAAATCTGATCCTGATTGACTTTCATGAGCTTAATGAAGGAAGTCACCTGTTTATTTATAATAATGCAGTGGTGTAATTATATAAAGTACACTTTTTTACTTAATTTAAAGTAGCAATAACAAAATGTAGAAATACTCTGTTATGAGCAAAAGTCCTGTATTTTAACTGAATAAAAGCTATAGTTAAGAGCAGTTCTTCCACCACCAAAGTTGTAAAAACAGTGTGGGGGGAAAAAATAATAAAAACATGATCTGAAGCCTTTCATCTCCATTTTGGGTTTGCACTTTGCAGCACTCCAAATGAGAGTAGTAGTGAATGCCTTCTCCTTTTGGGTTTGCACTTTGCAGTGCTCCGAATGAGAGTAGTAGTGAATGCCTTGCAGTCTAGAGGAGAGAATCACGTCACGCTCCACCACAGCAGCAGCAGCAGCAGCAGCAGCAGCAGCAGCAGCAGCAGCAGCAGCAGCAGCAGCAGCAGCAGCAGCAGCATGCAGCAGCAGCAGCAGCAGCAGCATGCAGCATGCAGCAGCAGCAGCAGCAGCAGCAGCAGCAGCAGCAGCATGCAGCAGCAGCAGCAGCAGCAGCAGCAGCAGCAGCAGCAGCAGCATGCAGCAGCAGCAGCAGCAGCAGCATGCAGCAGCAGCAGCAGCAGCAGCAGCAGCAGCAGCAGCAGCAGCAGCAGCAGCAGCAGCAGCAGCAGCAGCAGCAGCAGCAGCAGCAGCAGCAGCAGCAGCAGGGTGAACATCCTTTAGGCCTCGGAACAAACTCCTAACAGCAGCTATTCTGATCCCAATCCTGTCAAATGGTTGCCGCTGGGCAGAAACCTCTTATCTCTATATTTCAACTTTTTTACGTATTTATTTATTTACTTTGCACATGAATGGCCTACTTCATCATGCAAGAGTGCAGTGGTTTACTTAAGTAAACGTATCGATACTGCCTCTTGGAAATACTATGTTAAAATTAAAAGTCCCAAATTCTAAATGTACTTGAGTAAAAGTACAAAGGTAGTACAGTTTTCAAATGTATGCAAATCTTTTGAAAATAGCAGATCTATAAGCTCACATTGCGTCACATTGTGAGCAAGTAATCAGACGAGCCTCAGCTGCGGCGTTGTGCGCTCTGCTCTGTGTTGCAGACGCAACATTCCAAATACAACACGGGTTGTGCTTATAACCACGCCCTCGGGCAGGCATAGTATTACTGAGGTTAGGTTTAGGTTTAGGCATAGTTTTACTGAGGTTAGGGTTAGGCTGTCAATCACAGCGACTGGCCAATCACAGAGCGTCCTTGCACCACCCGTGTAGGTTTTGGAATGACGCGTTGCAGACAGACACATATGTGAGAACAGACAATATGGATTCGGGAGAATCCATATTGAATCTAATATTGAACGCATATGGCTAATTTTAAAACCAAAGGTTAAAGAGATGGATCCGACAGAGAGGCTTGGCTCTTGGGTTCTGGGCTGACCCGTGCGACCCTCTAGCGTGAACCTAAGAGCTTTGTATTGTAAGGTAGCACAAGGCGTGGAGTTCTAGGGAGTTGTGCATGGTGGAAAGAAAAAAAAAAGTTGTGCTAATGAATTGTGCAAGCTGAAGCCCTGAGCTCATTAGCACAGAGACACGTTCTGGGATGAAGTAAAGAAAAACAAGCTAAAATATAGTTAACTAGAAAAAGTGCCCTTCTGGGCACAGGTCTCCACCAGGAGGATAGGACTGTGTGAGATGTTTGGCAAAATGTTTAGGAGTAATATAAACATGTTTTTTTGTTTGTTCTTTTTTTGCAACAATTTTCTTCATTTTGTTGAGGAAATGCAGAGCCAGATCACTCATAGCATGAGGATAGAATTCTGGATGAGCAGGACATGTGCAGCATTTCGTACACAACGGGCCACTCCTGAAAACTTTGGAAGGCAATGTTAGCCAATCAGTGTAGAATCTGAGAAATCCAACAGACTCGTCTTGATCACATGACTACAGAGATCATGTGTACCGATTTGCGTGACATTTGGATGAAATCTGTGTGACTAACATAAGCAATGTGTTTTGCAGAAATCGGCCTCATGGTGGCGCTATAACCGGCAGATGTGGAGGGATGCAGGGACAATGTTTTTCCATGGCCTCTAGGGAGTGCGCATACATAAGTTGTATACAGATGGATGCAGTTATAGCTAAAAACAGGAATTGGCCTGTTATAGCGCCACCTTGAGGCTGATTTGGGGAAGAAATGAGTGGCATGTCATCCTCGGCCTAGTGGAAATGTGCGTGTATAATTTCACGGAAATTGCACACTGTGTTTGTGATTTGTGGCATTTTGTTCGAAACGGACCAATCATGTGAGCTTTGGAAGGCAATCTTAGCCAATCAGGATGGAAGATGGGAAATGGTGCAGATCCGTGTTGATCACATGATACACTAGATAGTGTATACCGAATTGTGTGATGTATGGATAAAATGTGTACGAGTAATCTACAGAAATGTGTTTTGCCTAAATGGGCCTCATGGTGGCGCTATAACAGGCCGTTGAGGAATATTTGGGGCAGAGGTTCGTCGTTGGCATCCAGGGAGTGTGTGTGCAAAGTTTGGCATGGATCGGGCCAACGGTGGCAGAGATTAGCTGGTAACAGACGGACGGAAGGAAGGACGCACACACACACACACACACGGACGGAGTGCAAAACATACTCTCTCCCCATGCCTTCGGCCTGGTGGAGACAATGACACAAGGTCTTTCTCAGCCTCCTGCCACATCACACAGTGAGCGTACAGTACACCTCGCTCAAAGCCAGAGGGATTTATGTGGCTTGAAAACATGTACAAGTTCACTCCACAACGAAGTTTACCGTTAAAAAAAAAAGAATGAAATCAAGATTCATTTATATTCATAAGAGTAGAGGTACGTCGTCACGCAGCATGTTTTCGTTCACAGGAAGTGATTCAAATTGGCTTATGTGGACTTTTGATGGTTGAATGGGAAATGTGACAAATGTCCCATTGTTCTGGCAGCCATTGTTAGGTTTGCCCATATGATGACTACGGATATGCTCTAAAACTGTGGAAAAACACTAGGTCTTTAAAGATCTAATAAGGGTCAATTTGGTTACCAACTCTCCATCATTTAGCTAGGGACCACCTGGAACCCCCTCGAGGACCACTGGTGGTCCACAGACTGCTGTAGGCCAACATGTACGTATGTCAATGCACTACTACAGTATCTCCTCTATAGTAAATAAATTATCTTGTGACACTGTGGGTCCCCTAAATGAATTAGCAGCACTATCAGTGACAGAAATAAAGGATGTACTGGACTGAGGCATAATGAACTGGCACTGAGATGCATGAGGGAGGAGGAACCAACATCCATCCATCCATCCATACTGTGTCATCATGGACTGAGATGCATGCAGGTGGAATAGTGAGGCAGCTTAAGGCCATATTTTAGCAAAATGTGGACGCGGCGGACAAAAGCGCCAATTTTTTTCCACATGCTCTCCATAACCATACGTTTCATTTTGGAAGGGGGGCCACGTCATCAAGATGTCAGAAGGCGGCCATCTTGGCGTTCAAAGATGGCCACCATGTAATATCTATAAGTGCCACTATCTCGGCTTCTAAGCCACTTAGGTCAATCTTGGTGTCAAAATATACATTATCTAGGTCAAGGAATGCAATAAGGTCATTGAGAATATCAGTAGACGTTTATTTGTGCCAATATAGAATAAATACGGTCATTCTAGCAACATATTTACATCATCTTCAAGTCTGTTAGCAGTCAGACACATTGAAAAAAGTGTGTGTGTGCGTGCAGTGAAAAGGGGAGGGGTCGGTGAATGTGGAAATTGTAATTGTAATTTGCGTCACAGCGAAATGTTGCGCAATAACAGTATGTCATACAAAAGCAATATTTGTACAGTAAATATGGCAGTTGCATGGATGCAATGTAGTGCAGATGGATTTCTGTGGCATGCATCCTTTTTTGTGCATAGAGATGTGTGCTAACGGAGTGATTTGGTAGGAGAAGTCGGACGGATAAACGGGCATATTGCTTTGCACCCCCTATAGTAGTAGGATGAGCATCAAAACTATATTTTAAATACTTTTCATTAGCACATGCATGCCTTTTACATTCCATAGGGCTGGACCACACATGGACCCCATTTGGTTGTTTTCTGCATCTTCCTCTGTGACCTGCCACCTTCATGTCATCTCTCACAGCATCCTTAAACCTCGTCTTTGGCCATCCTCTTACCTGGCAGCTACATCTTCAGCATCCTTCTCCCAATGTACCCTCATCCCTCCTTTTCACATGTCTAAACCATCTCAACCTCGATCACCTCTCTTGCTTTATCCCCAAACCTTCTAACCTGGGCTGATCCTCTAATTTAGTCATATCTAATAATGTCCTTCCTTTTCACTCCTAATGAGAACCATAGCACCCTTAATTTTGCCACATCCAGCGGTGCCTCCTTTTCATCAGTGCCACCAGCATGGCTGGTCTCACTACCATGTTATACATCTTCCCTCTCACTGGTAGCCTTTTGTCACAAATAACTTCTGAAAACATATGTCCCATTTTCTCAATACACTGGCTTCGCTTGCTAGAACATTTCCATCTCTATACTCACCTTAACCTGTTACACTACTGTCTAGCCAATTGGTACAAATCAATTTCTCCCTCCCTCACCATCTCTCTTTGCCTTACCTCTATACTTACTGTACCCTCTGAAACTCATGGCATTGCCCATTGACATATATATTCATTAATAATCTCTTTTAGAAGGGAGACCTGGGCTACAACAAGATGGCAACATCCTACTATAATGCACACAGTCTGTGTGTGTGTCTGTACATCTGTAATCCACGTAACTCGAGAACCGTTTGCCCCACCGACTTCAAATTCGACACACACGTTCCACACACCCACAGGGAGTGCAGTGCCCGGTGTCGAGTCGGTCGGACCCACGGTTGTCCAGAACAGCCCTTTTTCATTTGGCGGCCATCTTTGAACGCCAAGATGGCCGCCTTCTGACATCTTGATGACGTGGCCCCCCTTCCAAAATGAAACATATGGTTATGGAGAGCATGTGGAAAAATTTTGGCGCTATCCATCCATCCATCCATCCATCCATCCATCCATACTGTGTCATCATGGACTGAGATGCATGCAGGTGGAAGGGAGGGAGGAGGAATCAGCATCTATCCATCTATCCATAATCATGACCGTCAGGCAGGAAAAGCTTGCATCTGCACATGTCCACTGGTGGAAGTAAGTTAAGTAAAAAATATGAATAATGTACAATTCAAAATTCAGTAAAAGTAAGAAAGTATTGGTATCACAATTTACTTGAAATACCAAAAGTAAAAGTAGCCATGCAGAATGTGCCACTTCGCAAGTTCAATGTGTGTATACAAATAAAGTAAAGGAGGGCTTTAAATGAGTTTTAAATGATTGTAGCAAAATGTAGAATATTTGCCTATGAGATGTAGTGGAGTAGAAGTAAAAGTATTGAAAATGTGGAAAAACTCAAGTAAAACAAAAATACCTCAAAATGGTATAGTACTCGAGTAAATGTCAACCACTGCAAATGTCAACAAAAATCAGAAAACTGGAGGATTTAAAAGAAACTTTTTAAATTTCGAGGTCAGGCCTAAATGGGTTAAGTAAATGTACTTAATAAATTCATAAATTAAACAAGCTCTGCTACTTATGCCGTTTTTTAATTTGAATCACGAAAAGCAACACTTTGACATAATGAGGTTTTCCAGAGATGATTATGTAAAGTATAGTCATACATTTTCATAAATATTGTTAAAAAAAAAAGTTGCACAACAATGTAAATTAAGGGCAACCAGCTGTGCTTTCGTACTTCAGGACAGTCACGTTTTGCACTTGACCTTTGGGTACGTTATGCAAAAAGCCAGAACATCCTGCATTAGGATTATATTTGCATCTATAGTAGTATACGCAGCATCGCTCTCAGGATTTAGAAACGTTTGACATTACATAGAGGAGCATTTTTAGCTCTTTTCCCACAGTTACTGTACTATTGTTTGTGTTGGGTGGAGAGACATATCCCCATATTTCAACCGTTTATAAATGCATACCATACTTTGTGTTGGGCAGAATGAGCATACACAGCAAATCTACAAGCTCACAATGTGTGCTGGCTAATTCTTATTTAGTTTAGGTCATAGTCTTCTGAATAAAATGTCATTACGTTGTAGTCATATTTTAGTCACCTGAAATGTTTAAGTCTACGATTTTAGTCGACTAAATCTACAGTTAATTGTGTCAGCAAAAATACATCCTGATTGTAATGGTTGAGTTTACACTTGGTCGCATGCTGAAAATAGCCGATCTACAAGCTCACAAGTTGATTGATTGATAGATTGAAGAATTTATTAACAGTTTGCAGAATTACAGTATATTTCAAGCACAAACTCAATACAAAGGCTGTTAACTGTGAGTGGACGACCCAATTAAGCATTACACTTGTTTCCAATAGGGTCCACCATGTTCAAATCATCAAAACATTTAGAGACGTACAAATAGACACTTCTATAGACAGAACAGGAATTCATCATAAAGGAGGTAAAAAGGGTAAAAAGGGAAAGAAACATATACAGTGAGGGGGAAAAAAAGGGGTGGGCGGTGGGGGGGATTCACGTTCAGCTCCGTTAATTGTCTCCACCAGGCCGAAGGCATGGGGAGAGAGTATGTTTTGCACTCCGTCCGTGTGTGTGTCCGTCCGTCCGTCCGTCCGTGTGTCCGTCCGTCCGTCCTTCCTTCCTTCCGTCCGTCCGTTACCAGCTAATCTCCGGCACCGTTAACCCGGTCGATGCCAAACTTTGCACACACACTCCCTGGATGCCAACGATGAACCTCTGCCCCACATTTTCCAGAACGGCCTGTTATAGCGCCACCATGAGGCAGCTTTTCAAAAAAAATGTACCTAAAACTGCACCGATCTGCGTGAAACGTTGCATGCACACTCCCTAGAGGCCAAGGACAAACCTTTGACCTGCATTTTCCGCATCTGCCTTTTATAGCGCCACCAGGAGGCCGACTTTTGTAAAACACATTTTTTTATATTACTCCTCCAGATTCTGTCCAAAAATCTCACAAATCGTTACACAGTATCTCTATGGTCATGTGCTCAAGTTGGATCTGTCCGATATTTCATATTCCATCCTAATTGGCTATAATTGGCTTTCACAGTTTTCAAGATTGCCCCGTTTTGAACAAAAGCCTCAAATCATGAACGCAGCATGCAATTCACGTGAAATCTTTCACACATTTTCTTACTAGGCTGAGGAATATATCCCACCCTTTTCACATTGGCCTGTTATAGCGCCACCAACAGGTTGATTTTTGCAAAACACATTTTTGGAACAAAATGCCTCAAATCATCCAATTACCATCAAAGGCGTATGAAGAAATGGCAATCGGTACACATGATCTCTGTAGTCATGTGATCAAGACGAGTCTGTTGGATTTCTCAGATTGTACACTGATTGGCTAAGATTGCCTTCCAAAGTTTTCAGGAGTGGCCCGTTTTGTACAAAATGCTGCACATGTCCTGCTCATCCAGAATTCTATCCTCAGAGATGCTATGAGTGATCTGGCTCTGCATTTCCTCAACAAATGAAGAAAATTGTTGCAAAAACAAATAAAACAAAACTCCTCCTAAACATTTTGCCAAACATTACACACACTCCTATCCTCCTGGTGGAGACCTGTGCCCGGAAGGGCACTTTTTCTAGTTTTGTTTGTTTTCCTTGGAGGAGCTGCGTTGGGTCCCCAAGTCGGCTCCGTGGCCGTACCTTGAGTTGGCTGTGTGGCCGCGACCGTCTCTTGTGTTGTCCTTGCGTTCGTGTTTGAGGGATTCCGATTTTACAGGGGCCAGTTTCGAATTGCAGCCGTCCGTAGGTGCCCTTTGAGAGCGGTTTTGAAAGAGTCAAGGGATTCACATGTCTTATGACAGTTGGTAGGGCGTTGGTAGGGCGTTGGTTGGTAGGGCGTTCCACATTTTGGTGGCATAGGAGCGAAAAGAATTTAGTCCCTTTTTTGTGCCGAATCTGGGTTGTACATGGTTCGTTGCACTCCCTCTGGTGTTGTGGGTGTGGACTTCGTTAACATTAAGGAAGTATCTAGACAGGTACATGGGTATCTTGGTGGTGTATCGAATCTTGTGGACCAGACCCATTGCAAGATGCTGTACTCTGTCGTCGACCCTAAGCCATTCCAGCCTGTCGAAGTGGGCAGGGGTGAGGTGGGTTCGGGGGGCTAGGTCAAGTAGGAGCCTGACCAGTTTGTTTTGGGAAGTCTGGAGCCTGGTTTTAAGGGCCTTTGAGGTGCTGTGGTACCAGGAGGTGCATGCATAGTCAAAGAAACCCTGTACAAGGGCTCCTGTTAAGGTCTTCAAGGTGTTTTTGTTGACCAGTGAGGAGATCCTGTAAAGGAATCTTGTTCTATGGTTGACCTTTTTGATTACGTTGGTGGCCATTTTATCACCGGAAAGATTAGCCTCCAGGATGGAACCTAGGTAGGTAATTTCATCTTTACGTGTGATAACATTGTCACCCACTCTAACCAAGAAGCCATTTGCCTTGCTGAGATTACTAATAGAGCCAAAGAGAATGGATTCAGTTTTTCCCAGGTGTAAAGATAGTTTATTATCAGCGAGCCAGGTGCAGATTCTACCGAGTTCAGAGCTGAGGGCATTTTCAACCTGCAGTTTGTCCCTGTCCGAGACCAGCAGTGCTGAGTCATCTGCGAACAGGAACAAGTTGCAGTCACAAGCTGAAGTCATGTCGTTTACATATATTAGGAACAGTAGAGGCCCTAGTATGCTTCCTTGTGGAACGCCACAGCTCACTGGGAGGGGGGGGGGGGACAGTGTTCCGTTCACTTCCACCATCTGTTCTCTCCCCTCCAGGTAGGATTGCATCCAGCTCACTGATGTGCTATCGAAACCAATTGCTTTTAGCTTGTTAACCAGTATTGAGTGGTTCACGGTGTCAAAAGCCTTTTGGAGGTCCAGCATGACCATGCCGCAGTATTTGCCAGCGTCCACCTCTTGTTTGATGTGGTCGCTCAAGTAACGCGCCGCAGTGTTGTGAACACCCGAGCGCAACCAAACATAAAATGATCTCTTCTCCACTAGTCCCTCCCTAATATATAGTCTGGTTATTTGTTGATGAAACTGTCAGTATATTTAGTCATAGTTTTAGTCATTGTCTCCACCAGGCCGAAGGCATGGGGAGAGAGTATGTTTTGCACTCCGTCCGTGTGTGTGTCCGTCCGTCCGTGTGTCCGTCCTTCCTTCCGTCCGTCTGTGTACAGCTAATCTCCGGCACCGTTAACCCGGTCGATGCCAAACTTTGCACACACACTCCCTGGATGGCAACGATGAACCTCTGCCCCGCATTTTCCAGAACGGCCTGTTATAGCGCCACCATGAGGCAGCTTTTCACATTTTTACCTAAAACTGCACCGATCTGCGTGAAACGTTGCATGCACACTCCCTAGTGGCCAAGGACAAACCTTTGACCTGCAATTTCCGCATCTGCCTTTTATAGCGCCACCAGGAGGCTGACTTTTGTAAAACACCTTTTTTGATATTACTCCTCCAGATTCTGTCCACAAATCTCACAAATCGTTACACAGTATCTCTATGGTCATGTGCTCAAGTCGGATCTGTCCGATATTTCATATTCCATCCTAATTGGCTATAATTGGCTTTCACAGTTTGCAAGATTGCCCCGTTTTGAACAAAAGCCTCAAATCATGAACGCAGCATACAATTTACGTGAAATCTTTCACACATTTTCTTACTAGGCTGAGGAATATATCCCACCCTTTTCACATTGGCCTGTTATAGCGCCACCAACAGGTTGATTTTTGCAAAACACATTTTTGGAACAAAATGCCTCAAATCATCCAATTGCCATCAAAGGCTCCTAAACATTACTCCTAAACATTTTGCCAAACATCACACACACTCCTATCCTCCTGGTGGAGACCTGTGCCCGGAAGGGCACTTTTTCTAGTTTGGATTTGTTTTTATTTGGTTTTCCTCAGTGAAAAAGTTTTTTGTCAACGAAATGACAATTTCGTGAATCAATGCGTTGAGAGCTAGTAGATCAGCTGTTTTCAAAGTGCATAATTATTGAACCAATTAATAGTTGCAACAAGAGATTGTAGTCTACTTGCCAGCCCATAGAGATTGTAGTCTACTTGCCAGCCCATAGAGCCCCATTGTGAACCCGGACATGTTGAGTACACCAAGGTTTTATGTTAGAAATGTTGAAAAACTGCCAGATGCTGTTTTGAGTGTTTTTTTTTTTGCTTGTAAATGGATTCAGCATCATGAAAACCCCCTAGTTTGACATTTTGTCACATATTACATAAAGCATGATGACATTTTGAATGTTTTGCATTCTACAGTATAGCCTAGGTTGTTAATGGTACTAGTCCTTACCCGTTCTGAATATATGAACAGTATATAATATAACATGCTGTATGCAAGTTAGCATCCGGCAGTTTCTACATGCTGGGGACCCATACTCAACATGTATAACATAAAACCTTGGTGTACTCAACATGCCTGGGTTCACATTCTGGCCAGCGGACTATTGTGGTAAATAATAACTACATTGGATCCATTGGATCACATCCATTTTGTCTTGGAAAGTAGCGGACACACACGGCTTCCACCCGACAGTGATAAAAGTAGAGCCTAAAGTGAGAGACATTTCATAAGAAAACCACTTAATATCACCCACTCATCTTTATGGGGATACTAAATATGGCCCATCATCAACATCAGTATCGGACCCAATCATTCTGCACGGGTCTCTCACACTTCCATTAAGACTGCTTTAATGGCATGCATTATTATCTGCATGCTACAAATTATGATCCACGGTGGATAATATGGAAGCAATCCACACAGCCAATCTAGGGGATAATAATTTGGTAATTGGACATGATCAAGCAATTCACTCTCAGCATTATATTAGGTGAACTAGAAAAATAGATGCCATTCCGCTGTTTGGCCCATTGTGCCTGAAAGCCACTCCATACCATACTTGCAACTGAAGATTTAAAAATCACACCCGTGTGAACTGAGTGGTGTAAGGTCTTATATAGACTGATCAGCTGTGGTCTGACGTAATGAAATCACACCCGTGTGAACTGGGTGACCATAGCAACCATGCTCATTTTTTGAGTGGTGTAAACCACTCCTACGACGGGTAAAACATTTTTGGTACGAACAGACACGGGTACAAAGCCAGTTGTAGGAGTGGTTTACACCACTCAAAAAGTGGTGTAAACCACTCCTACGACTGGCTTTGTTAGTCTGTCTGTCTGTGCTCAAAAAATGAGCATGGTTGCTACGGTCACCCAGTTCACACGGGTGTGATTTCATTACGTCAGACATTACGTCAGACCACAGCTGATCAGTCTATATAAGACCTTACACCACTCAGTTCACACGGGTGTGATTTTTTTGGTACGGACAGACACGTAAACTAACAAAGCCAGTTGTAGGAGTGGTTTACACCACTCAAAAATGAGTGCTGGCAAACAATTTGCATCATAAGTGCTCTAAACAAACGTTCAAAATCCCACACGACGTAATCTTCAAAAGTCATGCATTGGAGGGGCTAGCACCTCTCAAAAAACATTGTAGCGCAGTAAAAGGTACAATTTTACCTGTGAGGGGTAGTGGAGTAGAATTAGAAAGAATAAAACAATTATAATAATCACACTCGTGTGAAGTGAGGGGCACCCAATGTGGCTTGGCTCGGTTCCAATTTGTCGGGTGCTGTTTGTTAAGCAAACATTAAAACATTACGTGTCCATAGACTTGGCTGGGGTCCAATTTGTTGGGTGCCGTTTGTTAAGCAAACATTAAAACATTACAAGTCCATAGACTTGGCTGCCACATGACAATTTCTGAGGTGAGAGGGTCTAGCGACCCTCAAAAAAACACACTTGCGTGAAGTGGGGGGCATGTACAAACATGAACATGGGCTCCATTCACAAAGCCAAAGCCAAAGCCAGGCATTGGATGGGCTAGCTCCCTTCAAAAACAAAAAGGAAATACTCACAGACACAGCATCAATTTACAATTTACAATTTTGGCATTTAGCAGACGCTCTTAATCCAGAGCGACTTACATTAGGCAAGAACAAAAGCATGGGAATACATCACATATATAAAATGCATTTATCATGAAACATGCGTAAGCTAAGAACGTAACTAGAACATATCTATATAATGACAGCATCGAGACTATAACTATAACTAAACTCACCATGAATAAATACCTAAAGTTACCATTAAGACCTGAGGCCCATTCTACAAAATGTCTTCTAAATCAGTGCTTCTCACACAAAGATGTTAAAAAATAGCTGTGAGCTTATGCTATATTTTTGAATAGCAAACACAAAGATCTGAAATGACACAGCTTTCCCAGCCGGTATTAATGGGCTAAATAAAGTGACATAATATATACTGTAAGTAAAGTACTGGGTAGAATAAAAAGCATGGCGCTGGATGGGGACCGTTGCATAGTTATGCATTTAATCTACTGTCCTTCCACCGTATCTGTTCATTAGCCTGCTAATTAGGTGGCCTCATTTCACATTACCGTCGTTCACAAATGTTCCCTCGTTAATGTTAGAGGCTTCATGGTTCTGAATGTCTCTGTGCAAAGCACACAGTTAGTACTAGGAATTAGCAGCTATGTGGCTATAGCTGGCCTGAATCCCTACAATAAGGCAATAAACCATAAGAGGCCGCAATGAAAAGCACGTTTAAACAGACCATTGAAATGTCTCAGTAGCCGTCTACAGACCTACCAAGATCTCAGTAGCTGCATTCTGAGTGCGTTTGTCGAGGAAATGTGGAATACACTAAGTTATACATTTAAGGAGATCAAATCACTCATGGGAAACTAAACTATGAGAAGCTGTTTTCTGTCCCATTATTATCTTTACTGACATTTGACCTGTGGTCTGAGGGAAGGGTCTTCCCATTGTCTCATGTGTTAAGACCCACCTACTCTCCCTGAGGGAGTAGGAAGGTATTTAAGATGAAGTCTGACTGAATTGTGTTGAGTCAGTGTGGTGTTCCATTGTAACTGGCTCCGTATTCGAATACTACATTCTAATACTCTGAATTGTGTCCGTCTCATTATGTTGTTTAACTGTGTTATAAGTGCTCTCCAAAAGATTCCATAACACGTTGATCACAGCTCTTGTTTTGACAGCGACGAGGCGTGTTGTCCGACATTACTACCCCTGACATTAAATCTAATCCTAACTCTAACCTCTGTCTTAAAAGTATATTCAGTGATTTCACTTAATTCAAATATCGCTTATTTTTTTGTTTTGTTGTGATAATCCTTCCTAGAGTGTGCTGCTGACCTGTCAGTCCCCAGTTAACCCCTGGGGTCAAAAAACATTAGGTTTCGTTTTTGGCTATTAGGTGGCCCAGCCTTCATCCAATCAGGATAGAGAGGGGCCTTCCGCCAATCATGATCGAGCGGGGGCGGGCCTTGGTGTGCGTACTGTTGGCCTGTCGCATGTCCCCCCCACTGTAGTGCACGCATGTGCACATCTTGTTACCGGGGCGGACCGGAGGGTTTTCCAAATCACCCAAATCACTGAATACTCCTTTAACCAGCCATAAGCCCCCTAACCTCATATCAGTCTTATACGGCTACAGTTTTGTCGTCGCTACAAAACAGTAGCTGTGATCAACGCATAGAATGCAGCTACTGAGATCTTGGGAGGTCAGTAGACGGCTACTGAGAGCATTCAATGGTCTGATTAAACGTGATTTTGTCCCTTTCAGTGCATGAATAACATTCAAATCGGGAGGCCTTCCTAGTTCAGCACCTTATTTTATTTTTGTCACTGTGATGCCTACAAAGGAAATGAACTTAGAACTCTTGGAACAGCCCTGTGTGATGTATTAGAAACGTGTGTTTGTACTCGGTTCATCATTACCCAAATACACACATAAATACACACCATCCATCTGAGTCATTGACAGACAGACGAGAGACTGCTGGACACATCAAAACAGACGACTGATCTGATTTGACTATTCTGCATTTTATGTTATGGTTAGGCTACTCTTCAAAGATGGGAAACGCGAACAGTCTCATCATGTTTTGCCCTGTATCCGAGTTCCAGCAGCTGTCTTCCCTGAATGTGTGTAACATTTCATGTCTTCATCCATGTCATGTTGACAGTGTATGATGTCCTTTCTAGGCCTGTCACGATTAATCGCCTAATCGCAATCATTTGAGATAATCGCTATGATTTCTGCATAATCGTCAATCGTTGTCCATACATGTCCATACATGTTCAAACATTTTTCAAAAATAGCAGAAATAGCTGATCTACAAGCCTACAACAGTGCACAGTGTGTGCTTTCCTTTCAGGACAAAAAAAACAACATGTTATGATTATATCTTAGGCTTGACCTCTATCTGTTTGACTTGAAGTCACATGGCCCAGCCCTAGTAGGACCCTTGACAGTACAGTACAGTATGTGTGCAGTGAGCCATGGCCATCGCTGTGTGAAAAACCAATGTGTTCCGTGTCAACTGACCCGCTTAAATAAGGTTAAACGCGAAGCCTTATTGGTGTCTTGACCAGCGTGCAACCTAGCTAGCCTAAAACAAACCCCATCACATGGCTCCTGTGCCTCTCCACAAGACGTCTGTAATGTGAAAGAAAATACAAAGCAAGACAGCAAGTCCTATCCACTCAACCGTTAAAAGAAAAATAATACAAGTTATAGAAGGTGAACGATATCCGATCCTCCTTCCCTCCTCCCCCGGCTGGTGCCCTGCGCACTACCCACACCCGTCTGCCTGCCACCCCCCCTCTCTACCTTCATCTACTCCTCTTCCCCCCCCCATCCCCTCTCTATCCCACTTCTCTCCCCTCTCCCCTAACGAGGTCCTTCTCCTTGTTACCTCTAGTCGCCCCACCTCATGCTCTCTGGACCCGGTCCCATCCACTCTGTTGCAGTCTATTGCACCTGAACTTCTTCCCTTCTTAACCCACCTTATTAACACCTCTCTGACATCTGGCTACTTTCCCTCTACTTTCAAGACTGCCAGAGTCACCCCCCTCCTGAAGAAACCGACACTTGACTCCTCTGAGATCAAGAACTACAGACCGGTTTCCCTTCTATCCTTCCTATCTAAAACTCTCGAACGTGCTGTCTTTAAACAACTGTCCTCCTATCTCCACCAGAACAACCTCCTGGACTCCAACCAGTCTGGGTTCAAAGTGGGTCACTCGACAGAGACTGCCCTGCTGGCAGTGACGGAGTCGCTCCATGCCGCTAGAGCGAACTCTCTCTCCTCCGTCCTGATACTCCTGGACCTGTCTGCAGCGTTCGACACGGTGAACCATCAGATCCTCCTCTCCACCCTCGAGGGGATGGGTGTCTCAGGCTCTGCACTCTCCCTGTTTGCATCCTACCTGACGGGTCGCTCCTACCAGGTGATGCTGAGAGGGTCTGTGTCAGAACCACACAGGCTCACAACTGGGGTTCCCCAAGGCTCGGTTCTGGGTCCTCTTCTTTTCTCTCTCTACACTACATCTCTGGGTGCTGTCATCCACTCCCATGGCTTTTCCTACCACTGCTATGCCGATGACACCCAGCTGATCCTCTCATTCCCCCCCTCTGATACTCAAGTGGAGGCAAGCATTGCTGCTTGTCTGGCTGACATCTCGGAGTGGATGTCGACAAACCACCTGAAGCTCAACCTGGACAAGACCGAGCTGATGTTCCTCCCGGGGAAGGGCTGTCCGCACCGAGACATGGCCATCACCATTGATAATGCTGTGGTGACCTCAACTCGGACTGCGAAGAATCTGGGTGTGACCCTGGACGATCAACTGACGTTCTCGGCAAACATCGCATCAGTGACAAGGTCCTGCAGATTCCTCCTCTACAACATCAGGAGGATTCGCCCCTTCCTCACGGAGAAGGCAGCCCAGGTGCTCATCCAGGCTCTCGTCATCTCCCGCCTGGACTACTGCAACTCCCTCCTTGCTGGTGCTCCGGCATCTGCCATCAGACCTCTGGAGCTTGTTCAGAAAGCTGCGGCTCGTCTGGTGTTCAACCGCCCCAAGTTCTCCCACACAACCATCCTTCTCCGTTCTCTACACTGGCTCCCCGTAGCGGCTCGCATCCAGTTCAAAACCCTGGTGTTAGCCTATAGGGCAGTGAAAGGAACAGCTCCTTCCTACCTCCGGGCTATGGTCGATGCCTACACCCCTGCCCGACCACTTCGGTCTGCCACCGGTCACGACTCTTTTCTGTTCTGGCCCCACAGTGGTGGAATGAACTTCCCACTGATGTTAGGACAGCAGAGTCACTGCCCATATTTCGCCGCAGGTTGAAAACCCACCTCTTCAGGAAACACTACCCTTCCTCTCTGCCTGACCTACTTGTTGTTAACTAGTTGTACGAACGCTTGTTTTCTATTGTTGTATTGTTTATTGGATCTTGTTTAGTCGATACACTTAATTGTTTTAGCTCATGCTCATTTGATTTAGCTATTTTGTCTCATCTGTTTAAGGAAATAGGTAGCTGATATATTGCACTTTTACCTTAGCGCTAGGTATACTCTTGGTTGCTTGTTTTTGCAGAAAATGCACTAAAGACTTCTGGTGATTAGTAGTTTTTGTTCCCTACCTATGTTGAATACACTTATTGTAAGTCGCTTTGGATAAAAGCGTCTGCTAAATGACTGTAATGTAATGTAATGTAATGTAATATACAGTAGCATAGGTGGGCACAGGGACGTAGCTGATCCTACGAGTAGGGCAACCAAATTTTGGTTGCCCTACTCGTAGGATAATTTGTGCTGCCGCCCCTCCCGACGAGAGCGCTGCATTTCCTCATTCAGATCGGCTATTTTCGCCGTTTGCGAGGACGCACACACGGCCGCTCGTTATTACGTGGCAGAGCCGCAGAGAAATGTGTTATTATGAGGGTCGGCTTGGCACTTTTTGGCACATTTTGTTGCCCCCCTCAGCATGTTGCCCTACTCGCAGTGCGTATTGCGTGTATACGTAGCGACGGCACTGGGTGGGCAGAGTCCGGGGAGCAGTTCTGGGTTAGGCGTCTTGCTCAAAGATGCTGCGATATCATAGCCAGAGCCAGGAATCGAACCTGTGACATTGTTTTCCCCCAGGCGGCCGCTCTAAGCATTCAGCTATGGCCACAACATGGGCTGTAGTTCAGCTAGTTGTGTGCTTCCTACCCCAGCAGGGATATCTAACAGCGAAGAGCAGCTAAAAATGCTCCTCTGTAATGTCAAATGTTACTAAATCCTGAGAGTAGTGCTGCATACTACTTACATGCAAATATGATTCTAATGCAGAATGTTCTGGCTTTTTGCAAAACATTCCCCTCAAAAGGTCAAGTGCAAATTTGACTGTCCTGAAGCAGCAAAGTACAATTGGTTCTGGATTCACGACTTTGGCAAAATATTAATGAAAATGTATGACTGTACAATTTACATATAGACATATATGTGCTGTACAGTAGGAGCTGTTGTGTGCAGTAAGTGGCCGTTATAAGACAGTTAAAACCAACGGTACAGTACAGTACAGTACAGTACAGTACAGTACAGTACAGTACAGTACAGTACAGTACAGTACAGTACAGTACAGTACGGCCGGCGGCGTAGAGTGGCTGCTTGGGAAACAGTGGTGGAAAGTAACCAAGTACATTTGCTTAAATACTGTACTTTTACTACTACTCCACTACATCACGGATCCAAATTGTACTTTTACTCGACTACATGTATTTGAAAACTTTAATAAGGGTAATAATAATAATAATAATAATAATAATAATAATAATAATGATGATAATGATAATAGAAAATATTACATACAAATAATAAAACCTTATTTGTATAGCACCTTTCATAACATGAAATGCATCTCAAAGTGCTAACCCTTTAGTTACTAGTTACTTAAATTATTTATTTTTAGAATATTATTATTACAAAACATTCAGTATACATACATACATTTCGGCCATTTGAAAATAGCCAATCTACTGTGCTGCAGTGCAACACATTTTAAGCTTGTAGGAGCCATTATGATGGTGCTATATTATTTAGGTTAGGTTAGGTTGGCATATTATTTTTGAACACTTGGTGGCGGGCTTTAGATTTGACAGCACTGGGTGTGTATTTAGGGGGTCACTGATCAGATCAGATAGGACACAGGTGGAAGCACACCGCTTCTTACCAGCAGCAGCAGAACAGAGACAGACACACTTTGCTACAATAACATCACTGGTATGTTCATGTTCATTTCAACTGCTCAACAAACTTTCTCAATAAATACACCAAAACCGGATTTAACCCATTCAGGCCTGACGTCGAAATTTAAAAAAAAAGTTTTCTAAATCATGACAATTTTCGGATTAACGATTTTTCAAAAATAGCAGACCTACAAGTTCATAGCGCGCCACTCGGTGGCGCGCTATGAGCTTGTAGATCTGCTATTTTTCAATAGCTAAATTATAACATAATGTTTAAAACGCTAACGCTAACGTGACATGGATGCGTTCCAGGTCTCAATGGATTTAAGACTGGAAATCCATCTGTTATGTTTCTGTTAGTACTCTGCGTAGGATCACTCCCAGCACCTGTGAAGTAACCTGCAAATATACATTGGAAGGTGAAGGATTGCCGTTACAAAGCGTATAGATCTGCTATTTTCAAAAGATTTGCATACTGTACAATTGAAAACATGCAATGGGACATTCTGCATGAGTAGGCCTACTTTTACTTTTGGTACTTTAAGTACATTTTGATGCCAATACTTTAGTACTTTTACTCAAGTACATATTTGTTTCTATATTGCAGAATTGATACCTTTACTTTAGTAAAAAATCATGAAATGAGGGGTGCCCACTGTATTTATATCAGCCAGATGTACTGCATCACTGCCCTAAACACACATTAAAGTCCACAGACTTGGCTGGTGATGGGTTATTTTTAATTAGCCCTTCGCTAAGTCCCTCCCCAACCCGTCCTTGTCCAATAGCACGTTAGCAATGGTTACTAAGAGAGGAGACTTGACACGCTTTTATTCTCCCCCATTGAGATGCATGTTAAATGGCAGGGTTTTCTCCATAACATAATCCATTTTGTTTTGCTTGGCCTTTCCTTCTTTAGCGATCCTAGACCAGATTGCGCAACCACGCTGCCGTTCACCTCCATTTATACAGGCTGACTAAAAAGCTGAATAACTCGAAATCTACGGAGCTAAAACGTGCAATGTTCGGAGGTCTTTGCTGATTATCCGGTGATCTAGATGGGAATATTGGCGCTTTCTAGAGCAAGGATGGCTTTATTTTAGATCGCTAGCATTGATGTTATTTATTTAGCATCTAAGATGGCCGCCCAAACAGGATGTGAGTCCAGCGTGTGTTACACTACAAACGGCTCAGCAGTCTGCGGTTAGCTCTGCGTCCACCAGGTGGCAGAGCAAATCAAATCAAACTTTATTTCTAGACTTTATCTTATCTTTACTTATATTTTAAATTACATTTCCATTTTGTCTCTTTTAAATGGCTCTTTGTGAGAGCTTTTTCTTTTTTTCTTATATTGCCTTTGATGTTGATACCATCTTGGACAGGGCAGAGAAGTGTATCTCAATGGGACTTCCTGGAAAAATAAAGGTAACATTTTAATACAAGCCTTTTAATTGCCTTTTCATATTACGATATTACTATTTTTTACTTAACCTGCAACACCCGGATATATTTCTACTTGCAAAAAAAGAGATTTCAACCTTACTACTACTACTACTAGGACTTTATGTAAAAAAAAAAAGGAAGAAAAAAAAAGGTTTTATGCAAATTTTATGCTAAAAAGCATCGCTGGGGGTTTACAGGGTTAACTCATTAGCATATTCTGAAAATGGGGTCCTTGGGGGCAAGCAGAAGTTAATAAAGCATCGAGGGCACGGTGGCGCAGTCGGTAAAGATGTCACCTCACAGCTAGAAGGTCCTAAGTTCGATTACCGCTGGGGCGTGTTCTCTCCTCAGCCTACCCTACAGTAGCAGCCTTTCTGTGTGGAGTTTGCATGTTCTCCAGGTACAAAAATGCAGTAATCCTGGTCTTCCTGGTCAGCCTGATGGAGGGGAAAGGGACTGGTTGGAATGACGTGTTGTTGTGTTCCCTCCACGTGCTACGTCCTACCGGGGAAACTCCCCCCTGTCAGGTGATGATGCAATGAAGGAAGCATGAGCTCAATTTGGGCTCTCCCCAGGTTGGCAGAGTGAGAGTAGCGCCCAGGATTACAGTTTAGGGCAATTGGCACAGAGTGAAAAATGGGTTACAAAATCGTGGGATTTTGTAACCCTAATGATATATATATATATATATATATATATCATCAATCATTTATATATATATATATATATATATATATATATATATATATATATATATATCATCAATCATTTTAACCAATATCTTTGGGATAAATAGCAGATATACAAGCTCATGAAGGAAGCATGAGCTCAATTTGGGCTCTCCCCAGGTTGGCAGAGTGAGAGTAGCGCCCAGGATTACAGTTTAGGGCAATTGGCACAGAGTGAAAAATGGGTTATAAAATCGTGGGATTTTGTAACCCATATATATATATATATATATATATATATATATATATCATTTTAACCAATATCTTTGGGATAAATAGCAGATATACAAGCTCATAGTGTGTCACTTCGTGCCACGGTATGAGCTTGTAGATCTGCTAATGGTTAAGCAAAACATCAGAGTACTTCTTCCACCACTGATATAGTGCGCGGCTCAGCATGGTGGCAGCCAGGGAGGGAATAATATGAGCTATGGTTGTCCAGAGATGCAGGCCCTTTGCTCCGGCTTTCTGAACATCATCCAAAAGCCATGATTCACCATCGGCGGGTGGCCCTCTACTCTCCTCTCACATCCCCTCCGCTATTTGTCTTTGTTTAATTAAAAAGGTGACAGGAAGCAGTGACAAAAGCGGGGTCGCAGCAATTTATAAAAGTGACATATCTCCTCCGACTTGTGTCCACAGGCCCGGTGCACTTAACATAATCAGAAAAAAATAAAAACACACGAGATGAGAAGGAGCGGCCGGCGCAAAGAGCCGCCAGAGGTCGAGCGATGTGCCTTTCGAGATGGACGACCCAGCGTGACCGGGTTTGGTGACTGTGCTGTTTGTAGTATAAGCAATACTATGTCACTTTTTGTGTGAATAAAATGTTCTTTTATCCAAGTATGGTAGAGCAGTGGTTCTCAAACTACTACAGCAGGAGGCTCTAGTGTCTCAGTAGTAAAAACGCAAGTTATGTATATAACTATGGTTCTATGAATACCGGATGACCGCCAGAGGGCGGTGATTTCATCACCTGGATATACATCGCGCGCACGCGCAGAGGTCGAATATTAATACCAACACTGTCACTCATGACCCCCTGTGGGCGTGAGCCACCGATATAGGTGCCCAGTTCACAGGGTTCATCCTCATGAAATCTTTTCGTCGGGATTCCGAGTGACAATGAACTCTGGCGGTCATCCGGTATTCATAGAACCATAGTTATATACATAACTTGCGTTCTATTTCATACCTACTGACCGCCAGAGGGCGGTGATTTCATCACCTGGATGACTCATACCAACATGGTCACGAGGAATCTGCGCTTACCGAGGTCGGTTTGCAGATCTAATGGACAGCCAAACAGCCGTCACCACAGGGTGAGGGAGAGTCAGGTTGGCTGACTCTTGGCAAAAGCCCAAAACAGATGGAGCCCATTTGGCTGCACTGCAGCACAGATGTCCACCCCCTGGTCTGGCATGTCAAAATGCCTCTGGGGAGGCCTTGAGGCCTACTGAAGAAATCTACCTCAACGCAACAATCAAAGTACCTCTAAGTGTTGCGTTAGTCTCTGTTGAATCAAGGCACAGAACTTCCTGTGCCCTTTATCACAGACAAAAACAGCCATCACAGCTATGCCGTGCCACAGAGCCCGGACAGGGCACAATAGGCAGGTACTAGAACGCTCCATGCCTGGCTGTGGAGCAAACTAAAAATGATAGGCTAGCCAACGTGAAAGGCAGAAAGTCCTTGAAGACATAAGAGGGATTGGCGAATGGTAAACCCAGACCCATCGGCATCCCAGTCTCAGGCACCGGGCAGGGCCTGAAGACAACCTACTCACTTCCGTAGGGTCGCAGTGAGGGCAAATGGTACTAGCAGATAGCCATTTGAGAACGGCCCGATCCAAGGGCTGGGGACAAAGTCCATCCAAACCTGGTAGAGTGGTACCTCGTACCAGATGGTAGGGGGCGATTGCTCGCCCCGTCAGCGTGGCTGATGGCATACCCACAATAAAGTGTGACAGGCGCTGTCCAGAGAGAGCGCAACCTTTATTAGAGCCATCATAGCCAATGAAGAGCCGTTCTGACCACCAAGTGCATGTGGTAGGTCTAACATAATAGGCTCTCAGGGCCCGTACTGGGCACAACAGTTCTCAATCACAATTACTCTCCTGGTGGAGAGGTTAAGGCTGCCAATATCACAGGCAGGTATTGAAAACACAGAGCAACGTGGTGGTGCTTTGTCTCAACTAAACCACAGTTTACTTGTGTTGGCGTGCAACGCCCTGGTACAGGATGCACAAGAATCAAGTAGGGTTCGGACAATAGGCATGATTGTCAGTGGTCAGTTTACGCAGCCGAAGGTGACCCGGGTGAAAATGCACCCTCTCCCTAAACTGACAGGGGATTCTGTCTGTGGGGAGGCCAAAGCACTTCATCGAGAAGCTGCAGTAGAGGATTCGGCTGCAGTGGTAACCAAAAACGAACCTCAAGTCACGTATAGCCCGCCCAATATGAAAAACAAATTGAGGCGGAAACATGGAAACTCATACTTCCTGACCGGTATGGTGGCACCATACTACTGTGCGACTGCCTCTGCCTATCCTGTGAAGGATACACGACACCAAAAGTTGCAGTGTAGAGAAGACTTACAAGAAGTCACCTGGCCAGGGGTGGGCCAGAGTGTCCTGCCCTAACGGTCAGCGCCGGAAGGGAGAACTACAGTTGGCCACGCGTCAAGCGCTCAAGGCCAAAGATCCTGCTCTGCCGTACATATGCCCAGTGATACGAAACATCATCGGATCCAAGAGGCTTAAATGGGAAGCATGTCCGCCGCCTGGACTGTATACCCAACAAGAGCATTGCTATGAAACCAGCAAGATGAGGCAAGACCTCCTGCAGAGACTGACTGGATCGAGCGACCCCTTAGTGGGTCGGAAGATAGACTGTTGACATATCATGTTACGAACAAAGTCTAAACATCCCAAGGGCCAAGTCCACTGCACACTGGCCCAGTACATCACAGACACTGGCTGGAGATGGTAGGCAGTAGAGCGAAGCACGCTTACATGCCTGTACATAACTGAAACAGTAACCCAACCGTATCCACGGTGGTAGGCAGAATTCTGGGGTTCGAGGCCCAGAAATTATAGACAGAACATGTAAAAGGGTGCAATGAAAGCAGCCCTAGAGAAGCAACTGTCTACGTCGCTTCGGTGTGCCCAACAACCAGAGGAACTGGCTGGCAGCACTGTACTCGTCCAAGACGAGACAGGTCAGTGGAAGCTGTCCGTCAGCCCCCCATTAAGAGTTTAAGCAAGGCCATGCTTGCAGACCATTCTCAATCTGGCACCGCCTGGAGCACCTCCACTGTGCCCAGCATACATGACCAGAGGCAACTGGTAGGTCTGAGATCGAGGATCAGGCGAAAACCACCACCTTCATCAGTCACATCATGAATCAAGGAGAAACCTTCAGTTGAACCAAACTGCTTGTTCACCGTGCACTATGCTGCAAGGTCTGTTGGGTGGCAGGCCCAAACATCCGGCCTGGAACGACAGGCAGAGTGTTAAGTGTCCCACTGTACTTCCCTGAAAGTGGGGCCTGTTAGAATGCTGAGTCTATAATTGATGTGCAAGCTAGCTGTACGGTTGCACATACGCAACATGTGTCCCCTGCATTTACCCATCTTATTGCTACTAGGAGCAATGAGCAGCCATTCTACAGCGCTCTGGGAGCAATTAGGGGCTCAGACCGGGACACACATGGACACATTGCTGGCCGGATCTGGCATTGAACCCGGGACATCCAGGGGCTCTGGGTCGCCAGGCGGGCTCACTAACCCGCCGTGGCCGCCCCTCTGGGCCACACTAGGCCCCAACATCATCAGGGTAGTTAGTTACCACGTAAGCTAACGCCTAGAACAAGCATCACCCATAGGTGCCGTGCCTGCGCATCAATGCGCGCAGGCCAGAGGGCCAGGATGAGGTGACCATTAAGGGACCGTCCAACACGTCCAGCTGCCGTGGCATGGATCTAGTTGGCAGACCAGTGACTCTACACTGCGTGCGGCCATGGGCAATAGCCATACTAGCTCGAAGGCTTCATCTAGTGACACCACCAGAGAAGCAATGCTGGCATTAAGTCCAGGGTTAGGGACCCTGTCTCGTTGGTCACCCCCAGAAGGCAATCTAAAGGTCAGTGCTACTCATCACAGACCACGAGTAGCGGCTCTGGAAACAGCAGGAAAAGAGCAGCACCCATGTATCAACCCATTAAGACAGGAACAAGTCTGGGTTGCCGCTGCTATGTAAAGTATATAGCCATATGTATACTCTTCTCAATTCATCAAATCGACATTTGAAATCATTCCGAGACCTAGGTCCGGATTCAGAAGGTGTTTACAGCATCGGCCCTAAATGGGTTAAGACGTTCTTAACCTGAGCAACTTGGTGGCCAAGAGTACCACCTTGAAATTTCCCCTAGTTGAGAGAGCATCATCTCACAACGCTAGCATCCTTGTGGGAGGCAAATCAGCCACAACCACGGCCAACACAGTTGGCATACGTGCCAGCAGTATGCAGCCACAATAACAGCAATATCTTCAAAATGGCCTTGGATCGTCTCGGGATCCCCCAGAATGAAGTTACTAATGCTGCTCTGGAGAGGAAGTCTGCAGCTCTCGGTATGGAGCTGTTTCCAGACTACGGATAAGCGGTTGGAGATGGATGGAAGAATGAACCACAGCCATAGCCTGTGCCCGGCGCCCAAGTCGAAACCCGACTACAGGCGCAAGTAATGGACCTCCTCTGTGGGACCAGGGAGGACCAGCATGTTGCACTAATCCATGAACGGCAGCAGAGCGAGACACTCTAAATACTACTGGTTATGTAGTTGTAGCGAAAGAGCGAAAATCACTCAAGCTACAGTGTCAAGTAGTGCCATAGTATTGTGGGAAAGCCAAATACTTGGACTGTCATATACCTCCAGATAATGGCAGCAGAGCGAAACACTCAATGCCAGTGATAACGCGGCCAAAGCAGCGAGAACCAGTCAGCCACAGCGTTACGCTTATTGATCATCTGTACGCACAGTATGTCATTAATACAATGCAGACATGGCGAAGAGCGGGGACCACTCAAGCCCGTGTAAAGTACACAATATGATAGTGGCGGGGCGGACCATGCCCTCGGTGCTAGTGAAAAATGACCATCAGTACACACAGTATGTCAACAGTACTATGTATGGCGAAGAGTGAAGGCCACTCAAGCCAGCTTCAAGCACAAAGTATGACAGCAGTGGAGCGAAACACACCCCCAGTGTCAGTGATAATGCAGTAAAAGAGCGAGAATCACTCAAGCTACAGTGTCAAGTAGTGCCATAGTATAGTGGCAAGGCCAAACACTTGGACTGTCATATACAACCATTTTAATACCAAGCATATTGGTAATATCTGGCAGCAGCAGAGCGACGTACACTCAAGCTACGATAGCAAGTAATCACAGTATACTGCACATGTCAAAGCAGTAGTGAGTACCAGCTGGTACACAATGTCGTGGTTATACGAAGATCTAACCCTCAGCAGTTCGCTATGGGACGCGTCCCAACTTGGGCGCGGACAACAGAAGTACTTATAGTACACTCACATTCTATTAAGTATATAAGAGAATGGGCCTCTTTTGCGTCATGACGTAGCACGTGCCCTCTCGACGAGGGCATAAAAGCACGTACTCGCGCATGCCTCGCTTATATCTATTATAACCATGGTTACTGCGTAACCTTCAGAGAATGGCAGCAGAGCGAAACACACTCTCAATGCCAGTGAACCAGTCAGCCACAGCGTTACGCTTATTGATCATCTGTACGCACAGTATGTCATTAATACAATGCAGACATGGCGAAGAGCGGAGACCACTCATGCCTATGTCAGGTACACAATATGATAGTGGCGGGGCGGTACATGCCCTTGGTGCTAGTGAAAATGACCATCAGTACACACAGTATGTCAACAATACTATGTAGACATGGCGAAGAGCGAAGACCACTCAAGCACACAGTATGACAGCAATGGAGCGAAACACACCCCCAGTGTCAGTGATAATGCAGCAAAAGAGCATGATCACTCAAGCTACAGTACTTCTATGTACAGTAGACATGGCGAAGAGCTAAGACCACTCAAGCCCACAGTATGACAGCAATGGAGCGAAACACACCCCCAGTGTCAGTGATAATGCAGCAAAAGCTACAGTATCAAGTACACTACATATGTACCCGCCAATGTATCCTGTTGTCTTGCCCCCAAGACGGATCAGGGCAGTTGCTGCAAAGGCAGCTAATGAGGACTAGTCCAAATAGGAATAAGCACAGCATTATATGCCTATTGATATTGATTATCAGTACATGTTATGTACATGTATAACGCTGAGGAAGGCCATACAGGCCGAAACGCGTAAGCTTGTTCACTCTCGTCAGAGGTAAATAAAAATCATGCAAAAGGACATACATGAGTGCTGCATTTTCTTCACCTCAACTTATCAGTACATGTTACTAATACTATGCAGACATAGGGAAGAGCACTCAGCCCATGCCCAGTGGCGTATCTACAATAAGGCGAGGACAGGCGTCCGCCTGTCCAAATCCATTTTCTGCCTGGCCAAGATGTAATTCTTGCCTGCTCAAAATGTAATGCCTGTAAATGCCACTGCCCCTGCCAAGTAGATAGTTTGATAACCACGCAATGGTAAAGCGATAGACGCTTGAACCATTATATTAGTAATTGTACTGCCAAGCACAAACAAGTATTACCCAAACAGCAGCTGAGCGGATCACACTCAAGCTATGAAATACAAGCACTATGCCTATCTCAGATAGCAGTACACACTTAAGTTAAGCTGTGACGTTAAGCACACTGTGACAACATTGTCATATTCCTGCTTGATATAACGAGCAAAACAAACTAGCAAGTCAGCACTGAGCTGCGTTTACAACTTGACATGCATTTGAAAAAGTTTGTTCCTTAACCAGAAATCGTCTGGGGAGGAGCGCTCATTAACGTCACGACCACACAAACCTCCTCTTGGTAGACATCGTTGCAACCAAGCGCCACATATATGTGGTTGATTGCACGTCTGCGACAGAGCGAAACACACTCTTCTGCAGAAAACACGTGGAGAGGAGTGGTCATTCAACATGACTAGCGTCGCGGCAGTCGCTCTATCGAGGCGAAGCACACCTATGAGCCCATAGTTACCGACGCCATAAAACATTGCTGTGTTGCTGTTCATTTTAGCATCGTGCCGCGGCCATTCAACGTGAGTATTGATTAATAGTCAAATAAGAGCCGCCGCGGTCGCTCTGTCGAGGCGAAGCACACCTCTGCGAGCCACACTAACAGCACACAGTCACCACGAAACATTAAATACAAAGTTAGCTTTTAGTTAGTGAACACACAACCGCTAACCCTTAATGCATTAATCGGGAGGATGGACGGCCACTGCCGCCACCGACAATTCAACAAATCATACAAGTTGGATTTCAGCGAACAAACACTGTCACCAACCCAATGTAACGCCACACAGCAAAGGCTGTAGCAGGCACGCCCGCCGGGCAAGTAAAGTAACACGCAACTTACCTGTAGAAAATAAAGTCCAACATAATAGTTGGACCAGGGAGCCCGGCGGAAAATTATCGCCGCCATGAAGCCTCTGGAGGACGCAAGGTAGCTCCAACCGAACGGTTACGAGGCTTATTAGGCATGGCCGGCATCGAGAGCCCCCCCATACTGCCTCGAAGGGCTAGTAGCAAGAGCTCAATAAAATAAATCGACCTGCGCGCAAAGGCGAAAAGATGAAAGAGGATGAACCCTGTGAACTGGGCACCTATATCGGTGGCTCACGCCCACAGGGGGTCACGAGTGACAGTGTTGGTATTAATATTCGACCTCTGCGCGTGCGCGCGATGTATATCCAGGTGATGAAATCACCGCCCTCTGGCGGTCAGTAGGTATGAAATAGAATGTCAGCTTTTGTGCAAAAGACCCAGGTTCAAATCCAGGATAAAACAGGAAAGTTAGGCTACATAGTGCCGCTTTAAGCCTGATATACTTCATTGAGCACGGGTGTCGTTTACCAAAAATAAGAAATAAAAAGTACAGTTATACTATTATCATTGTATTCTATTCCTCAGTAACACTGCATTATGGTTACTGCCCTGATAATAATTTAGACACTAATATCAGTTCATTCTGTAGATATAATAAAGACACTGTAATGTGTGTGTATTTGCAGTACAGTGCCCTTAGTGCGGTACACAGACAGACCTGTGTGAATTGCAGTACAGTGCTGTTAGTGCGGTACACAGACCTGTGTGAATTGCAGTACAGTGCTGTTAGTGCGGTATACAGAAAGAGAATGTGACGCCACACCATTCAAAGTAATAGCGGTAATGCTGCAAGGTGCCGATTGATTCTGTATGAGGTGTACGCTGTCGATCATTGACAATAGTAGTGTTTTTGATGTCTTTGCTTTATGTTTGACTCCTAGCTATTGTATCGTTACTCTCAGCTGTATCGACAACTGTATCCTTTGAATTCTGTACTCAGTAACAAAAGCTCACAAAGCGATGCAATGCGACACGCTGTGAGCTTGTAGATCGCCTAGCGTCAGTGCGTGACACCCGCACGCAACTTGAGTGTAAGTCAGGGCTTGTTTCCAGTGCCTGACTTCTCCACGGCTAGCACAGCCTGTCTGTTTACTGATGTAGCCTGCACGACTTCATGCTGCATTCTGGAGCGCTTTGATGTTGGATTGTTGCCAAGTACACTACTACACTACTGTAGGAAATGTTTGGATGGAAAAAGGAAAGTCTAATTTGCTCCTCTCGTGAACATAGTGTGACGATGGCTAACATCTCTGTCAGACTCGCCAAAACTGTTACTTTTCGGGATTCAAATTCAAAAATAGCAAAAGTAGCTTTTGATGCTTTTGTGTTGCGCTGTATAGTATGATCTAGTGCAGTGGTTTATGTATTGGTGGTGGTCTTTATTATCTAATATATTACACGTATAATATACACAAAAAGTTATAATATGGAGATAATAGGTAGCAGCTACTGCACACAAAATAATAATGATGCTGGTGTGGTATATACAATATACTGTACCACATTTGATGATAATCTTGAATCTATTTTATTCTCTCTTTGCTCATTTATGCACTCCGTTTCTTTATTTAAATCTTGTCACGGTTTGTAGTCATTATTCTGCTGTTATTATCTATGCTGCATTGTCTGAAGGAAGCCAAACCAAAATAGGTTTTACTCTATACCTGTACACAAGAGGTTAAGAGTAACAATAAAGTACAACCTTGAACAGGTTTCTGCCCGATAGCTGAACTTCCACTCTGTGTCCAAAGAAAACATAAATTATTTAGTTATTAATATTAAAGAAAAGTCTTAACAAGAGCTTCTATCTAAATAAATAAAAACTACATTGGATGTAAAGAACACAGGTTATTATTCGTTTTTCCGCTCCATTTCCTGAAAAGTAGGCTAAAGGTTTCTGGGCATACAGTATGAGGTTTCCAGCCGACCACGACGATATGATCTGCCTCCTCTTTGTGACTTCAAACAGAGTTGTGGGGAGCATTAAGCAACTAAACCCAGACTTTTATCTTCCCTGCTAATGAGATCAATATTCAAGTACTTTTCCCAGCCATGTTTCACAGCTCACAGCTCGTTTAGAACGACACCTCGCACCTTCGCAACTCAGACAAACGAGAGACACAACATTACGGCTAATTACAGCATTCTGAAAAATATATATATATCCACGCTAAATATCACTAAATGACTGGAGCCCTTTTGGAAGGCCGGGGTTCATCCATCACTGACCAGAAACCGGTTTCCGACTAAGCCTGATTTATTTCCTTTTTCACTCATTTATTTCGTAGGACAAAAAAGAAAATGAGCGATCTGCAAGCTCACAACGCACCGCGTCCGACAGGTCCTGAGCTTGCAGATCGTCCGCTTCCGGCTATCGACACCGTCAAACTATGAAAGCCGAAGGAAAACGCTCCAGAGGGTCATTAACACGGCACAGAAGATCATTGGCAGACCTCTCCGCACAGGCAGACGGTACAGAGTGATCAAGTCAGAGTGATCAAGTCAGAGTGATCAAGTCAGGGACAAGTAGATTCAATAACAGCTTCTACCCCACAGCGGTAGTCACACTCAATGCTGCTAAGAAATTATCTGTTGCTGCAATAGATGTCTTAAGTGCAATAGGGGCTTGTGCAATAACAGGAAGTACGGTTGTGTGTGTGTGTGTGTGTGTGTGTGTGTGTGTGTGTGTGTGTGTGTGTGTGTGTGTGTGTGTCTTTTTATAGATTTTTAACTTTTATATGTATTTGGGTGATTTGATGCACTGATCGGTTGGCACTTTTCATTTTGTTGTACAGTGACAATAAAGATCTATCTTCGATAAATGGAGATTTAACCGTGAGAGAGGCACAGCGGCCGTAGCCTGGAAACCAGACCAATCTGCCATTGCAAAAGAAAAAAAGTAACTTGCCCTCAGGGATATTAGTCTGACCATGCCAGGCTACAGCGGGCACCAACAGGCCTGATTACAAACATTTAGCAGATGATCTCCTCTTAATCCAGAGGGATTTACAGTAAGCAAGAAGAATACATGATATTACATCAAATGCATAGAAATAGTCATCAAGAATGAGAGGCAAGCTAAGAACATCTGCCTAACAGTATAATCTCTGTACAGTGAAGTATACACTATAGACCTGATTCCTGACACCTGTACTAAGACTTTCAGTACGAGTACAGACAGACCGTGAAAGTGCGGCCTCGTCATGATCCTTCTGGCTTTTTGAGAAAGGCGTCAGAAAAGTTACCACATGGGATATCGGATTCCACCGCTGAAAAACAAAAACAATGCTCACAGTCACGACTGATATACATTTAGAACCCCCTGTGGGGGTTGCCGTTTGGCACTTCAGATGGCTTGCTGTGGACTCACTGTGGTGAAGACAAAAAAGAAAACCCTGAAAAAAAAATATATATATATATATATATATATCAACAAGCTATTTTCTGAAGTGTTGTTGAGCTGGGGAGACGGCCGGGAGGCGCAAGCAGTTAAATTATATAGTATGACTATCGCTCTATCAAAGGAATGACTCACACGACAACACAAACCAGAGAAATATACCCTGTCTCCCTCTCTCTCGGTCTCCAACTGAGAAGAGATACCCTGAGAGGCAATCTTTAGTTTCCAACCATCAAGCATTTCCCGTGACTTCCCACTGCGAAAATTTAAAAAAAGAGAGAACGAAAACAGCCACGAATCAGTCGCCAGGGAACAACGTCCCGTCCCGTCCAACATGTTTAAACATGAGTTCCCGGGTCCTCCTCGCCGAGCGGGAGAGCCTCACAGAGGGAGCGTTCCCCATAGAAAGGAACAGATATCCGAGCGAGGTGCATCTATCTATCATGTTGCGAACAACGGTGGGGGGGACGCCTTAATGGATTCCTCACCCTGTACACCGCAGAGCCTCTCTGGTGGGTTTTCTGATTACTGCGCCGAGTGTGAAGTATAGGCGAGCGAGTACTGAGTAATTACTAATGCTTTAAATGCGCGCGTCGCATGCTAATGCGGGGAACTCCATTTTCAGGGAACTATACTGCATTATCCGCTGTCACAACAACACTCGTATCCCCTGCGACACACGGGCAGAAACCTCTCTTCTCCATAATTCTAACTTTTTGTGTTTTTTCTTCTTCGAAAAAGGCCGTAAAAACGCCCTACTACAGCGTCACGCAAAAGCATCAAAAGTAGCAGATCTACAAGCTATCGTTGTTGTTGGGCATAAACTGCTTATCTCCATATGTTTTAGTTTTTCGTAAATTGTTCATGATTGATCATATCAATACCGATATCAAAGTAGTAGTTTTAGCTTGTAGTTCTGCTTGTAGATCTGCTACTTTTGCTATGTTTTTAATTTGAATCATGAAAAGTAAGTTATTGGACAAATATGTTTTCTGCCCAACTATTGTACTGTACACTGTCACAACACAACACTCATTCCACTGTGGCACACACACACACACACACACACACACACACACACACACACACACACACACACACACACACACACACACACACACACACACACACACACACACACACACACACACACACACACACACACACACACACACACACACACACACACACACACACACACACACAAAAGGAAATAACAATTGCACACACACACAGCCAACATGGGTGATGTAACATCGACAGGTCTGTGACCTAGAGGTGGGTCATGAACTTCGCCTGTCACTGTACTGTACAGTAAATCATGTCACAGATCGTTACTTTGGCTGTGCGTTGGTGGTGTCTCGCGTCCGGTTATCTACAAGCTCACAAAGGCGTCGCGCTGCAACTGGTTTGTGAGCTTGTAGATCGTCTTATTTGCCGTCTGGTGGAGCACGGCGGTGTATAACTCAGACTGTGAGACCTCAGACGACCGCAGGTGCCTTTAACCCATTCAGGACTGAGAGCAGATTCTACAAATGTCTTCTGAATCATGACAGTTTTCTGAAAAACGTTCATGTTTCTATGTCAGTGGTTCTCAAACAATTTCATGTCAAGGACCCCCAGAATGATCTGTATTTGGCCGCGGACCCCCATCAGAAAATATGTTGTTCCCTGTTCGCTCTGAAAGAACGTTCGCTCTGAAAGAAAATATATTCAAAGATGTTCGCCACATTAAAAAAATAAATAAAAAAGCAGATCTACAAGCTTGTAGTGTGGCCTGCTATGAGCTTGTAGATCTGCTATTTTTCAATAGCTAAGTAAAAGATAATGCTTAAAACAACTAAAGGGGCTTCCGTCCTGAATGTGGTTAACATGGCGGTAGAAGCGCCTGGCTGGCTCCGCCGATCCCAGACAGTCTTGTCTGACTGCTCTCTTCTCTCTGACGCCCACATAATGGCCTGTCAAAGAGAGGAGGCCAGCCACCTGGGAGAGCGTAGAACAAAGACAAAAGCATAAAACAAACGCTGTAAAAATTAAAATGACCTGTTCTCACGAAAAGCAAAGGAGCGTTTATTTTTTTTCTTTCTTTCTTTCTTTCCCCCTCCTCCTCCACGCCTTTGCAGAAGAAATATTTCATGGCGGCACACAGACTGCTTGCTGGCTGCGTTTGCATAACACCCGTTATGGAAAACCATGTCCTGATATAGTTTATTGGCACTTCTCCTGCTCTAGATAGGAGCAGATGTAAATGATGAGTTTAAAAAAAAGATTCCCCTGGCAGTTGTGGATAAACTCCATGCAGCAATTGAGCGTATAGATACTCCTAGTCCCAACCTTGCATAACCAAACTTTCCACATCGGAGTAACGCCTGTTATTCGTTCCAAAATGGCCTGTGTGATCTGGTCTAGGCGTGGTTTAGGAAAAAAACAACATCTTGTTCCGGTAAGGTGGTTCCGGTTTGTCGGCGTCGCTTTGGTTTGGTCCGACCTGTTTGTTTTTAGTCTCCACTCCTGACCGGACCTGAAACCCGAAAATGGTACGCCTCCCAGCGTAAAATAGTCCAGGTAAAATATTACTCAACAACCAAAAACAGCGCCCTCTTATGTGAGTCAACAGTCTGTCTTGAGAGACTACTCAACAACCAATACAACTACGTAAGTTGCTCCAATAATAATACATTGTATTTATATTGCACTTTACATTTAAAAAAGTGCTACAATACAGGGAATTTACAGTTTTGACCATTTTAAGGAGAAAAAAAATCACACAATCACATGTCACATTTGTACTGCGAGTTGAAAGTACTGCAGTGAGCTCACACTTGACCAGCTAATAACAATACTTGACCGGTACAAAGAAAGGCTCCATTAGAAGCGAGTGTGTTCAGTGGAGGAAGTGGCAGCACTTTATAGCGATAAGCCATCATCGTGTTAAGTGGACTGTGTAATGGCCGCCAACAAAGCCCCACTGATTTCAAAAGAAAAAGGTTGTTTTTTATGTGGGTTTTTTCAAACCAAGGACCCCTTTTGGCAGAGGGAGGGATGAAGCAGGGACCTCAACTACACCTCTTAGTTTCATATTTTTGCTTTTTGCAGGGGGGGTTTTCACAAATTATTGCCCTACCTGAACCAGCATCACACAAAAGCATCAAAAGTAGCAGATCCACAAGCTGGAAGCGCAACATGTTTCTAGCTTGGTCTGCTACTTTTATTTTTTTTCGTTTTTACATTAGATGGCGCTCTTGGCTAACGAGAAACAAAGAAACCGCGAGAATTTTCTAGATCTCTCTTTTTTTGGGGGAGGGGGGACACACGCAGTGAACATCTCTCGGAATATAAACGGTAGGGGGCATTCAAACACGTGGCAAATCTTCTTATCGTCTTTTTTTTACAACATTTTATGGTGATTTCTTTATTATTATTTATTATAGTCCTACAGGAAATGACTCTGGCCACAAAAGATCACAGGATCTATTGAATGTTATGGGGGAGGTGACAAACTGACCAATACTGTATTGAGCCTACGACACACAGCATGGCATCCCCCTAGTAGTCAGTTGTTCGTTCAGACACACGGAAAACAATTACTGTGGCCAGATATACTTTCCTGGGGTCTAGTAGGACTACAGAAAATAATAAACAAATTGCCGTATTTCTTTGTAAAAAAATACATATTTAGCCACTTGTTCGAATGTTCCAGCCCCCCTGTCAAAAATAGCTAAAATCGTTAAAACGAAAGAAAGCAGCCAATGAAACAAAATTTACAATTTTTTTTTACTTTCTCTAGTCTAATCCATCCATCCATCCATCCATCCATCCATCTTCAACCGCTTATCCGTAGTCGGGTCATGGGGGCAACAGCTCCACCAGTGTTCCAGACTTCCCTCTCCAGAGCAACATTAGTAACTTCCTCCTGGGGGATCCCGAGACGTTCCAAGGCCAGTGAGTCGATGTGTTTCCTCCAACTGCGCCTTGGTCTGCCCCGGGATGTCCTCCCAGTGGGACGTGCCTCAAGGACCTCCCTAGGGAGACGCCCGAGAGGCATCCTAACCAGATACCTTTCTCTAATAACAACCTAAAACATGAACCTAGGTTGAATAAAAACACGTGCGGTTTACATTTCGGACTAAAAAGAGTTCAATCAATCAATCTCAGGCGATGAGGAGTCCCATATCCTATGACCCTTCCTCACATCCTCTCTCAAAAGGTGAACGCCATCGATCCATCGCAAGGTGGAAACTCCACCCCCCCCTCGTCCGGCCTTCGCGGCGACAGTGTCTAGGTCGATGCGTGTGTTTTATGCTGGCACTTTCCATTGATCCGGGGAGGGTATCCAAAGATTTAATTAAACCAGTAACACATAAACTGTCCCATGCCAATAGTAGTTACAGCCTGAGAAAAATACTGGCATGCTTCTCCCCCCATGAAAAGTAATAGCTACACCGGATTTGTGAGGCAATCGCTGAGTTTACTGGCCGGAAGGGCAGTTTCCAAGGATGTTTTTCCTGTGGCTTATACGTACAGTCAGAAAGATGCTGCTGGGGGCATTTAATCGTCACAGTCAGGCAGAAACCATGTATCTTCGTTTCCCCCCCCCTCGTAAATAAATGCCCTACTTCGTACAGGAGTGACTCACAAAAGCAGAGAAATCTACAAGACAATCACAACGCGTTGTGAGCTTGTACAGTACATTGGCTATTTTCGCAATTTCTGAAAGCTTTTGAAGGTGAAAGTGTGTGTACGGTATGTGAGTTTTATGAATATTGAACCAAGTGAAAAGTATTAACAAGAGCTTGTGGCTAAATATCCATTTCCTGAAAAGTAAGTGTTTTTGGACATACAAGGTTGCCATCTGACAGAGGCTATATTTTGCTAGCAGAAAGCTGACGGGAGACAAAGCAAAGCTCTCTACTGTGCAACATAAGTCGTAGTAAACGTCAAACACTGAACTTCCTGTCTTTTGCATTATAGGTTGCAATTAGTCAGTCACTGACCCGTTAATTTCACTCCTATTCCCTGTGGCTATACTTGATTGAACACTTTTACCTTAGCAAGCTTCACAAAGCATTTGGTGCATGAGGTCTGAGTGGTTTGGCTAAATGCAGTCGTGGAAAAAGTAGGCCTACTCACTTTTTTAAACTTAATTAAAAGTATCAATAATGCAGAAATACTCTGCTACAAGTAAAAGTCACTCGATCTACTTGAGTAAAAAGGACAAAAGTATTGGCATCAAAATGTACTTACTGTAAAGTACCAAAAGTTGAAAGAACTTATTGTGCCGGATGTCCCATTTCACAAGTTTTCAAATGTCTAAAAATCTTTAGAAAATAGCAGATCTGCATTGACATTCACAGGCAGCGCATTGTGAGCTTGTAGATCGGCTATTTTCAGATGGCCGAAATAGTGGTTAATGTATGTTTTCAAAACAACATTGTTTTGTGATAATAATCACAATCTATAAAGTACTGTAACTAGTAACTAAAATTACAGTACAATATTTTTTCTGAGATGTAATAGAGTAAAAGTAGGCTACTGAAATGTTTACATACTAAAAATCCTCAAAATTGTACTTCAGTACAGTACTTGAGTAAATGTACTTACTTTACACCACTGGCTAAATGTAGCTAAGACAGTAGGACATCAAGATGACAAATCACTTAACCCGTTCACGACGGGAACCGCTTTTGGCGTTGTAAGCATTATGTTATACCTTAGCTATTGAAAAATAGCAGATCTACAAGCTCGTACAAGCTTGTAGATCTGCTATTTTTGAAAAATCGTGAAAATGTGGCGCAAATCTATTCTTTCACAGTTAATGTTTTAAATTCAAATATTTGCTTTTGGGAGGTCCCTGGAACAACATATTTTCAGATGGGTACGGTGGCCAAATACATTCTTCTGTGGGTCTTTGACATGAAATAGTTTGAGAACCAGTGATGTAGAAATATAGGGTTTTTCAGAAAACTGTCATGATTTTGTAGAATCTGGTCTCAGGTCTAAATGGGTTAATATAAATTGCTATTGTAGCAGAAACCTTATCTCCATATTTTAACTATTTGTGTTTTTTGGTAAATTAACGTCCTACTTGCCCTACAGTGTCACACACGAAAGCATCAAAATTAGCACATCCACAAGCTGGTAAACTTAGGTTTTATGAAGGGGTTATTATTTTGTTCCAACGACAGAAACACAATCAAATCGTTACTCACAATTATTTTAGTGACAATTAAAAAGTAAAATGTCATATAATTCAATTGTAACAGAACCTACCATTTAGTTCTTCATATAAAGGATCTCAACCCTGGCTAATAAGCCTTATAATATATTTCACTCAATAGGGACCGCTCCTTTTATTTAACTATCAGTAATTTTTGATGGGGTCCCCCATGTACAGTACCTCCCTCAAGGACGCCTGGGGGGTGTGGGAGGGGGGGGTTGGGACTCGGACTCGGACCCCCACTTTGAAAATAACTACTAGTGTGAAAAGATATGTGGCTGAATGTCCCTTTTAAGACCTCGCAATCCCTTAATTGATTAATCAAGTAAATGGAAGAAAAGAAAACAAGCTGTAGCTCTAAGCAGGCTCTCAAGGACTAGAAGGTGAGTAACGGATGTAAATGATGGCGTTCAAGGTGCATCCACTTAATTCTATTACATGACCGTCGTAAATTCCTCGCCCCGCTGGGAGCGCGCAGCGCTTAGCTTCTCCTCGCCGAACACGTTATATCTATCTGTCGATTTTTAGACCACAGCGGGCGAGGGACACTCCGGCGAAGCAGCAGCGTTGAGAGAAACAAGCCAGGTCAGGGTCTGGAAACATTCCCAAAAGGAGCAACTACAGTATATAGGCTAGTGTTGATTTTGTCAACTAAAACTATTACGAGAAATGGTTGTCAAATACCTCTTTTCCACTGACAAAAACTAAATGAAAAACTAACTAGACTAAAATGTTATGGCGGGACTAGTGGAGAAGAGATAATTTTATGATTGGTTGCGATTTGGTGTTGTGCTTTGAAAATATAGCAGGTCTACAAGCTCACGTGTCATGCTGTGACACATTGTGAGCTTGTAGGCTATTTTCAGCATGCAACCACGGGAAAGTTCTGCCATTACGACACCACAAAGGCCTATCAAAATACATTTGTTGTCGACAAAATCAACTGTAGATTACACGATTAAAACAAGACTAACACTAAAACATTTCAGGTGACTAAAATATGACAAAAACTAAATTAAAATGTATTCAAAAGGCTATGGCTGAAACTAAATACTAATTTTCTGTAATCAACATTCACATCCACAGCATTCACATCCACAGCTGTAGCTACAGGTGAGTGCCCAACGTGCCAGTCACTGTATTCCCCCACGAGAAATCATAACCAATTGCCATTTGGAAAATTAATTCAGTGACCTATGATAATGTACGAGCTTCATTTGCACTGTGGCGTGCTGCTGTGCTCGAACTAGAAATGAGAGAGCTCATCTCTTCTCCTCTCATTCGTGCAAAATTCATTTAGGATAATTATCACACGGATGAACAAAAGGGTGGAGAAAAAAAAGGATGACTAAAATCCGCGACATGCCACGATGATTATTAAGACCAAACATTTGATCCAGTGCCAAACTAGTTTCCATGCTTGGTTGACGCAAAGCTTAACCCATTCTGGACAGGAACCCCTTTTGGTGTTATGCTTTAGCTATTGATCTACAAGCCATGAGCTTGTAGATCTGCTATTTTTGAAAAATTCTGAAAAGGGGGCACAAATCTTTGAATATGTATTCTTTCAGAGTGAACATTTTTAACTCAAATCTTTGCATCTGGGGGGGGGGGGGTCCCTGGAACAACATGGGGGTCGGCTGCCAATTACATATTTTTGGGGGTCCTTGACATGACATTTTGAGAACGACTGACATAGAAACATGGGTTTTTCAGAAAACTGTCAGAACTTAGAAGGCATTTTGTAGAATCGGCCTCAGGTCTAAACGGGTTAATGAAATACCTGTACCTGGCCATGAAGTACTGTAGATTAGATTACCTACAGGAGGTCCTCAGCATGAAGTACTGTAGATTAGATTACCTACAGGAGGTCCTCAGCATGTGATAGATATTAGATTAGATTACCTACAGGAGGTCCTCAGCATGTGATAGATATTAGATTACCTACAGGAGGTCCTCAGCATGTGATAGATATTAGATTACCTACAGGAGGTCCTCAGCATGTGATAGATATTAGATTACCTACAGGAGGTCCTCAGCATGTGATAGATATTAGATTACCTACAGGAGGTCCTCAGCATGTGATAGATATTAGATTACCTACAGGAGGTCCTCAGCATGTGATAGATATTAGATTAACCACTTAAACCCCAGCTTCCATATTCAGGGAAAAAGCCTTAGCATAAAATATTTAATGTAGAGCTGAAACACCATCCGGTCCACCATATAGGGTTTAAGTAATTAACACCTAGAACGCCTGGGGGTATTTGTAACCATTAAATCAGGACGCCCAGCGATTTGTTTCTTCAGGGCCTATTTCAAGGTAGTAGCTTGAAGTAGCTAGATAAAACACCCCCGAGGCGATCGACAACAACAGGAAGTATGATTACTTCTAACGTGACAAGCGACGGGACCGCGATGGGCCGTCAAAAACACAATCTTTGGTTAGAATTGGACGGATTGATTTAGATCAAGAGTTATTCACGTTTGAAGATTTTTCCTCTCATCCACTAAAATGGAGGGGGACCACTTTGGATGACGTCCCAACCGTAAATGACATTGAATGTTGCTCAATCGACGATCCTAGCCTGTGGAGCAGTGCGCTCGGTTATGATATCATTAATGTTCCATCCTGTGATTAATCTCCGTCCTGAGTGTCAATATTTGATAGGACGGAGACCTCCGTTTATGCCGCTCAGAGTGTTTTAACAGACAGACAGACAGACATGCACGTGTCATAGCATTAGAGGAGGAGGAGTGTTTTAACAGACAGACAGACAGACAGACAGACATGCATGTGTCACAGCATTAGAGGAGGAGGAGTGTTTTAACAGACAGACAGACAGACAGACATGCATGTGTCACAGCATTAGAGGAGGAGGAGTGTTTTAACAGACAGACAGACATGCACGTATCATAGCATTAGAGGAGTGTTTTAACAGACAGACAGACATGCACGTATCATAGCATTAGAGGAGTGTTTTAACAGACAGACAGACATGTACGTATCATAGCATTAGAGGAGTGTTTTAACAGACAGACAGACATGCACGTATCATAGCATTAGAGGAGTGTTTTAACAGACAGACAGACATGTACGTATCATAGCATTAGGAGTGTTTTAACAGACAGACAGACATGTACGTATCATAGCATTAGAGGAGTGTTTTAACAGACAGACAGACATGCACGTGTCATAGCATTAGAGGAGTGTTTTAACAGACAGACAGACATGCACGTATCATAGCATTAGGAGTGTTTTAACAGACAGACAGACATGTACGTATCATAGCATTAGAGGAGTGTTTTAACAGACAGACAGACAGACATGTACGTATCATAGCATTAGAGGAGTGTTTTAACAGACAGACAGACATGTACGTATCATAGCATTAGGAGTGTTTTAACAGACAGACAGACATGTACGTATCATAGCATTAGAGGAGTGTTTTAACAGACAGACAGACATGTACGTATCATAGCATTAGGAGTGTTTTAGACAGACATGTACGTATCATAGCATTAGAGGAGTGTTTTAACAGACAGACAGACAGACATGCACGTATCATAGCATTAGAGGAGTGTTTTAACAGACAGACAGACATGTACGTATCATAGCATTAGGAGTGTTTTAACAGACAGACAGACATGTACGTATCATAGCATTAGAGGAGTGTTTTAACAGACAGACAGACAGACATGTACGTATCATAGCATTAGAGGAGTGTTTTAACAGACAGACAGACAGACATGCACGTATCATAGCATTAGGAGTGTTTTAACAGACAGACAGACATGTACGTATCATAGCATTAGAGGAGTCGGCATGAAAATCAGGAGAGCTACAGGTAAGAGTATCTACAGGATGATTCAAGAATTAAATAAATCACACCCGTGTGAAGTGAGGGGCACTCTTGTTGTCGTTCATCATCCAATACAAAATTAATATACTTCATGAATTCATTTGTCAACTTATGTTATTATCTTTTCACCATGATCATGAAAGATGACTTATGTGATTCGTTAACCGATTTGCTCGTCTACTGTACATAATGACGTACAATTTACTTTCATTGTCAATGGCATTTAATGTTTGTGTTGCCACAAATTTACATCATATTTCAGGCACATGTAAATTCTCCTTTCATGCAAATGTGAGACGTGACGGGACTAAAAGCTGTATATACAGTAGGAGGGGCTAGCACCCCTCAAAAATGAGAAGATTTTTTTTTGCCCATTTTGAACCCCTGCTCATTTTGTGAGGGTAGGGTGGCTCAGGGTAGAAGACAGAGTACAGCAACTTGCAATGGGCCTGCTCTACAAGACACACTATACCATGTGGTCTGTGTCTAACTACTACTACGTCAATCAAGTCCACAATCACAACACCAGAGGGAGCTCCAAGAAATGATTCAACCCAGATTTGGCACAAACAAGCTTCATTTCCTAAATCATTTTGGTTGATATATTCCTTCCCTGACTGAATGTGATTAGATCTAATAACTCATAATAGCTCTAATGTATCAGTGAGACTGCAGCTTTCAAAGAGCCTTTGTTAGAATATCAGTGGATTTGTCCAAAGCCCCGTCACAGAGAAAGGGCAGCATTTATTTGCCAGGTGTAGAATATCAGTGGATTTGTCCAAAGCCCTGTCACGGAGAAAGGGCAGCATTTCTTTGCCAGGTGTGAGATGGTGCCAGGTGCTCATTTCACACCTGGCCAAAATCAGGCACGACAATGGGGAAAACATACTTTACAGGGAAAGACCAGGAACAGTGAAGAGACGTGTGAAGAGTCAGATATGTCTATGATAGGGCGGCTGTGGCTCAGGAGGTAGAGCAGGTCGTCCAATGATCCCTGGGTCGGCGGTTCGAATCCCGGCTCCTCCTGTCCACATGTCGAAGTGTCCTTGGGCAAGACACTGAACCCTACATTGCCTCCAATGAGTTGGTTGGTGTGAGCTCGCCACCATTGGTGTGTGAATGTGGGAATGTGAATGTGGGAAGTGAGGATGCTGGCGTCGACTGTTCGCCGCTTCACTTCCCAATATATGAATGAATGAACCGTAAAGCGCTTTGAGCACTTGGAAAAGCACTATAAAAAATGCAATTAATTATTTATTATTATGTACACAGGTGCGCGCTTGCGCTGTAGTTTTTATTGGTTGACGAAATCGTCAGAAAAATGATTTACTTTGTCAGTGGGAAGAAAAGAAAAGTAGCCGACGAACATGTTTCGTCATAGTCGACAAAATCAACAGTGCACTCTCCCTCTAATGCCAGAGACAGACAGTCCCTGCCTGCAGATCCTTCCACAACAACAGCAGTCTAGTCTCAGGAAGTCTAAATTGAGAAAAACAGCCACCGTGCAACAAGCAAACAAAAACACCCTTTACTAAGAAATAAATATCTCTGGAAGAGAGTGAGGCATTCTGTCTCATACAGTGGTGAAAACTTTTTTAATAAAGACATTTTCCTCTATAAACTTATAATAAGGAAAGCGTTCTGTGTTCCGTCTAGCTAGTGTGTACACTGCAGGACGACGTTTCACAAAGCTAATGTCATACTTCTGTCATCAATGGACGACAGTGCTTCTGTGTGCGCTGAATTAAGAGATGTCACACAGTAGACAGTTCTTCTTTCATCAAACCCCCTGCACGCATGCACACGCACACACATGCTTGCACACAGTGGACGATGGCACTTCGTTATGTCTGAGTTATCTGAACAACTGAGAGGAGCGAGCTGAATGCTGCCAAAGATACAACACACACACACACACAAAACCACCAACCATTAGCTGTCTCCTCCTTTTGAACAATAGACATGTTGCGCGCGCACACACACACACACACACACACACACACACACACACACACACACACACACACACACACACACACACACACACACACACACACACACACACACACACACACACACACACACACACACACACACACACACACACACAGGAAATAACAATTGCGGGACAGAGGGGAAGGCTAGACAGACGAAAACTATAAACTATTTCAAAATAATGACTACTAGAACTCACCAAGCCATCCATGGTGTGGATGGCTTGGCTGATGTGCTGATTGGTGCCTTGCATGGTTTCCGCCGCCATCGGTGTATGAATGTGTGCGTGAATGGGTGAATGTAATGCACAATCTATGTAAAGCGCCTTGGATAAAAGCACTATATAAATGCACCATTTACCATTTATATAAATGCACCATTTACCATTTATATAAATGCACCATTTATCCAGGTGGCTAGTTGTCCGGGTGGCCACTCATCCAGGTGGCTAGTTGTCCAGGTGGCTACTCGTCCAGGTGGCCACTCGTCCATGGTGGCCACTTGTCCAGGGTGCCCACTTGTTCAGTCAGACTATTTGGGTGCGGTACTGTACTGTACTGTGCTGTACTATACTGCACTGTATCGTACTGTACCGTACTGTTCAGTACTGCACCTTACTGTACTGTATGATACTGTACTGTGCTGTACTATACTGCACAGTATCGTACTGTACTGTACCGTACTGTTCAGTACTGCACCTTACTGTACTGTACCATACTGTACTATACCGTACTGTGCCATACTGTACTGTGCCGTACTGTACTGTGCCATACTGTACTGTGCCATATTGTATTGTGCCATATTGTACTGTACCATACTGTACCGTACTATACCGTAATGTACCATACCGTACTGTAGTGTACCGTACTGTAGTGTACTGTACTGTACCATACTATACTGTACCGTATTGTACCATACTATACTGTACTGTACCATAATGTACAGTACTGTACTGTACCATACCGTACTGTTCCGTACTGCACCGCATTGTAGCATACTGTACCGCAGAGGTTCCCAAACACTGGTACTACTACCACTAGTGGTACTTGAGCCCCCCTCTGGTGGTACACAGAGGAGTCGCCCAAAAAAGGAGAAAAAAAGACAAAAGTGGAATGATATATTTATATTTCTACAGGTAGACTTTCTTCTGACTTTGGCTTAGGAATGGAACAAAAAGGGCAGGTCTACGCTCCTGTATTTTAACATCAGTTAACGTATTATGGTGGTATTGTACGTGGAGAGCCAAATATTTTCTGAAATGTTGCGCAATAAGAGTGTGTCAGACAAATTTGTACAGTAAATATGACAGTTGCATGGATGCAATGTAGCCTATTAGAATTCCTGTGGCATTCAGGGTTTTTTTTAGAGAGATGTGCTTGCTTCCCCTTTCCATTAGTAGTAGAAGGATGACTAAAACTAAATCACTGCATGCTGCCAATACATGAGCCACGTACGGTACGGGGCCATGCTGCTGGCACAGGGGCAGTGCCGGGCATCCAGGGGCCATGCTGCTGGCACAGGGTCAGTGCCGGGCATCCAGGGGCCATGCTGCTGGCACAGGGGCAGTGCAGGGCATCCAAAGGCCATTTTTGGCAGGTTAATTGGTCTCCCATGTCTCAGCGACGGCTCCCATGTCGGACCAAAATACCACACCACAGCACAGTCAGTTGACCTCACGTGTCACACAGTCACACGCAAATGAGTGCTGCATACTGGGTTACTCTCTCGTACAGTATGTCTTGGCACTGATGCTTAACGCCAGGGCTCCACCGGACGCGTTGCGTTGCGTCTGCGTCGCGTCAAAAAACGCACCGGTTCAATTTTAATGCACGCGTCGCGTCTCCGTCAACGCGGGCAGTGGAGCCACCCTTCATTGATTAAAAAGGGAACATTCCCTGACGGTGACGGAGACGCGACGCTGACGCGCCCGGTGGAGCCCGGCCGTTACAGTGGTTCCCAAACATTTTCATGTCAAGGACCCCCAAAATGACACTAATTAGCCCGCAGACCCCCATTTGGAGAGAGATGCCAGTGACCCCCATATAAGAGAAGATTTTTTTTACGGCTCTAGCAGTGATTCTCAACCCGTTTAATATCAAGGACCCACAGTTTGACATGAATTAGGCTACGGACCCCCATTTAATTGCATTTCTATCTCTGAGACCCCACTTTATATTGTAAAATCAATGTTAATTTTACTCTGAGAGTGTACAAATGGAACCAAATGGACCCGTTAGGATCCATTTTGTTCCATTTGTCCACTCTCTGAATTACAGACCGATAAGGGTCCATTTGGTTCCTAAATATCATTTAGCTGGGGACCCCCTGAAAATCCCTCAAGGACCCCTAGGGGTCCCCGGACCCCACTTTGGGAACCACTGCTTTCCATCATGGCAGCCTCGTAAAACGAGGATCCGTTCTCCTCATCCGTTCATTTCTTCTCCATCTGGACTAGCTGACCTAGCTGGACTCTCCGTCTGTGTGCCTGCTGGTGACTGTGGAGTCCAAGGTGTGTGTGGAAGAGCCGGGGGCATGTTGTCGGCTATGCAAAAATAGCAGTTGTACAAGCTAAGCTTGCAGCGCGCCAATTCTTGCCACGCTGCGAGCTGTGAAAAATAGACATTTTTAACCAATTTTGAATTTCTTTAACATAAATCTTCTCTTCTGGGGGTCTCTGGCACAAAACGTTTCCAGATGGGGTGGTCCACAGCCAAATACATAATCAATTTGGGGGTCCTTGACATAAAAATCACACCCGTGTGAACTTTGTGAAGTGAGGGGCGCTCTTATCATCATACATCAGATTCATCATACATCACATTCCGTGCTCAACCAATCAAATCATCACAAAATGTCATTGTGGCCAATCACTTTTGCCGTCTTCACTTTTCTGCACTCACTTTTATCATTTTTGAGTGGTGCAAACCACTCCAACAACTGGCTTTGTACCCGTGTACCCGTGTTTGTTCGTACCAAAAAAACGAGCATGGTTACTATGGTCAGTGACATTACGTCAGACCACAGCTGATCAGGCTATATAAGACCTTGCACCACTCAGTTCACACGGGTGTGATTTTTTTTATAAATAATTGCATTTCTTTACGTAATTTATTAACACGGAGCCCGCCAGAAGCGTATAAAGTGTAGAATGACTTTTGTATGGCAGCCCGCCAGAACCGTAGCCTACGTTTTCTAGGAAATATTCTTTAATCCATGTTTTGATCAGATCAAATCGATAGCTGCCAGAAAAAAATAGCATTCTTGATGCTTGTGTGTGGCGAATCAGGCGATATGATTGCACAAGATTGTGTGATCTTGTGCCAGATCACACAAAAAAAGCTCAGTGAAACAATAATGCACAACACAGCACACTGCTACATGTAGTGGGGGTGGTAGATCTTTTTTTTTTTTTTACACAACTAAGCATAAATTTAGTGTAAATTACTTGGTGTCATCTTTAAGTGACAACCCACCTGGGTTGTTGTGGCTAATCAGCAGAAACCAAAAGGACCCTGTTGTGTCCATCAACGATGCAAAATGAAAATCAATGAGTCGTGAACAGAAAATCATTGGGCGCCCAATTAAAGGCCATAGTAATGCCAGTCACACCTCTGTGAACAAGACATCTATTAACCCATGTAGACCTGAGGACGATTCTACAAATGCCTTCTAAATCCTGACAGTTTTCTGAAAAACCTGTATTTCTATATCAGTGGTTCTCAAACTATTTGATGTTAAGGACCCCCAAAAATATATGTAATTGGCCCGCCGACCCCCATCTGAAAATATGTTGTTCCAGGGACCCGGCCGCCAAAAGCAAAGATTTGAGTTAAAAATGAGTGCCGTGCTACGAGCTTGTAGATCTGCTATTTTTCAATATAGCTAAAGTTAATACAATGCAAGTTAAAACACCAAAAGGGGTTCCCGTCATGAATGGGTTAATGGACAAAGTCCCATCATGCAGCAACAACAGAGCAGCCTGCCCGAGGGACTCCTACAATGATCAACCAAGCCTATAATGTACTGTAATCAATATATTTTTGTTGAAAATGAATTGATCGGTTGCTTTGGGAAATAGTACAACAGTACAGTTACAGAAGCTGTGTTAAGACAAATGATAACAAGAAGCCCTGGGGGGGATGTTTCCATTCCTGAATATTCAAAGCCAACACAGATTAATGATTAGCATTGGGTAGCCGAGTACAGTGTACAGAATGTACAGTAAATAACTGGAGTGTAATTAGAGGTTTATTCATGTAGTGTTGGACGAGAGGCTGCATGGCATTAATATTGCATCCCGTCCTTAACACTAAGTATTCACAGATCGTGGATTTTTTTTATTTTTTTATTCTCCACCCCCGCCTGTGCCAGAACGTAAAAATATGTATTTTCTTTTCTTTTATTTAATCCAATAATTAAATAAAAAAATATATTTTTTTTTTGTTTTGCTTTTACTCACATGAGACAGCTTCCACACGGATCCGACACGCACGCGGCCACGTGCATGCTTAATAGTGCTTTTTCTTTTAAAAATGAGACAAACTACGATCTTTGGGACATTATAAAAGTCTAAACTTTGATCACGCTAAGAAAGTGAATCCACCACACGTCGATGCATAGCCTAGAATGCACCCCATTCGACTGGTATCACCCCATATAAATCGGCGAAATCATCTGTTATCAGCCCGTTTGAATGGGGCCAAAATGTCCATACTGGCATCCTCACTGTTCAGTATGTCATTATCTGCGATTGTAGCATTGTCATTATCACTGATGTCCTGACGGAGGCGCGCCGTGTCTGGTGGCCATGAGCTACGTGAGGCACCGCCGAGCGAGGCGCTAGCCGAGCGAGTCGCCGTGCCGAGCGTTGCGAAGGCCACCAGACCCGACTCAGCGCCGTTCGAGTTACGTCCTGATAGACAGAGAATAGTATATATTAGTAGCTCCTAGTTCCATCATGCACCAAAATGACACGTCCACCAGGGGGAAACCTTGACCAGGCCTTGACCATGTGGTGAGGATGCCAGTATGGACCTTTTGGCCCCATTCAAATGGGCTGATAACAGATGATTTCGCCGATTATATGGGGTGATACCAGTCGAATCGGCTGCTAGAATGAGAATGTGGCTCAAATATGGAGGGCTATCACTTCTGGGGAAGGCGGAAGTGAAGTGCTTAAAACACAGATTTCTCTGGCACTAGCGCCGCGCTTTGGCCTGGAGGGCTGGGAGATAACGGGTTAACTCTTTGCATGAACAGATAAGCATGACTCATCATCTTACAGGTCCAACAAACCAGAAGCACAAACCTTTGACGATGTAATGTATGCTTTCTCAATGTCTCAATAGAAGAGCAGGGAAACAAAACACTCTCAAGAGTTAAAGATCTATAAGGGTCCATTTGGTTACCAACTCTCACTCCTTCAGCTGGGGACCACCTGGAACCCCCCTCAAGGACCACCACTGGTGGTCCCTGGACCACTGGTTGAAAATCACTGGTAGTTATATTGTACCAACAAACATGCATAATATGCTACCATATACAGATTGGACAGAATTCCTTTCCATTTGTTAAAAGAAAGTCGCGTAGTGCTGCTTTAACAGCACCTGTCCTGCAATCAGTAAATGGATATCGGCCAAGATGTCAATCTCATGCTCGTCCCTAAATGTAAAGATGGAAGATAGGCAGAGAGACAGCTCAGTGTAATGGCTCAGCTTCTGCTTGTTGCCATAGCAACGTGAAAAACGCAGCCGGGATTAGTGACAGTGAGCCAGTTTGGCAGGCAGCAGACATTGTGGAATGACTGCACTGAATGGCACAGAACTCGCTTGGAGTCCTTCGGGATGTAAACTATTGCGGTTCCTTAAACGATTCCCTCTAAAACTGTCCGATTCTTTAATGGTTGCCAACTTGCCTTTAACGATTCCTACATATAAGACAAGATTTTAAAATCACTTAGTATTCACGGACTTAGTATTCACTGACTCATAATTAGCATCCTGGCCCCGGATACATAATCAGTAGGATGTGTATCACCCCCAAGGGCATGGCTGCATTATCAGCAGGATGTGTATCACCCCCGTGGGCATGGCTACATAATCAGCAGGATGTGTATCACCCCCGTGGGCATGGCTGCATTATCAGCAGGATGTGTATCACCCCCGTGGGCATGGCTACATAATCAGTAGGATGTGTATCACCCCCGTGGGCATGGCTGCATTATCAGCAGGATGTCTGTCATATGGTGATACACATGGTGACATGGGTATCACCCATGGTGATACACATGCTCCCTTTTATGCAAGTCTGGGTTGAGTTGTCTAAACTGGGTTGAGAAACGGTACAAATAAAGGGGTCTCCTGATTCGCATACAATAGAGTGTATGTGCGTGACATCATCATCATACTTGGAAGTAATGTGCGAACGCCTTCCGAGTAAGAAAAAAAACGCAGGCGGACGGTTTTGCCCCACGCATGTAGCACGAGTAAACCCCAGCTGCGCTGGGTTTACTCGTGCTACATGCAATTCCGCATTTTGACCACCAAATGTTGGTGGTCAAATCGAAAAAATGGGGAAGAAGAGCGTTCTTCCGGGTCCTTCAATCGCCACTGAGCAACATCCATTGAAATGAACAGTGGGGGCGGGGCAGTCCGCTCTCTAGAATATACTGTATATTACTCTATAGCGCATAACGTCTATAGCAGATCGATAAGCTCACAACTCTTATCGATAGGCTATTTTCCGCAAAAGCTGCAAATCCATATATGGTTTAAGTGGTTTAAGTCAGTGGTTCCCAAAGTGGGGTCCGGGGACCCCCAGGGGTCCTTGAGGGAGTTCCAGGGGTCCCCAGCTACATGTTAGTTTGGAACCAAATGGACCCCAACTCAGAGTGTGTACAAATGATAATAACGGGTCCGTATGGTTCCATTTGTACACTCTGAGTTAAATTAACTTTGATTGTACAATATAAATTGGGTGCCCCAAAGATAGAAATGCCATTAAATGGGAGTCCGTATAGAGTAATGCATGTCAAACTGGGGGTCCTTGAAATGAAATGGGTTGAGAATCACTGCTAGAGTCGTAAACATCTTCCCTGGCATGTCTTTTCAAATGGGGGTCCGCAGGCTAATGAGTGTCAATTTGGGGGTCCTTGACATGAAGAAGTTTGGGAACCACTGGTTTAAGTACAGTACTTGAGTTAAAGTACTTGAGTTAAAGTACTTGAGTTAAAGTACTTAAGTTGCTTTCCACAAGGATTCATTTTCAGCCAATCGATAGCAGCAACGAGGTCTCATAAACATTTATCTTCTCCTAGGTCTTGGAGGTTCAGACAGAGAACATGGGTTCCTCACCAGGGATTCCTGTGCAGACCATGATTCGGGGGGGAGAAGTCAATACAACAGAAAGAAGATGTACAGCGATTAGGGTTAACCAAGTTAGACTGTCGTATTCCATCAATGTCAGCTACTGCCTTGTACTGTAAATGGTGTATATATATATATATATATATATATATATATATATATATATATATATATATATATATATATATATAGAGAGAGAGAGAGAGAGAGAGAGAGAGAGAGAGAGAGAGAGAGAGAAATAGTAAGAAAAGTAATTTAACTTTCTGGAGCGCATCGCGTCACCCCGCTCTGCAAATAAAATCAGATTGGTAATAACAAGGATGAGTTACTCCATCAAAAGGCATGAGTTTTTGATCTGCCATCATGCTTGAGTGAAAACGCTGCTACACACACGGGCTGGGGAAAAAAAAACTCCCCATCAAAAGGCAGCGGGCCTTCATACATTCCGTCGCTGTCCCTCAGAAACCTTTCATGTCCAATGTCCATATATTAACTTTGTGTTTTTTTCATAAATTAACGCCCTAGCGTGATCACACTACGCCGTCACACAAAAGCAGCTGATCTGCAAAGCGACGCGTTAAGAGCTTGCTTTGCACAATCTGCTGCTTTTGCCATTTATGGAATTTGAATGCCTTAACCCATTTTGGGGCGGGAACCCCTTTTGGTGTTAGCATTATGTTATGCTTTAGCTATTGAAAAATAGCAGATCTACAAGCTCATAGCGCGCCACCGAGTGGCGCGCTACGAGCTTGTAGGTCTGCTATTTTAGAAAAATCGAAGAACGACTGACATAGAAACATAGCTTTTTCAGAAAACTGTCAGGATGTAGAAGACATTTTTAGAATCTGATCTCAGGTCAAAATGGGTTAAAGCAACCGTTTTGGACATCTGCCCGACCACTTCGGTCTGCCACCTCGGGGCGACTGATTGCCTCGTCACTCAAGGGTCCTTCTGGCCGATCCACACGGTCACGACTCTTTTCTGTTCTGGCCCCACAGTGGTGGAATGAACTCCCCACTGATGTTAGGACAGCAGAGTCACTGCCCATATTTCGCCGCAGGTTGAAAACCCACCTCTTCAGGAAACACTACCCTTCCTCTCTGCCTGACCTACTTGTTGTTAACTAGTTGTACGAACGTTTGTTTTCTATTGTTGTATTGTTTATTGGATCTTGTTTAGTCGATACACTTAATTGTTTTAGCTCATGCTCATTTGATTTAGCTATTTTGTCTCATCCGGTTAAGGAAATAGGTAGCTGATATATTGCACTTTTACCTTAGCGCTAGGTATACTCTTGGTTGCTTGTTTTTGCAGAAAATGCACTAAAGACTTCTGGTGATTAGTAGTTTTTGTTCCCTACCTATGTTGAATACACTTATTGTAAGTCGCTTTGGATAAAAGCGTCTGCTAAATGACTGTAATGTAATGTAATCTGAGGTTTCCACACGACAGAGACGGTTTCCTATTCAGCGACGGGTGCCATGTCGGTTCTTAGATTCCATCTCCCTCCTCGGTCTTCTTCCCGAGCAGAGATGAGAAATGGGTTAAGTCAGGCCTCAGCGGTGGGATGGAAGGGTGAGGAAGGGGGGGGGGGGTGAGTGAGACAGTGTGGGCCGGGTGGTGGGCTGCCATTTTTTACTTAAGTATCAATACCGCAATGTATAGAAATACTCTGTTACAAGTAAAAGTTCGGAATTCAAAAACAGCATTTGTATCAAAATGTATACGGAATGTACCAAACGTAAAAGTACTCATTATGCAAAAAATGTCCCATTTCAAGTTAGTGGAGTAGAAGTAAATAGTACTTGAAATTGGAAATACTCAAGTAAAGTACAAACACTTCAAAATTGTACAGTGCTTAACCCCTTTTGGTGTTAGCATTATGTTATGCTTTAGCTATTGAAAAATAGCAGATCTACAAGCTCATAGCGCGCCACCGAGTGGCGCGCTATGAGCTTGTAGGTCTGCTATTTTTGAAAAATCGAAGAACGACTGACATAGAAACATAGCTTTTTCAGAAAACTGTCAGGATGTAGAAGACATTTTTAGAATCTGATCTCAGGTCAAAATGGATTAAGTAAATCTACTTAGTAACTTCTCCCCAGCTGCTGCCTGTGGTGTCCGACAGCAGCAGAGACAGAGTGACTGAATGCTTATGGGACCCTCCTCTGACTGGTGGTGGTGGTGTCGGGCCGTCACCCAGAGCCCTCCTGAAACAAGCCTGCTTTTACCTGCAAGGCATTCTATTTGTCATCCTCTCTGTGCTGCAGAGGTCCTCGCAAAGTCACAGACGTGGATGGACGTACAGGTTGAAGGATGGAGTGGTGTGTGTGCGTGTGCGTGTGCGTGTGCGTGTGCGTGTGCGCGCGCGCGCGCGCGTGTGAGCCAAATGTCCACACAGGTATAGTAGAATTTGAGAATTCACCATTTGTCAGCCTTCTGATTGGTCCCTGACTGACTAACCAGCAGGTTCTATAAGTTCAGGAAGTGAAACTACAGAGATTCAGGGTTTCTGCCCGACAACGCCAACATAATGTGGCTGCCTAAAAATAAGCCGGGCCCGGCCACCTAAGGACGGCCCATCCATCTCCATCCACTGGGAGTTTATAAATACATCAGGGGCAGAGAGGTGAGCGTCCTGCCTGCTGTCAGCCAGCCATCACTAAACACCAACAACACCTACACACAACAACTCACATCTACAACTAATATATCCTCACCGTCGGACACCTTGTATCTCCATGGTTCTATTTTATACTTTGATGGTGGGGAAAAGGAACTGATTGGAATAACGTGTTCGATCTTTCGACGCGCTACGTACGTCCTACCGGGGAAATTCCTCCTGTCAGGTGATAAGAAGTGGCCTGCTCACTCCTCATGCATTGAAGGAAGCATGAGCTCAGTTCGGGGCTCTCCCCAGGTTGGCAGAGGGAGAGAGTAGCGCCCAGGATTCCAGCTTAGGCAATTTGCACTGGGTGAAAAAGTGGGATAAGAAGTAAAATAATAAATGTACTTAGCTACTTCCCACACCACTGCATCTGCTTGCCTGACTGCCCATTATTTCTCATCTCTCTCTCCCTCGTGTTTGCACCTCTCTGTAATGCACACAGCAAAAAAGCCGTCATTGCTGAAATGATGTCCCTGGCCCTGGCAACGCTTAGCAGAGCCATCCATCTTTAAGTTGACGTATGGCTGCCAAGCTGGCACTGAATATGTCCTACATGCTGCCATGGCAGGCGTGTGAGCAGGGAGGGCGAGGAGCAGGGAGGGCGAGGAGCAGGGAGGGCGAGGAGCAGGGAGGGCGAGGAGCAGGGAGGGCGAGGAGCAGGGAGGGCGAGGAGCAGGGAGGGTGAGGAGCAGGGAGGGTGAGGAGCAGGGAGGGTGAGGAGCAGGGAGGGCGAGGAGCAGGGAGGGTGAGGAGCAGGGAGGGTGAGGAACAGGGAGGGCGAGGAGCAGGGAGGGCGAGGAGCAGGGAGGGCGAGGAGCAGGGAGGGCGAGGAGCAGGGAGGGCGAGGAACAGGGAGGGCGAGGAACAGAGTGCACAGTATATTCTTTGCAAAACATGGACAGTTAGGAGTGCACGGTACGGCATGGACAGTTTGAGCTGAACGTGGTAGAACATGGTATACTATATGAGCTGTCAGTGCTTGTCACAGCAGCTCGTCAGTGCACACACACTATGGACAGGACATTTAAACCACTGGGCAGAGAGTTAGAGACCCACCAATACCACCCATAGAGAAATCTGGACCAGAGAAACGTATTAGCAAGCTAAAATGAGGACATCCTTGCTCTAGAAAGGCCAATGTTCCAATCGGGATCACCGGACAATCAGAAAAGCATTGGCGTTTGGTCAAAACCATGGAGTTATGAGCCTTTTCAGTCAGCCTGTATACAAGAAGTGAACGGCAGTGTGATGGTTGGATGTTATATGATGGAATACTAAGTTACTAGCAGTTAATTTGTTCAAAAACGGATGCTTGCCGCCTGGGTATGATGAGCGAGGGCGCAGCGTTGACCACTGGCAGGTGGCTTAACGTTATCTCTCACCTGTGTTGGACGGGAGAGAGTACATGACAAAGTATGTGCACCGTTTAAACGATGAAATATGACCCTTAGCCGCTGGCTGCTGGGTGTCTCCATCACCATGCCCGCTCAAAAAACACTCTACTTGCTGCCAAGGGACCCTAGCTGGGAAAAATACGCTCCCATGACAGCGCTGCTTTAAAAGAGATAGATGACAAAGGCGTGCCAAGGGCAGCCCCGCGATAACACAGAGGACCCCACTCGCTATCCGAGCAGGAATTATCCTTGCTAATCTCTGAATAAATGTGATGTGCCATGATGTCACATGACCTATGCATGCATGCATGTGTTGAAGGCAGACACGTGAGTCTTAAATCGTCTCCATCGGGCGGAAACCTGACTGTTTCTAACCGAGGCTAAACATAATTTAACATAAATGTCATATGAAAGCAGGGAATCATAGCTTCAAATTCACATATTGGTTGTTCAGTTTGACCCACCAGTTTTGGAGATATGGCTTATAGAGTAATGTCTTGCAGAAAACAGCGAGTTGAGAAAACAGGCTTGAAAGGTTCACTTCTGTGGACTCTAACATATACCTAGCTACATGTTTAAGCATTTATACATGTCGATTTTCAGCTCTGACATTTATTTCAGACTCCATCATGTCGTATGTAGTAGTAGTAGTATGTGAAGAGTCTGCCTGTGCTATTAACTCATTTTGGATACAAAATAAATAAATAAAAACCTTTATTTTAAATAAATAAATAAAACAAGTCTTGCCGCCATGACTGTCTCTGTATCAAAAAGTCGGTCAGAGATGATTAAATAATGAAATGACCGAGGTGGTGGTTTGACAGACAGATGGAGCAGCAGGTAGGAAACGGCCCATCTACTGCAGTATGAATCAGCTCGCTAGTGCGAATGTATAACGTGTGTGAGATATAAGGGAGAGAGACAGAGAGAGGGAGAGAATAGAGTTATATATCCATAATATAGCGAGAGAGAGAGAGAGAGAGAGAGAGAGAGAGTGTGAGTCACACTCAGGCGGCAGTGAGATGAATGCGCCGGTGAAACGCTACGTTAGTCCATTATCTATATTTTATCCCCTTTATTCTGACCTTGTTTATGGTGAGAAGCCTACTTGTTCACACAGATAGTACTCAAGTAGGCTTAATGAATCCCATTTTGGCGAACTGAAAGAGCTCTAGCACTGTGCACTAAACACTCAAACACCAACTTTATACACTTGATGCAGATCTAATATATATGTAAGGCTTGTAGGCCATCACAGTCAAAATGGCGCCGGTAGGCGTGACAGCTTACCAGGACGTCAGCCTTGCATTCCCTATTCCTTTCCCGTTGCAAACCGTGTTGTGTGGACCGAGCCTGTATGACATGTAGATCAGTGTGAAGTCACCTGTCATTCACCTCCATTTGCATGAACGTAAAAACAAAAGGCTTGTGTGGGAGTCAGGCTGTTATTAGCCATTCCGCAGCGAGCTGGGGAGAGGTCATTTATTTCACCTCTCCCTGCATTCTCAAACACGCATGCATGCATGCACGATTGCACGCACACACGTTTGAATATACTTGTGATGGCATCAACATATTTATCTGTATGAATGAACTACTATACTTGTGATGAGATCAACATTTTTATTTGTATAAATGAATTTAATATCATCGAAAAAAAAATTCTCAATTTTAGATTTCGTTATTTTGTTAGAAAATAACCTTGCCTGACACTCCTTGTTGATACATACATCAGGGACATTTTAAGTACAGTACCTCTGTGCATTCATACGGTATTTTATTTTATTTTATCCCACAGGCCACATGGTTCAATAATATAAACTATAAATGTACTAATTTAAGACTCTACAAATGCCCTCTAAATCGGTGCTTCTCACACTTTCAAGATAAAAAAAAAGATACAAAAATAGAAGATGTAGATCTAAACAATAAAATGACACAGATGCTGTCCTGGTTTCAATAGATTATTGTGGAATCTTATATAATGACCTCAATATGACAAGAGTGTAACCTGCCCGGTAACACCCACGTGAGGAGAGAGAGAGAGAGAGAGAGAGAGAGAGAGAGAGAGACAGACAGCTGCTTGTTAAATCGGAGAAATTAGATCATATTTCATGTCGAGGTAAATTCCCCCGTTCGCACCCCGCTGCCTCGCTCTCTCTCCCTCTCGCAGATGGATGTGAATGCCAGGAAAGCGTCTTTGATGTCTGTTACAATTACACGCGATATGAACGAGGGAAATATCTCCTGGCCGCCATGCACAGAATACCTGCTGGGCGTCGGTAGCAGCGCTGCCATGTAATGATCAACAATGTGCATGTTTAGAGGCCATCTCTACCGACGATGGTGCTGCTCCATGTAATGATCAACAATGTGCATGTTTAGAGGCCATCTCTACCGACGATGGCGCTGCTCCATGTAATGATCAACAATGTGCATGTTTAGAGGCCATCTCTACCGACGATGGCGCTGCTCCATGTAATGATCAACAATGTGCATGTTTAGAACAATGTAGATCAGCGGTTTTCAACCCTTTTCATATCAAGGTCCACTATTTCTTTGCCACGGACCATGCACCATTTGATTGAGATTGATTGAGATCTAAGCCTCTCAGACACAAAATATTTTGTTGTCATCGGATAATTATTGTGTCCACAATTCCATGCTGTATTGATGTTGGTATACCATAGGACATAGGACTGATCAAAATAATAATTATTCTACTTTCTCTTATTGTTGAGTTTAGACTTCTTGTAAATGAAGAAATGCAGATGTTTAACAACAATGTAACTCTTGAGAGCGTAAAATGAAACCAAATGGACCCGTCAAGAGTTACAGATCTAATAAGGGTCCATGATTTGGTTACCAACTCTCCATCATTTAGCTGGGGACCACCTGGATGGAAGCCCCTCAGGGACCACTGGTGTAGATGTGTGGAGGCCATCTCTACCGACCATACATGGCACTGATCCCCCGGGCATGTTGTTGTCGGGCAGAGACCTCGAATATCCGCGTTTAAACGTTGTGCGTTTTTATTTCGTCGACATCGGAACAGAAACCTCTCATCTCCGTTTTTTTTTATTTATTATCGGCCAACTTGAGCATCAAAAGTAACAGATCAAAAGCTCTAAATGGATTGTCGATCTGCGAATCTTTTTGAATCCTGAAAATTATATGAGGCTCCCGCCCGACAGAGACAATATAGTAAATCAATGCAATGATTGATATATATTATGGTATTGCTACGTCCTATTTATAATAGCCTTGGACCAAGACTGTCAGTGATTTATTAAATAAAATACATCATGCACGCACGCGCACACGCACACGCACACGCACACACACACACACACACACACACACACACACACACACACACACACACACACACACACACACACACACACACACACACACAGTTGAAAAGGTCAGAAGTGGAATACTGTCCACCAACTGCCCAGAGGTGACTCAGCTTTGCCCGTTCAATCCCACTTATCAGATGAGATAAAGCCTTTCTGCTAAAACTCTTTAGACTATTTAGATGTGGCTGCTGCCCTGGGCCGCGGTACAGACTAGAGTTCATTCCATTTAGATGTGGCCGCTGCCCTGGGCCGTGGTACAGACTAGAGTTCATTCCATTTAAATGTGGCCGCTGCCCTGGGCCGCGGTACAGAATAGAGTTCATTCCATTTAGATGTGGCCGCTGCCCTGGGCCGCGGTACAGAATAGAGTTCATTCCATTTAGATGTGGCCGCTGCCCTGGGCCGTGGTACAGACTAGAGTTCATTCCATTTAGATGTGGCCGCTGCCCTAGGCCGCGGTACAGAATAGAGTTCATTCAATTTAGATGTGGCCGCTGCCCTGGGCCGCGGTACAGAATAGAGTTCATTCCATTTAGATGTGGCCGCTGCCCTGGGCCGCGGTACAGAATAGAGTTAATTCTATTTAGATGTGGCTGCTGCCCTGGGCCGCGGTACAGAATAGAGTTCATTCCATTTAGATGTGGCCGCTGCCCTGGGCCGCAGTACAGACCAGAGTAGAGTTCATTCCATACAAGTACTTTAGGAAAAATGGACCCGTGCTTTTTTTCTCTCTTTCCAGGTTGCATGTGTCAACGTGAAGTATGACGACACTATAGGGCAGGCCGGAGAGAGAGAGAGAGAGAGAGAGAGAGAGAGAGAGAGAGAGAGAGAGAGAGAGAGAGAGAGAGAGAGAGACGCCTCTACAGTGAAGCTAAACTATGACCAGTGGTGGAGAAAGTAAAAAAAATCAATACTGCTTTATAGAAATACTCTGTATACAAGTAAAAGACCGGAATTCTAAATTTACACGAGTAAACGTACAAAAGTATTGGTAAACGTTCGCTCTGAAAGAATATATATTTAAAGATTTGCGCCACATTTTCATGATTTTTCAAAAATGGCAGATCTACAAGCTCATAGCTCAAGCTCATACAATGAGCTTGTAGATCTGCTATTTTTCAATAGCTAAAGTATAAGCGAATGCTTAAAACAACTAAAGGGGTTCCCGCCCAGAATGCGTCAAGTACAGTACTCTATCCACCAGTTACTTTCCACCTCTGCTCAGCAGTTACCTCAGATTGATAAATAGCAAAGATAACGTCTCATTTCCACCGCCGTTCCACTCCTTCAGCTTTCTTACCGTACAGTGCAGGAGATTATTTACTAGCCAATTAGCATCTGAATGGCCATAAATCTTAAAGCAACGAAGATGTGAATACCTCATTTACTGCTCTGTTGAACAGGAAATCTATAAATATAGAAATATTTGCCGAGCAATGATATTTCGCACTGGATTCAATTAATTTCCTAATTCACTCCCTTTTTATTAACACTTTGAAAGAAGCATCCTCACTAGGGCTGTCACGATTTTTTTTTTCTTTTCTTTTTTACCTACCGGGGGAAATCCCCCCTGTCAGGCGATAAGAACAGGACTGCTCACTGCTCATGCATTGATTGTAGGAAGCATGAGCTCGGTTCGGGGCTCTCCCCAGGTTAGCAGAGCGAGAGAGGAGCACCAGGATTACAGATTAGGCAATTAGCACCGGGTGAAAAAAGATTGTGTGATCAAAATTTAAGTAAAGGCCTGGCCCGTGGCTCAGTGGTCCAGGCACCTTGGCTGGTAATCCAGTCTGGCAGTGTGCCGCGGGTTCGACTCCCGATCCCGACGGCCTTTACTGCATGTCTTCCCCCAATCTCTCTCCACATTTCCTGTCAGCCTACTGTCTGTCCCTCCATAAAAAATATAAAATAAAGGTGAAAGCCACACAAAAAAACATAAAAAAAAAAAAAAGTAAGTAAAAGAAAAAAAGATCAGTATTAGCTCAGGAGGGACGTGGAGACCATTATCAACCCATCACACCAACGATGGCACAATAATGATAGCATTAGAGCCTGCAGTGCCACCACGCAAACCCATATCTCACAATACCCCCCAATTTACCAGGAGATGACTGAGACAAAGTCATCATGTCTCACCAACCGTGAAACTATTCCTGTTAAAGGCCATTCCATTCTACACCTGTCCGGAACTCTGTGCACTCAGTTTACGATCCCCCTGTCTGTCCATCCAGGACCATCACACATGTCACAGCGGTGACAGTGGTGAAAAAAGTACTTTTTTTAATATCTTTGCTGTTGGTTCTCCATATTTGAACTTTGTGTGGGTTTTTTGAGTTTTCTTTTAACCCATTCAGGACGGGAACCCCTTTTGGTGTTATACATTAGCTATTGAAAAATAGCAGATCTACAAGCTCATAGCGCATCAGCGTAGATCTGCTATTTTTTTAAATCGTGAAAATGTGGCGCAAATCGTTGAATATATATTATTTCACAGTGAACGTTTTTAACTCGTATCTTTGCTTCTGTGGGGTCCCTTGAACAACATATTTTCAGATGGGGGTCCACGGCCAAATACAGATCATTCTGTTTATTCACATTTTTTACTTAACACGAGGCCCGCCAGGAACATAGACACGTAGAATAGCGTACCGTGCCACACCCGGAAAAGCCGTTTTAACAGCGATGTATTCTTTAATGCATGTTTTAATACGATCGTATCGAAAGCTACCGCTCGTTAGCTTTGTTATGCTTCTGCGCCAATGGCCGCGGCCATTTTGAAGATGCGCGCGCATCCACTTACATTGCCTGCTCTGTTTTCAGACGGCTGTACCTCACAGAAGCGACATTGGAGGGGTCGCTTTGTCCCAGACAAGCGTTTTCAACGGCCTGTAGCAGGCGCTGTGATACTCGCGGTCCACTTTTTCCACCACCGACCGAGAGAACAAGCACCAGCTTCGTCAACACACACGGAATGGTTTCATAGTAAAATGCGATTACGGATATTTGGCTCTTCAAAGTAAGTGTTACGTGCGATAAAACCGAATAATGGTAGCGGTCAAACGGTTAAAAGTAAAGTAAAAGCACCTCGGAAATGGTACTTAATTCCCAGCACCAAACACTGTGCCCAGCCCACCCAAAAGCCAGCTCTCCTTTCTGTTCTTGGTGGGGGCGGGTGGTTAAGCACCACCTGTACCTCCTTGAGTCCTCCATGGTAAGCACATGGAGCCTGCATGGAGCAGATTGTCAGCTCAGAGACTCCTACTGTAAGCATCTCAGAGGCTTTGTAGTCCCCACGGGCGGACGGACGGACGGACGGACGGACACACACACACACACACACACACACACACACACACACACACACACACACACACACACACACACACACACACACACACACACACACACACACACACACACACACACACACACACACACACACACTCTTCTATGCTGTGTCGCCTGTTTCCCCCCCGCCTTAAATTCCAATCCTGAAAACAACGGGGGGCAGCTTTGATTACAAGTGGCTCAAGCCTGGAGTTATACTTAGCCGCGCGCCGGATGTCGCGTGCCGGAAACAGACGATCTACAAGCTCACAACGTGCCGCAGGGCTGCGCGTTGTGAGCTTGTACATCGGCTATTTCCAGTGCGTGGCGAAGTAGCCTATACATTGTGGCATTGGATGATGCAGGTTGGCAAAACTGGAGTGTGCCAGGAGTTCTAGGAAGCGTGTTACAGAACCGGATTGTGTTGATGCTAATTACATGCAAACCTCGGTGTGGGCGGCCCGAAACGGATCCCATTCCGCTCTTCCCAGGGAAAAGAAAGCCGTGTCTTCAAAACGCTGCTATAGATTATACTGGCGGTGTGAGGCTTTTTCCAGGTTTTACAACGTGGCAGCAGAGTTTGAACATGCATATTCATGAGTTGTGGAACTTCAACTTTTCAAGTTCATTTTATAAATCTGTACATCCTCGCCGATGAGGGACATAAAAGAAGCGTCACCATGAACAAAACAAAAGTACAATCGAGCATGGGGTCTATTAGTCTCTCATGGTGTCTATTCATAACCTGGGAGAAACATTTCGTCTCGGTCGGGTGGAATCCTCATAGGTCCAAAACGATTACTTTTCCGGATTCAAATTCAAAAGTAGCAAAAGTAGCAGATCCGAAAACTCGAAACGCGTCGCTCCGCGCCGCGTTTAAAGCTTGCGGATCTGCTACATTTGATGCTTTCGTGTGACGCTGTCACGTGATCGAGTATGGGTGTTAATTTACGACAAAACATTAAGACATTTGATTCTTTAGACGAGTATACTCGGCATATCAAATAAATACGCTTGGTGCTCAGGACGAGTATACTCGGTTCTAAGGCGTTTTATATCGACATAAGAAAGTCTTGCTGGTTTCCATTTTTTTAATTTCTCCGGTTGCTAGGCCCGGTAGCTAGGGCCCCGCCCGCACTGTTTCTGCGCGCACACATCCATTAGCTTCTGTTTTACCCACAGTCTTTTCACGTCATTTTCTTAGAAAACGGCGCTTGGCCACAAGGTGGCACTCAAAGTGTTAAAAGTTAGAATATGGAGATAAGAGGTTTCTGCCTCCGACAGCAGAAATAAAAGTAAATGATGTTTTTTCCGAAATCTGTCGGCAGGTTGGGCTCGGCTCTCAGACATAAATGGTTATGTTCACAGCAGAACATAGAATCAATCAGCTCGGTAATGGTTTGCTTCTGAGAGCATGACGAATACCCACGGCAGCAGATAGCTCTCCGTGTGCTCCCATCATCATAAATGCAATGACACAACCGTTCTGCCATACGGTACGCCGTGCCTGCCTCGACACGAGGACTTATTCTGTAAATAAGATATGACTCTGTGGACCGCTGGATATTTCCCTTGGACGTCGGGGCAGAAACCTCTTATCTCCATATTTTAACCCATTTAGACCTGAGGCCGATTCTAAACAAATGGCATCTAAATCCTAATTTTCTGAAAAACCTATGTTTCCTATGTTTTTCAAAGACCCCCAGAATGATCTGTATTTGGCCACGGACCCCCATCATAAAATATGTTGTTCCAGGCACACCCCAGAAGCAAAGATTTGAGTTAAAAACCTTTGAATATATTCAATGATATTCAAAGATTTGCGCCACATTTTCACGATTTTTCAAATCTCGTAGTGTGGCACTCAGCTTGTACTGTAGATCTGCTATTTTTCAATAGCTAAATTATAACACCAAAAGGGGTTCCCGTCCTGAATGGGTTAATGTTTGTGATTTTGTTATGTTTTTCGTAAATTAACGCCCTACTTGATCGTGCCACAGTGTCGCGCAAAAGCATCGAAAGTATAGCAAATCTGAAAGCTTGAAACGCCAGCGCGGTGCAAGCTTGTCGATCTGCTACTCTTGCCGCTTTTGAATTTGAATCCCGAAAAGTAACAGTTTCCACCCGACAGACAAGTTTGCTTCTGAAATGAGTGCCAATTAAAAGCGGGAATCGCTCCTTTGCCCAGCAGTGAAGCAGCATCACAATCGGGCGGGAAAACCCTTATGTGTGAAGCGAGTGGTGCAACTCCATGTAGGGGTCCCCGGGTGGTCCCCGGAAGTTCCAGACCCACAGGACCACGGCCAGGGTGCCGGCCCGGTTTCGGCGAGCCGCCCCACGTCCGAAACGGTAGAGAAATGAGAGTTACCATGTGGGGGTCTCCGGGGGTCCCCGGAACATCCAGACCCCCAGGGATGTGCCCAGGGGGCCGGGCCGATTCCGGCGAGCCGCCCCACGTCCGAAACGGTTGAGAAATGACAGTTACTGTGTGGGGGTCCCTCTACTGTACCCTCTACTGTACCCTCTACTGTACTATACTGTACTGTCACTGTACTGTACTGGCACACCCGAAATCATCATATATACAGTTAATATGTGCGTGTGTGTTTGTGTGTGTGTTAGGTTGCGCACAGGTGGTGAAAAACAACCATGCTATTTTCGTGCTCATACCCAGGCACCCAGGCAGGCAGGCACCCAGCCACACACATAGCTCCGTAAGGGAGTGTTGCACCACTCAAAAAACGGATACTTTTCAGTAAATGGAGGGAGCAAATCACCTGTTCCAGAGTTGAGTTTGATGCAGCATTTTGGTTTAGTCTCAGTCATATAGTCTTTTGAATATAATTCCATCTAGTTTTAGTATACGTTATTAACCGATTACATGCCGCCATGGCTAAACTCGGCGGTGGTGCCAGATTCCAACTCTAAACTACAAAACTTGGACAGATTGTGAACTCTTTCGTTGAACCGGAAGTAGTTGTGTGATGAACCATATAAGCTTCATTGCGGTGAAGTCTTCTCTTTTCTACCGGCGAAAAGAATAAAGTATTATTAGCTGTAAACATCGTCCATCAGCTCAAGTAACAGGGGCCAGCAACCGCTGTTGCAAGCTACAGAACTTACAAATAAGCAATACCCCCAGAGTTTCCCTAGAGGAGGGGAAGAAGAGAGACTCAATAGGACAGGTTCAACGGCAACGGCAACAACAAGGACAGTTACACAGATGCAGAGAAGGCTCAAACAAACCACCTTGACTCAAATACTCCAGAGTAAGGCTAAGTGTGGACAAGGACGGACACATGCACACCGCACAGACAATCGGATGAAATTAATATCCCGACCTGAAAAAAGCATTGTAACAAGTAATGAGTAGCCTACTATCAGAATATACAGCTATTTAACACTTATTTTAACCAAATAAAATCACTCACTCTATATTTAATATATGAAAACAACAATACAAGTTCAAATCTGGAGATGCAAGGTTTCTGCCCATCTGACAACATCATATCTGGAATTTAAATAGCAAACCTGGCAAACGCTAAGGCAAGGTTTTTTCTTGAGTGGCTTAAATGAAAATCCCTCACGAACAAGGCAGCCAATATGGATCTCTTTCACACGTGCATTTAGGAATATATCTACTGATTAAAAAAAATAATCCACATTTCCACAGAGATTGTAGAGAAAACTTTCAATTTAAATGTATCAACAAATCTGTCAAACTGTGTTTGCTGCATTACAATGATGTGGAGACTGAGAGCAGCCTGTGCGTGCATGCACCTGCCTCTCTACCAGGAACATGCAGTCCTCTGACTTCCATAATGGCTGAACATAACATGCCGTTTCAGAACAACAACAACACATCCATGGCAGAGAGAGGCTGCCATCTTGTTCTGTCTCAGAACAACATGTCCATGGCGCGTCATTTGGGATCGCACAGGAATGCTTGGAACTAGGGATGGGAATTATCGATTAATGCATGAATTGATAGTCGTAGAAGTTTTGATAAGCTTATCGATCGATTAACCGGTTAGTTGATAAGCGAAGAATCTTAATTTCCCTCAATGTCAATACAAAAGGCATATTATGTTCCTAATCCATAATCAAAATAATTATAATAATTATTTGAACATTTGAAATACAGGGCCAGGCAATGGCATCTTTGTATGAGAAATAGAATTAAATGAAAAGTGCACTGTCTTGTCTGTCAAATCGCATGCAAAAGCAGAGACGCTTCGATTCATTTGATTCGTTATTAACTGTACAGTCAGTTAAGTCACGAATAGATTTAACCAATAGTTATTATAGAATGAGAATACAAGTGTGCATATAATATTTTATCTTGGCGTTCGGTTCTGCTACATTTACATCACATAACAACAACCAGGAACCATATGCAGAAGGAAGGCAGGAAGAGCTTAAATACCCCGCCCAATTGGTCAGCTGACTGCCACATCAGCATATGACACAGACATATAAACGTAGACGCCTCTTCTGGCTCTGGGGCGCGTGTCAGAATTGAAGGCACAATTTTCCCGAGATTCCTTGCAAAGCATTTGCCTTCAATGTCAAGCTTCCGTGTGCGTAACATAAGTCCCGGAAAAGACGCGCTGTGATTGGCCAGCAGTCACTTGAGTGACAGCGAGAGACATGGAGGAGTCGCATGAGTGACGTCACTTGGACAGCGACGCAGTGTGCGTGCCTTCAGCAAATGCCTTCAGCTCTTCTAAATAAGAAAGCTGCGGAGAATTGTTGCTTTGTGTTCACTCTTTAATGTTTTCTGTTAGTAATCCCCCCTGGCTCTGATGTTGTATTGTTGTATTAATAACTTTGTTGTTTGTGTTTGTTTGTCTTGTTTCATATTGTAATGTATTGTCATGACTGATTTGTTAAAAGAAAAAACCTTCAGCACAGCACTTCCGCTTGACTTCCTGCCTTCATTGGAGACACGTCGCTCCAATGAACTGCAGCGACCATTGAGGCATCTATATTTTTTAATATCTATGGTATGACATGTGGGTCTTGTAAACACATACACCCACATAGTAATGCAGCATATTAACCCCTCGAGTACATGTATGACCGCAGCATGAAGCTGCTCGAGTATATCTGACTGAACTAACTCCGCAAGCTACGTATCATTTACGTTTAATTGACTAATTTCTAAACGGCGATTAATCGATTAACTATTAACATCCCTACTTGGGACTAAAATACATTTTAGTCAACAAGATCAACTGTAGATTTATTCTACTAAAATATATCTACGTATATATAGTCGACTTAAACAAATTTCAGTTGACTAAAATGTGACTAAAACTATGTGACTCAAAATGTGCTGTCAAAATCAACACTGCACCATCCATCAATCCATCCGTTCTCGGCTCATTGCATCAGTCGCTCACACAACGTGGCCTGTTTTGTTCACACCACGTTCGACAAAGCAGAGCAGTCTTCACGTTGCCAGGCAACCGAGATACGCACCTGGCTTTAAGGTCCAGCCCCTGATTACACAACAGTTGTCTTTAGAGCGGTGGGGGGGGGGGGGGGGGGCACAAGGCCAGGTAGTATAGGAGTCAATCTTAGCCAGTCAGGATTGAAAAGAAATGTGACAAATCGGACAGGTCTGTCTGTCTCGATGACGTGACTATAGAGATAATGTGTACCGATCTGTGTGATGCTGGGACTACATTTCTAGAGTAACAGAAAAAAGAAAATAAATTATATATATATATATATATAACCGTACTCCTGGTGGCGCTGCAATAGGACAATGAGTAAACTGCAGGGCAGAGGTTTTTCCATCGGTCCAACAGTACACAGACGGACGGACGGACGGACAAGGAGCAGAACATTAGCCTGGCATGACCAGAGTCACCAGACTAATATCACTGCAATGTGGAAGCTGCATTTCCATGGGGCGAATTAAAAAAATAAATCCTCTGGTGATGAACCCGCCCTATATTTGCATACTTGGGCCTGGTTGGTCCCTCACTATTTCGGAGGGAGTTCAATCCAATTAATCACAACTGAGTGGTGTCAGACCAAATCTGCTAAGGGAATTTATTTTTTATTTTTTTTCAATGGCAGATTCGTCCTGGTGTCAAGGCTAGCAAAACATAGTCTCCGCAGGGAGAACATAACAGTTACTGGCCTAAAGATCAGATTTTAGATACTGCAGTCGGAAGAGAACTCCTCCACCGCCCCGCACGCACGCACGCACGCACGCACGCACGCACGCACGCACGCACGCACGCACGCACGCACGCACGCACGCACGCACGCACGCACGCACGCACGCACGCACGCACGCACGCACGCACGCACGCACGCACGCACGCACGCACGCACGCACGCACGCACGCACGCACGCACGCACGCACGCACGCACGCACGCACGCACGCACGCACGCACGCACGCACGCACGCACGCACACACACACACACACACACACACACACACACACACACACACACACACACACACACACACACACACACACACACACACACACACACACACACACACACACACACACACACACACACACACACACACACACACACACACACACACACACACACACACACACACACACACACACACACACACACACACACACACACACACACACACACACACACTGCAGCAAAAATAAATAAAAATAAATCACACCCACGTAAGCGTTCTTCATAACATATTATCTCAGTTTGTTCTTCAGCCAACGGCACCGCGTCGTCACATTTCACACACTTCAGCTGCCGTGTTTTTGTTTAGTGTTTTTCCTCCCACAGGGATTTAACCCATTCAGGCCTGACGTCGAAATTAAAAAAAAATGTTTTCAAAAACATGACAATTTTCTTAAAGATTTGAGGCACATTTTAACGATTTTTCAAAAATAGCAGACCTACAAGTTCATAGCGCGCCACTCGGTGGCGCGCTATGAGCTTGTAGATCTGCTATTTTTCAAAAGCTAAATTATAACCACCAAAAGGGGTTCCTGCTCAAAATGGGTTAAAATAAGCATGCATCTCCCACACTAAAGCATATTATTTGAACTCCGTCTGACACATACTGTATGCTGTGCATTAGGGATGCAGCCTTATCTGAAATGGTAATGAGTTTATTTGTACTGTATAGCGCTTTTCTAAACAAAGCTACAAAGTGCTTTACAGACATGATGTTGAAAACAACAAACAACCAAGCGATAAAATACATTTGCAACAGAATAAACAAATTACAGCAGGAGAGGTGCCAATTCAAGGCAAATAGCAAAAAGTGAAACACTTAAGGGAATTGTAAATTGTGGGACCATATGGATGTTTAAAATAACATATTTGACCAATATCCAATACCAAAAGCACCAAGAGTACTTTTGTGTGGTGCTGTAGTAGGTAGGGCATTCATTTACAAAAAAAAAAAATATATATATGTAGACAAGTATGGATGTATTAGTTGTAACGTCCGGAGACCCCGTCCAGGACAGGCTTCAAACGCGCCTCCTCAGGAGACTATAGTACTAGGCTCAGATCTGAACCCATTTGATTTGGCGTTAGGAACCCGTTGCGATGATTAGTGAATAAAATCGTCAATTACATCAACCAATCAATGCAACACTGGTGCACACACACACACACACACACACACACACACACACACACACACACACACACACACACACACACACACACACACACACACACACACACACACACACACACACACACACACACACACACACACACACACACACACACACACACACACAAGTGGGCTCGCTAGTCTGGAGAGCAGTTTGGGAGAGAGAGAGGGTGCGTAGGATAGTGGGTGGGTGGGTTTTATTTTCTCACCCCCGCTGAGAAATATCATTAGCAGCCACAGTGGACTTCCCACAGAGAGTCAGACCAAAGCAGGAGAGTGAAAGTGTTGGCCGTGCCTAATGTTGATGCGTGTTGGGGGGGGTGGGTGGGGGGGGGGGGGCAAAGTGGCGTAGTCATTTCAGCATCGTCTGTGTGTGAGCGTCTTCATCAGGCCTGATGTAGAGATGTTTCTGCAGCACAGCAACCAGATACAGTATGCATTGCTGCGGTACTTTATTTGATCATTTTCTTTATAGCTTGTTTAGTTTCATTTTTATTTTTATGTACAGCCCTTTAGGACATGTTTTGTGATATTGGGCTATAATAATAATAATAAAAATGTGACTAGACTTGACTTGACCTGCATCTGAACCCATTCAAACCACAGCAGGAATCAGCTCTTCGCCCCAGGTCTGCCTACACACAGCATGACTGTTGAACCTGGCTGTCAACTTGTCAGAAGTGTGTTTACACTGAATCTATGACATATGGACAATACAGACTATATGTGACTAGATTTGATCGAAGGACTGCCATTGGATTTTTTGGAATTTTCGTTTTCTCATGTCATATGAAAGCAGGGAATCATAGCTTCAAATTGACATATTGGTTGTTCAGTTTGACCCACCAGTTTTGGAGATATGGCTTATAGAAAAATGTCTTGCAGGAGTAGTGGAAAAAAGACCAAGCAGAGAAAATGGACTTCTAAGCTTTAGTTCAGTGATCTGTGACTTTAGGGGGCGCTGTTTTCCCTTCATTTCTCCATTAGTCAACCAGCAGTGTTGCCATGTCTGCTTATTATAATTAGTTGGCCTTGTTTCTAAAGAAAAATAATGCATAGGCCTACTGTACCAATTTTATAATAATTTATAACCATAAAAATGTATTTGACAAAAATAAAGTGTAGTTGATTATTTGGGCTTGTTTTTAAAGTGTAGTTGATTATGGAGAGTTGGTAACCAAGTGGACCCTTATTAGATCTTTAACTATCAAGTGTAAAAAGAAACCTTAAAAAGGTCCATTTTGTTTCATTTTACACTCTCAAGATATACATAATTGTTAAACATCTGCATTACTTAATTTACAATAAGTCTACACAATTAGAGAATGTTGTTAACTTGATCGTTTGCCTGTTATCTCTCCTTTTTTAAATAGGCTACTGTATTTATTTGGCCTTTTGTAGTATGAAAAAGGGAAAATAACAGTGGCAGATAAATTAGGCCTATGTAAATGTTCCAGATGAGTACAAATAAAAGAGCTATATGAATGCAATAAATAAAAAAATAAAAAAACAGTAACCAACAGACGACAGGACAGTTTGCTCTCAAACCCTCCCAGCACAAATTGTGCCCTCTTGGCTCTTCTCTTAATTACTCTGTTTCATTAGCCTGTTATTATTATTATTTGTCTGCAGACCCCCATCTGAAAATAATTTATGCCAGACACAAGATTTGTGTTGTTTGTATTGTAGCGGCCGGCTACGGCTTCAGCCAATGGGGTTGACTTGGAGGTGGGACTTCCGGGACTGGGGAGTGAGTGACGTGGGCTGTGTGTGGAATGTTGTTGTGTGGGTTGTGTGACAAGAGGTAAAGAGGAGCACAAATGTTGTTATTGTACTGAACGCAAAGGAGTAATAAAGAGAGATTCTTATGTTGTGCATTACGTCTCTGCCTCCGGTTCCTGGGATCGTTACAGTATGCATGTAGATCGGCTACATTTTGGGCTTGTTTTCATATACCGGGTTGCTTATTTCTCTCGCTGAAACTGGCAACCCTGCAATGATAGCCGTTAGCTACATTTAGCTAATATATTGATATCAATCCTGTAAGCTAAAACAAGTACATTATCGCGCTATATTACATATCGATGCGATCTGCGTTATTATGACCTTAATTTTCATGGCAGGTACATTCCAAAGCAACTAATAATAACCACGTTATAGTGACATAATGTTACAATGTTTACAATACATTCATTCGAGTCTTCTTCTTCTGCTATTGGAAATAGGAAGCCATTTCCGCATTTTCCATTGTTGTGGTCAACAGTGCCCCCAGCTGGAACATTAGCATGAATTAGCTTTAGGCGGACCAAAATAAACACACTTTTTACAAAATATCGTTGTTAATACTTCTTTCTGTGCTATTTCTGTTAGCCAGTTAGTAAAAGACTAGTATTATCTTCCAAAACGATTGTGTACAAAAAGGCGGATTTTAGCGGAATTTGCATACTTTAGCAGGGAAGCCGTATGTCTAGTTAGCATTGGTTAACCCAATGGTTATAACATTAGACATAGTGACATGTTTAAGCATTTATTTCATATTTATATGTCGATATCAGCTCTGACATTTATTACAGACTTGCTCTAACATGACATGAATAATAATAAAGCTTCAGATTATTTTAGACAGAAAAATAAAAAAGGACAAAGAAAATAGTTTTTCAGCTGTCCTCAACAATTGCCACCCCCGCGATGGCAGTCCCTATATCGCGTGTGGTCACATATTGGCTGACCTTTTCACACCATCTCAAACTGTGTTGATTTCGTAGACTAAATAAAAACTAAGTTATGATGACTAAAACTAAATAGTAGGCTATATAAACAACAAATACAAATTTGACTGAAATGTTATGGAGGGACTAGTGGAGCAGAGATTCAGTAGAACTAAAAGACAAGTCATTATATGTGTGGTTGCGCTCTGAAAATAGCAGATCGGCTATTTTCAGCATGCAACCAAGTCTAAAATCAGCCATTACGACACCATCAATGCCCACCAAAATAGTCAAATTTAGTCTACTAAAACTAGAATAAAATTAAAACATTTCAGATGACAAACATATGACGAAAACTAAATGACATTTTATTCAAAAGACTATGGACTAAAACTAAATCAAAATTTGCTGTCAAAATCAACAATGGCCTCAAACCACCGGACAACACTGTACATCACCTAACAGCGTGAGGAAGGCTAGCTGCTGTTGTGGAGAACGCCGGACGATTGATTGACAGTCACTGTAAAATCTGACAAGTTGGATTTATAGTATACTTTTTTTTTTAAAAGGGAAGCTCAGCATGCATGTCAGTGGGGCTTCAAAGCAACGGTTTTATTGTTTTGTAATTGGCATCACAGCCGATAGAAGTCAGTATTGAACAGATAGAAACGTCAAATGGACTACCGGTAATTCACCTGCTTAGGTGAGATTGAGAGCTGAGAGATTGACCTGCTATTTAAAATCAGAAACTAATTCTACACACATGAAAACCTGGAAAAAAACAGATATCAAACTATAAATGCACCAAGTCTCTGTACGTACGTACGTATGTACAGTACGTGTGTACGTCTGTAATCCACGTAACTCGAGAACCGTTCCCCCCACCGACTTCAAATTCGACACACGCGTTCCACACCCCCACAGGGAGTGCAGTGCCCGGTGTCCAGAACCAGCACAAAAGCCTCTGCCCAGGCTCTAGACCTGATCACCCCTATATGTCCATATATGGAGTTGGCCTGTTCTGACATCACAACACTTCCTATTTGGGCATGCCTGACACACAACTCCATAGGAATAAAGGGACACAGAGAGACAGATAGAGAAATCTCCAGATATGGGCAAAAAAAGGGACACAGACAGATACTCTGCATAGGCATGGATCTCCAACTTCCATCGTTACGGACTCGGTGCTCTACAGCCGGTCACCGGTCTACTTACACATAACTCATAAGGAGAAGCGGGTCAACAGTTACATTTTCACCATGGCATTTAGTGGCCATCTTGGATTATGCAAATTGCACACCAAAGTTGCCCCCAGTGTGAATAGTATGTTGTGTGGGTTGGAGGCAGAGCAGAATAGTATGTTGTGTGGGTTGGAGGCAGAGCAGAATAGTATGTTGTGTGGGTTGGAGGCAGTGTGAATAGTATGTTGTGTGGGTTGGAGGCAGTGTGAATAGTATGTTGTGTGGGTTGGAGGCAGTGTGAATAGTATGTTGTGTGGGTTGGAGGAGGCAGAGCAGAAGATCTAGAAGCCGAGGCAGTTACAGTACAAGCAATAGGTAGGTGTCAACAAACCAGGGCTTTGGTGACATTCATACAGTACATTATGATATTATAACTCAATTTCATTCATGACGCAACCAGACGTGCCAGCCAGAAAAGCTGCCGTCAATTGCCGTCAATATCGCCGTGGCGAATGGAACCCGTTGATGAAGGACTGAGCATGTTTGGTCGTTGCCGACCTCGGTAGCCATCGTGTGGTAGTGATGAGGGGGGTAAATACAACTGTAGAGTGGATCTCTAGTCTGCTCGTCATGTTTCAGGGCTGACTACTGGTGTAGAAGCAGGTCTAAATAAGCCAGAGACATCTCAACTCTCAATTGCTATACCAATCGATCAACTCCAAAGCAATGCTAGCGTGTGTCGTTTTGTTTTGGTGCGAGACTCCGGTGTTGCCAGGTTCTGTGAGTGAAACAAATGACCAGGTCTATGAAAACAGGCCCAAAGGAAGCAAACAGTTTCACCACCAGCCCTATTGACGATATTCAGACCGCAGCCATCTTGCCAGGAAGGTGCTAACTAGGTGCAACTTCCCATTGACAGCTCATTCACCTGAATTGTCTGATTGTATTAAACAACGTCAAACTCACCAACATTGCAGCTGTGCAAAAAGCTTGAATTATCCTCTTTCTATCTGCAAAGTGTTTGTTTCATAAACATCCACTGTAGACTTGATATGAGCTAATTCCTGTCAAGAAATTCCTGCAGGTGATGTTTTTTCTAAGTATTGAGTTTGGAAGCACTCGTTTTTAAGTTCAAACAATTAAAAGCAAACCTCAAGATATTCCTACTCCGCTAGCGTCAAGAACAGATTCCGAGCTGGGAAATTCAGAACGTGTAGGCCTATAAACTGTTGTTAGTGAGAATGAAAACATAGGCGCCCCGCAGGAAGAGGCGGGGCGGAGCAAAAGGGCCAACATCCTGTTATGCACAGTCTATTGGGGCCCGCCCCCAGAGACAAGTTCAAAGGAAACAAACAGCAGAGGGTGCTGTTTTTCCCCAATTTGATATTACGGATGATATCATCAGATCACAGCGTAAAAAGAAAAAGCTTTTTTTTTTTTACTTACATGACAGACACGATGTCTCCTCGCTGCACCTCGTAATTCCTCACACTCCATCGGTTTAGAAGCACCACATCTGATGCATGCACACCCTCTGGGTTCAGGGAAGGCTGTAGCACGCGCGCGCACGCACGCACGCACGCACGCACGCACGCACGCACGCACACACGCACACACGCACACACGCACACACGCACACACGCACACACGCACACACGCACACACGCACACACGCACACACGCACACACACACACACACACACACACACACACACACACACACACACACACACACACACACACACGCACACACACACACACACACACACACACACACAGGTTGTTAACCTTTGGAGAGCATTGCACTGACTTACAGTACAATCATTCAGCCAATAATACTGAACTTTTTTTTTCAAAAGTAGCAAAGGTTTAATGGCTGATCTGTAAGCTCACAGCGTGTCGCGATGCAACGTGGAAGTATATAGGGGCTTACGTGGTTAACATGGCTGAAAATAAGCCTGTGACAATTATTACACAATTGTCTAATCGCAATTATTTGAGATAATCACAATTATTTTTGCATAATTGTTTCCATGTTGAAGAAGGTTAATACATTTTCAAACGATTTCTGAAAATTGTGGAACAACATGTCACTTTGTGATAGAGATGCTCCGATAATCGGCCAGCGATCGGTGATCGGCCATATCGGCCGATATTCATTCTGATCGGTAATCGGCATTTACCCTATCTGGAGAAACTGATCTTTTACACCATTTAAGTGGTATAAATGTGAATCAGATATATATAGTATAACATCATTTTGCATTTTTGTGACAGGCCTAAACATTCTCCCCTTCCTCCACACACACAGGAACAGTTTTGACAGACGTGGGTTTTGACATATAATCATTTTGGAAATATTAAAATTTCACAAGATCAGTATCGGTATCGGCCAATCATGAGAAAAACAATGACGTTGTAAGTGATTGGTATCGGTCCCAAAAAACCTGACCGGAGCATCCCTACTTTGTGACCTGTTGTACCAGCAGACTGGGGGGGGGGGGGGGGGGGGGGGTCACAGCTTTTGCCAGATGTTAAGAAGGTCTCCATTTTTGCCATGGATGTAAAAATGGAGGGATAGAACAAACAAAAACAAAACTGACTCTAAGCAGATCCATACCTAAAGCTGGGCTCACACTACACTACAGGGAAATCAGGGAGATTTGGGCTTGGAAATAAATGCCCAGCACCCCCAACGATTGAGGAGACGTTTCCGGCTTTCCGGTTTCAGAAACTTCTTATCTTCATATTCTAACTTGTTGTGGGGTTTTTTTCTCGTAAATTATTACAGCGTCACACTAAAGTATCAAAAGCAGCAGATCCACAATCTTGTGGTTTTTGAATTTGAATCCTGAAAAATAATTTTGGACACACATGTGAGGTTTCCAGCCGACAGAGATGATTTCCTCCTGCATGGTACGGAGGTACTAGATTAATCAAACCGCAATATCCCCCTCAAAATAAATTGAACGCTGCCGTTTCGCCAAGCGCCCCATATAAAAACCCTACAGATTTTGCTGTTTGCTTGTGACAGATTGATATGGGTGTGAAGCTAGTGCAGCACACTGCACATCATCATAACAAAGATTAAACAACCATTTCCTCTGTCAGGATGATGGTTTGTATCGTTGCAGTTTGGTGGAAACTTTGCACATTTAAAATTGTACATTTTCTGGAAATGAAAAAAAAAGAAAAAACATTAATATTGGTGGGTTTTCTCCCCTATATTTGCACACAAGTGTGTACAAAATAAAATGTAGTTATTATTTAGTCTATTTTTTGGGGGGGTTTTAAACAGACAAACTTAACCTTTCATTTTCATTTACTTTTCTTTCCTTTAACCCAGGGGTTCTCAACGTTTTTGGCCGGGGACCCCCGGAAATACTTTGGCAAAGTCTCGGGACGTTTTGGGGTTCTTGTTGCTATCTACAGAATAGCAACATGTAATTTTGTATACATTTTTTCTTCTTTTTTTTTTAAACTTAGATCAGGCTTTAGAAGGCGTTCTAGTATCGGCCTCAGTCCTAAATGGGTTAATAGAATACAATCAAGTAGGGCTTTAATTCACAAAAAAAACATTAACTTTGGGTCTATTTCTTCCAAGACTAGAAAGACGAGATGTTGTGTTGTCATTGGTTTACGATAGATGGCACCATTGTGCAACACCATGTGAGTCACCTGATCTCTAAAAAACAGCCACTCCCATGTTAGATCATATTTGTCTCCACCAGCTCCACCAGGCCGAAGGCATGGGGAGAGAGTATGTTTTGCACTCCGTCCGTGTGTGTGTGTGTGTGTGTGTGTGTGTGTGTGTGTGTGTGTGTGTGTGTGTGTGTGTGTGTGTGTGTCCGTCCGTACGTCCGTCCTTCCGTCCGTCCGTTACCAGCTAATCTCCGGCACCGTTAACCCGGTCGATGCCAAACTTTGCACACACACTCCCTGGATGCCAACGATGAACCTCTGCCCCACATTTTCCAGAACGGCCTGTTATAGCGCCACCATGAGGCAGCTTTTCACATTTTGTACCTAAAACTGCACCGATCTGTGTGAAACATTGCATGCACACTCCCTAGAGGCCAAGGACAAACCGTTGACCTGCATTTTCCGCATCTTCCTTTTATAGCGCCACCAGGAGGCCGACTTTTGTAAAACACATTTTTTTATATTACTCCTCCAGATTCGGTCCAAAAATCTCACAAATCGTTACACAGTATCTCTATGATCATGTGCTCAAGTCGGATCTGTCCGATATTTCATATTCCATCCTAATTGGCTATAATTGGCTTTCACAGTTTGCAAGATTGCCCCGTTTTGAACAAAAGCCTCAAATCATGAACGCAGCATGCAATTTACGTGAAATCTTTCACACATTTTCTTACTAGGCTGAGGAATATATCCCACCCTTTTCACATTGGCCTGTTATAGCGCCACCAACAGGTTGATTTTTGCAAAACACATTTTTGGAACAAAATGCCTCAAAAACATGTTTATATTAATCCTAAACATGTTGCCAAACATCTCACAGTCCTATCCTCCTGGTGGAGACCTGTGCCCAGAAGGGCACTTTTTCTAGTTTCAACTGCGCTTATCTCCGGTCTGTATCGTTCCTCTTCTTGGTCAACCATTATAGGGTTTTCAATGGAGTATTCAAGCTAACGGGCCGGCACAGCGTTATTTTGCCCAGCACACTACACTGAAATCAGGGGATCTATCGTAGTGGACATAAAAGGTAAGAACAAATGTACCCTCACAAAAAACATGCAGTAATCCTGGTCTCTAAACTACCGGGGCGCCTGATGGAGAGGAAATGAACTGGTCGGAATAACGTCTTCCTTCCACGCGCTACGACCGGCCGGGGAAACTCTCCCCTGTCAGGTGAAAAGAAGCAGCTTGGACAGCTCATGCATAGAAGGAAGCATGAGGCCAGTCCGCTGCCCCCCCCCCCAGGTTGGCAGATGAAGTGTAGCGCCCAGGATTACATTAGATAAATGACACTGGGTGAAAAAATGGGTTGCAAAATTGTGGGATAAAAATGTATTAAATTAAAAAAAAAAAAAAGGTAAGAACAAATGGAAAATCGCCGGCACTGAGTGAATTAAATAATGATTTACTCTTGGCAGTGAAAGAGTTTAAAAAAGTTTGAGAACCCCTCATCTACTATGAAATCCACCTCCACCCACCCCTGCATTATTATTTATTATAACTTAGTCCGTGTCACTTCATGGAATATGTATTGTGTGACTCTGACACAGGAGGACAGCAGCAGAATGGATGCCATTTCACGCTTGTCAGAGTAATTGACACCATATCTCTTATCTGTCTGCTGGAAATAAATATCCTCCATATAGAGCACTGCCAGACAAACGAATAGATCAGTTATATCTGGGGATATACTTCATCATTTTCAGTTTTCGGCATATTGACACGCTCTATTGTTCCAGAGTATGTCCTGACCTGAGCTTGTAGATTTGATTTCTTTTTTTACAATAGCCAAAGTACAGTATAAAATAGTGGTTTAAGTTGTTTAATGTATATGTTTTGAAATAATAATCAAATTCTAAATCACCAACTATGGTTGGTTAGTGTCCGCCCGGGGGTGCATACGTTGGATACCAACAGTCCTACAGTCAGTCAGACAAAGCCGCGCTACGGGTTAAAAATCACCCGTGCTGCGGTAAAAAAAAAAAAAAACGTGTGGCTCCCGACATGCGTGGCAGGTTAAAACTAATCCTACTAATCTACTTTGTAGAAATGAGTATTTCTACAAAGCAGTATTGATAATTTTACTAAAGTAAAAAAAGAAATTGTACTTTTTGCACTACTGTATGACTATGGGCCACATGGCTCGGCAAGGCTTACTTACTTACTGGCTACAAGTGAAGGACCAAATTTCTAAAACGCAACGCAGATACTACACAAGCAGACTATACAGTATACTGTATGTCTTTATATCGATTGAACTACAATGTACAAAAACAGCTGCTATGTGATTTCCACAGCATTTCGTTGCACTGGTGAGCAAGAGTGCAAGAGTTGTGCCAGGAGAAGACAGCTATTGAGCTCTCATTCTCCGGTACTTAGCAAATCAATCAATAGAGACAACGCTGTGGGTCTGTATCGTCTCTGTCGGGAGGAAACCTCATCATGTCCAAAACTGTTACTTCTCAGGATTCTATTTCAAAAACAGCAAAACAGCTATTTCAGCTACAAGCTCGAAATGTGGTGTGAAGCGGCGCGTTTCGTAATTGTAAATACTTGCCTTGTGGATCTGCTTCCTTTGATACCTTTGTGTGGTGCCGTAGTATGATCAATTCTGGTGTTCATTTACGGAAAACAAAACACAACTAGAAAAAGTGCCCCTCGGGGCACAGGTCTGCCAGGTCAGGTTATTGTGGCCTCCTGGTGGCGCTATAATAGGCCAATGTGAAGAGGGTGGGATATATTCCTCAGCCTAGTAGGAAAGTGAGTGAAAATTTCAGGTAAATATATATATATATATATATATATATATATATATGGAAATCTGCCTCATGGTGGCGCTATAACAGGCCGTTCTGGAAAGTTTGGGGCAGAGGTTCATCGTTGGCATCCATGGAGTGTGTGTGCAAAGTTTGGCATCATCCGGGTTAACGGTGCAGGAGATTAGCTGCGGACGGACGCACACGCACGCACGCACACACGCACGGACGGACGGACGGAGTGCAAAACATACTCTCCCCATGCCTTCGGCTGGTGGAGACAAAAAGTTAGAATATGGAGATAAGAGGTTTCTGCCCGAAAGCAATGCTATGTGGCGATGTGATGTGATGTGATGTGTCTTGTCACAACACTCTTGACTTGTGCCACAAAGTACGGGCATTAATTTAAAAAAATAAATGGAGGTACGCGGTTTCTGCCTGACAGCCGCGCATCGATATCATTTACTGTCTCTGTGATGGTGCATTTGCTAGACTCTCATTAGAGCAGACATTTCAAATAGGGCCACCTGTCAAATGATTCTTTTGCAATAACGATTGTGTGGACGCAGCCTCTCCTGTACAATTTATTTTTCTGTGCTTAAAATTGTGCTTGGGATGACAGGCCTAGAGTGACTCAGTCATATGGTGGCTTTTAGGTATTTAATTATTATTATCGTATTATCTTTGAGAATCTTGGAGAACCACTGCAAGTTAAGTAACTGCCATGAATTGTGCCTGGTTGTGATCCAAGCGTTTGATTTACATTTTATATAAATAACAAAACCACTTGCCTCGTGTGAAAGCCATTCGTTCAACCGTCTACAATCCAACGCAACCATTTAACCCTGAGAAAACAATGCATGCTAAACAGTTACACTGTGCATTATGTTAGAACTCTGGGGATTTCACTGTTTCCATCCACTTGGCATTTAGATCACCCTATAGCCTGTGCAAGGCATGTTTTCATTTTTCATTCCACCGTTGTTTATTCAATAAGGTCAACTGAGAGCCAACTCTCTTTTCCAATAACGCCCTGATTTACAGTGAACATACATAGCATAAAATGAAACAAAACAAATAGACATTTCAGAAGAAAGTACAGACAGATCTCAGAGAATGTTTCACAAGCCTTTTAAAGTGAGAAAGTGAATTTAAGTTCTCCAATTTTGGGAACTGATTGTAGACGGTATCCACATGTGAGGGGCATAGTAATGAAAGTCAGTCTTACCCAGCTCAGACAGTGGGAATGTTTAAAACCAAATAATCTTGTGAGCGGGTATAGTGATGGTGAAGTTTTAATAAAGCTGTTAAGACAATTAGGCAATTTCTTAAGGAAGGCCTTGTAGATAAAAGCAGGGCTGAGTGGTAGACTGCAGTGAGTGGCCTAATTGAGGCATTTTGGAAAGTCAATTTATATTATTGAACGGGCTATGTGTGCAGTGTAAGTGGTGGAAGAGGAAGACGTTACCTAAGCAGCAATGTCACAATGTAGAGAAATATTCTGTTACGAGTAAAATCCTGTATTCTAAATGTTTATTTAAAATCACACCCGTGTGAACTGAGTGGTGCAACTCTGTGTGGGGGTCCCGTAACTTCCAGACCCACAGGAACGTGCCCAGGGAGCCGCCCAGCGTCCAAAACGGTTGAGAAATGACAGAGTTACCGTGTGGAGGTCCTCACTGTACTGTACTGTACTGTACTGTACTGTACTGTACTGTACTGTACTGTACTGTACTGTACTGTACTGTACTGTACTGTACTGTACTGTACTGTACTGTACTGTACTGTCACACCCGAAATAGCCTCGGAAACCCAGACGTTTTTATTTCCAAGGAGAAAAAAAGAAAGTCTGGGGCTGAGTCCACTTCAATTCGGCATACAGTAGCGCAAACGTCGCTCTCTCTCTGCTGATTACTGATCGTCTGCACCTTTGTTAAATTTATGCACACACGTATACACACACACTCCTCTCTCTCTCTCTCTCTGTTCCCCCAATAAAAGGAATTAGTTAATGGGGCTGTCAGGATTACAACATTAAAATTGATGATAAAATATTTGTCAGTCAAATCATTTCAAGTAACGATTTAATTGTGTGTTTGGCATTGAACAATAATGTAATTTATGTTTTCCTTTTAGGCCTCATAATAGATAATAAAAATATAAAAATAAATAATTTACATAATACATTTTATACATGTAAAAAGCAGGCAAAAGTCACAAAGTGACACGTTGTAAGCTTGAAGATCAGCAATTTCTGCTTTTCTTTAATATTAGAAAACGTGTGAAAAATGTTCAACAACGTAACGATTATGCAAAAATCAATTGTGATTATTAAGACAATTATGTAGTAATTGTGACAGGCCAATTAGTAGATGAGTATTATGGTATACCTGCATGGAGGCTCCCTCTACTCGTGCAACGTAGGCCAGTCGGTCCAGCACGGTGACAGTGACGGGCACGGCCACAAAGAAGCCGCTCACAAAGGCTCTGAGGTACCTGCTCCCCGCCCCCGCCTGATGAGACATCACCACCTGTATGACAAAACATTACGTTACACTGCAGTCTGAGGTACCTGATGAGACATCACCACCTGTATGACAAAACATTACGTTACACTGCAGTCTGAGGTACCTGCTGAGACATCACCACCTGTATGACAAAACATTACGTTACACTGCAGTCTGAGGTACATGCGCCCCGCCCCCGCCTGATGAGACATCACCTGTATGACAGTTAGAACATTGCATTAGACTGCAGTCTGAGGTACCTGATGAGACATCACCTGTATGACAGTTAGAACATTATATTACACTGCAGTCTGAGGTACCTGATGAGACATCACCTGTATGACAGTTAGAACATTGCATTAGACTGCAGTCTGAGGTACCTGATGAGACATCACCTGTATGACAGGGACATTACATTACACTGCAGTCTGAGGTACCTGATGAGACATCACCTGTATGACAGGGACATTACATTACACTGCAGTCTGAGGTACCTGATGAGACATCACCTGTATGACAGTTAGAACATTACATTACACTGCAGTCTGAGGTACCCGATGAGACATCACCTGTATGACAGGGACATTGCATTACACTGCAGTCTGAGGTACCTGATGAGACATCACCTGTATGACAGGGACATTACATTACACTGCAGTCTGAGGTACCTGATGAGACATCACCTGTATGACAGGGACATTACATTACACTGCAGTCTGAGGTACCTGATGAGACATCACCTGTATGACATGGGACATTACATTACACTGCAGTCTGAGGTACCTGATGAGACATCACCTGTATGACAGGGACATTGCATTACACTGCAGTCTGAGGTACCTGATGAGACATCACCACCTGTATGACAGTTAGAACATTTACATTACACTGCAGTCTGAGGTACCTGATGAGACATCACCACCTGTATGACAGTTAGAACATTACATTACACTGCAGTTTGAGGTACCCGATGAGACATCACCTGTATGACAGGGACATTACATTACACTGCAGTCTGAGGTACCTGATGAGACATCACCACCTGTATGACAGTTAGAACATTACATTACACTGCAGTCTGAGGTACCTGATGAGACATCACCTGTATGACAGTTAGAACATTTACATTACACTGCAGTCTGAGGTACCTGATGAGACATCACCACCTGTATGACAGTTAGAACATTACATTACACTGCAGTCTGAGGTACCTGATGAGACATCACCTGTATGACAGTTAGAACATTTACATTACACTGCAGTCTGAGGTACCTGATGAGACATCACCTGTATGACAGTTAGAACATTACATTACACTGCAGTCTGAGGTACCTGATGAGACATCACCTGTATGACAGTTAGAACATTTACATTACACTGCAGTCTGAGGTACCTGATGAGACATCACCTGTATGACAGTTAGAACATTACATTACACTGCAGTCTGAGGTACCTGATGAGACATCACCTGTATGACAGTTAGAACATTGCATTACAAGCAGTGGTTCACAAACCTTTAAGCTCAAGACCCAAAAAGCGCCGCTTTGTGAGCTTGTATAGATTGGCCACACACACACACACACACACACACACACACACACACACACACACACACACACACACACACACACACACACACACACACACACACACACACACACACACACACACACACACACACACACACACACACACACACACACACACACACACACACACACACACACACACACACACAAAATATTAAAAAATAAAATTGGGGGGAGGAAAATCTTTTGTAATGTTTTTTTAGGAAAAGAACAAAAATTGGTACAGTACAGTGAAATCATAAACCACCATAAATGCACACAGACAAAAATGCGAAAATGGTTCTCAAGTAGTACTTCCACCACCAAATTCATGTCAGGTTCTGCTGCGTACAACAGTATCTATTATCATATAATAGCAGCACATGGAAAGTGTTTGTCAAAATGAAGATCATCATCCTTTGAAACAGTAGAAAATGGCCGTTAGTGGTGCCATGGTGTATCTGACCCACACAACATGATGCTGATTGAATGTTCAGCGTACTTATTTGCATTTTAATACAACTTTACTTGCCTGTCACAGTATATAGCATGACCTTGAGTGTATTATTGCGATTATGCCACAGTTTCATTATGAATATTTGTGATTACAAATTAAATAATAATAATACTACTAAGTCAAACTTACAGCTGGTGGTGGCAGTTGACTGTAGGTCACAGAGAAGTTAATAAGGATTGTTGGATGCATTTGGAGTGAGTTCCATAAGATAAGGGTCAATACAAAACCTCAAAGAGTGGGCTAGGCCTGTCACAATTACTACATAATCGCCTAATCGCAATTATTTAATACTTTTGCATAATGGTCACAATCGTTTCCATGTTAGATGTTCATACAATTTCAAACAATTTCCCAAAATAGCAGGAATAGCTGCTATCATTATTATAATTAATAATGGAGATGCACAGTTTTTGCCCGACAGCTACGATGTTTATCATGAGTTATTTTCTGCGAGCAAAGCCGAGCATAGCTTTAATGTGGAGATGAACAGTTTCTGCCTGACAGCGACGATGTTTATCACGAGACCTGTTCTGCGAGCAAAGCCGAGCATAGCTTAAGAAGTGTAAACAGCTTCCTAACAGCAGAAAGCCCTGGGGGATGTTTTAGAACAATGCAGCTGCAACAGCCAGATTATTATGGCTGATCTCCTCACTGATGATCTAGCAGCCTGTATATACGATTCAATTTAGCTATTATTTGTATTCCCATTACAGATAAAAAATCAATCCAGACGTGATAATTGTGTTTGAGGAGGACGTTGTCATTCAAGCACATTATGAGATGAGATGACAAATATATATCCAGTGGCGGAAAGTACTCCAAGTCTTTACTTAAGTAAAAGTATCAATATTGCAATATAGAAATACAAGAAAAGGTCCGGAATTCAAAATGTGCATGAGTAAAAGTACAAACCAACGTATTGAGATAGAAATGTACTTAAATTACTATTTTCAAATGGGCGAAATGTATATACAGTATAGGCTGAAGTGGTTCATGTATGTTTTGAATAATAATCAGATTCTACAAAGTAACTAGTAGTCTAACTAAAGTAAATGGACAATATTTCGATCTGAGATGTAGTGGAGTGGAAATACTCAATTAAAGTCAAAATTGTACTTAAGTGCATTACTTGAGTAAATGTACTTACTTTACAAGACTGCAAATATTGTGATCATCGGTTCTTTAGCTATGGGCCGTTGACTAACGCTTGTTTGGACCAAAGACACGATCTGGGGAAAGATAAGATAAAAGCATTGTTTTAAATCTGATAACGTGGTGCGGATGCCATGCAAACTTTTCACTTCCAGTTAATTTCCAGTTGTATCCGTTGCTTGGCAACCTAGAACCATTCATACAGTACGTTGGCGAAGAGCACAATCTATCATAAACCACTAAAAAGACCACATGACGGAGATCTCCGTCATCGGTGGGAATGTGTTAACAGTGATCTGGACACAATTGGTATGGATGTCTCGGGTGGGGCTGCACTTTGTGGAATATGAACTTCTAAAGGGGCCATTTCTAAAGGTCACAATAACTCATAATGTGCAGATTTCAACAAATGACCCCCTTTCAAATCGACCAGGACAAATATCATAGGAGAGGCCTCCGTCAGATGTTTGATCTGAAAGAAAACGCTACAAAAGGTCATTTTTCGATAATGAGGTCACGGCTGACAACCGCAAGGGAGAACATCTGCTCAAGCCTGATACGACACGTTGTGAACTTGGAGATCAGCTATTTTCATAATGAATAAAGCATAATGAGGTGTTTTTCATAAATCTGCATACTTTGCATCTTTAGTGTTTTTATGGCATTTTTGTGGAAATATGGGCTAAAAGAAAATACTGTAGGGGTTGAAAACTGGGGATGCAAACACTCAAGATTGGTCTCTGATTTAATAAGGGTGAAATAGACCATCTGCTGCCTTTTCTCAAAGGCTCAGGTGCGTATCGTTGCTGTCAGAAAGAAACCTCTTATCTCCACATTCTAACTTGTTGTGTTTTTTCGGATATTAATGCCCTACATCGCCCTACATCGGATTCGTCACACAATACCATCAAAGGTAGAAGATAAACTCAAAACGTGGCGCACAGCGACGCGATTTGAGCTCGTAGATCTGCTACTTTTGATGCATTTGAAATTTGAACCTTGGAAAGTAACAGTTTTGGACATATGAGGTTTAACTTTCCACCCGACAGAGATGATAATAATATAGCCTCATCCAGAGGACACTTATACTTCATTTTGACCATGACTGAAGCAGGCAAGCTGACCGACAACAGATTCTTAACCCATGTTGGGCGGGAACCCCTTTTGGTGTTAGCATTATGTTATGCTTTAGCTATTGAAAAATAGCAGATCTACAAGCTCATAGCGCGCCACCGAGTGGCAGGCTACAGGCTTGTAGGTCTGCTATTTTTTTTAAATCGAAGAACGACTGACATAGAAACATATCTTTTTCAGAAAAGTGTCAGGATGTAGAAGACATTTTTAGAATCTGATCTCAGGTCAAAATGGGTTAATTACAGCACAACGGCCTTTCAGGGTAATTAACGGGGCGAAGCGATGCCTCTCCCACTTAACAATTGGGCGATATTCCTTAAACAGATGACCGGATGAGCAGCAGTTAAAGGGTTTCAGCGATTTGCTCATGGGCAATTAAACAGCACTCGTTGATGGGGAAAGTATACATCCTAGTCACCTCCCCCAGCCTCCCCCTTCCCCAATGCACCACCGTGAATTTTCCAAACATCTGGTCTGGGGATTTGGAACGACCATGTCTGGGCTTCGAGCCCATTAACCCATTACGCTAATCACGCTCGAACATTTTGCAACTTAACACCACAAAGAAGATGTGCCCCTTGTGGGCTCAGACAATTGGAGTGCCTTAGTTAAGCTGCTTAAAAAAGACGGAGTGGAGTGGAGGGAGATGGAGAGAAGACTGAGTGGAGTGGAGTGGAGACAGAGGAGAGAGAGAGAGAGAATGCCACAAGTGTTTCTTAGAGCACTGAAGCTCATTAACAGCCTGAACAATGTGATTTGCACCTTAAGGGGAAGCAACAAGCCATGACTTTAAACAAGGTCAAAAGTCACCATACTGTGCCCGACCGTTGTCCACTGTATAGGCAGAGGTGGAAAGTAACTAAGTACATTTACTTAAAGGACCACTTCACCACTTTTCAACCTATCTTCATATAATAGGTCCTCACTAATAATCATGATAAAATGGCACGATTTCTTTCTACTCAGTCTGTGTCTCATAGGAGGGCTGTGGGCAGTTTAGAAACCGTCTTCCATTTTTTCATGATTATTAGTGAGGACCTATTATATGACGATAGGTTGAAAAGTGGTGAAGTGGTCCTTTAAGTACAATTTTGAAGTAAATCAGCCATTACGACGGCCTGCCGAAATACATTTTAGTCGACTAAATCAACTGTATCTTATGATATTTAGTCGACTAAAACTACTAGACTAACACCTAAAACATAACAGATAACTAAAAATGTAATCAAAATGTGCTGTCAAAAACAACACTAGTTCCAGCTGCATGCGGTGACTTGAAGGACTGTGTTGTTCTGCATCATCAGAGACACAAATCCCATTTGAGGAAAAAGTACTCACAGGTTTTACTTAAGTCAAAGTATCAATAATGCAATATTGAAATACTCTGTTACAAGTAAAAGTCCGGAATTCAAAATAACTAGTAGTAACTAAACATTTTCCAAAGGAGGAGGTGACCAACAGTCCCAACCGGCAGCACAGTGACGGATGCGCTGGTACGGCCATGTCAAAAGACTGAACACCCCACTTACCCCACTTGCGTCACCAGACTTTCCAAGACGCACAAAGTACCCAGTGGTCTAGGTTTACTGGCACCCCATGCCGCGCCAAGTACCGTACGCGCCGAATCAAATGGATACTACTTTGCATAACAACAGGACAGCTTTAACTGTTTATACCTGAGCGCACGGTAAGCATGCACACTTACAGCAGTAGGCTATGGCTCCAGTAGGCTACTGCTGCTGTGTGGTGTTCTGCACACAAGAAGAATGCCTCCTCCAGAACAGATTCATTCGTCCAAAGCAAACTTTTTAGTTTCGCTAGTGTGCAGTAAAGATGTTTGTCTGACTATTTTAAGTCTACTTTTGTGTTTGTGTCTAAAACTCTCATACACGATTTAAAAATAGGCTTAGGCTATATCAGCTGTTCTGTGTGTTCTGCGATGCGCACGTGCGAGCGAGTGCACGTGGCGTCATTAAAACTTTCTCTAGTAACAACCTGAAACATGAACCTTGGTTGAAAAAAACTAAAGTTGTCCTTTAAGTAAATGTTACTTTCCACCACTGGCATCATGTGAGCTTACTGTCGAAAAAAACGGACACCTCTCCTCCAATAATCACCTTAGTTTTGGCTGAGCGAGCATTGCTTACAGCTCACATCACACTGCTCTCCCGTCAATGAATGCATTTTGTGCGATTAGTGTAAAGGGATTACTCACTGTACAGCTTATTTTATATAACAACCTCGTGTCAAAAAGTTATGCCAGAATGTCACACCGCCACCGGGCTAAATATGGCTGTTCTGAGTGTAGCTTTGAGGTGACTCACACTCTACAGCAGTGGTTCTCAAAGTGGGGTCCAGGGACCGCCAGAGGTCCTTGCGGGGGTTCCAGGGGGTCCCCAGCAAAAGTAATTTAGTTAACCCAATCCATTCAGGACGGGAACCCCTTTTGGTGTTTTAAGCATTATGTTAGCTATTGAAAAATAGCAGATCTACAAGCTTGAGCTACGAGCTTGTAGATCTGCGTTTTATTTATTTATTATTGTGCAAATGTGGTGCAAATCTTTGAATATATATTATTTCAGAGCGAACGTTTTTATTTCAAATCTTTGCTTCTGGGGGATCCCTGGAACAGCATATTTCCAGATGGGGGTCGGTGGCAAAATACATATCATTTTTGGGGTCCTTGACATAGAAACATAGGTTTGTTTGTTTTTTTAATCATGATTTAGAAGCCATTTTATTTAGAATCGGCCTCAGGTCGAAATGGGTCACTTTGTGCCACTCTGCGAGCTTGTACATCTTCTGCCGGTCTCTGGCACAAAACCTCTTCAGAGATGGGGGTCTGCGCCACTGCGGCCAAATACATATCTTGTACTTTGACTATTCAAAGATCTACAAGCCTGCACATCATGTGCTTTTGAAATGTTTTACAAAATTTGAATAATGTTTTAACACAAATCTTCTCTTCTGGGTGTCCCTCCCTGGCACAAATAATTTTGAGAGAGGGCCAGGGGTCTGCGACCAAATACATTTTAATTTGGGGGTCCTTGACATGAAAAAGTAATAATCGACAGTGATCTGAAGTCATACTGCATCACCCAGCCCTAGGATAGTATATGGGCCAAGATGGAAATAGCAAGACTCGCCATCTCCGGTTTACTTCCCGTATCTGCGTGAAGTGGGTAGAGTAGACACCTATTTAGGACTTTTTTAGCATGGAGTGAATGGAGTCGGAGAACGTGAAAAAACAAAACCTGAACTTGAACCTGAACTGGAGAAAATCAACTTTATTATCGACAACTTTCTCTGTCCCAGCAACACACTCTTTCTCTGTCCCAGCAACACACTCTCTCTCTGTCCCAGCAACACACTCTTTCTCTGTCCCAGCAACACACTCTTGCAGGCTCTACCACCAGAGGACGTTGGCCAGATTTTCTTTCTGACACTTATGAGACCATTATATTTTGTAGGATTTGTGTACCAGGTCGCCTCTAGTGGCTCCAATGGGGATGGACTATCTTCCTACATACATTAACAGTCTTTGCTATAGGACAGAGCAGAATAAGGAGGTGAGAGAGACGCGGGCAGCCATTAAGGACCCTGCGCTGAGCTGTTGGAGCCAGCCAGCTGCTACTTCCCCATCTGCATCACACAGACGGAGTCTCTACTTTAATTAAGCTCTCGTCAGGAGAAATCAATCCGCTGCCAGGAGGCTCTCGGTGCTCGGTGTGTGTGTGTGTGTGTGTGTGTGTGTGTGTGTGTGTGTGTGTGTGTGTGTGTCTCTCTCTCTCTCTAATGGAAACAGACTCTTTCATATTGATAATAAAGGGATTCTCTAATTAGTGCTTTAGTCTGCTGTTCTTCTTGAGACGATGAGAGAAAGACCTCCAGCTATGTTTAGTTCTTGTTTTGACACAGAAGGGGTCGATCAGGCTGAGGTACTAACTAGGGGATAGGGATCGTGACATTTCGGTTGACGATTAAATGAACATTTGGGTGTGGGAGGATAAATCAGTGCCTCTCAAACCTTTTCATGTCAAGGACCCCCAAATTGATGTGTATTTAGCCGCGGACCCCCATCTGAAAAGGTTTTATGGCAGGGGACCCACAGAAGAGAAGATTTGTGTTTTAAAGAAAACTAGAAATGCACTCTGTTGAGGTGCCAACTTGCACCTTGCACACAAGTAGGCCATACATGGCCTACTTGTGTGCAAGCAGAGTGCGCAAGTACTGCTAGTGCTACTAACTAATGTCTATTACAACTGCTGTTCGAACTCCTTTAGACCCGTCATTGACCTTATACCAACCTTGAAATGTACCTTAGTTACGTCACCATCAACAGCCAATAAGGGCCCACAATTCTTACCGACATACATACATACCCTTTTACCCACCCAACATTGAAACATATCTTAATTATGTCACCATCAACAGCCAATAAGGGACCACCATTCGGTAACCCTTCATTTTACGGTACGGTAATTACCAGGTAACTACCAGGTAATTACCTGGTAATAATAGGTAAGTACCTGGTATTACCTGGTAACAACCAGGTAGTAGTTATAAGTATTTGCCAATTAATTACCTGGTAATTACATGGTAACTTCCAGATACATTACTCAGTAATTATTATGTAATTACCAAGTATTACCCAGTATGTATAACTATTTACTGTATAATCTCCTGGTAATTATATGGAACTTACCATGGTAAATGACACACTGGTTGCCAGGTAATTACCAAGTATGTTCCTGACAATTACCAGGTATTTATACGTTTTTAGTATGTAATTACCAGCTAACTACCCGGTATTTATAAGTATTTACTCTGCAACCAGGCACGATACCCTGGTTGCAGGTACTATAGGTATGTAGGTACTATAGGTATACCAAGTATTTTCAACAATTACCAGGTATTTACTCTGCTACCAGGCAAGTTACCCAGTAGGTACTAGGTCATTACCACGTATTTTCCTGACAACTACCAGGTAATAACATGGTAACTGTATTCACTGTGTTTACATGGGTACTACCCATGAAACACGTGGGTAGTAGCCTACCAGGAAATTACCAGTTGTTACTAGGTAATTTCCTGACAACTACCATGTAATTACCTGATAGGTACCCAGTAAGGAAGGAGGAACTGTACTGTAAAAGGAAGCTTGCTCTATTTCCATGATATTACCATGTACCTACCTGGCAATTGTAGATTATAATCCTCCCCATTACCCATCAGGGTGTATTTTGAATTTTGAACTGGCAATAACTGTTAATTACCAGGTATTTACTGTGTAAATTAACAGGTGAAACCAAGCAAGTTACCGTGTAAGAAAGGTGGAATTGTACTGTGAAAGGAAGCGTGGTTTGTTACAGTGAAAGTAAAGGGTAATATTATGGAAACAAACCACGCTTCCTTTCACAGTACAGTTCCACCTTTCTTACACGGTAACTTGCAAGGTTTTACCTGTTAATTTACACATTAAATACCTGGTAATTAACAGTTATTGCCATGGGTAGTACCCATGTAAACGTATATTTTGTATTTTGAACTTTGAACTTTGAACTTTGAATTTTGAACTGGCAATAACTGTTAATTACCAGGTATTTACTGTGTAAATTAACAGGTTAAAACAAGCAAGTTAACGTGTAAGAAAGGTGGAACTGTACTGTGAAAGGAAGCGTGGTTTGTTACAGTTAAAGTACAGGGTAATGTTATGGAAACAAACCACGCTTCCTTTCACAGTACAGTTCCACCTTTCTTACACGTTAACTTGCTTGGTTTTACCTGTTAATTTACACAGTAAATACCTGGTAATTAACAGTTATTGCCAGTTCAAAATTCAAAGTTCAATGTTCAAAGTTCAAAATACAAAGAATACGTTTACATGGGTACTACCCATGGCAATAACTGTTAATTACCAGGTATTTACTGTGTAAATTAACAGGTAAAACCTTGCAAGTTACCGTGTAAGAAAGGTGGAACTGTACTGTGAAAGGAAGCGTGGTTTGTTTCCATAATATTACCCTGTACTTTCACTGTAACAAACCACGCTTCCTTTCACAGTACAATTCCACCTTTCTTACACGGTAACTTGCTTGGTTTTACCTGTTAATTTACACAGTAAATACCTGGTAATTAACAGTTATTGCTAGTTCAAAATTCAAAGTTCAAAGTTCAAAATACACCCTGATGGGTAATGGGGAGGATTATAATCTACATTTGCCAGGTAGGTACATGGTAATATCATGGAAATAGAGCACGCTTCCTTTTACAGTACAGTTCCTCCTTCCTTACTGGGTACCTATCAGGTAATTACATGGTAGTTGTCAGGAAATTACCTAGTAACAACTGGTAATTTCCTGGTAGGCTACTACCCACGTGTTTCATGGGTAGTACCCATGTAAACACAGTGAATACAGTTACCATGTTATTACCTGGTAGTTGTCAGGAAAATACTTGGTAATGACCTAGTACCTACATACCTATAGTACCTGCAACCAGGGTATCGTGCCTGGTTGCAGAGTAAATACTTATAAATACCGGGTACTTAGCTGGTAATTACATACTAAAAACGTATAAATACCTGGTAATTGTCAGGAACATACTTAGTAATTACCTGGCAACCAGTGTGTCATTTACCATGGTAACTTCCATATAATTACCAGGAGATTATACAGTAAATAGTTATACATACTGGGTAATACTTGGTAATTACTGAGTAATTACTGAGTAATGTATCTGGAAGTTACCATGTAATTACCAGGTAATTAATGGGTAAATACTTATAACTACTACCTGGTTGTTACCAAGTAATACCAGGTACTTACCTATTATTACCAGGTAATTACCTGGTAGTTACCTGGTAATTACCGTACCGTAAAATGAAGGGTTACCCACCATTCTTACCGACATACATACATACATTAGTGGAGCAGATTACTGAAACTATCGTTCACTTGATCATACAAGCACCAAATTTGGCACACAGGTGCTTCAGAACCTACTCTCTCAGAAAAGTCCACCTGAAAAAAACAAAATGGACGCCATTTTTCAAGATGGCCGCCATTCGAGGTAGTTTTAAACAGTGTTTGAGCTATATTGAGCTCTAAAATTCTATTTTGATGGCCTATACTTCAAAATATATGTTCTTGAGTATGAGAAATCCAATTCTGAATTTAGAAAATAAAAAAATATTGAATATTATGACGATACAATGGGAATTAAACGAAAAAACACTCTCTTGGTGATGTTTCCGATGTGACGTCTAGGTACGTGACCACCCAATGTAGACACATGTGGTAGGACAGTACACTGTGCATATTGCATTTCAGCAGTGCTAGAAGACGTAGATGTATTTTTTTTTCCAAAATGGCCACCAAATAACTAATGATGGAGCATTTTTCTAAAAGATGCGTTAAAGATATTAGTTGTTAATTATTTTACTCCTCACATTTGCAGGCACACAACCGTGTACACTTCAGGCCGAAGCGATAGCATTTGCATCGTCCTCTGCATTCAGTCTTGCAGCCGCATTTTGTCAACTGCTCACAAGACTGAGCAATGGGTGGAAGGGTTGTCCAGAGAACCTGCCAGACCTCACCATCTTTTTGCCAGCCCCAGTTGGCAGGGCTTTCAGTTTGCATTTTGCACACTGTTGCCTGGCCCCATATGCAGGCAGCTTGGAAGGCAGACCGCTTCACATGCTGAACGAGGGATGCGCTTGTCGGTGGAATGGCATCATAAGACCTTTGCTTCCGAGCAAACAAGTCCAGTCTTGCCTCATCAACCTTGCATGTAGTGCTGTGCTTGTCATACATGGTGATGACAAACTTCTCAAGGATGTTGAGTTCCGCATCTTCTATGATAGGTGGGTATTGACTGAGCTTTTTGAAGACAGGGCTCACTTCAGGGCAAACCCGCCATGCTTGCCATGCAGTTTTCTTGCCTTTACCGCGAAAAGCTGAAACTACATCACAGCCAGTGAAGGCGTGAAAGAACAGCATGCCACTGGATTTCTCTGGGCCAAGATTCACCACCATATCATGAATTGGCAACCACCTAATGGACTGACCCTGACCAAATTCTACCCAAATCATTTCTAAGCCTGCATCCTGAAGAGTCGCAAAAACATTGACTGCAACAACAAGAATATCTGTGTCGCATGCCTTCAATCAACACAGACTTCATCTGTTGCTTGGCTGCATGAAGAGCATGTGTGAAGATTCTGGAGTCAGCTTCTTCATGGTTGCAAGGACTTAAGCCTTCAAGGCTGATGGGTTTGTTTGAAAGAGCCTGCTCTCCCTTGGTCACAACTACGACATTGTCGGGACACAGGGTCACTATCTTGTCAGCTAGGAACCCGAAGAGCTCAGTCTTGTTGTCGTCGTCTCGAAGGAAGCTTTTCCAGTTGGGTGGTAGTTTGTATTTTTCTGTCACTCTACGTCGTCCTCCCTTACCTATGTTTGTCCTTGTTTCAGCCTTCAGGCTTGAAGTCCAGTAGACATCAAAAATGATGTCTGTTCGCTCATACTTTGATGAGTATGTCAGGATTTTTGGAACTAGATATTGGACAGCATATTCCTCAAAGGTCTTTGATGTCTTTTGGAGACAATGAATACACAAGAGAGGAACCATCAATGATAATAGCATCACATTTTGGTTGTTTGTCAGGAGGAGAAATGGTATCTTCCAGAATTTTTTGACAAGAGTGGAGTTTACCTGTGTCGCTCAGTGCTGCAGGGAAAGACTGATTCTCATGCTTAAAGAACTCAAGCAGGTCACACTCTCGTGATTGGCAGGATATAAAGAGCTGCGAGAACAGACGACAATTGTCTTTGAGTACCTGCCTCTTCCCCTCACTGGAAGCTGCAGCTGCCTCTTGGCGAAATAAGTCAGCTTTGTTCTTTTTAATGGGTCTATAGAAGGAAGCCTCATCACCCAGACCATTGAAAAAGTCTCTGAAGGCAACTTGGCCTTTCTCAAAGTGAGTTCTTACAAGCTCAGCAGCACTGGGATGTGCAACGTTTTTTTGTGTCCAATGTGAGCAGATCTTTGGACTCTTCCTGGAAAGGATTGCCCAGATCCTTCATCACACTAAACAACTTCTGGACCATGTCAGTGAAGGACTTCTGAGACTGTATGGTCTGCTCATGATGCCTGATATCTTCATTTGCTACTTTGACCTGTGATGCCAACTCATACTGGTTGACTGTTTTAAAACCACCAGTGGTCTTTGAGGTGCAATTGCAATTGAAGCTTTTTTATGGTACATTTTTTTAACATGACAATTTATTTTCTCGATTAATCGTTAATATTTAATTATACTAATCAATTTTCATTTGGACACATTTACACATCCCCACAATTAATTGTATTTGTATAAGATGATAATCTATTAAAATAAGACAATAGGCTATTTATGCCATGCATCGTGTGGATGCCATCGGTCCGTTCAGTTTCATTAATTCATTGTGCATTAAATAATCAATGGATTACAATAATATCACGTTACCAGTATGCCCTGGTTGTGCTTTGACATCACTCGTATAAAAAGTGAATAAATGATCATGGCTGTTGCCCTGCAATATCTGTGATCAGACAACTTCTGAAAACACTAAATTTGAGTCACGTAATGGGCGCCATCATGAAAAATGGTGGCCATATTGGAATTCAATTGACACCATTGAGTTTTTCCACATCAAAATACATTCATTTTGATATTTGGATCATTAACACCTTTCTGTGCATGCAAGTTCTACATCGAAAACCTTTGTGCATTTGACGAGGCGGCCATCTTGAAAACTGGTGGCCATCTTGGATTTTCAGCTGGATAACATACTTTTCTTAGAAAGTACATCCTGGACATCATTTGTGCCAGACTTGGTGCTTGTACCACCAAGTGAAGGATTATTATGGAATATTGACTTAATCTGACCCATTTTATCGTTTAATTACCATTGTATCATCAAATATATATACATATATTTTTTAATTCAGAATTGGATACTCAAAAACATATATTTTGAAGTAAAGGCCATCAAAGTAGGATTTTAGAACTCAATATAGCTCAAACACCGTTTAAAACCACCTCGAATGGCGGCCATCTTGCAAAATGGTGTCCATTTTGTTTTTTCAAGTGGACAACGTACTTTTCTGAGAGAGTAGGTTCTGAAGCGCGTGTGTGCCAATTTTGGTGCTTGTATGATCAAGTGAACGATTCTTATGATATATTGACTTAATCTGCTCCACTACATACCCTTTTACCCACCCAACATTGAAACATATCTTAATGATGTCACCATCAACAGCCAATTAGGGACCACCATACCATGCATACATACATACCACTTTTGGTCCAGCCGACCACAATAACAAGTAATAACTAGAACTGCACTCTGTCGAGTGCCTACTTACACAAGTAGGCCTAAATGGCCTACTAGTGCGCAAGCAGAGCGCGCAAGTACTGTCGACCGCTACAAACTTTCAAATCTCAGCCTCTCTGTAAAACATTGAAATGAAATACTAAAGTCGGGTTCTAACTGGCTGTCAATGGTGACGTAATTACGATGTTTCAATATTGGTTGGGTAACAGGTAACGTATGTATGTATACATGTATGTAAGTTGTAAGTTGAAAGTACTATACTGTGGTCGGCTGGCTTTTTTATGCGTATGCTCAGAGGTATATATACTTATGCTGATGGTGATGTAATTAAGGTATGTATCAATGCCGGATTATAACTGTCTTTTGATGGTGACGTAATAAACATAGGTTTCAGATTACATACATGTATACATGACATTACCTTTAATTCACCCGACACTGAAACATATCATAATTACGTCACCATCGACAGCCAGTTATAACCCGACTGTAACAACCGTTGGCAGTTTTTGAGTGGTGTAAACCACTCCTACAACTGGCTTTGTTAGTTTACGTGTCTGTTCGTACCAAAAAATGAGCATGGTTGCTATGGTCACCCAGTTCACACGGGTGTGATTTCATTACGTCAGACATTACGTCAGACCACATGCTGATCAGTCTATATAAGACCTTACACCACTCAGTTCACACGGGTGTGTTTTTTGTTATTATGTTTGATTAGTGGTGATAAATGTATATAGAGCTGATGCTATCAGGTATCTATATATATTTATTAGTAGGCTTGTTTAGCAGGTACAGGTTATAGGAGGAGCGCCTATTATGTTTCCTGATACTGGTTGTTGCTTCTGTCCCCTGCAGATGATGAGTGACGTGTCCCTATAAAAGCCTGATCAGCCCCTGGATTGGTCCTGTGGCAGCTCAGGCCTCGCTACCTGGACTATAAAACTCAGTCTCTGGATTTCGGGGTGGGAACACTGCTGCGTGTGGCCTTCCCTCCAGCCGGTCTACTTATGTGTTTCGTTCTGTGTGTTAGGTTTTAGTTGTAGTTCCATTTGTCTGTCTGTTAGGGTGTGTTGTTTGTTCATCTGTTCGTCCATTCAGTCATGTAAGTCATACTATTCATTCTGGGCTCATGGAGCCATTCTGCAATACCATTTGTTATGCACTTAAGCCACTTTGTAAGTTATATTGTGAATTGAGTATTAAACCCTATACTCTTTTATGAGCCGTGTTGTTCTTTCATACCTGTTACGGGCAGTAAAACCCCTAGACTTTAACAGTTCGTAACACTGACATTGAAACATATCTTCCCAGCAAGCACGGTCAGGACCTCGACGAATTAGTGACATCTCGATTGTGGCCAGATCAAGTGAAACCAAGACTGGTCAGATCTGGCCCAGAATATCACCTGATTTCAACCAACTTAAAATGTATCCACTAAGACGGATGTCCCTGGATGAATCAGAGAGTGTCCGATCGAGGCTAGATCAACTTAAGTCATATCATAACTAGTCAGATCTGGCCCAAAATAAGCTATATTATTTAATCTGGTGAAGACGTCCTGGAAATGACGTAAAGATCATCCCCATATGGGCTGTGATCTGGCCTAGTCCTGAACGTCACCGGAGTCACTGGAGGACGTCATCATAATGTTATCATGACGTAATTTGGCTTGCTGGGTTAATTACGTCACCATCAACATCAGTATATATACCTCCGAGCATACGCACATTCGTATGAGCACGACCACAGTACTTGCGCACTCTGCTTGTGCAAGTAATTATTCAAATGGGATGTTGCCCTGAAAATTAATTAATTTTACACTCAAGAATGAAAGATCTGGGTCCAACTCTGTCATTTTAGCTGGAGACCACCAGGAACCCCCTCAAGGACCACCGGTGGTCCCCGGACCACTGGTTGAGAACAACTCTTCTACATCTATTCTAAGCTTAATTAATTAATGAAAATGTTTCGTGTGGGTAGACTCGGCCCCCAGCCCTAGTCAAAATATGGCCCTCGAGGAAAATTAATTGGGGAACCCTGATCTATAAGCTCGTACAGAGCTTGTACATTATCTGCTATGTTTTTTTGTGTGATCAAGTGGGGCATTAATTTACGAGAAAATAAATCACACCCGTGTGAAGTGAGGGGCGCTAATATATTAAAGTCTAACTCATGTTGATTAGGTGATGTAATGGTGATGTAAAACCAACGGTGCCAACACAAACATTAAATGCCATTAACAATAAAGGGACAATATGACGTAATGGACAATATGACGTACATTTTCCCTTCATTGTCAATGGCGTTTTTAATACAAACACTGAACTAAAAACAAACATTAACACTTAGCCCGCTAGCATTTAATGACAAATTAGGATCTAATTCAAGCCAGCCTTTTTCCCAGTTGAGCTCTTATTTTGAAAAGCCACATTTCCAGACTTCTGGAAGTGAGCATAAACCAAGGACTATTTAAAGAGGACGGGAAGCGAAGACCGTACGGTGGACTCCATGTTGCTCCCTGGAAGGAAAGAAACATGCGCAGTTGAGACCAAGGACAGTCTAAGAAGGACGAGACGCGAAGACCGTACGGGTGACGCCATGTTGCTCACATGGTGCTCCATGGAAGGAAAGAAACATGCGCAGTTGAGACCAGGAAGTTGGACATGACAAATCATAGATACGCCGCAAATGGCCCAGCAGATGGCGTGATGCCACTGACAGGAGATATGCTTGTACATATCATGTCACGTCATTGCATTTTACCTTTTATATTAACGTTTTAACAGCAAATGGATAAGTAAGTCCCAGCATGGATCATCACACAGACAGTAATGTTGGTCGGACGTGACATATGTACAAGCATCTCTCCTTTCATTGGCATCACGCCATCTGCTGGGCCATTTGCGCCATATCTATGATTTGTCATGTCCAACTTCCTGGTCTCAACTGCGCATGTTTCTTTCCTTCCATGGAGCACCATGTGAGCAACATGGCGTCGCCCGTACGGTCTTCGCGTCTCGTCCTTCTTAGACTGTCCTTGGTTGAGACCAGGAAGTTGTACATGACAAATCATAGATATGGCACAAATGGTCCAGCAGATGGCGTGATGCCACTGAAAGGAGAGATGCTTGTATATCATGTCACGTCATTGCATTTTACCTTTTATATTAACGTTTTAACAGCAAGTTGATAAGTAAGTCCCAGCATGGATCATCACACAGACAGTAATGTTGGTCGGACGTGACATATGTACAAGCAGCTCTCCTTTCAGGGCATCACGCCATCTACGCATGTTTCTTTCCTTCCAGGGAGCAACATAGAGTCCACCGTACGGTCTTCACTTCCCGTCCTCTTTAAATAGTCCTTGGCATAAACTAGGAATTCGAGGTCCTGGACCAGGTCCTATACCGGGGCACTGGAGGGCTCCACATCGTCAATCAAAGAAACATTGTTTTGACCAAAAATGCCATCTGGGACAAGGAATAGGAGATACAGGCGATTGAAAGAAACAGATAGAATGGATTATTATGGTGCCGACGATCTAAGATGGGCAACCCAGTCTTGTGACGAAAACAACAGCTAGCTACCCGATGCTAACGTAAGTATCATTATGGCTTGATCGATCGAAAGCGCAATTGCTATTGATCTACGCTACGGCAATGGCGTTAAGCGTATTTAACTAATATGCTTTAATTGACCTAGATCTACAGCAATGGCGGTATAAGTGTTAAACCTGTATATAGGAGGCCCTCAAAAATGACACACAAAAGGTTAGAATATGGAGATAAGAGGTTTCTGCCTGACAGAAACAATACAGCTTGTGGAAGATATATAGTCCACCTCCACCACTGTACTGTACATTTCACAGTTTGGTGGTACAGTACATGCTAGATACAGTGCTGTAATATTAATGACATACAGTAAAGGCCAAGATCTACATGTCATCCACTGAAATCACAAAAGGTCAGATACTGTATGCCATAATGCGGACCATGAACTACAGTATGTACTCTGAAAGGGCAGCCCACCCTCGCTTCCTCATCTCCTCTGTAGGCCTGCTGTCACGATTAAAAATGTAAGTTGACGATTCACATTGACTGCCATTGCAGTCCCGCGGTCCGAGGACCGCCCGCCCCTACCCGGGTAGTATTGAAAAGCGACGCCCGCCCCTGGGAGTTTCGAAAAGCGACGCATGCCCCTGGGACAACCAAGGGACAATGTCTGTGAACTAGAAGCGACAACCACGGCGGACTCCAGGCGCACGGACCTGCCCAGAGTAATTGATGCATATTATACGCGGTAATGGGATTAATTGTGATAATTGCGATTAGTGGTTTAATTGTGTTTGTGGTGTTGAACATTGGAACGTTATGAATGAAGAACACATTTGCCTGCCAATCAAAAATTCACAGGGCCGATATGACAAATAACTGAAAAGCAATGACTGACATTCATTCTTTTTATACTCAAAAAAGGTTTAAAAGAATTGTGAGCTAAATCTGGCTTACACTTCTTGATTTTTATAGACGATTTTGTTACAGACATCATCTTAGCACGGGTGACGGGGTATTGGAGGCTTCATGTCAATCATGGAGAATTGACATGAAATCAATTATTCAGCTAATTCTTGAAATAATGACAATTATGACAAAATCATTGTGATTATCTCAAATAATTTAGCGATTAATTATGTAATAATTGTGACAGGCCTACACATACCTCCAGTAAGTCAGTCAGAGAGGCCACATGGTATGGGGTCACGATAATCGACATGAGTCATAAATTATGGTAATGAATGTCGATTGTGTAATTATTAGGCGAGTACACTCACAGCGCTATGACTTGTAATGCCACTGCAATGACTCTGGTACCCAGGAGGGCATGTTGTTCTTTTTTTTTTAAATAATTTGTTTTTATCCCACGATTTTGTAACCCATTTTTCACCCCTGTGTCAATTATCTAATGTGATCCTGGGCTCTACACACCCTCCGCCAACCTAGTCCCCATATATGGGGGACATGGGGAGAGCAACGGACTTGAACTCATGCTTCCTTCATGCCTGAGTGTCCAAGTTGCTCCTTTACACCTGACAGGGGGGAGTTTCCCTGGTTGGACGTAGCGCGTGGAAGGAACACATTATTCCAACCAGTTCCTTTTCCCCTCCATCAGGCGCCCCGGCTGGCCAGGGGGAGGCAGTTTAGAGACCAGAATTACTGCATGTTTTTTGTGAGGGTACCTACCCTAGGGGACACGGGGAGAACATGCGAACTCCACACATAAAGGCCCTTTCGCCAACCCCGCCTCGGGTATGGGCACTGATGACGCGGAGGAGGAAACGGACATGTTGTTCTATCATGGCTGGGCTATGTAGAGTGTAGACTATACTGTATATGGAATACATGAAACGCATACAATATCATGATGTCAGTTCATGTTATACATTAATGTATGGAATAAATAAAACTGTAAAATATCACAGCATATTCTAGGGCAGGGTTCGACAACAAGTGCCATGTTTGTATTACTATAAATTTTAGTGTGCTTTATCATCAACATTACATTTAATTATGACACTAGATCAAAATAAAATAGATTTTGATTTCTCATATACATTTTTTTCCTTCTTTTCAAATACTTTATTTTACATCAGGAGGACATTGTAATGACCAGAGTCATAGATTAAGACAGAGTTACTTACAACTCTGTTCACTTCTTGGGGCCAGTCCAATGGAGGCTCTTCTACATAGACTTCTATTGGTGAATAGTGACAAAGGCCTGAACCGGAGGTTTACGGAATGCATTGGAGTTGATAGAGCGTCGCAGTCAATTTTCATGACGACGACTGGCCCAGGAAATAATTCCCCATGCATTTTTCCCATAGACATTTCAAAAAGTATTTATTTAAAGATCTGTAAGCCTCAAACAAAGCCAACACGGATCGTCACGTGACAAATCATGATAACAAACACAATATTTTGGGCCGAACAAATAATTAGAAAGAAGAAAAAAAGGGCAGGGTAAAACCCTTTTGTTGTTGTTTTTCTTCTTTGTAATAATTTTTTCAGCCCAAAATAGTTTGTTGTCATGATTTGTCACGATCCGAGTTGGCTTTGTCCGTGGCTTTAAAGGTCTTTAAATAAATACTTTTTGAAATGTCTATGAGAAAAATGAATGGGGAATTATTTCCTGGGCCAGTCGTCGTCATGAAAGGGGGCGGGACTGCGACATTCTACAGTGACAAACAAGTTACATGAACCACGTGACCGGGCTGTTTTCTGCCCCCTCAATGTCGTAACTCTGTCTTACTCTATGGCTCTAGTCATGATTAGACTCAATAACCCATAGTCTCACGTAGCCTGTAGACAACTATTCCACAATCTCCGTATGCTATATAGTATGATGTATGATGGAAGCATTTGAAAATTGCGAGAGGCAACAGTCTGGTAACTCTATGAATAACCCACCTATCTATCAGATTCCCTAGTCAGAGTTCAGAGTTTGAATGAAAGTAAATTATGTGAAGGGTGTCATTTGCAGAGACTTGATTTAATTGACTACATTTTCTTTTAAATATATATTTTAAAAGAAAAATCCCCTCTCTCACACTCATGCCAGTGTGCCAAATCACCCTCTGCTGTGGCAATGTTGGCACCCGTGCCTAAGGTGCAATGCCTACCCCTGCTCTAGCTACAGGGGTCCTTTACTCCTTGCAATAATTAAAACAAAGTTTGAGAACCACTCCTGCGTTAATAGAATAGAACACTTAATGTCCACTAAAGGCAACAGAGTACACTACAGTATGTAACAACCATAGAGTTACTGTATATGGTAACAACCGTCTAGTATGGTAACAAATAACAACACACACAAGCTAACATTAGCCACTGGGGCTAACCCAGCCATGCAGTTAACTTAACAGTTACAACACACAGTCAATACTTCTCACACACACAAAACGGCTGTATTAAAAACAATAAGAGCGTTTATTCTCAGTGTGTGAGCGTGTGCATGAGTGAATACGCTGCCGTTAAACCACCATACAAAGACTGTGTGTAGTCAAGTGTAGTTGTTGTAGTTTGTATTGACCTACCACAATATGACTTCCTTCTTCCTCGCCGGGTGCTCCTCTCTGTCACTAGTCTGTGTCAGTGTTGCCAGATGCCGTGAGAGAAATAAGCAATCAGGTTTTTTCATGAAAACATTACAGAAGCGAATGAGTCACATCACACTTCAGTGGTTGTCAACCAGTGTTCCTTGGGGTTTCCAGGTGGTCCCCAGCGAAATGATGGCGAGTTGCTAACCAAATGGTTTAATTTTACACTCTCAAGAGTTAAATTGTTAAACATCTGCATTACGTAAGTTAAGTTAATTTACAAGAAGTCTACACAATTAGAGAATGTAGAAGAATTGTTATTTTGATCAACGTTTGCCTGTTATCTCTCCTATGGTGCCGACATCAATACAGCATGACATTTTCTGAAAATGTGTATATTCTTTAGTTTGGGGTCTGCAAGACTAAATATCATCAAAATGGTGACGAATCCATGGAGCAGTGCCCTGTAGGCCAGCCCAGGTGTAGGCAAAGGCAATCAATGCTGAAGTGAAGAGTGAGGTCACGGTGCCAAGCTGTGCTTAATGGTACACCTCAGCTATGGCTGTGCCCAGGCACAGCCATAGCTGTGGAATATTTGTGGAATATTTTTAACAACACATATGTTTTCAGATCGGGGTCTGCAGACAAATAAATACTAATACTATATAATACCAGTGAGACGCCCTGAGGGCGAGAAGTGGTGAGGTCGCGTGCACGCATCCGCCTGGGTGACGGCAGACTGCTGGGCGAGCGCTGACGCTTAGGAATGGGGGGTCAGATCAACATATGGAATGAATTCTGTACTGGCCAGATTGATGAGGTCAGATCAACATATGGAATGTCAGAACAGGTCAGCTCCATATATGGAGATCTAAGGGTTTCAGCGGGGGCAGTGTCTTGAGTGTACAGGGTTTGTTGAGGTCTGGCCATATATGGAGTGTGTCTTGAGTGTCTTGAGGGTTTGATGAGGGCCCAGGTAGGGCCTTAAGTTGTGGGCCTGTTGATAACTCTAGTTTTCGCCAGCTGCCGGGAGCGGCTGCACTAATAAGTTTGGGGCGGGGCCCGCCCCAAACTTATTAGTAGTTTGAATGGACAGGTATCAGTCAAAAGGGAGACATCGAAGAGGAAGGACGGGTGGGGAAGGATCAACATATGGAATGTCAGAACAGGTCAGCTCCATATATGGAGATCTAAGGGTTTGAGGTCAGATGTAGAGTGGCTGGCCGGCTCCAGGTGATGATCTTGTCTTCTCCATGTATGGCTATCCAGGGTTTGATGAGGTCAGTGTTGTGATCTTCATATATGGAGACGGCCATATATGGAGCATGTCACAAGGCGTGATGGACTGACGGCCATACTGTATATGGTGACGTGTCACGAGGCATGACGGATTGATTGCCATATATGGTGGCGTGACAGTTTTTTTAGGTTTTCATATAGTAATCTGCGACCTACGGTCGCAATAGGTAGTACGCCATGGCAAAGTTTTAGGGAACAATAGATACAAATGTATACAGTCTGCTAAACTAGGCCTATTTCATAATTGTGGGCCGTCTGAAATAACCTAGGCTACAGCACTGTTTACAAGCAACTTCACAGAAAAACAAGCAAAAAGCCGCTTATAATAAGCGGACATGGCAACACTGCTCTGCACACACAGTCTGCAGCAGCCTCCCTGGGTCCCAAAGAGCAGCATTTTAGTGGCTGCGAATAGTTTTTCTGTCGCTGTCCATGGTGCCTAATGTTGTCAATGTATGGTCCGGAGACCCCCAGGGGTCTAATTGGGAGGTTTCCATGGGGGTCAGGAAAGATGAGGTAATATAGCATAGTGCATATAGCATAGTGCATTCCATAGTTTCTTCTCCCTTCTGGCTACAAAACTATGGAATGCACTTCCCATTGCAGTCAGAACTGCAGCTTCACTCCCAATCTTCCGCTGTAGTCTGAAAACCCACCTTTTCAGACTCCATCATGGCCCGTAGGACTTGCCCTAGCTTCTTAGATAGCACTTTATGTAGACTTAGATAGCATTTTATACAGACTTATAGCATGTTACGTAGACAGCACTAGAATTGCATTGTATGTAGTCATAGCACTTTATAGTACATATGTATAGTATAATATAGTATAGTATGCATAGTTTATATATATAGTTCATTATATAGATACTCCACTGTTACGCTCTTAGCTTACCCATGTTTCATGATAACTACTTTGTATGTATGTGTTGTATGCCATGCTTTTTTGTCATTGCTTAATGTAAGTCTGCTAAATGCCTAAATTGTAAATTATAAATTATAGCGTAAACATTTGTTTTGACCATTAGACACCTTACACCCTATTTTAACTTTGGATATTTGAAAATAGCAGTTCGACGGATGGCTGCAATTCGAAACTGGCCCCCGTAAAATCTGAATCCCCCCCCTTTTCCCCTCACTGTATATGTTTATTTTCCCTTTTTACCTCCATTATGATGAATTCCTGTACTGTTCTTTGTCTATATAGAAGTGTCTATTTGTACGTCTCTAAATGTTTTGATGAATTGAACATGGTGGACCCTGTTGTAAACAAGTGTAATGCTTAATTGGGTCGTCCACTCACAGTTAACAGCCTTTGTATTGAGTTTGTGCTTGAAATGTACTGTAATTCTGCAAACTGTTAATAAAATTTTCAATCAATCAATCAATCAATCAATCCCAGGTTCCACCAGAGTTAGTGTTCTTGAGCAAGACTCTGAATTGCTGCATTGCATGGTTTCCTCTGCCATCGGTGTGAATGTGTGTGTAATGGGTGAATGTAATGCACAATCGATGTAAAGCGCTTTATAAATGCACAATTTTCCATTTACATCGCCTCATTCAGTTGCTCAAAGGGCCAACGTATGACTCACAGAGCACTCTCACTGTGATGCTGCCAACATTAAGAAGAAGAATGGAGCCTCAAAGCCAGGGCAGGGAGACCCCTGTCAAAGAAGTGAGTGGAAATGGCCAATAATGAAACCATTAAATGAGACATGTGTCAAAAATAAATGTGTAAATGAATGGCTGGAGCAGGTAACTGTTCCCTTGTCCATGGACCACTTACCGGTATGTATCATGTAAAGTAAGAAATCAGTCAAGCATGGTTCGCAATGTTCTAGATCAGTGGTTTTCAACCAGTGGTCCGGGGACCACCAGATACCAGTGGAGAGTTGGTAACCAAATGGACCCTTATTAGATCTTTAACTCTTGAGAGTGTAAAATGAAACCAAATGGACCCTTATTAGATCTTTAACTCATGAGAGCATAACATGAAACCAAAATCTCGTCAAATGGTGGTCCGTGGCTCAAATGCAGAATAAATAATGGGCCTTGATATGAAAAAGGTTGAAAACCAGTGTTCTAGATTGAAGGGCAGTATAGGAAAGTCTTAGGGACCATAGGAGCAAAGGAGGTCAGAAATATACTTTGGTATGTGGTGCAGTGCGGGGACTTTCCAGTGGAAATCATAACGTATAACGGGGATGAGTGTAGCAGAGTGGCTCACAACCTCAGCCTGATGGCCTAGAAGTCTAATATCTCCCCGAGTCATAGGGAATTCCCTTTGGCTTAGTGGTTAAGATGTTGGCTTTCCACGAGGGAGACCCAGGTTTGAATCCTGGGTGTTACACAGACTAAATATCAGACTGGCAACTACAGTACAGCTAGTTTGAAGCTAGTGTCACCAATAGTTCTCCCATTAGGCACACTAGTACTACAAATGAACTGTAGAAGCATCACATTGTAGAAGCACATAGGGGAGCAAGATATATACTGTGTGTGTGTGTGTGTGTGTGTGTGTGTGTGTGTGTGTGTGTGTGTGTGTGTGTGTGTGTGTGTGTGTGTGTGTGTGTGTGTGTGTGTGTGTGCGTGTGTGTGTGTGTGGTTCAAGAAAGGGACATAAAGTGAAAGGGGGAGATGACAGGCTGACTGACGACTAATAGATTCTTTTTAACTTTTCCCGCAACGTGAATTGAATAGATTCAGTATCAGTTTTGAAAGCTGCAGCAATGTTTTTCTTTTTACGAAATAGATTACATTCTGGATGGAAAGACAAAGGGATGAGTGAGGGTTGGACTACTACCCACACATTACATTCAAATGAACAATGAAAATGAACTGATGATTGACAGGAGAAATCGATCAAAGAGATTCATTAAAAAAAAATATTTTTTGTCTTTGAATAAAAATGAGTTATATGGTGCAGCAGAGATGAAAGACCCACAGGGAGGCGAGTGCAGCACCACACTCAGGTCCATTGATGATAAAGAGGTGGGATTCTCCTGCAGGGCTTAATTAAAACTGGAATATAGAAGCCATTATCAGGCGACAAGCCGACAGCCCTTAAGGACACCATTTCAACTCTGCCTGTCTATTTCAACTCTGCAGCTAGTTGCAGCAGCTGACTGTATATGCTATGTGCTGAGTAACCAAATGCCAGCACTGAATGGCGCCAATAGATCAGCACTCTCTACAACAGTGCTTCTCAAACCTTTCCCTCAAGGACCCCCAAATGTAGTTGTATTTGGCCGCAGACTACCCATCTGAAACCGTTTTGTGCCAGGGACCACTGGAACAGACGATGTAAAAAACGAAACAAAAAAAGGTTTTGCATGTTCTCCCCGGATAGATAGGGAACTTACCGGATTTCAGATTCAGATTGAAAGAAGGTGGTCAAATGAACTGGAACTGAAGCAGTGTGCCCAAAGTTGAAAGAAGGTGGTCAAATTAACTGGAACTGAAGCAGTGTGCCCAAAGTTGAAAGAAGGTGGTCAAATGAACTGGAACTGAAGCAGTGTGCCCAAAGTTGAAAGAAGGTGGTCAAATGAACTGAACCGAAGCAATGGTCTAAGAGTGCCCAAAGTTGAACTGAAACTGAAGCTATTGATTATCATTATAAACACCAGTAGTAGATTCATAGTTATATTGTTATTGATTATCATTATAAACACCAGTAGTAGATTCATAGTTATATTGTTATTGATTATCATTATAAACACCAGTAGTAGATTCATAGTTATATTGTTATTGATTATCATTATAAACACCAGTAGTAGATTCATAGTTATATTGTTATTGATTAGACTGACCCAAAGCATCAACCTTCAATTTTGGGCACTTTTACATGTAGACTGACCCAAGGTTGAAAGTTGATGATCAAATGAACTGCAGCTATCCAGTGCCCAACGTTGAAGGGCGCTTCAACCTTGGGTACTGGGTAGCTGAAGTTGAAGCTCTGCCCTTCAACTTTGGGCACTTTTACATGGTGGTCAAATTAACTGAAACTGAGGCAGAGTGCCCAAAGTTGAAAGAAGGTGGTCAAATTAATTGGAACTGAAGCAGTGTGCCCAAAGTTGAAAGAAGGTGGTCAAATGAACTGAAACTGAAGCAGTGTGCCCAAAGTTGAAAGAAGGTGGTCAAATGAACTGAAACCGAAGCAATGGTCTAAGAGTGCCCAAAGTTGAACTGAAACTGAAGCTATTGATTATCATTATAAACACCAGTAGTAGATTCATAGTTATATTGTTATTGATTATCATTATAAGCACCAGTAGTAGATTCATAGTTATATTGTTATTGATTATCATTATAAGCACCAGTAGTAGATTCATAGTTATATTGTTATTGATTATCATTATAAACACCAGTAGTAGATTCATAGTTATATTGTTATTGATTATCATTATAAACACCAGTAGTAGATTCATAGTTATATTGTTATTGATTATCATTATAAGCACCAGTAGTAGATTCATAGTTATATTGTTATTGATTATCATTATAAACACCAGTAGTAGATTCATAGTTATATTGTTATTGATTAGACTGACCCAAAGCATCAACCTTCAACTTTGGGCACTTTTACATGTAGACTGACCCAAGGTTGAAAGTTGATGATCAAATGAACTGCAGCTATCCAGTGCCCAAAATTGAAGGGCGCTTCAACCTTGGGTACTGGGTACCCAAGGTTGTACCCAAATTCACGGTGGTGCATTGGGGAAGGGGGAGGCTGGGGGAAGTGACTAGGATGTATACTTTCCCCATCAACGAGTGCTGTTTAATTGCCCATGAGCAAATCGCTGAAACCCTTTAACTGCTGCTCATCCGGTCATCTGTTTAAGGAATATCGCCCAATTGTTAAGTGAGAGAGGCATCGCTTCACCCCGTTAATTACCCTGAAAGGCTGTTGTGCTGTAATTAAGAATCTGTTGTCGGTCAGCTTGCCTGCTTCAGTCATGGTCAAAATGAAGTATAAGTGTCCTCTGGATGAGGCTATATTATTATCGTCTCTGTCGGGTGGAAAGTTAAACCTCATATGTCCAAAACTGTTACTTTCCAAGATTCAAATTTCAAATGCATCAAAAGTAGCAGATCTACGAGCTCAAATCGCATCGCTGTGCGCCACGTTTTGAGTTTATCTTCTACCTTTGATGGTATTGTGTGACGAATCTGATGTAGGGCGATGTAGGGCATTAATATCCGAAAAAACACAAGTTAGAATGTGGAGATAAGAGGTTTCTTTCTGACAGCAACGATACGCACCTGAGCCTTTGAGAAAAGGCAGCAGATGGTCTATTTCACCCTTATTAAATCAGAGACCAATCTTGAGTGTTTGCATCCCCAGTTTTCAACCCCTACAGTATTTTTTTTTAGCCCATATTTCCACAAAAATGCCCTAAAAACACTAAAGATGCAAAGTATGCAGATTTATGAAAAATAACTCATTATGCTTTATTCATTATGAAAATAGCTGATCTCCAAGTTCACAACGTAATATTTATTTGAGCGAGTTTTGTGGTAGTAGTATTGATCCATACGCGTCCCAGTCGCCTTCTCCAGTCCCAGCCCCACCAGCCCGGGAAACCATTGAAGAAGACGATCAACCCGGAATGTTTTGAAGTAATCTTATTGTAGAAAATGCCCTTCTATAGTGATCATAAATCATAAGATGATCGCTACAAATAGATGCTTGGATAATTACTACTACTAGTCAGATCATGACGCGAGAATGACTCACCACGATGGCCCCCAGCCATTAGCCAGCACTAATGGCTGGAGGGGGGTAGCCTGGCTAATAAGCCAGACCGGGTTGGTCGGTTGGATGTGGAGGACAGAAAGAAGCAAAGCCAATTCTTGCCACGATAAATGTGCAGTACAAATGTATCGTAGCAGGCATGCATGCCTTATAGGCGATCTGATCTGAATGTTTGCTCCTTTTATTTACTGTCTACAAAGACGGAGAACAAACATGCATTGTTTACTGAAGCAACACGTGGTTATGATGACCTTGCTACAAGCGATCGGAGGGGGGACGGGGAGTGAAGCTAACAGTAGCGTATTTATACAATATCTGTATGACGTTTCATTGACGTATGAGCTTGCATGATAATCGCATTCATGTAAATCATGATTGTACATTGTTTAGCGTGTCACCGTGTGATGATGATGATGATGATGATGACGATGATGTCAGATAGCCTACGTTACTTTCCCTATAGGGAAAGGATAAGCCACGGTACAATAAATTAATTTGATCGCTAGCAGCAGGGTAAAAAATGCCAATGAAGAATTGCCGATTGGCTACAATTAGTATGTGATTGGCAAAATGTGTATGCATTAGGTTACACAAGGAATGTAATAGTAAATCGTTATTTTTTTTAATATATTTAGAACTGGCATCAGATGAGGATGAAGACTACGATGAAGACTTTCTGCCACACACACGTCAAGAACATCTGGACTGCAGTGGTTGGGGAGGAGTAACTGTTTTGTTATTTTGTATTTACTATTTATTTTCTGTAATATTTATTATAATTCTATTATGTTAGTAGTCATAAAAAATAAAAGGGACGCTTTTCAAATGAGAGTTACCTGTCGTCATGGCTATTTGTTCACTATTGTGAGGTTTATTGTATATGACTAAGCAAGTTTCAACTGTGATTTACTCTGTAACGGTAGATGGTAAGAACTCTTTTTTTAAATTTTATAATACAGTATACATTCAAGTCTATATTTTGATACATACAGTATCATGGGCACCAAGTCATATCAAAACAATGTCCTTGGATGTGTTTTTTATCAAAACTGTGTTTCTTCATAACAGGTTTTTGAGATACATGCATGAATAGACAAGGTACTGGTAAGACTATGTAAACATGGTATATATCAAAATGTGCGTTAGAATGTCTAATTTTATCCAACGAAAAAATTTAGTTTCTATCATCCAATTCAGAGCTATTGGCAGTTTTAGCTGGATTGGTCAGATTGGTTATGACTGACCATGCTATTTATAGATGGCAAAATATCTACAGTGGTACAATGCAGGCTCTTTTGTGTTTTCCAACACAAAAACTAAACATTTTATCAACTCAGTTCATTTTCTTCCTGGAAGCAGACAAGTCAAGCTTTCTCTGAAGGTCTTTCGTTGTTGCACATTCACAACAGAGAATTTTCAATAAATCATTCAAAAACGCCATTCTGCCATAGAGAACCCTATCTACTACATTGAAATCCCTTGAATCTGGCAAAGAGTTAATGGCCCAAATGATGGGGAAGGGTGTTTGACTTATAGGCTGCAACACAATCTGTGAATCTTGGGCTGATTAAAGACGTTTCTTTTTTCCTGACAGATCTGCGCTCCAATCTTTCAATATATTCTTCCCACATCTCAATAGAGCACTGTGTCCTTTTTTGGGCCTTCTGGGCCCTTAGGGGCCCCCAGGGGAAAAGCTTCAAATTCAGTTAATTTGAGCATCAACCTTCAACTTTGGGCACTTTTACATGTAGACTGACCCAAAGCATCAACCTTCAACTTTGGGCACTTTTACATGTAGACTGACCCAAAGTTGAAAGTTGATGATCAAATGAACTGAAGTTGAAGCTTTGCCCCTGGGGGCCCCTAAGGGCCCAGAAGGCCCAAAGAAGGACACAGTGCTCTATTGGGATATGATTGGGATGTGGGAACAACATATTGAAAGATGGATGGATGGATGGATGGATGGATGGATGGATGGATGGATGGATGGATGGGACTTGGGAGAGAGGGTTTGCTATAGGTTTTTGTGGTATTTAGGACAGCGATTGTCAAAGTGGGGTCCAGTAGTAAACGCATCATGCAGAATGTGCATTTCAAAATCATATAGTTATTGGACCACTTATTATTAACCACTGGAGCCCTATTTTATAATTCGTAAACAGCAGATATACAATTAACCTCACAACTGAATGACATGTTGTGACTACATTTTTTTAAACGTTTTTCATGATTCCTCCTCCAAAAGTGGCATTTGGCATGCCACTCCACAAAAGTGGTATATGCCACTTTTCAATGTGGCATGGATTACATTACATTACATTACATTACATTATATTATATTATATTATATTATATTATATTATATTATATTATATTATATTATATTATATTATATTATATTAGACTAGATTCATTATCGATCTAAATCTGCAAAGTAAACACCAGTACCTAATTGTTGTCTCTGAGATGTGGTTGAGCAAAAGTAGAAAGGTTTAAATAAAAATAAAGGAAATACTCAAGTAGGCCTAATGTGGAAATACCAGAATATGTACAGTAAGTAGGCTACAGTACACGAGTGAATATACTTTACCTCTAAATTACCACCACTGCACAATAGTCCAAATATCTCTACAAAATGTTGGAAAAAAATAAAAAATAATAGTGTAGTGTTACAGCACCATCTGGTGGGCATTACCTGTACATGTGTGAGGTTCATTTATGTGGGGACTGTGAACTGAAGCCCTCTGATTGGTCAGGCAGGTCAGCCGTCGGCTGTTTTGACCACGTGACATCAAATGGCTGCCTGCATGGCTAGTAAAAGTGGTATGTGGCATGTTTGTTGTCGTTTACTATAATTAAAGTGTATTTATTTACTACAGTTCACTAACTGCACGTTTGTGTTATCATTGCACGGTTGCTTCCAGGGTTGTTGTTTGTATTAGAATATAATGGTAGACAGAATGTGGTTGTCAACCTGAGCTGCCTGACTATTCATCCCCGTTAGCTCCATGCTAGCCCTAGAAATATGTCTGTGATACATACAAGAAATTCATCTTATTATTATTCCATATATTATACACAAACATTGAGCAAAGACCACTCATATGCCCTGTGTCGGACTAGGCGAGATATAGCCTAACACCCAATAATGAATTGTTGTGACTTGAGGTCAGCTATAGATTCATATTCATTTGAAGGTTCTGGGGAGAAAACGTTCAAGTGAAAATATCTCCACTTGACTTTACCACGAGTTTCACATTGTCTGACAAGAATTTCCTCCAGCGCTGAGCTTTTTTTTTTGAGTGGTGCAGGAACAGCTATGTCCCAACCTATGTCCTAAGTCCAGTGGTTCCCAAACTGTGGCGTGTGCACCCCAAAATGTGGAACGCCCTAACAACAGTCATTAAGACATGCGAATCCCTTGACTCCTTCCAAAACCGCTCTCAAAGGGCACCCCCGTAAAATCTGAATCCCTCACTGCCCCCCCCCCCCCCTTTTCCCCTCACTGTATATGTTTCTTTTCCCTTTTTACCTCCTTTATGATGAATTCCTGTTCTGTTCTTTGACTATATAGAAGTGTCTATTTGTACGTCTCTAAATGTTTTGATTTGAACATGAATTTGAATTGAACATGGTGGACCCTCTTGTAAACAAGTGTAATGCTTAATTACATGCTTAATCGTCCACTCACAGTTAACAGTCTTTGTATTGAGTTTGTGCTTGAAATGTACTGTAATTCTGCAAACTGTTAATAAATATTTCAATCAATCAAACTATGTGACTATGTCCGTTTAGAGTACCAGTAGGGACAAACGTGGCGCTGTTGTGCCAGAAACACAGAGAGAGAGAGATAGTGTTGCACTAGGCAGTGTTGCCTGCTAATAGGCCTATCTCACAGCCCTTCCCTGCCCCCTTTTCTGAGCTAATGGTGTTAACGTGACGTCACTCCATAGACATTACATGTTAAAAGACCTACATTCAGATGCCATAAACAACGCTTTTTCTGAAGGTAAACTTTATTTAATTTGTGTTAGCTGTCTTACCATCTTGTTTTCTTCATAATAATATTGGTCTTTTACATTTTAACATTTGGAAACGGCCTTAAATGGTGCAGAGAAAGCAGGTAGGGATGTAGCTCTGGTCCATGAGTAAGGCTATGGACCTTGGGACAAAACAACTACTGCTCTAAATGTAGTCATTTCTGATTTAGGGTTCATGTGGTTGATAACTAGTCCAGTGACTGCCTCTCCACAGGTGGACAGGACAGCATTCTGGAGCCCCTGTGTTTCCCCGATGAAGAAGCAGCCAGCAGCAGCGGTCTGGATGAGGAGGTGGTGGTGGTGTGTGTCCTCTGCCCTGAATCTGCTCCGCTGTCCCACAAGGAGCGTCTCCTCAAACATCTGGTTCTGGAGCACAAGCTGGTCATCTCTGACGTCAAGCTCATAGCAGACTTCCCAAAGTAAAACACAAACACTAGCTTTCCTCTCCGTCTCACTCAAAACAACAATTTCCAAACATTTGATATTTTAACACATTTTACGCCATACCGGTCTTTAAACGGGTACAAAAGGTTATCACTTGTCTGCCACGCCCGTGGCGCAAATCTTTGAATATTTATTCCTTCAGAGCGAACGTTTTTAACTCAAATCTTTGCTTCTGGGGGTGTCCCTTCAACAACATATAGAGGGTATGCGCATGCTTAAAGTGAATGGCACATCGAGTGGCAAAGCAACAGGCAAAGTGAGTTTAATTGTTTAATGCAATCAGATAGGACTTTTCTGTTTGGATGCATGGGCTGCCAAGGCCAGAAAGTAGGCATTCCTGCATACCTTCCGGGTTTGATGATGATGTCACGTGCATACTCTCTATTTTGAAATTGGGGTCCCAATTACGCAATAATTCTGGGGGTCCATTACATGAAAATGTTTGAGAACGACTGACATAGAAACATGGGTTTTTCAGAAAACTGTCCAGATTTAGAAGGCATTTGTAGAATCGTTCCCAGGTCTAAAAAAAAAAGGATTGTGATCGGCCCGGGCCGGCCTAGTGGTCCGGGCACCTAGGCTAGTAATCCAGCCTGACAGCATGTTGCATGTTCGACTCCCGATCCCGACGACCTTTGCTGTGTGTCACCCTCCCCCCATCTCTCTCCCCGTTTCCTGTCAACCTACTTTTGATCTATCAATAAAGCTAGATTTTCTTTTTTTAAATGATCGATTAACTACAGTAGATCAGTGGTTCTCAAACATTCTCATATCACCCCCAAATTGGCACCCCATTCGACCGTTATCATACCATTAAATCGGTGAAATCATCCGTTATCACCATCGAATGGGGCCAGTATGGCCATACTGGCATACTCACTGTTTCAGTATGTCATTATCACCGATTGTGACGTGTGATAATGTCACTGATGTCCTGGCGGAGGCGCGCTGTGTCTGGTGGCCTTGAGCCACGTGAGGCACCGCCGAGCGAGGCGCTAGCCGAGCAAATCGCCGTGCCGAGCGTTGCGACGGCCACCAGACCCGACTCAGCGCCGTCCGAGTTACGTCCCGTTAGGCAGAGAATAGTATATATTAGTACTAGTAGCCCCTAGTTTCCATGCGCCGACAAGAGTTGGAAATGTCGGCCAGTATGCCAGTATGGCCATACTGGCCCCATTCGATGGTGATGATAACGGATGATTTCGCCGATTTAATGGTATGATAACGGTCGAATCCGCTGAAATTGATTGATTCAAAATGCATTTGGCCACAGATCTGAAAATATTAAGGGACTGCCACAAGGCTTTTTTCAAAATTAGTAGCCAATTTAGAAACAACACGTGTGGAATGCGAGTTTTCGAATAGCCAAAGTATAAAATAGGGCTATAAAGTTGGATTACATTTGGATTACCGGTACATTTGATGGTATAATTACTATCTAATTAATAACTAATTAATTAACTTAACTAATTTTGGAATCCCCGGACCCCACTTTGAGAAGACTGATGTAGATGTAGACGTAGATGTAGTTATTTTATAGAAGTGTTCAGATATTGGCATATATTCTGTATATTTTAGTGCACTTCTTTCTGCTCCATCAGGTACATGGTTTACTGGAAGGGCAGATTCCTAGAACAACCCCTGACAGATTTCTGCAGTGTGATAAAGACCAACTCTGAAGGGCCTGTTGGTAAGTAAAAGATTACAGTTCTAAAGGCCTATTCATACTCCAGTTTTAGGTGATAAGGTGACCACTGAAACGGTGGTTTTACTGAATACGAGACTGCTCGCCCCTTTACCAACTCGCCCCGGGCGTACAGCTGGCGGAACAGCGCGGCCTGGTATTCCTAAAGTAATCTAAGTAAATTATGCTTAAACGGTTAAACCTAACCTTATTCCTAACCTCAACCTCAGTAAAACGATGCATAAACCTAACCCTATTCCTAAACTTAACCCCAGTAAAACTATGCCTAACCCTAAACTTATTTCTAACCTTATTCTCAGTAAAACAAAATAAAGAATACAAGAACCGCCGCACCTAGCTGTCGGCGTGAGGTCGGCGGAAAAATCCTGGGGCGAGATGGAATTGGGGCGACCTGACCTGTTACCGTTTTACTTAGAGATGTGCTGTGTTGGGGTGAGCGGTGAGTCGCTTATCACCGCGACGTGATGCCATGTTTTCGGTGGTCACCTTATCTATGAGTATGAATAGGGCTTCAGTTGCCATGACTAATTTCAGTCATTAGGAAGCATGTCGTGCACCGAAAGAAGCAGCACACGACACGTGTTGAGAGGTGAATGGCTGTGACAAGAGTACAGTATGTGTGTGAGTTGTACCAATACCAACCAGTGATTGGTATTGTCTTCGCAGACAAACAGGAACATTACTTCCTGCTCTGTGATGTCCTGCCTGAAGACAGAGGCCTGAGAGAGCAGCTCCAGCAGAAGAGACTGGTGAGCATTATTATTATTATTCATGGATCAAGTTCTCACTTGCCACGACTGGTTTCAGTCATTTTGATTCCATAGAAGCCAGCATGTGGTGTCTTCTATGGAAGCATGTTGCGCACCGAAAATAGACGATTTACAAGTAGGCCTAAATTGTTATTAGTTATTTTAATTAAGAATATCAAAGAGTATAAGTGGTTAAACTCTTCAGACCTTAGAAGCATCTTCCATGAACATGAATCATCACTGTCTAGTCTAGTGGGCATGTAACGATTCACTCAACTCACCATACGATTCAAATCACGATACTATTTTTTTTAAACACAATTACTTTCCAAAAATCTTTTCTTCCCTTCTTATACAAATCCAATATTTTCTTTTATTTATTTTACAATACTGTATTCTATTTGCAGTACACTAGTACAGTAGCAAATGACCGACATGAAATTACATTTATTTATTATTAAATTGATTTAAATTGTAAATCGATTTGAATCGATTTACAATCACTCTCTCACTCTGGCACTCTCTCTCACTCTGACCATGCACAGGTGGAGATTCTAGAGCAGCAGCAGAGAGAGCGAGATGACACAACGTTTCAGCGCGTCTGCATGTTCTGCAGCGAGGACTTCAGTGGAAACAGGTCTGCAAGCGGATCTACAAGCTCACGACACCTAGCATTGATGCTACGTGTCGTGAGCCTGTAGGTCTGCTATTTAAAATAAATCGTTTGCGTCATTTCTCCTTATGGGGGTCCTTGGCAGAAAATCCTTTCATTTTACTGACGCACTACACTGTCTCTCTGCATTTGATGTATGTGTTTACCTTGCTTATTGTAAGTCGCTCTGGTTAAGAGTATCTGCTAAATCAGTAGATTTTCAACCTTTTTCATTTCAAGGTCCATTATTCATTTGGAATTTGAGCCACGGACCACCATGTGATGACATTTAACCTCAGACCAAAACGTAGTAGATTTTGATAACATTTTGTTAGGAGAGATACAGTAACAGGCAAACGTTGATTAAAATAACAATTCTTCTACATTCTCTAATTGTGTAAACTTAAAAAATGCAGATGTTTAACAAAAATGTACCTTGAGAGCGTAAAATGAAACCAAATGGACCCTTATGGGTCCTTTGGTTTTATTGTACGCTCTCATAATTTAGCTGGGGACCACCTGGAACCTCCGCAAGGACCACTAGTTGAGAACCACTGTGCTAAATGCCTATGGTAAATGTTTGGGAAGCACATGCTTACAATATGCGTGCATGGTCTTTGACTCATTGCAGATCCACGTTGCTCAACCACATGGCCAGGGAGCACTCCTTCAGCATCGGGCTGCCAGACAACATTGTGTACAGCACAGAGTTTCTGGACACGCTGCAGAGCAAGCTGGACAGGTAACGACGAGTAATTAACCAAGACCACACGGTCAAACTTTGTATTTGTCGTCTGCTGTGTTGCAAATTATTATAATTTTTTGAGTATTATTAAGTGAGTTGCGAGCCCCCCACACTAAGAATGAGTTAGGGCATTAAGCAACTAGTCGACTAGGTGCTTAATGCCCTAGTAGGGCATTAAGCAACTAGTTTACTAGTCGACTAGTAAATCCACTAGTCGACCTTGTTGGTACTAGTTGACTAGTTGATAAGAAAAAAGAAAAAAAAGTTTTTTTTATTTATTTATTTTTTTCCCCGATTTGGTAGGCCTCAGGATCAGATTATAGTTATAGTCACCATGTACACAGTTTTTCAATGTACAAATGTTTATTTCCAAAAAAAAAAAGTTTATTTTTTTAATTTATTTTATTTTGTACATAATAGGTAGTTAAACAACTAGTCGACTAGTAAACTAGTCAACTAGTAAAAATGACTAGAAGTGAATGCCCTACGCTACAGAGCAAGCTAGACATAAGCTAGGTAAGAATCAGCAGGAGTTTTGCAATAAAGGGCAAATCTTGTATGGTGGTTCCATCTTAGCACAATGTATTCTTCTTTTCAGATGGGGGTCCTGGCAAATACATATTAATTTGGTGGTCCTTGACGTGTGTGTGTGTGTGTGTGTGTGTGTGTGTGTGTGTGTGTGTGTGTGTGTGTGTGTGTGTGTGTGTGTGTGTGTGTGTGTGTGTGTGTGTGTGTGTGTGTGTGTGTGTGTGTGTGTGTGTGTGTGTGTGTGTGTGTGTGTGTGTGTGTGTGTGTGTGTGTGTGTGTGTGTGTGTGTGTGTGTGTGTGTGTGTGTGTGTGTGTGTGTCAGTCTACAGTGTCTGTACTGTGAGAAGACATTCAGAGATAAAACCACGCTGAAGGATCACATGAGGAAGAAAGCACACCGCCGCATCAACGCCAACAACCCCCAGTACGACCGCTTCTATGTCATCAACTACCTGGTAGGCCTGGCAGCATTATTACAGACGATTATTGCAGGTAATCGCAATAACTTTTCAATCATTAGAATTGTTTCCATTCATCCGTGTAAAAATAGCTGGATTTATGTGGAGCGCCGTATTTTGAGCTTGTAGAGTAGCCATTTATCAACTGCTCACTAAATGTATCTGCTCACTTCTTTGTGTCATCACTTCAATTCCACTTCTTTATGCTGCATTCTCTCTCCTGATTGGGTATCCCTTCCTGTAAAGTGCTGCCAGGGAGAGACCCCTGTCACTGAACAAACACTAGATTACTGTAGCAATGATTACTATCATAATAGGAGCTGTTTTTTGTGACAAACAAATCACCCCCTACTACACCAAATCTAATGGGCTCCCCATCATTCAGGAGCTTGGAAAGACCTGGGAGGAAGTCCAGTCTGAGGATGACCGCGAGATGGTTGATGACGACGACGAGTAAGTTCTACAACTCTTAACCACTGGTTAAGAGTTATTATGAAAGCATTGTCGAGCGATCAAATAAGACATTTAGCGACAAAGCCGCTGTGTACGGTCGGAGCTCATTAATGTCTTTGATCTCCTCAGTGATTGGTCAGACTGGCAGGCTCATCCGGTGTGTGCAGTGTGTCTGTTCTGCGAACAACAGTCTGAAACCATGGACAAGATCTACACACACATGCAGGTACACACACACACACACACACACTCATGCAGGAGCACACACACACACACACTACAATACACGACTGTAATGTATGGTTGAAGTACAGTATGTAGTGTGCTTTAAGAGCAAAATGGCCGCTTTGTGAATATGATCAATTATTTTCTGCTTCCTTGTCTTTTTTAGAACGTTCATGGTTTTGACCTCCACGGGTTGAGAACTGAGCTCAGTGAGTAATACTCCACGATGTTGTTAAATTAGTAGTTAGACATATGTTCTGGATTGATCTGATACTTACAGTATGCTGTCAATTTTCAGAAAACACAGCCAGCTATCCTTTATTTAATTCATGTCTATGAACTGGGGGAACTGATTCACTTCTTTATATGGGTGCAACAATTTGATACTTGTGTGTGTGACGCTGTAGTATGATTAACCCATTCTGGGCGGGAACCCCTTTTGGTGTTAGCATTATGTTATGCTTTAGCTATTGAAAAATAGCAGATCTACAAGCTCATAGCGCGCCACCGAGTGGCGCGCTACGAGCTTGTAGGTCTGCTATTTTTGAAAAATCGAAGAACGACTGACATAGAAACATAGCTTTTTCTGAAAACTGTCAGGATGTAGAAGACATTTTTAGAATCTGATCTCAGGTCAGAATGGGTTAAGTAGAGCGTTCATTTACAGAGAAAGAAAATAGGAAAAAGGTTCTGCCCAACAGCAGCACTATACATGCTCTTCTAGAATAATATGTGGTCATTACTTTACACTATACATGCTCTTCTAGAATAATATGTGGTCATTACTTTACACTATACATGCTCTTCTAGAATAATATGTGGTCATTACTTTACACTATACATGCTCTTCTAGAATAATATGTGGTCATTACTTTACACTATACATGCTCTTCTAGAATAATATGTGGTCATTACTTTACACTATACATGCTCTTCTAGAATAATATGTGGTCATTACTTTCCTGTGTTCAACAACCCCAGATCTCAAGTTCTACCAGCAAGTCAAGCTGGTGAACTACATCCGACGAGAGATCCACCAGTGTCGCTGCTACGGCTGCCAGGAGAGGTTTGTCTCCAAAGCCGAAGCCCTGCGTCACATCATGGACTCTGGTCACGTCATGAAGCTGCCGCAGATATCCACGTGGGACCAACCTCAGTGAGTTCAGTACATTTGGAAAAAGTAGTGGATCCACAAGCTCGAAACCAGTGTTGATTTTGGCACCACATTTTGATTTTAGTTTTAGTCATAGTCTCTTGAATAGTTTATTTAATTTTAGTCAGTGTGTGTGAAACTATTGGGCCTATACATACATTATTTTCCATGTATCTTACTTAGTATAGGTTGTGTAAAAATGTAATGTCACACTTATTGACTGACTGCTAATGCTGACTGTGCTAATTCAGGACGGGAACCTCTTTTGGTGTTTTAAGCATTTTGTTATACTTTAGAGCTTTTGAAAAATGGCAGATCTACAAGCTCATAGTGCGGTACCAAGTGCCGCGCTATGAGCTTGTAGATCTGCTATTTTTGAAAAATTGTGGGTTAGGCCTAATATAATAATAAACAGTATAATAATGAAATGTCATGTGAGCTTTATGCTTCTGCCTGCACTATCTTAAGCCTAATGGCTTCCTTCTAGCCATTGTGGTTACGCTATAGTGAGAGAGTATATGCAACCCTCCCCCCTCTCAACCTTGGCCTTGCTCTGTCAATAGCTTGGCCTTCTGAGAGAGGAGGCACACTATAGCAGGTCAGCTCACAGAAACATCTGTGATGGCCTCAAGTGTTGTACTCCTTTTTACTATCCTGGGCAGCATTCTTTTTCGGGTTTATGATCCATCCGGTCTGGAGCGAATGATATCGCTACGTCACGTAACGTATTAGTCATTGTTGTGTACTTCATCAGGCCGGAACCCACTAAAACCAGAACTTCCTTCCCTCATACCGGAAGAATAACACCTTCCCAATAAAAGCGTGACTCGCACTACGCCGCATCAAGGCTCCTTGAAGGAAGCATGAGGGCAGTCCGTTGCTCTCCCCAGGTTGTCAGAGGGAGTGTAGGACCCATGGATTACATTCGATAATTGGGTTAGAAAAATGGGTTACAAAATTGCGGGATCATTATTATTAATATTTTTTGAAAACATGTCCTTTCCTCTACTGTATATATAACGGATGAACCACGCTTAAGAAATCCTAACCATACCAGAATAAATATAATATCTTTGTGTCATCAATGGTGATAGCAGGTCGCAATTCAAGTGCTTGTTGCTATAGAGATGAGATCAGTAGTTCAGTACTAGGCTTTACACCCCATTGCTCTAACATTTAAAGTCACATTTCACATCTATCTAAATATCTATACTATATTATGGCCCTCATTTATCAATTGAGTGTAAAATCTGCCCCAAATTCGAGTGTAGGATTCGTAGTACACCCACGTCGGGTCGGCATTTATAAAGTGATCGCAGACAGCTGATCCTTCCTAATTTCATTCCTAGCAGTGATAAATGTGACGGCTGAAATCAATCTGGCACGCCCTATGAAATCAAGCCTCGCCCTCGTTTTTGCGACATGAACAACTGCAATACGACCTGGAAACCATGGTTACAGGGGGAAAAAAAGTTTCACTCGCTTGCCTAAATTGCCTTGCTGCCCCCTCCCATACACACACACACAGACGCACACGCAACTTGTTGTATCTTAAATAAATAAACCTGCATGAATTAAATAAAGCTGTAGGACTACCCTGTCTGTTTCTCCTCTCGCTTCGCTTCCCTTGCTGCCCGCCTCACCCCCCCCGCACGCACGCACATATCGCAATTTGCAAGCAACTGTCACTGTGTTGTTAGTTGTATATTCAATTATTAAAGTCTTTATTCATTTAATATACAACAAGATATATTAGTGAACGAAAACCTGAACCTGTGAACCATGAAGGCGCGCACACACGCTGTTGTTTTGCAAGGTGCATCTCCTGTCCTGTCTGTCTCTCTCTATCACTGTGGTCCGTCCGTGACACCGTGACCAATTGACCATGCACGTTCGACAATTTAAATTGCCTCGCTGTCAACTGTCAATTATATGAATATTGCAGCCAAAACCGTAGCCTCATGTGGCACTGGACAGTGGTGGTGGTAGTATGGTGGGCTGCAGGCTGGCTTAGCCTATACTATCTCCGATGCGTTCCCACTTGCGCTGGCACGGCACATTTGGCATTCGAGCAACGCGTCGGGTTTATTAAACGAGGAGGAGATTGCACATAGGCTACTGTAACTCCAGAAAGACATCGGCCTGCTGTAGATTCGGCTACAGTAGGCTACCCATGTTGGGACTCTCCGCAGCTGCAGCGCTGTACTATACTCTCCAACGTCCCGTCATGGAAATATTTCAGCACAGACAGCCCAAATCCTCGCATGTATGCTTTTAAATGCGCGATTTTAATTGCTTGCTTGTAAAGTTGGAAATCTCCTACTAATTTCATATGACACAAAGACACATCGTTGATGTATTCCTTTACTTTTTTTTCTTTTTTACATTTAGCCCATATACATACCTATACAGTTTTATATAAACATTTTAGGAGTGAATACATATGTTTCGATGCCTGTGACAGCCTCTCAGCTGGTCAAACAATGCTGCTCCGCTGTTCTACGACAGAAAAACAGGTGAGGACAAAGCGTACGACAGCTCCCGACCAGACGTGGTTTTTGTCTTGGCTCAAGTTCAAATTCATTGGCGCAAATCGTAAATGCCGAGAATTGCGGTAATTTCGGCGTACACCCATATTTTGGCGTACGCACGGTTGATAAATGAGGGCCTAGTACCTGTATTGACCAGCTGTGTTGACCAGCTCAGTGGCCTTGTGGTTAGAGTGTCCGCCCTGAAACTGGGAGGTCGGGGTCCAATCCCCGGCCGGGTCATACCAAAGACTGTAAAAATGGGACCCAATAGAGCACCGAAGTCCTGACGTCACTGCCCTCTACTATCAGTAGAGTGCGCCAGTCCCTAGGTTCGTGTATTTTTTTATAAGCATTGTAATCTCCATAGGGGGATTTTAGATCGCCTCATATAAGAACTGTGTTTGAAAAATAAACCGATCACCCCGGCCTCTTCACTCATATGGATATGAAGCATCGACTGAAGGTGGAAATGTACAAATATACCCAAAGACTACATTTCCGCGTCGCACAACAGAAGCTGAACGTTAATTACGTTTATTTAAATTTTTATTTTATTGATATATAATGTATCGCGGTTAGTACGAGTCGAGTCACCACCAGCTGAGCTTACGTCAACGAGGAATCTCAGGAACGCAATTTGTTGACAGCTGGGCGTGACGTATATGCTCAGCGACATTGCATTCATATGTAGTTTCAAGGCTTTTGCAGTCACATTAATTCCATTTTCTCCAGAAACTGGCTGTATCAAATATGAATGGACATCATTAACGACGCACAGCCACTCCCCTGACAGAAAGGCCGGGGTGGTCGGTTTATTTTTCAAACACAGTTCTTATATGAAGCGACATAAAATCGCCCTATGGAGATTTCAATACAAATAAAAAAATACACGAACCTGTGTGTTGGTGCCCTCTACTGAAAGTGACGTCAGACTTCGGTGCTCTATGCCTCCCTGCTTGACACTCGGCATCAAAGGGTTGGATCGGGGGTCAAATCTACTAATCAAATGATTACCGAGCGCGGTGCACGCTGCAGCTCATCGCTCCTTGGCTGCGGCTCACCGCTCCAAGAGATGGGTCAAATGCGGAGAACAAATTTCACTGCGGTAACGTGTGTGACAAATCGTACGACTTTGACTTTGACTTTGTATGACTAAATATCATAAGATTTTATTCGACTAAATATACAGTTGATTTAGTCGACTAAAATGTATTTTAGCGGGCCTTGATGCCGTCATAATGACTGACTTTACACTTGCTGAAAATAGCCGATCTACAAGCTCACAACAAGTCACAGATGCAACCAAGTGTAAAATGACTTAGTGGATCTCTTGTCCACTAGTCCCTTCCTAACATTTTAGTCTAGTTTTTATTTGTTGACAATTGTCTTAGTTTTAGTCATCATAGAGCTTAGTTTTCATTTAGTCGACGAAATCAATACTGCGTGTCACGAAGACACGTTTTGAGCTTGTAGATCTGCTACTTTTGCCGTTTTTGAATTTGAATCCTGAAAAGTATGCGGTTTCCACCGGACAGAGACCATTATGTTGTTTGGGACCAAAGTGGTGGACAGACAGAGCCGTCCTTAGAGCCCTGCCACTTCTATAAACTACTACTGAAATGTGTGCCATTATTCTTAAACAGATCTTTTCTCACTCCATAGCATTTTTACACCCTGCTCATGGAACTAATCCATCAGCATTGATCTCCCAGTGTGGACTTGCTTGTTCAGGCTGTATTTAGTAGTGCTCTGGTATTGATTGTTGAGCTTTTCTCTGGCCTACGCACCAAACTCCTGTAGGCTCAGACAGTGTCCCATTACTGCTGTATCAACCAAAGTCTAATTCCTGCTCTTGTCTAATAGACTCTATACGAAGCCTTGAATTAATGGAGATTTGCTTTGGTTGCATTCCTGAGCAATAATTCAGTAGGAGACTACTTGATACAGCATCACACAAAAGCATCTACAAGCTTGAAATATGGCACGAAGTGACATTTTTAGCTTGTAGATCTGCTACTTTTGCATTTGAATCCTGAAAAGTAAGAGTTTTGGGCATACTGTATGTATGAGGTTTCCACCCGACAGACGATACAATGTTTACGTAAGCTCCTCTCGCTCTCCTCAGATACTTCTTCCCCACCTATGAGAACGACGCTCTGCTCTGTGGCCTGCCGGACAGCGACAGTGACAGTGAGGGCACAGCGCCCCGCAGTGGTGGAGACGTGCCCGTCTTTGCAGAGGACATGACCAACCTGAGGGTCCTAAAGCAGACCAGCGTACTCAACCAACTCCTGAAGAACAGAGGCCCGTACAACTAGAACCAACTCCTGAAGAACAGAGGCCCGTACAACTAGAACCAACTCCTGAAGAACAGAGGCCCGTACAACTAGAACCAACTCCTGAAGAACAGAGGCCCGTACAACTAGAACCAACTCCTGAAGAACAGAGGCCCGTACAACTAGACATACTGGGTCTAGATGTATGATCTAGATTCTAGACCCACTAGTTTTTTGGGGTTTTTTTTGCATGATTTGACTGAGAAATTGGCAGTCGAATCAGTCTGACTGCATTATCTGCTTAACACAATCAGCCCTGGGATTCCTTCAAAATAGGAGCTCTGGGGTGCCGGGAAGACATGGCCGCTTTTACTCTGTAAAGCCCCCCCCTCCCTTTCTGTTCCGGAAAAAAACTGATTTTTTTGCTTGCTTGCCTTTCTCTCGTCTTAATATTATCACTAAATATTCCATTGCGTTCTTATTTTGAACGAGAGGCAGTTGAGAAGTCAGAAATGAAGAGCTTAGTATATCCATCAGATCAAAACCACGGAGAGCGCTCTAGATTAGGAGAGACGAGGCATTCTTTCTGCCACGGTACACTAGGAAGTAACCGGGACCGCTGGTGAACGAAGAGCGAAGCGTACGGTGGCCTAACAAAAAGAAAATTCAGAATATTATTCTCTCGCCTGATATCATTGAAGATGCGCTAGGACGTGTACACACTTCCTTTGAATCAGTCGGTTGGATTCCCTAGGACGTGTGGACATGTCGGATGGACGGAACCTGTTAACATAAAACATGTTATGCAATAGAGTATAATTCCCTTTGTCCGCGGCGTAACCGTCTTTAAATAAATACTTTAAGAAATGTCTATGAGAATAATGCATTGGGTTTCATTTCCTGGTCCAGGGTAGGAGGCGGGACTGCGACGCTCTATTGGACTAATCGAGGTCAGGCCTATTCTCAACCACCTCCTGAAGAACAAAGGCCCATACAACTAGACCCTATGGTCCCCCCCCCCCCCTCGTACGATGAATATCGAACACAGCCGGTCTATCGTTGTGAGCTTGAAGATCTGCTGTTTTTGAAAGCTTTCGGGAAAAATAGCTTACGTTATGATTTTGTACAACATGCTTTCAATGGCGGAACTACTTCAAACAGACTAGGCCTATCCAAATCATGAATTTACAAAACACATGCCTGTCAGTCTGTCGCACAACTGGCCTGAATAAAAAATTGCAACGTATGAAATAATTGTATCAAAACATGAAATATGCAGAACATTGTCAAATATATTTTAATAAATGTTGATCATATCAGTTAATGTCCTACTGTAGTTGTTGCTGGTACGGTAAACATGAACTCATGTCCCAGATTCATACATTTTTATGTTCCCTGGCTATTTCTCAGTCTTTGTGGTCTTTGCTGGCGTCACACCGTCAGGTTTTGTGCTCTTAGCTGGAGTCGTACTGTCTGGTTTGGTGCTCTTTGCTGGGGTCACATTGTCGCTCTTTGTGCTCTTTGCTGGGGTCACATTGTCGGTCTTTGTGCTCTTTGCTGGGGTCACGTCTTCTGGTTTGGTGCTCTTTGCTGGGGTCACGTCTTCTGGTTTGGTGCTCTTGGCTGGGGTCACAGTGTCAGGTTTGGTGCTCTTGGCTGGGGTCACAGTGTCAGGTTTGGTGCTCTTGGCTGGGGTGAGGTTTTGGGAGGTCTTCCCCAGGACCACCTGTCTGATGGTGGAGCCAAACTGCAGCGTGCTCAGAGTCTCCGACACGTTGTTCTCGTCTGGACTGACGTTCACAAACACACAGCACTGCAGAGACAAAACCACATCATACAAGTGTCAGTGCTCACTGCTGGGCAACTAACTGAAACTATATTGAATTATTTAGAACACATGTTGGTTAATAATCAAAGCAGGTTTTTAAAAATGATTTAACATTTCTTATAATCACAAATCAACACAAAGTATTTTGTTTTATAATTGACTAAATCACTTAGTCTGATTGACCATTAACAGTACAATCTTATAGAGCGTTGCAGTCCCGCCCCCAACCGCCCGGAAGACAATTTCCAATTCATTTTTCGTTTCAGAAAGTATTTATTTAAAGACCTTTACGCCTCGGACAAAGCCAACTCTGATCATGACAACAAACCGAACAAATAATTAGAAGAAAAACACACTTTGTTGTTATTTTTATTCTAATTATTTGATCAGCCCAAAACAAATGTTTTGTTTATTGTGAGTGAGTTGTCACGATCCGAGTTGGCTTTGTCCAAAGCTTAAAAAGTATTTAAATAAATACTTTCTGAAACGTCTATTGGCTCAGCAGCAGATTTGAACTAAACACATTGGGAAGGTGCCGTGCTGCTGAGCCAATGAAACGAAGCTATGGGAATATGAAACGGCACAGTTAACAGGAATGCCACCTTTTAATAACCTGAGACTAAAGTCCTGCCCGGAGCCGATTAATGGCAATGTTTGAGTGGTACTGCCGTACCTTTGCGTCTCCGCTGAGGCAGGGCTGCAGCAGGTGTGTGAGTTTGGAGTTCCTGAAGGGAATGTGGAGGGCATTACACCTCAGAGCACTGAACACCTGCAGGGGAAGAAAGAGGGCATTACACCTCAGAGCACTGAACACCTGCAGGGGAAGAAAGGCATTACACCTCAGAGCACTGAACACCTGCAGGGGGAGAAAGGCATTACACCTCAGAGCACTGAACACCTGCAGGGGAAGAAAGAGGGCATTACACCTCAGAGCACTGAACACCTGCAGGGGAAGAAAGAGGGCATTACACCTCAGAGCACTGAACACCTGCAGGGGAAGAAAGACATTACACCTCAGAGCACTGAACACCTGCAGGGGAAGAAAGAGGGCATTACACCTCAGAGCACTGAACACCTGCAGGGGAAGAAAGACATTACACCTCAGAGCACTGAACACCTGCAGGGGAAGAAAGACATTACACCTCAGAGCACTGAACACCTGCAGGGGAAGACAGAGGGCATTACACCTCAGAGCACTGAACACCTGCAGGGGAAGAAAGAGGGCATTACACCTCAGAGCACTGAACACCTGCAGGGGAAGAAAGAGGGCATTACACCTCAGAGCACTGAACACCTGCAGGGGAAGAAAGAGGGCATTACACCTCAGAGCACTGAACACCTGCAGGTGGAGAAAGGCATTACACCTCAGAGCACTGAACACCTGCAGGGGAAGAAAGACCCATGTGAACCACATCATCAACCCTAACGTCACTTTTCTGGGTGTGTCATAACAGGGCAACATTGGGGGAAAATAGCATCTCTTTCTGATTATGGTTAGATTTCTTATTTATAAGAATCAAATCTCGTAAAAGGGCTACAGCAGTGGTTCCCAAACCTTTTAGCCCGGGACCCAAACTGGAGAAAATAGCAGATCGGGCTATTTTCACTACTTCTTAAACATTTGTTTTCTAATTTATGGAATTTCTAAGATTTTACATTTTTTTCATGAAAGGAAAAAAAATCTTTGAATTTAGTTTTTTAATTCACAAAAACATTAGCTTTTTTGGGGAATGTTTTGAAATAACTAAAGGTAGGAAACAAAAGGGAGCCATACGTGTCCGCGGCCCAGAAATGGCTGGGGCTACAGTACCTGTCCCAGTGCTGTGAGGGATTTGTTGATAGCGGCAGCCTCCACCAGTCTCTGGCCCGTGGCCTCGGTCTTGGAGATGCGTTCAGAGCCCGCCAGGTCACACAGCGTCAGGGTGCCACGTGACGTCACCCCTGACACGCTGTCCAGCCCCTCCACCGTCAGCGTCACCACCAGGTGAGAGCGGGAACTGAGGAGGAACATTAAGAAAGACCACCAGGTGAGAGCGGGAACTGAGGAGGAACATTAAGAAAGACCACCAGGTGAGAGCGGGAACTGAGGAGGAACATTAAGAAAGACGTTTGTCAAGCACAGTGACCCTCTAGTCACTATAGTAGTAGAGGTTTGGGTGGTTTGTGTTTATTATTTGCAGACACAAGGACAAAACAATTTTTACAAAAGTATTTGAAATGTGCAGGAGAGGTATGATGTAGTGATGCACGATATAATCGGTAGCGTATAGAAATCTGCTACTGTATATCGGCCATAAAAATGCCATCAGTATCGGATCGGTCTCAAAATAATCCAGATTATTTTATTTCACAGATATTGACGCAATAATAATGTGACCATCAATGGCTTTGTACTCACAGAGCAGCCAGTCTGCCTGTCTCTGTTTTATTTGTTTTGTGTATTTCTACTGTTTGAAGGCAGCATAGGCATTTTTCAAAAGTGTCTAGTACCTCTAGTACTGTAAAATCTTTAGGAGAAATAAACTTTACTTTTTTTTTTACTTTTAATTTGTGTACTCATCTCATTCAGTAGTGAAAACAGACACTTGGAAAAAGAGTACATTGATTGATTGATTAACAGGCTTTGGGTCAAGCACCTAGGGCCTAGACTTGTTTTTAACAATTACATTTTCATCAATAAGAACAGTAATCTTAGTAACTAACTACACATATAGTCCTAAATGGAACTAGTCCAACCGGTGAGGTATCTTGCTCCCTTGCGCCCAACAAATTAGAAATTAATAATCCAAGTAATCATTCCATCCTCACCTCTCTATATTCATCTTGGTCGATGCGATCTTCCTGTTCTTCTGTCCCGTCTCCATTACGTTCAGTATGTCCGCCTCCGTGTTGACTTCCACCTGCGTCAGGCCGGGGACAGAGATGGATTTGCCCTGAGCACGGATGTCCAGCGTACCGCCGGCCGTTTTGGTCAGGAGGTCGTTCAGGCTGTCGTTATAGATCTCCAACATGGAGATCTGAAAAAGAAAATAGAAAGGTGTTGTACATTTGTATCACGTTTGAGAGTGCTACAATTAACCGCTTTCAACTAGTGGTGGAAATTAACATTTACTCAAGTACTGTACAAAGGACAATTTTGAGGTACTTTTACTTTACTAGAGTATTTCCAATTTTCAATACTTTTACTTCTACTCCACTACATTTCAGAGACAAATGTACTTTTACTCCACGAATAATACATTTATATTCTGTAGAGAACAATTTGAACTGAGGCCGATTCTAAAAAACACCTTCTAAATCCTGACCTAAGTTTTCTGAGGCCTGGCAGCATTATTACAGACGATTATTGCAGGTAATCGCAATAACTTTTCAATCATTAGAATTGTTTCCATTCATCCGTGTAAAAATAGCTGGATTCATGTGGAGCGCCGTATTTTGAGCTTGTAGAGTAGCCATTTATCAACTGCTCACTAAATGTAGTGAGCAGTTGATAAATGCTCACTACATTTAGCTCACTGCTCACTTCTTTGTGTCATCACTTCAATTCCACTTCTTTATGCTGCATTCTCTCTCCTGATTGGGTATCCCTTCCTGTAAAGTGCTGCCAGGGAGAGACCCCTGTCACTGAACAAACACTTGTTTACTTGTTTCCACTGTTTACTGTAGCAATGATTACTATCATAATAGGAGCTGTTTTTTGTGACAAACAAATCACCCCCTACACCAAATCTAATTCAGGAGCTTGGAAAGACCTGGGAGGAAGTCCAGTCTGAGGATGACCGTGAGATGGTTGATGACGAAGACGAGTAAGTTCTACAATTATGAAAGCATTGTCGAGCGATCAAATAAGAAATCTAGCGACAAAGCCGCTGTGTACGGTCGGAGCTCATTAATGTCTTTGATCTCCTCAGTGATTGGTCAGACTGGCAGGCTCATCCGGTGTGTGCAGTGTGTCTGTTCTGCGAACAACAGTCTGAAACCATGGACAAGATCTACACACACATGCAGGTACAGTACACACACACACACACTCATGCAGGAGCACACACACACACACACACACACACACACACACACACACACACACTACAATACACGACTGTAATGTATGGTTGAAGTACAGTATGTAGTGTGCTTTAAGAGCAAAATGGCCGCTTTGTGAATATGATCAATTATTTTCTGCTTCCTTGTCTTTTTAGAACGTTCATGGTTTTGACCTCCACGGGTTGAGAACTGAGCTCAGTGAGTAATACTCCACGATGTTGTTAAATTAGTAGTTAGACATGTTCTGGATTGATCTGATACTTACAGTATGCTGTCAATTTTCAGAAAACACAGCCAGCTATCCTTTATTTAATGAATGTCTATGAACTGGGGGAACTGATTCACTTCTTTATAGGGGTGCAACAATTTGATACTTGTGTGTGACGCTGTAGTATGATTAAAGGACCACTTCACCACTTTTCAACCTATCTTCATATAATAGGTCCTCACTAATAATCATGAAAAAATGGCGCAATTTTTTTCTACTCGGTCTGTGTCTCATAGGAGGGCTGTGGGCAGTTCAGAAACCCGTCCTCCAGTGACATCATCGATGGGGAATACAAGCTAATAAAAACGGCAGGCTTTCTAGTCCTGAAAAGTTGCAATGCGAAAATGGAAGCCATCTTTCTCACGATAATGAAAATCTAAACATTTTTGTAAAACAATCTTGTTTAAAAAAAAATCTGCCTAATGATGATGTCACTGGAGGACGGTTTCTAAACTGCCCACAGCCCTCCTATGAGACACAGACTGAGTAGAAAAAAACCGTGCCATTTTATCATGATTATTAGTGAGGACCTATTATATGAAGATAGGTTGAAAAGTGGTGAAGTGGTCCTTTAAGTTGAGCGTTCATTTACAGAGATATAAAATAGGAAAAAGGTTCTGCCCAACAGCAGCGCTATACATGCTCTTCTAGAATAATATGTGGTCATTACTTTACACTATACATGCTCTTCTAGAATAATATGTGGTCATTACTTTACACTATACATGCTCTTCTAGAATAATATGTGGTCATTACTTTACACTATACATGCTCTTCTAGAATAATATGTGGTCATTACTTTACACTATACATGCTCTTCTAGAATAATATGTGGTCATTACTTTACACTATACATGCTCTTCTAGAATAATATGTGGTCATTACTTTACACTATACATGCTCTTCTAGAATAATATGTGGTCATTACTTTACACTATACATGCTCTTCTAGAATAATATGTGGTCATTACTTTACACTATACATGCTCTTCTAGAATAATATGTGGTCATTACTTTACACTATACATGCTCTTCTAGAATAATATGTGGTCATTACTTTACACTATACATGCTCTTCTAGAATAATATGTGGTCATTACTTTACACTATACATGCTCTTCTAGAATAATATGTGGTCATTACTTTACACTATACATGCTCTTCTAGAATAATATGTGGTCATTACTTTACACTATACATGCTCTTCTAGAATAATATGTGGTCATTACTTTACACTATACATGCTCTTCTAGAATAATATGTGGTCATTACTTTCCTGTGTTCAACAACCCCAGATCTCAAGTTCTACCAGCAAGTCAAGCTGGTGAACTACATCCGACGAGAGATCCACCAGTGTCGCTGCTACGGCTGCCAGGAGAGGTTTGTCTCCAAAGCCGAAGCCCTGCGTCACATCATGGACTCTGGTCACGTCATGAAGCTGCCGCAGATATCCACGTGGGACCAACCTCAGTGAGTTCAGTACATTTGGAAAAAGTAGTGGATCCACAAGCTCGAAACGTGTCACCAGTGTTGATTTTGCCACCACATTTCGGTTTTAGTTTTAGTCATAGTCTCTTGAATAGTTTATTTAATTTTAGTCACCTGGAATGTTTTAGTCACATGAAATATCACATGAAACTGAGATTATTATTTTTTACTGTGCATATATATATATATAGTCACAGTGTGTGTGAAACTATTGGGCCTATACATACATTATTTTCCATGTATATTACTTAGTATAGGTTGTGTAAAAATGTAATGTCACACTTATTGTGCTAATTCAGGACGGGAACCTCTTTTGGTGTTTTAAGCATTTTGTTATACTTTAGCTTTTGAAAAATGGCAGATCTACAAGCTCATAGTGCGGCACCAAGTGCCGCGCTATGAGCTTGTAAATGTGCACATTTTTGATATATACATATACTGTATTCTTTCACAGCGGACATTTCTAATTCAAATCTTTGCTTCTGGGAGGTCACTGAAACAACATATTTTAAGATGAGGGTCTGCCGCCAATTACATATATATTTTTAGGGTCCTTTTCAGAAATTGACATTTGTAGAATCTGGTCTCAGTCCTAAATGGGTTAGGCCTAATATAATAATAAACAGTATAATGAAATGTCATGTGAGCTTTATGCTTCTGCCTGCACTATCTTAAGCCTATAATGGCTTCCTTCTAGCCATTGCGGTTACGCTATAGTGCGAGAGTATATGCCCCCCTCTCAACCTTGGCCTTGCTCTGTCAATAGCTTGGCCTTCTGAGAGAGGAGGCACACTATAGCAGGTCAGCTCACAGAAACATCTGTGATGGCCTCAAGTGTTGTACTCCTTTTTACTATCCTGGGCAGCATTCTTTTTCGGGTTTATGATCCATCCGGTCTGGAGCGAATGATATCGCTACGTCACGTAACGTATTAGTCATTGTTGTGTACTTCATCAGGCCGGAACCCACTAAAACCAGAACTTCCTTCCCTCATACCGGAAGAATAACACCTTCCCAATGAAAGCGTGACTCGCACTACGCCGCATCAAGGCTCCTTGAAGGAAGCATGAGGGCAGTCCGTTGCTCTCCCCAGGTTGGCAGAGGGAGTGTAGGACCCATGGATTACATTCGATAATTGGGTTAGAAAAATGGGTTACAAAATTGCGGGATCATTATTATTAATATTTTTTGAAAACATGTCCTTTCCTCTACTGTATATATAACGGATGAACCACGCTTAAAGGAGGATTCAGTGATTTTACTTCATTCAAATATCACTTATTTTTTCTTTTTTTCTGGATAATCCTCCCTACTATAGAGTGTGCTGACCATATAAGGAGTTCCTCCCTGTCCCCAGTGAGCCAGTGGTGTCAAAAAACCCTAGTTTCAGTTTTGGTGGCGGGTGGCAAAGCCTTCATCCAATCAGGATGAGAGGGGCCTTCCTCCAATCATGATCGACTGGGGTGCACATGCTGTTGGCCTGTTGCACTTCCCCCCACTGTAGAGCGTGCATGTGCACATTTTGTTACCGGGGCGGACTGGGTGGTTTTCCAAATCACCCAAATCACTGAATGCTCCTTTAAGAAATCCTAACCCTACCAGAATAAATATAATATCTTTGTGTCATCAATGGTGATAGCAGGTCGCAATTCAAGTGCTTGTTGCTATAGAGATGAGATCAGTAGTTCAGTACTAGGCTTTTACACCCCATTGCTCTAACATTTAAAGTCACATTTCACATCTATCTATACTATATTATGTACCTGTATGACTAAATATCATAAGATTTTATTCGACTAAATATACAGTTGATTTAGTCGACTAAAATGTATTTTAGCGGGCCTTGATGCCGTCATAATGACTGACTTTACACGCTCACAAGTCGCAGATGCAACCAAGTGTAAAATGACTTAGTGGATCTCTTGTCCACTAGTCCCTTCCTAACATTTTAGTCTAGTTTTTATTTGTTGACAATTGTCTTAGTTTTAGTCATCATAGAGCTTAGTTTTCATTTAGTCGACGAAATCAATACTGCGTGTCACGAAGACACGTTTTGAGCTTGTAGATCTGCTACTTTTGCCGTTTTTGAATTTGAATCCTGAAAAGTATGGGGTTTCCACCGGACAGAGACCATTATGTTGTTTGGGACCAAAGTGGTGGACAGACGGAGCCGTCCTGACTCCTTAGAGCCCTGTCACTTCTATAAACTACTACTGAAATGTGTGCCGTTATTCTTAAACAGATCTTTTCTCACTCCATAGCATTTTTACACCCTGCTCACTGAACTAATCCATCAGCATTGATCTCCCAGTGTGGACTTGCTTGTTCAGGCTGTATTTAGTAGTGCTCCGGTATTGATTGTTGAGCTTTTCTCTGGCCTACGCACCAAACTCTTAACACATTGAGAGCCCACGCAAAACTGCCCCAAATCACTTTCACCTAGAAAATCCATTCACATTTTTTATAATTCAGCTGACTGTGGAGACACATGCTGGAACTTTTTACTTTGAAATGTTTTATAGTTTCTGAGTTATTTAATTTAAACGCCAAATGCATTCTCAATGGCGAAAACACAAACTTTGGCACCACGTGTTAAAAAAAGTGTTCTGATTTTTTTTAATAAAAAAAAATAAAAATGTTTTTTTTCTTTTTTTTTTTCAAAGACGTCCACAGACGTCTTGGGCTATGCACGTGCGGTAATACCCAGGACGTCCACAGACGTTTTGGGCACAAAATGTGTTAAGTGCACTCCTGTAGGCTCAGTGTCCCATTAATACAGTTTCACTGCTGCATCAACCAAAGTCTAATTCCTGCTCTTGTCTAATAGACTCTATACGAAGCCTTGAATTAATGGAGATTTGCTTTGGTTGCATTCCTGAGCAATAATTAAGTAGGAGACTACTTGATCATACTACAGCATCACACAAAAGCATCTACAAGCTTGAAATATGGCACGAAGTGACATTTTTAGCTTGTAGATCTGCTACTTTTGCATTTGAATCCTGAAAAGTAAGAGTTTTGGGCATACTGTATGTATGAGGTTTCCACCCGACAGACGATACAATGTTTACGTAAGCTCCTCTCGCTCTCCTCAGATACTTCTTCCCCACCTATGAGAACGACGCTCTGCTCTGTGGCCTGCCGGACAGCGACAGTGACAGTGAGGGCACAGCGCCCCGCAGTGGTGGAGACGTGCCCGTCTTTGCAGAGGACATGACCAACCTGAGGGTCCTAAAGCAGACCAGCGTCCTCAACCAACTCCTGAAGAACAGAGGCTCGTACAACTAGAACCAACTCCTGAAGAACAGAGGCCCGTACAACTAGAACCAACTCAAACAGAGGCCCGTACAACTAGAACCAACTCCTGAAGAACAGAGGCCCGTACAACTAGAACCAACTCCTGAAGAACAGAGGCCCGTACAACTAGAACCAACTCCTGAAGAACAGAGGCCCGTACAACTAGAACCAACTCCTGAAGAACAGAGGCCCGTACAACTAGAACCAACTCCTGAAGAACAGAGGCCTGTACAACTAGAACCAACTCCTGAAGAACAGAGACCCGTACAACTAGAACCTACTCCTGAAGAACAGAGGCCTGTACAACTAGAACCAACTCCTGAAGAACAGAGACCTGTACAACTAGAACCAACTCCTGAAGAACAGAGGCCTGTACAAATAGAACCAACTCCTGAAGAACAGAGGCCTGTACAAATAGAACCAACTCCTGAAGAACAGAGGCCCGTCTAGATGTATGATCTAGACCCAGTAGTTTTTTTTTGTGCATGATTTGATTGAGAAATTGGCAGTCGAATCAGTCTGACTGCATTATCTGCTTAACACAATCAGCCATGGGATTCCTTCAAAATAGGAGCTCTGGGGTGCCGGGAAGACATGGCCGCTTTTACTCTGTAAAGCCCCCCCCCCCTCCTTGCTCTCGTCTTAATATTATCGCTAAATATTCCATTGCACGAGAGGCAGTTGAGAAGTCAGAAATGAAGAGCTTAGTATATCCATCAGATCAAAACCACGGAGATTAGGAGAGACGAGGCATTCTTTCTGCCGCGGTACACTAGGAAGTAACCGGGACCGCTGGTGAACGAAGAGCGAAGCGTACGGTGGCCTAACAAAAAGAAAATTCTGAATATTATTCTCTCGCCTGATATCATTGAAGATGCACTAGGACGTGTACACACGTCCGTTGAATCAGTCTGTTGGATTCCCTAGGACGTGTGGACATGTCGGGTGGACGGAACCTGTTAACATAAAACATGTTATGCAATAGAGTATAATTCCCTTTGGCTGTGGGGGGTGCTTAATGTCTAAAATATAACTTATACTTGCTTGGTTTCTCCCAATAAGAGAAACCAAGGTATAGGCCTATCCTATTTTTTTTCCCAAACTATTTGTAATAATTAGGTCAATCTCTAAGTCGAATCATGCAAAAAAAAACATTGACCAGTAGTCGACTATTGGACTAATCGAGTTCAGGCCTATTCTCAACCACCTCCTGAAGAACAAAGGCCCATACAACTAGACCCTATGACCCCCCCCCCCCCCCCCCGTACAATGAATATCGAACACAGCCGGTCTATCGTTGTGAGCTTGAAGATCTGCTGTTTTCACGATTTTTTAAAGCTTTCGGGAAAAATAGCTTACGTTATGATTTTGTGCAACATGCTTTCAATGGCGGAACTACTTCAAACAGACTAGGCCTATCCAAATCATGAATTTACAAAACACATGCCTGTCAGTCTGTCGCACAACTGGCCTGAATAAAAAATTGCGTAAACGTATGAACTAATTGTATCAAAACATCATGAAATATGCAGAACATTGTCAAATATATTTTAATAAATGTTGATCATATCAGTTAATGTCCTACTGTAGTTGTTGCTGGTACGGTAAACATGAACTCATGTCCCAGATTCATACATTTTTATGTTCCCTGGCTATTTCTCAGTCTTTGTGGTCTTTGCTGGCGTCACACCGTCAGGTTTTGTGCTCTTAGCTGGAGTCGTACTGTCTGGTTTGGTGCTCTTTGCTGGGGTCACATTGTCGGTCTTTGTGCTCTTTGCTGGGGTCACGTCTTCTGGTTTGGTGCTCTTTGCTGGGGTCACGTCTTCTGGTTTGGTGCTCTTTGCTGGGGTCACGTCTTCTGGTTTGGTGCTCTTGGCTGGGGTCACAGTGTCAGGTTTGGTGCTCTTGGCTGGGGTCACAGTGTCAGGTTTGGTGCTCTTGGCTGGGGTGAGGTTTTGGGAGGTCTTCCCCAGGACCACCTGTCTGATGGTGGAGCCAAACTGCAGCGTGCTCAGAGTCTCCGACACGTTGTTCTCGTCTGGACTGACGTTCACAAACACACAGCACTGCAGAGACAAAACCACATCATACAAGTGTCAGTGCTCACTGCTGGGCAACTAACTGAAACTATATTGAATTATTTAGAACACATGTTGGTTAATAAATAATCAAAGCAGGTTTTTAAAAATGATTTAACATTTCTTATAATCACAAATCAACACAAAGTATTTTGTTTTATAATTGACTAAATCACTTAGTCTGATTGACCATTAACAGTACAATCTTATAGAGCGTTGCAGTCCCGCCCCCAACGAGCGGCCCGGAAGACAATTTCCAATTCATTTTTCGTTTCAGAAAGTATTTATTTAAAGACCTTTACGCCTCGGACAAAGCCAACTCTGATCATGACAACAAACCGAACAAATAATTAGAAGAAAAACACACTTTGTTGTTATTTTTTTTCTAATTATTTGATCAGCCCAAAATGTTTTGTTTATTGTGAGTGAGTTGTCACGATCCGAGTTGGCTTTGTCCGAGGCTTAAAAAGTATTTAAATAAATACTTTCTGAAACGTCTATTGGCTCAGCAGCAGATTTGAACTAAACACATTGGGAAGGTGCCGTGCTGCTGAGCCAATGAAACGAAGCTATGGGAATATGAAACGGCACAGTTAACAGGAATGCCACCTTTTGAAAACATGAGACTAAAGTCCTGCCCGGAGCCGATTAATGGCAATGTTTGAGTGGTACTGCCGTACCTTTGCGTCTCCGCTGAGGCAGGGCTGCAGCAGGTGTGTGAGTTTGGAGTTCCTGAAGGGAATGTGGAGGGCATTACACCTCAGAGCACTGAACACCTGCAGGGGAAGAAGGGCATTACACCTCAGAGCACTGAACACCTGCAGGGGAAGACAGAGGGCATTACACCTCAGAGCACTGAACACCTGCAGGGGAAGACAGAGGGCATTGCACTGAACACCTGCAGGGGAAGAGAGGGCATTACACCTCAGAGCACTGAACACCTGCAGGGGAAGACAGAGGGCATTACACCTCAGAGCACTGAACACCTGCAGGGGGAGAAAGACATTACACCTCAGAGCACTGAACACCTGCAGGGGAAGAAATGCATTACACCTCAGAGCACTGAACACCTGCAGGGGAAGAAAGGCATTACACCTCAGAGCACTGAACACCTGCAGGTGGAGAAAGGCATTACACCTCAGAGCACTGAACACCTGCAGGGGAAGCAAGACACATGTGAACCACATCATCAACCCTAACGTCACTGTTCTGGGTGTGTCATAACAGGGCAACATTGGGGGAAAATAGTATCTCTTTCTGATTATGGTTGGATTTCTTATTTATAAGAATCAAATCTCGTAAAGGGCTACAGCAGTGGTTCCCAAACCTTTTAGCCCGGGACCCAAACTAGAGAAAATAGCAGATCGGGCTATTTTCACTACTTCTTAAACATTTGTTTTCTAATTTATGGAATTTCTAAGATTTTAAAAAAAAATCATGAAATTATTAGAGGAAAAAAAAATCCCCAAAAACTTTGCTATTTTGGGGAATGTTTTGAAATAAACTAAACGTAGGAAACAAAAGGGACCCATACTGTACGTGTCCGTGACCCAGAAATGGCTGGGGCTACAGTACCTGTCCCAGTGCTGTGAGGGATTTGTTGATGGCGGCAGCCTCCACCAGTCTCTGGCCCGTGGCCTCGGTCTTGGAGATGCGTTCAGAGCCCGCCAGGTCACACAGCGTCAGGGTGCCACGTGACGTCACCCCTGACACGCTGTCCAGCCCCTCCACCGTCAGCGTCACCACCAGGTGAGAGCGGGAACTGAGGAGGAACATTAAGAAAGACGTTTGTCAAGCACAGTGAGACTCTAGTCACTATAGTAGTAGAGGTTTGGGTTGGGTACAAAAGTATTTGAAATGTGCAGGAGAGGTATGATGTAGTGATGCACGATATAATCGGTAGCGTATAGAAATCTGCTATATCGGCCATAAAAATGCCATCAGTATCGGATCGGTCTCAAAATAATCCAGATTATTTTCACAGATATTGACGCAATAATAATGTAACCATCAATGGCTTTGTACTCACAGAGCAGCCAGTCTGCCTGTCTCTGTTTTCTTATTTGTTTTGTGTATTTCTACTGTTTGAAGGCAGCATAGGCATTTTTCAAAAGTGTCTAGTACCTCTAGTCTAGAACAAAAGTCAAATACGATGTAAAATCTTTAGGAGAAATAAACTTTACTTTTTTTTTACTTTTAATTTGTGTACTCATCTCATTCAGTAGTGAAAACAGACACTTGGAAAAAGAGTGATTGATTGATTGATTGACAGGCTTTGGGCCAAGCACCTAGGGCCTAGACTTGTTTCCATTGTGATCCTCTGTATAATATTGGAATCGATCGGTATCGGCAGATATGACCCTGCAAATAAACAGATCGGTCATAATTTCATAATCCTGCACCCCTAGTATGTATAAACCATATTGTGCTTATACATAGACCTCCCCTAGAAAGAGAAAATTTATCTAATCAGTTTAACCTGTAAAAAATAATTAAGATAAGAAATAAGAGGCATAATTAAGAACAATAAAAGAAAAACACTCTAATTATTTATATTTTTTACAATGCTTTTTAGTCATTTCTTTTAAACAAAATCAGGTTATTTCAGTCCAGAGGCTTGGACCTTGATATCTGACTGTAAATTGGCCTTGTGTAGTCCTGAAACAAAGCCACATGAAGATCAAAAGATATAGTTGTGTACCAAAACGGATTGCAGAAACGTGTAGAGAAAATGTATGTATGTATGATACAGATGTATGTGTGTAATACAGAGATACAATGCTCCTCGGTAGCACATGTTTAATCTTGCTGATGATACCAATGTTCCTAGCTATTTTATTTGAGATGATACTGTATATGATTTTTAACAATTACATTTTCATCAATAAGAACAGTAATCTTAGTAACTAACTACACATATAGTCCTAAATGGAACTAGTCCAACCGGTGAGGTATCTTGCTCCCTTGCGCCCAACAAATTAGAAATTAATAATCCAAGTAATCATTCCATCCTCACCTCTCTATATTCATCTTGGTCGATGCGATCTTCCTGTTCTTCTGTCCCGTCTCCATTACGTTCAGTATGTCCGCCTCCGTGTTGACTTCCACCTGCGTCAGGCCGGGGACAGAGATGGATTTGCCCTGAGCACGGATGTCCAGCGTACCGCCGGCCGTTTTGGTCAGGAGGTCGTTCAGGCTGTCGTTATAGATCTCCAACATGGAGATCTGAAAAAGAAAATAGAAAGGTGTTGTACATTTGTATCACGTTTGAGAGTGCTACAATTAACCGCTTTCAACCAGTGGTGGAAATTAACATTTACTCAAGTACTGTACAAAGGACAATTTTCAATACTTCTACTCCACTACATTTCAGAGACAAATGTACTTTTACTCCACGAATAATACATTTATATTCTGTAGGGAACAATTTGAACTGAGGCCGATTCTAAAAAACACCTTCTAAATCCTGACCTAAGTTTTCTGAGAAACTTCAAATATTTATATAGCAGCAACACATTATTTTTTAAAATATTGTACATACTGTACAGAACCCAAAAGGGGTAGCCTGGGTTCCTGCCTGAGTCGCTGATCTGATGTCACTGCAAAGTGACATTTCAGACTCACGGAACGCAGCAGAACAGGCTGGAACCCAGGCTACAAAAGGGGTTCCCGCCCAGAATGGGTTAAAAAAATATATATAATTATTATTATTAGCATTAATAGAAGATCTACAAGCTGTTTGAAAATAGAGCTTAAAGGGTGTGTTATGTGATACACAATTTTTAGTATTTAGTTTGTGTATAAATAACTATATTGTGATAGTAATCATTGCTACAGAGTGTTTGTTCAGTGTTTGTGCGCTCCATCTATCCCCAGCTCTTTAGCAAATTGAATTTTCCAGTTTTAGGATACCGATTTCATCCAATCACAAAACAGAACTCATATAGGATAAACAAGTCAAATTGGACGTGACAAGATTAAAAAAGGGATTACATTGGTATACCAACCAGAATATATATATATATATATATATATTTTTTTTTTTTGCAACTAATTTCTTTCACCCAGTGTCTTATCTATTCTAATGTAATCCTGGGCGCTACACTCCCTCTGCCAACCTGGGGAGAGCAATGGACTGACATTTAACTTCAACTTTTTCATAACAAACATTTTCTCATGGTGGTTCAAATGGACTGATGGTATGGTACAAATCACTTTCCAATGGTGTTGTTCATGTGAGAGAATACCTTCAGAGTATACGTGATCTTCTCTTTTTCTGCACAAATGCGCACAAGTTCTCGTACAGACCTGAGGAAGCCGCGCACGCACACACACGCGCGCGCGCGCGCACACGCACACACACACACACACACACACACACACACACACACACACACACACACACACACACACACACACACACACACACACACACACACACACACACACACACACCTCTATCTGAACTACGGCAAACACACACAGGTAACCTTAAACAACATAAACAGGCTCATGTTGCATATCTGCCTGTGGAGGACTCAAAGCCTAAGTTGAACCTACAGTACTGTGTATAGCAGACCTACAAGCCCACAACGCGGCACAGATGCATGGTGTTGTGGGCTTCTAGATCAAGGCACCGTTACACGACGAAGCATGCAGTGAGATCATGGCCTTTTCACAAGCCTAAGAAATGAAACCTTAGCTTGCCTCTGTCTCCGTGTAAGCCGAGTCCGTTCCTCCTTCACACAGCCACTGATAACATATTGATGCCCTGTCGCCAGAAAGCACAACCTATAATCTGCTATAATTAGTGTCACTTGTCCCGGCCGTACTTGATAATTGTTGCCCTTCAACTATTCTTACGGGTTCTCAACTTCTCATGGGTCATTGGTCTGTCTGTTCACGGTTCATGTCCTAACAGGGCAACCAGACTATAGTAATTGACTGACTTTATTATTTATTATCCCACAGTTTTTGTGGCATGCACTCGTGCCATATGTCAAAGCAGGCTCCCTGTGAGGTCATGTGGGTCAATACATCATCATCATGCTGTACTTAGCGAGCTACTCAAGCCCACACTGTTGCTTCAGGAACAATATTTTCTAGTTGTGGGCTCGAGTAGCAGGCATCTTTATTCCCGGGCCCATTTTCCTGCTGGTCTGTGACGTCATGTGGCTCAATACATTATCGATGTATTGCCAAGTATAGTAGTAGGGAGCTACTACAATAGTCCTATCTGATTGCATTAAACAACGTTAAACGACTTTCACTCCATTTGTCACTCACTTTATGCATGCGCATACCCTCTATACTCATCAAGATTTTTGTAGCCTGGTTAACCACTCCCTGTTGAAATCGTATTTCCATTCATTTGTGTGGAGTCTGGACTCTGCTAATGAATGGTTGGTTGCGGAAGTACAGCGTTGACAGACAATCCCTGGCGTCATCTCGCAGACCACCGGTTGGTTCCCAATGGGAACCGGTTCAGTTCTTTTTGGTTCTTAGTCCATGAGCCAGAGCTCCAAAATTGGAGCTAGACCAATATTAAATTGTTTATAGGATCAAAGTAAATGAATACATGATAACCCTTCCACAGGGCGGCTGTGGCTCAGGAGGTAGAGCAGGTCGTCCAATGATCCATGGGTCGGCGGTTCGAATCCCGGCTCCTCCTGTCTACATTGGGCAAGACACTGAACCCCAAATTGCTCCCGATGTGCTGGTTGTTACCTTGCATGGCTTCCGCCGCCATCGGTGTATGAATGTGTGTGTGAATGGGTGAATGTAATGCACAATTGTTCCCATTGGGAAGTTCCCATTGGGAACCAACCGGTGGAAAAGGGGCCCCAGTGTCAAAATCTGGACAGTGCTAATGCACGGTTGATTTGTAGGCGTAACAAAAATAGTGTCTATATAACATTAGTTGTTATATTGCTCCTATATTGCTGCATTCATTGCTCCTATAGCTCATCATGCACATTGCGTATAGCTTTTTTTCTTTTATGGCTTGACCCCGTCTTATTGCAGCTATGAATTCATTAGCATAAAATCGTTTCCGTCTCAATAGTTTCCGTGTTAAGGACCCCCAAATCTATATTTGGGGGTCCTTAATATATCTGAAAATGTTTTGTGCCATGCAGGGAGGGACCGCCAGAGAAAAAGATTTGTGTTAAAAAAAAAAAAGTATTCAAAATGTTCAATATTTTTCAAAATATTTCAAAAATAGCAGTGTACAAGCTTGCAGCGCTGCAGCATGGTCCAAGTCTATTCATTGTATAGGCCTACTGGCTGCATCCATTCCAGGCACCGTGTTTAGAATTCCAATTATTGGCCCTCATCAGTACAGTCGCTTTATTTTCACATTACATGAACAACATTGTTATGTTATGACTGAGTATTGTTCTAATGAAAACAGAATTAAAATGTCTGTCTGATGACCATTGGCATTATCCTCCTCCTTACTGCCGTGCTGCCATGACAGCTGAATTTCACTCGGATCGATAAAGGTCTGTCTAGTATCCATGGTCTGAGTTGGATTGAGTGTTTGTGCTCTCTAGTAATAAGGGATAAAATCACACCCGTGTGAAGTGAGTGGTGCAACTCCGTGTGGGGTCCCCGGGGGGTCCCCGGAAGTTCCAGACCCACAGGACCACGGCCAGGGTGCCGGCTCGGTTCCGGCAAGCCTCCCCACGTCCGAAACGGTTGAGAAATGACAGAGTTACCGTGTGGGGGTCCCTCTACTGTACTGTAATGTACTGTCACTGTACTGTACTGGCACACCTGAAATCATCATATATACAGTTAATATGTTCGTGTGTGTTTGTGTGTGTGTTAGGTTGCGCACAGGTGGTGAAAAACAGCCATGCTATTTTCATGCTCATACCCAGCCACCCAGCCACACACATAGCTTCGTAAGGGAGTGGTTGCACCACTCAAAAAAATTACATTTCCAAGTGGGCTGCCAATTTTTTCCTCCAATCAGGCAGTGTTGATTTTGTCGACTAATACTATGACGAAAAATGTTTGTAGACTACCTTTTTTCACTGACGAAAACTAAATGGAAACTAAATGAAAACTAAGCTATGGTGACTAAAACTAAATATATTGACAATTTCGTCAACAAATAAAAACTAGACTAAAATGTTAGGAAGGGACTAGTGGGCCAGTACAGAACCAGAACACAGAAACAGTATACGTAAAAGACAAGTAATTTTACACTTGGTTGCATGCTGAAAATAGCAGATCTACAAGCTCACAATGCGACGCATTGATCAACACTGCAATCAGGTTCTAACCTGATGTTGACTCCGGGGTTGTCGCCGCTGGTACCCATCATGGTGTAGGTCTTTCCAGAGCCCGTCTGACCGTACGCCAGTATGCAGACGTTATATCCATCCACACAGGAGGTGATTATCGGCAGGGTCCCTGCAAACACCTCTTCCTGCACAGGAGAAAACCAGTGGGGGAAAAAGTACTCGTATTTTTTTATTTAACCCTAGAACACTAAACACCGGTGATTTTCCCCAGACAATTATATTTGTGTTATTTTCATTTTGCTGTCGTCTGAGGTGGGTGGGTCTTTCAGTGCCTTCATGATGCTCAATGACATCATAGAGGTATGTTTGTTTCTCTGCCCACATCCCTGTTTTTTTCTACAAGCAGGTGTTTGGGTGAATTTCACCCGTGTTTAGTGATAGAAAGAACTCCCATATACATACACCCACAATGGGCCTTTTTCTTTCTTTCGCTGGACCATTCTCACATGTAATGTCTGTAATGTAATTCTCACATGTCCCAGGAATGGGTGGACAAAAGGAAAAGTTCCCAGCTGCATAATCCTTTTTTAGGAATATTGTTTAAAATATTATTTCCCCCCTGATTTTGCATCCCTTCTGACTACAAAAAGCATTCAATGAATCAAAAGCGATCTAAACCACATCGTACCTGTGAGGCGCTGGGGGGATAAACCTTGTCGAACTCAAACTTTTTCTTTCCGCCTTTGTGGACGACCGCCATCTCCTGTTCTGAGGTGGTCTCCAGACACCCGCTGGCGGGGGGCTTCCCGCCGCGACAGCGACAGAACACACGGATGTTGCCCTGCAATTATGATTGCATAATCGTCAATCGTTTCCATGTTGAAAGATGTCCATACATTTTCAAAAATCTTTCAAAAATAGCAGAAATGGCCGATCTACAAGCTTGTAGATCAACTATTTACGCTATATTGTAAAAAAAGAAATTGTAAAGAGAAAATTATTAAAAATTATTACATGTGTCAGTGATTCCTTTGTATATTTAAGTTATTCGTCATATCTGCACTGCGCGCCTTTCGCTAAGTCCCTCCCCAACCCGTCCTTGTCCAATAGGCACGTTAGCAGCGAGGAGACAGGGCAAGCTGAGATGCACGTTAAATGACGGGATTACTCCATATAAATAATCGATCATTTCAGTAGCAAGAGCATCAAAAAATGTCTTCAAAATCAACTAGGCCTGCAGTTGGCTATGCACTGGACAAATGTACCTGACATTATTTCAATAGACTAGAAATACGAGGAAATGACAGACAACTTTTAACGACCGACAGGATGTTGCATGAGACTACAGTGATTAGTATTATTGTCATCACATGGGCGGGTCAGTCGTGTAACTTTCTGAACATTAAGCTGTGTATATGTTCAACAACACAGCCATGCAAAATAACACTGACAGCAGCTATGAGGTGGCGAAAGCTTGACCTGCATAGCAACAGTTGCTAAACTATTTGGAGCGGCATTGGACAATCGCTTTTTGGGGTGGGATTTAGCGAAGGGCTATTTATTTGGGTGACAAATAATCGACAGCCCTACCTGGAGTTCCAGCAGCTTGTTGTACAGGCTCTTCCTCTCTAGCGCCTCCTTCCTGTAGAGAGAGCGCAGCTCTTCCGCCGCGCCCGCCGCCTTCTCGTCCACGCGGCCCACCTCTGCCAGCGCCTCCTTCAGCTGCTCCAGCTGGTTCTGCATGTCTTTGATTGTCTGTCGCACCTACATGCATGGGGTTTGGTTGTCACCGTCATGACATGTTAGTTGACAAAAAAAATGTACTGTACAGTAAGTGATAATTTCTTTGGTTAAACCAAAATGTTTATTGTTAAAAAGTTCAAGCTCTATATTCTGAGTCAGGTGTCTCCCCGGCTCTTTATTGGGTTGCCAACTTCATCCAATCAGGAGTCAGGAGAAACAACCCACTAAATCAGCTTCAATTCCAGTTCCAATATTGTCTATTATATTGTATATTTAACAATTGTATACAAATTGTATGCTTCACAATTCACATCATGATGTGTTGTGAGCTGCTTGTAGTTAGGCTATTTCCACAATTTTTTAATGTTGAAAAGTGACGGATGAATGCAAACAATTGAAAACGAACTGAAAACGATTCTACAAGGTCACAGCTTGTAGATCTGCTTTTTATTTTTGAGAAAATGTGAAAAATAAGTTTTGAAACATTTGATCAACAACATTCTTGTATGGGGGTCCCTGGCAAAAAAAAATAATCAGATGAGGGTCCACGGGCAAATACATATCAACGTGGGGGTCACCACTGGACCCCCAAATTGTAATAATGGCTAGTTGGTCTGTGACTCAGTAAGGCAAAGACTTGGTCTTGTCCGTGGCAAATCTTTGGATTTTCTGTTTTACACGCAATTATAATGTTCTTATTTTGATCATAACCCCCCCCCCCCCCCCCCCCCCCTTACTGAATGTCAGGTCTCCAGGTTTTCTTCAGAATATGTATGACTATTTACTACGATTGTATGGCACATTAGGAGTCCAACTAGTACTAGTGGTTCTCAAATTAAATAAATCTCATGTATTTGCACGGACCCCTTTAACTCTGAGAGTGTACAAATGGAACCAAAAGGACACATAAGGGTCCATTTGGTTCCATTTGTACGCACTCAGAGTTACAGACCTGTTATGGACCTGGGTTATGGGTTATGGGTTTCTGGTAATATTACTGTCCACTCATTTTGTATGTCCGTGGCAAAAATGGAATGTGCCCACCACACGCCAACATGGCGATGAATCATGCCTCGTCTCACCGTGGATCGCAGCTGCTTGGTGCACACGTTGAGGCCGCGGGTCAGCTGGCTGATCTGCCGCAGCTTGTCCGGGCTGGCGCTGGCGGCGGCGGGGCCGGGGTGGGCGGCGGGCTCGGCAGAGGGCCTGGGAGGAGGCGGTACGGGCGGAACGGCGCGGCGGCTCAGCAGTGCTCGGATCTTCTCCTTGGCCTCCTCCTGGTCGGCCTCCAGCTCGGCCACGCGGTTGTTGAGGTGCTGGATGACGTCAGACATGTAGTGGGCCTCGCGCGTCAGGTAGACGTTCCTCTGGAACAGGTTCTCCGCCTCCTTCTCCTTGACGCCCAGACTCTGCCTCAGCTCCTCTATCACCCGGTCCTTCTCCAGGTGGGCCCTACATGGAGGTAGATTTTACACTATTTTTTTACAGTTTTCTGAAAAGCCTGTTACTACAGTATGTCAGTGGTGCTCAACCTTTTTCATGTCAAGGACCCCCAGAATTATCTGTATTTGGCCGCGGATCCCCATCTGAAAATATGTATTTCCAGGGAGAAATAACTCTGATTATCTCATATAATTACGATAAGGCGAATACACACTGTAATTGTGACAGGCCTAATTGTCTATATGTATTTATTTTTATTGGTAAGTCACTACCAATGAGTGTCTCTTATTGTGTTCCAATGGTAAAATAAAGGTCTGAATGTAACATATATTATTTTAAAAAGAAGAGACACACGCACGCACGCACGCACGCACGCACGCACGTATATACAAAAAAACATCTATTCCAAACCTGAAGGAGTTGAGATCTTTGTAGCCGTGATCTCCAGGGGAGGAGGACCTCTGGAGCAGGATGTCTCCAAATATGGTCAGGTAGACGGAGATGACCTCGTCAGGGTCGTAGTTACACTGTCTGAGTGCCGCTGTGATCTCCTTCTGATCCTCCAGCCCAGGGAGAGAATCCTACAGCAGGAAAACCTTGTATCTCCATATTATAAATAACCCATTTTAGTTAAAGTGGCACTGTGTAACTTCTCTTTAATGAATAAAATGTTCTTCTGTATGGTACAGCATGTTCGTAGAGTGTGTTAATACAATATAACTTATACAATCTGTATGGTACAGCATGTTCGTAGAGTGTGTTAATACAATAAGACTTATACAATATGTTACTGTATGGTACAGTATGTTCGTAGAGTGTGTTAATACAATATAACTTATACAATCTGTTACTGTATGGTACAGCATGTTCGTAGAGTGTGTTAATACAATATAACTTGTACAAGGAGGTTGTATTTTGTCTCCCTGCTCTTCTATTGAGACATGTAATCATGTCAAAGGTCATGTCTCACCTAGAAGATTACATTTATCCCCTGAGTAAGCAGGCATGTTGTATTCGCTCAACAACAAAAAACAAATGACATGAGTAAAGGAAGTTATAGACTAGTGCTGCTTAAACTTAAATAAAGATTAAACTCTATTGTGCGTTTACAGAACAAACTAAAATCATACAGAAAATGTCCTTGTTTTAGTATGTCAGTATCCGATATTATTTATTTAAAAAAATCCAAAACTTTAGAAAATATTTGAAAAGCAGTGTTTGTTTGTTTACCGTGACCTGTTTGACCCTGGCTTTGACGAACTCTATGTTCATCTCCCACTGCAGTGGCAGCAGCAGCCACAGGCCCGTCTGGGCGTCAAAGTACCTGCAGATGTTGGCTTTCTCCTGTACGGGGAATGACAGCAAAACAACATGAGATTCCCTTTTTTTGTTTTTTTTTCATCCCACGATTTTGTAACCCATTTGTTTCACCCGGTGCCGATGCCTAAACTGTAATTCTGGGCGCTATTCTCCCTCTGCCAACCCGGGGAGAACATGCAAGAACATGCACACTCCATCCCTGTGCAAAACGTATGCCGTGATCATTTGAGATAATCGGAATTTTGACAAATGTAATACATTTTACAATATTGAAAAAGAAAACAAATGTATTTGTATATTTAAGTTATTCAAGTCATATGTGCCCTGTGCAAACAGAATTTTAATTTGTATTCATGTGTTCCAATTTTCAATGCCAAAAACACAATGAAATTGTAATCGTAATTATTTGTATGACAATTAATCGTCAACTTTAATGTTGTGATCATGACAGACATGAGTTTGCCGTGTTAGAAGTTCTCATCATAATTTAACCGCGGTTGAGATCATGCTGGCCATTTGACCACTGTCACCTCAAACATGTTAAATAAAAGTTATACTGGGATACTGGCCATTTGACCACTGTCACCTCAAACATGTACGTCATGACGTTCCCTTTGCCCTGGATGTAGACCCCGCTGGCCCGGTCATCCTCGCTAACCACCGACTCACTGGTCACCTGATGACTGCTGGCAGCGGCCTGCGTCTGAAAGGACACCTGGGTGGGACAGCACTAGATAAAGTTCAAATAGCCGATCTGCAAGCTCACAACGTGTTGATGCAGATCGGCTATTTGAACTATACTGTATTTTGGTACAAATGCCAAAAGAGTTTAGGCATAAACTATTATAGGTGACAACTTCTGGAAAAAAAGAGGTTAAAAGATAAATCAACAACATTACCTCATTGGTGCCGGTGATGAATCGACCCTGAGAATACCACTCGTTTGGAAATTGTTGCAGGTTCTTGTAAGACAGGAAGAATTAAACGGGTATTTGTGTTATAACTAAATAAAGATACTGATAATATTAAACTAGAAAGGTCGCAATTTAAAAAAATTGCAAAGTGTGGTTGCCGCAGTGGCTTACATATGCCCCTCCCACTGATATTGCCAGCCAATTACAATGTCACGTCACCCCTGTGATCATGTGTAAGTAATTTATGCCCCCAAAAATCATGTTTTTGCGAGAAATGGTTAAAGTTTTCGCATTTGCGGCGCCCCCTATAGATGAAAATGGAATTGCTTTTGGTTTTTGGTTGATTAAACCACCCCGGACATGTGATTCAAATTTGGGATGGATTGGACATTCCGTTCGTGATTTATGGCATTTTTTGTGATATAGGCCCCTCCTACTAACTTCGGACGACGATTACGGCCGAACGATACGCACTACCAAAATTCTGCCGATGGTGTTTTAATCGGATAGGTCCAGAGATCATGTGTGCTGATTTTTGTGAGATTTGGACAAAATCTGTAGGAGGAGGAGCAAAAAGTGTGTTTTGGAGAAAATTCAAAATGGCGGAAAATCTATCATGACGCAAATGGGCGTGGCCTATATGGGGAGATGCGTCATGACCCAAGGAAGTCAGGGAAAAAATTATTTAGATTTTACGACCTACGGTTCAAGAGTTATAAGCCAAAATGTAAAGTGGGCTGTTATAGCGCCACCATGAGGCTGACCGATAACATTATAAATTGATTAATTTTAGTAATTATTATAAACCTACCCTCCAAGTTTTGTAACTATAGTGCTTACAGTCTCTGAGGAAAAAATACTTGAATGTGAGAAAATGCGAAAAATCGCATTTTCCCATTCATGTCAATGGGGAAATTCTATTCACTAATAAATTCATATCAATTAAACTAGCACATAAAAAAAAGACTAATCCAGTAAAATAAATAAAGTGTTACAAGTACTATAGTCTGGTTGCCCTTTAGGGCAACCACACTAATAAATGAAACAAATACAGAGATTATAATAGGGTGCATTTTGCATCCCAAAACGCAGTTTATAGTTAAGGGACGCAATAAAACAATGACCTCTGCATCCACGGGATGCACTACTGTACTGTTTTTTTATTATAGTTTATTTTGCTAGCTTTAGTTATAGTAATCATTTCTTCTTCTGTTTTCTACATGAATATAACCACATTATAACCTATCAAATGAAATGCGAGGTAAATGCTGCAATTTGTAAAAAAAAAGATATGACACTAACAACTCATAAAATGTCCCTGGGACTCATCTAAAAGACCATCCATGCATCCTGGGACTCATTACATTGAAAACCTATTTACATCACTGCAAATATCGTGATTCGTCTCCGTCGGGTGTTAATCTCATATTTCCAGAACTGTTTACTTCTCAGGATTCAAAGTAAAAAATAGCAGAAGTAGCATATCGACAAGCTCAAAACGTGTCGCTTTGCGCCGCGTTTCGAGCTTGTGGATCTGCTACTTTTGACGCTTTTGTGATCAAGTAGGGCGCCGTTCATTTACTAAAAAAGACAAAAAGTTAGTATATGGAGATAAGAGGCTTCTGCCCGGAATATACCATCATACCTGTGACTCATCCACGTACACTCTGTTACCATGCTGACTAAAGCAACTGTACAGGGTCCCAGTGTTGTGCAGGAAGCTCTCAAAAGCCAAGGGTGCCTCTTCATTTTCGATAATGGGCTCCTGACATACAGACAGACAGTTTTATGATTAGTATACGCTACAAGAGTATTAAATGCCCAGTGTGTGTACCCATATAAGATACTCATTTGAATTTGCAACCCATTTTTTCACCCAGTGTCAATTATCTAATGTAATCCTGGGCGCTACACTTCCTCTGCCAACCTGGGGGGCAGTGGACTGACCTCATGCTTCCTTCTATGCATGAGGAGTCCAAGCTGCTTCTTTTCACCTGACAGGGAGGAGTTTCCCCAGCCGGACAAGTCTATGGACTTTAATGTTTGTTTAGTGTACTAAATGACTACGCGAGACGTCACGTCATGTGGCCAATAAATTTAGATTTTTTGAGTGGTGGAAACCACTCCTACGACTGGCTTTGTTAGTTTACGTGTCTGTCTGTCTGTCTGTGCTCAAAAAATGAGCATGGTTGCTACGGTCACCCAGTTCACCCGGGTGTGATTTCATTACGTCAGACATTACGTCAGACCACAGCTGATCAGGCTATATAAGACCTTACACCACTCAGTTCACACAGGTGTGATTTTTTAAGTAAAGTTAAAAAAAAACACAGTATTTGAAATTATTTTTAAAGCGTACTCACGAGCACTGTGGGGTCGAGAAGTTCTAGGAGTTCTTCAGCCTCGTCCTTCTCCGAGATGCTGCTGCTGCTTGCAACTGATTGGATGTCAACCGTATGGGTGTCAGGTTTTGGCTCCGTTGATTGGATGGCAGCTGTGTGGGTTTCAGGCCTGGGCTCAGCTGATTTGCTGGAAGCTGTGCAGGTTTCAGGCTTGGGCTCAGCTGATTGGCTGGCAGCCGTCACAGTGTCAAGCTCAGGCTCTTGGAACGGTGTAACCTTCACACACATTGAGCATGAAATGGATAACAGGCACTTTCTTATACAACATTAAACATGACAATACATCGTATCGTGAATGCGTGGTGAGCTCGTAGAGCTCCTATTTCCTATACAGCTTTTGTCCCCACATCTCAATATTTGCCATTGACAATGAATGGAGAAATTAGGTCAAATGTCCGCTAAATCTTGTCCCCACATGTTTCATAATTATTTGCCATTGACAATGAAAGGAGAAATTAGGTCAAATGTCTGCCAAATATGACGTAAATCTAACCAACCAATCACAAATTCAGTTGTTCATGAGATGATGTATGATAAGAGCGCCCCTCACTTCACATGGGAGTGATTTCTTTTTTACCATTCTCAAAGTGGGGTGCTGGGACCATCAGGCGCCATTGAGGCTTCCTTGAAGGGGGGGGGGGGGGTTCCCCCAAGCTAAAATTGTTAATACATTCAATGAAATGTATTGAATACTTTAACAGTTTGCTAAAAGTACTGAGGATAACACCAAAGCCCTTAGCCATTGTGGTCCTATGTATTCAATTCATCAAAACATACTGTATAAAGGCATACAATACTAATACATTTAAAACCAGCAAGTACAGTATTTTAATAACTACACTTCCTTCACTTTCCACCAACATCCATTATGGTCCCTAAAACAAGCATTGCTCACCTGTGTTTCAGGGCTGGCTCTCGCAGGCGCGACACCAGGCCCTAATAATACGTTGTCAAAGTCCTCTCCTTCTGGCTCTCGCCGTCCCCCCGCTCCTCCTCGGTCTCTGATCGATGGCGGCTCGCTGATGTTTGTATGACTTTGCACCTCATTTACAGAGGCGCCACTACCCATGCTGCTGAGTGCAGCAACGTGCCTTCTGTCTGTCTCACTCCCCACACACACACACTGGTGACAATGACAGTCACAGGGAGGATAGCCAAGGAGAGGACGGACAGGTGAAACCCTTTTGAAACCTTAGAACACCAGACACCTCATTTAAACGGAGTGACAGCCGCTTCAGAAAGAGGGTCGGGTAATCAACCGAAAATATCATTGCTGTTGTCGGACAGAAACCGCTCATCTTCATATTCTAACTTTCAGGGCTCTATTTTCGTCCATGCTAAACCCTTTTATCCCTAAACTTCTTTGCCTTTTTGAATTTTTTAAATAGTTCAACTAGTGGATCTACATCGACACGTTGTGAGATTGTACATTGGCTATTTTAACTATTGAAAAATGTTTTTCAAAATAGTAAAAAAGGCAAAGAAGTTTAGGGATAAGGGGTTTAGTATGGACAAAAATAGAGCCCTCAGTGTTTTTGCCTTAAATTAATGCACCAATGCCCTGCTTGATCATACTATAGTATCACACAAAAGCATTTTGAATTCTGAAGTTAACAGTTATGAGATTTCTACCCAGCAGAATATATACAAAACCGATATTTAGAAGCAGTAGGCCACTTTGGGATTAAATACATGTTTCTAAAAACATTTATTTTTGCACATTGGTTCCGACCTTTGATCCATATCTTTTCAGTGCAACCATTTACAAATGTACTGTACAACCACCACCCACCAAAAAGATGACATACAAACTAGCCTGGAAACCAGTCAATCTGCCAGAGCTAATTAAATCATTAAAGCAAAACATAAACTCAAAGATGTTAATATACAACTGAAAACAAGGACAAAGTACACTTGTACTAGTTTTGTATTCCGTTTTTACTTTTTACAATGCATTACCTTATGTTCTCTGGTAAATTGTTTTTTTTTAATGTTTTGTGGCTTTCGTCTTTATTTTTTATGGAGGGACAGACAGTAGGCTGACAGGAAATGTGGAGAGAGATGGAGGGAAGACATGCAGTAAAGGCTGTCGGGATCTGGAGTCGAATCCGCTGCACACTGCCAGACTGGATTACCATCCAAGGTGCCTGGACCACTGAGCCATGGCCCAGGCTCTGGTAAATTGTTACACGCCAATTTGAATATTTTTAAACTGAGGATTGTATTACTTTAATAAAAGTACTTTAGAGATTATGTAGATGAGTTTCATGCCACCAGATGGCAGCAAGGTGCCATTTTAAGAATTGTGCCAGGTGCCCATTCAGTTCGATCATGTTTATTGCATAGTTATCATTTTCATAATTTCATTGCATAGTTCAGTTTTTTTTAAACAAACTTTTTTTCTTCTTCAAATAAACAGTTCATTAGCATAAGCTTGCATACCTAAATAATCATTAAATCAACCATTTTAAACTAAAATACAAAACATAAATAGCTGTCACAACTCCGCCGGTAGTGCAATGAGCTTTACAGTAGAAAATGCCCTCCAAGCTCTCAGAAATGGTTAGCATAATAGCGCTGCTATCGGACAGAAACCTTGTATCGTCATACAACAGCGTTACACAAAGGTAGAGACAAAAAGCTGATATACAAGCTCAACGCTGTCCGTCGAGACTAGGACCATCACGATTATTACATATCGCAATACTTTGAGATAATCCAATTATTTTTGCATAATCGTCAATCGTTTCCATGTTGAAAATTGTCCAGACATTTTTAGCATTTTTCAAAAATAGCAGAAATAGCAGGACTACAAGCTTACAACACGTCACTTTGTGGTGTCGTAAGCTTGTAGATCAACTGTGTAAATTCTTTGGAAGGAAAACATTAAAAATGATAATGTGCCAGCAATTTCTTTGAATATTTATCATATCTGCCCTGCGCAATTTGTGATTACAACGCCTAAAAGGCAAACAGAAATACAAATTGTAACGTTCCAAACTATTAACTAACTTGTTCAAACTATTAAAGATTAAATCATTAACCGCAATTATTTGTGTGACAATTAATCATCAAATTTGTAACAGTGACAGCCCTACTAAATAATAAATACTGTACACTGGATGCACTGGTTTTGGACATAAGGTTTTCACCCTACAGCAACTGCCCTGAATGTAGCACTGGGCAGTATATTATTTGAATGTAGCACTGGGCAGTATATTATTTGAATGTAGCACTGGGCAGTATAATATTATGAATGTAGCACTGGGCAGTAAAATATTTGGTAAAAAAAGAAAAAAACAGATATTAGCCGTTATGCATCGGCCCAGTCCTACACAAGTATTAGAAAACACCCATACAAAAGATGCATAGCAGCAGTGCAGTGTAATTATTCATACATATAAGCTTGATCTAGTTAAAATACAAAACAAAAAGTGAAATAAATACATCACAGAATATATATTACTATTCTACAGGTTCCCAACCTTTGGTTGTGGCTCATGGGTAGTTGGGTTATTGCAAGCGGGCCTCCACATCATTGATTCATCAAGTATCAGATCCACAAGCTCCAAACACGCTTTGAGTTTGTAGATCTGCTGCTTTTACCGTTTTTCTCAATTTGAATCCTGAAAAGTTTTTTTTTTTTCTTCTTTTTTTACATATGAGGATTACACCCGACAGACGATATAATATTAAGAGAAAAGAGTCACGTTATTTTTCTCATTAAAAGGTGCATTCCACTCATTTTCAACATTTTACTATGTCATTAATATACATTAGAGCTGTTGTGGAAATAATAAAAAAGTCCCCCCATTCTGTGTTTGCTAGAACTGTAATTATGAAAAAAATCATTAACATGGTGAAACACATCTTGATGATGTCATCAAGCTGTTGTGTGTTATTTCCACACAACAGCTCTAAGGTACATTAATGACATAGTAAAATGTTGAAAATGGGTGGTTTACCCCTTTAATTGAAAAGCTTGAAAAAAATGTTTGTTTTCATTGTGATATCAAAACTTAAACTAGTAACTTAAAGTCTACTATGTTAGTTCCATTGAATAAAACTGCATTTTTTTTATTTTAATGATTGATCAATTGTGTTCCAAACGCTTTAGAGATTTTCAAGTGGGCCCTGGTCCACAAAATGGTTGGGAACAACTGATCTAGGAAATAAGATGACATAAAACTGCCTGAGATGTCTGCTTCAGCGTACGTGGTCATTTTGGTTTTCTTTTAGCAACCTTCCTTCAAATGTCCTTTGGTGTTCCTACAAGGCACAATGCTAATTACATCAACGGTGGTGTTAAGTAATATGTCTTGGTGAAAACTAAATGTTTTCAGTTAAAGTTAAAAGTGATAGTAATCATTGCTATAGTGTTTGTTCAATAACCGGGGTCTCCCAGTTAGACACCCAGTCAGGAGAGAAAACCCATTTATCATCTTCAATTTTACAGTGTTCCAGTTCCAATTTTGTCTATTAATTAGTTTAGATATAGAGGGTAACTTTTCTTCTGTTTCTGGCCTTGACAGCACATACATCCAAACAGAAAAATATCTGATTAAACAATATTAAACTCACTTTGCCACTCACTTCATGCATACGCTCCATTTTGCTCGCAAGAGTTCCCCCACCTGATTGGATAACATTGTTATCCTGAACCTGGACATGCATTTACTGGTTTACTAAAAAGCAGGAGTCAAGGGACTGAACAAACTCCATTGCAATGATTGCCATCAGAATATAGAGCTATTTAACTGAAACACATCACTTACTGCACCTTAAAAATTGGAATAAGATCTAATTCCTGAATGCAATGCAAACTGCAAAGAGTGTGTGCAAAATACAGAGTGTAGCATAACCATGTCAGATACCAGTTTGGGAGACGGGGAAGTTAAGTAACACTCATTGGCATCAAGTTATTTCCCCAAGTATGTGTACATTATTTAGTATGCATGTTTAAATGCATCCAAAACACTCAACACTGCAATGCAGTAATGCCACAGTGTATACATACTTGCAATGCAAATAAACAAATCGAAATACACCCAAGTATCTCACTATAACAAGATACTGATTTTAATTTTTTATCCACAGTGGCATTTATGCAGTGGTTCTCAAAGTGGGGTCCGGGGACCCCCAGGGTTCCATAAGGGGGTTCCAAACGGACCCTTGCAGGTCTGCAACTCAGGTGGACCCGTAAAACGTTTGAGCACCTGACTGCAATTCATGCATTGCTATATTCTGAGCAATTTGAGAAGAACATGACACTAACGGAACATAACAGTCTCTGCAACACAATATTTAAAAACGCACCAGTCAGTAACTAAGTCAATAAAACACAAACTGTATTGGTTAGTCATTGGTTTACAATCCTATAGCTGCCTGTCCTCTGAGTAGGGGTGGAAAGTAACTAAGTACATTGTCTGTTTTCTTTGTGTACATTTTCTTACCGATTTTCTTTGGATAATAATTGTATTACATGTTTATTTGTATAAAACGTAGTGATGATCATAAAGTACAACTTTGAGGTACATTTACTTTCCTAAAGTATTTCTGTTTTTTGATACTTTAAACAGTTCTACTCCATTACATCTTTTTACTCCACAATTTGAAAACTTAACATTAGACTATTACTACTTTATTTTATATTATTGATACAACTACCTAATGCCCCGTGTCATACTTAATTTATTTGAAAATGGACTACCTTTGTATAGCTGCCATTTTCAAAAAGTTACTTTATTGTATTTTCTTATCTTTTGATAGTTATTTACATATCAAAAGGGTAGGCATCATAATCTAAGGCTACTCCTTTTTGGTATAAATTAATTAATTTCAATTGAGCCAAAACGATATTCTGTGTCTTTTATCTTGAGCCAGATAACTTTAATCATGGCCGGTCTCTGATGGATTGGCATGGAACTCTTCCCCCCTGGTACGGCCTTCACTGCCAAATGTATGACCTCTGGGTTCCAGTGCACGGAGATGCTCAGTGGCAGACGGTTCTACTCTACCTCAAGCAAAAATTTGAATGCAGGTATTTTAGTATTTTTACAAACTTGGGTTACCATTTTATCCCCAAATAGTAGCCCGGGCATTTAACTACCGGCGGCTATTAGGTAGAGGGTGGGTATTACATAATACCTGAATTTGTTATTGGATGCAGGCTAATTGGAAGTTTATCCTTTAATTTTCTACATGCCTTCAATTATGTATATTGTATTGTACTTCATTGTAATTTATGTTCTTTGCAGTTTTTACCCTACCCTTGATGGCACATTAAACGCAGTACAGACTACATACAGTGTGTTAACTACCTAATGCCCCATGTTATACTTAATTTATTTGAAAACCTGACTACCTTTGTATAGCTGCCATTTTCAAAAAGTTACTTTATTGTATTTTCTTATCTTTTGATAGTTATTTACATATCAAAAGGGTAGGCATCATAATCTAAGGCTACTCCTTTTTGGTATAAATTAATTAATTTCAATTGAGCCAAAACGATATTCTGTGTCTTTTATCTTGAGCCAGATAACTTGAATCATGGCCGGTCTCTGATGGATTGGCATGGAACAAACTTGGGTTACCATTTTATCCCCAAATAGTAGCCCGGGCTAATTGAAGGAGGCGTTATCTACACGTCAGTCTGTGCAGGGCAGAGGTGACATAACACCATCTGCGTGAGAAGATGTGCAGCTCTTCAGTCTAAGGAAATCAATCTACAAATCAATCTGCAGAGTAAAATTACTAACAATATTTTACCTTCAATTGCCTCCGAGCGACTTTCAAGAGCTTACTGCCGTTATAAATCTACTAGAATCAGGAAACGTTACTAGATCCTTTTATAACAATACGCATAGCTGCCAGGTTCAGTACCTACAATTGCCAATTCGTGTTAACCACTATTGGATAGGGAACCCAAGGTCTCGTTCACAGAACCTCGTCCATCCACCTAGATGTCGGGCCCTCATGACGCCGCCGCGTCTGCACCGACTAAGACTATGGCCGACAGCTTTACCAAGCCACCGGGCGACTCCTCAAGATGGAGAATACCACAGCGATTTACGCTAGACTTCGGTCGAATTCAATCTGACTACTTTGTCCATGATGTTCGTGCTAGTGTCGATAATCAGAATACAATTTCTGTAGCGACCTTCCAACAAATGGAACCACTAACTCAGGCTTAACTCCCGATAGTTGTTGCGGATTTCACAAGAATGTGGAAAACTCTGGTTCTAAAGAGGACTCAAGATGTATATGAAAGTGCGAAACGAACACGTCCACGCGATTACATTCGCATTAGCAATAACATCCCAACCCCCGCGTCACTCGCGGATCTCTTAGCCAATTTGGGCAACTACTACTGCAAAGAGACAGGCGTACAATACGACCTTGTCCCTCAAAGCTTTTATCCAAGGTCCTACTCCCGCGGACGCCATGATACGGTTCCTCCATGATCCGATGTATCTTCCTGCCGCACATGCCTACGGCACCTGCCACCTAAGAGGCTGAAGGATTGATTGTGCAGTGGACGTGAAACTTGAATGAGGTTTTTGTACATCTACGGGCTTGGACTAAACTGCCATCATCCTCAGTGGCATAATGAACTTTCACTTCAGGAAGGCGGCATTAAAGCAGAGAAGTGTGATTTAAGCAGGCTGGTCAAGGCCATTCTCCCTCTCACCCCTACTCAGGAAACATTGTTTGGTTTTGGTTCTTTTGAGTTAGTTTGGTCCTTAGTTAATGCACCTGCACATACACTACATTCTCACACATCCATACATGCACTACACTACTGATACAACTGACTACTCACACGCCACTCAAAGTAAAGTATAATTAATTCATGTTTAATCTAGTTTCAAATAAATACATTTTGGCATTTATTTCTGTGTGTCATACATGAGTCAGGTCATGACAAGATGGGGGCTCGCTAAAACTTTAGCCAAGTTTATTGGTAGATGTGTTTACTTTTTTGGAGGTTTTATCTATCAAGTGGTTTGGTAAACTGAGGCTTTGTTTGTTGTTCTTAAGACAAGTGGAACAAGTTGTTTTGGGAGACACACATAGAATTTGGTATTTTGTTTGGGGGGGGGGGGGGGGGGGGGGCATTGGGAACTACATCCCTTTCCTTGGGGTTCCAACTCCCGGTAGATTTTTAACAGTGGGTCTCCATATGGGATTTGCTGTGTTTTTTTTCTGGTTTAGACTGTGTTCCACAAAAGCTGGAGTGCGGTGGTACCACTGAGAGGCCTTGGTCGGAAGGGGGGACTCAGGAGGGCCACTGAAGACTAGGGTTGAGCCAGTCAGTCAGATTTTGGTAGGCAGTTTAGGTAGGGGAGTTGGGATCTTTTGCTACTTTATGGTTAAAACCTGTGCAGAAATGAGTTCTTTAGTGGAGGAATTTATTCAGGCTCCGTCTGTGGGGGTGCTGGACAGATGCACAAAAGAGCAGCTGTTTAAGATAGCAGACTACTACAAAATTGAGATCCCTGCCAAACGGTCAAAGGTTAGGGTAAAACTCTTTCTGGTGGACGACTTGGTGGCACAGAAAGTATTTCCAGAGGAGGAGGAGGTCCCATCGGAGGAGGACACTCAAGAAGCTTGAGATATTGACAACCATTCCCGCAGAGCAGCAGGCCAAGGTTATATAATAGTTTTTATTTTTTTATTATAGTTTAGCTTTAGTTTCGTTTTGACATTTGTATTTACTAATTCAGGTTTAATTCAATTTTAGAGCGGGTTTGCTAGTTTTTATCTTTGTGACAACACTTAGTTTTAGGGTTTAGTTGAGTTTTTATTAGGTTTAGTTTTTTTAAGATTGAAAGATTGCCAAACCAGGCAAGCGTCAAAGTTTGTGGGCAGTGCTCGGCAAACCTCCCTACCAAAGCCAAACATCGAGCCAAATTAGAAAAGTATGAGATGGGCAAGTGGAGCAGTGCTGTTAAGAACAATGTTTCCAGTGAATATAACGCAGCAGAAGTTACCGTGGCCAAACTCCATGCTTTAGGACAGGCTGTAAGCCAATCCTGCTCTATGGTAAACTGGATAGAGAAGTGTACTGCACTGTACATACAGTAAGCTCCTGGTCACTCTACTGTTGGATGATATGAATGGAGGAGGAAGATCCACAATCAATTTGAAAGGTTAAGTTACTAGTTTCTTTTTACATTATTAATGCATGAACTACCTAAACCCCTATTTTATACTTGAAAATAGACATTTAAAAAATGTTGTGACTTTGGTATGTACATTTTGATGCCAATTTACTTTAACTAAACTAAAGATTTGAATGCAGGCCTTTTAGTACATTTTGATGCCAATACTTTTGTACTTTACCCAACCTAAAAATTCAAATGCAGGCCTTTAAGTATATTTTGATGCCAATACTTTTGTACTTTACCTAACCTAAAAATTCAAATGCAGGCCTTTAAGTACATTTTGATGCCAATACTTTTGTACTTTACCTAACCTAAAAATTCAAATGGAGGCCTTTAAGTATATTTTGATGCCAATACTTTTGTATGTTAACTCAAGTAAACATTTTAGTAAGGCCTCACTCAGACCTTTACTGCATGTTGTGTGTTGTGTAGTGTCATGGCCGCCCCAATGCATTTCCAATGGAAGTCACATGGTTTGTAGTCCACATTTTGGACTACAAGCTGTTGTATGGTTTTCGGCTATGTTTCAACTGCGCCCCTCCCCCTCATACAACACAAATGTGTCAAACCATGTGACTCCCATTGGAAATGCATTGGGGCGGCCATGACACTACACAACATGCAGTAAAGGTCTGAGTGAGGCCTTAGGGTGCACTCACACGGTTAATGCAATTCTCTGTGCTCGTTGGATCAATGCTGTGTTGTGTCATGGCCGCCCAATGCATTTCCAATGGAGGTCACATGGTTTGACACAACATTGTGTTGTGTGAGGGGGAGGGGCGCATTCGACTGCGCCCCTCCCCCTCACACAACACAATGTTGTGTCAAACCATGTGACCTCCATTGGAAATACATTGGGCGGCCATGACACTACACAACATGCATCCAACGAGCACCAGAATTGCATTAAAGGTGTGAGCTCAGCCTAAGGCCCCGACAAGCTGAAGAATGCCAATACTTTTGTACTTTAACTCAAGTAAACATTTTAGTAAGGCCCTGACAAGCTGAAGATGGTTGGGGGGGGGGGGGGGGGGGGGGGGACCAGAATTAAGACCACGCCTCCCTCCCGTCTCAGAGGAGCTGAAGGTGTGGATGGATAAGATGAAGGAATCCGTGAAGAACGTTCAATGGCTGCCACGAAAAGGAGGTTTAATAATAGTGTCACCTCTAACAGCACCATGCGCTCACCTCCCACCGCAAAGAACATTCCAGATTCACAGAGTACAGAAACATAAGACGCTTCCACACAGGTGGACTAGATTATATAATTGAGTAGTATAATTAACTATCAATAATTTTCTCAGCCATTATTCTATAGATTATTTTCTAGTAATAAATAATTGCCAGGCAGACATGAATGTTTGTATACATTTGCCTATACTGCCTCCCTCTGGCCAGCCAGGGTGCCTGATGGAGGGGAAAGGAACGGCTTGGAATGACGTGTTCTTTCCATGTACTACGTCCTATTAGGGAAACATCCCCCTGTCAGGTGATAAGAAGCGTTAATAGTGATGTTGCTTTTTGATCCTTCGATGTCGGCTCTTCCTATCATTGTGAAGCAGAATTCTTCCTTGTGTTGGAGTGCCTCAGTGCAGCCGCATGTGCAACCTCTTCCAGAGAGAGATGGAGACACTATAAACACTGCAGCAGGTCTTTGTGTGAGTCCCACATTGTTAGGGAAATAAGACTATTGTAAAACCCTGAAAAATGACCCGGGGAGGGGGGGGGGACCCAAAAAAACTTTCAATGGCTGCCACGAAAAGGAGGTTTAATAATAGTGTCACCTCACCTCCCACCACAAAGAACATTCCAGATTCACAGAGTACAGAAACATAAGACGCTTCCACACAGGTGGACTATATAATTAAGTAAGGCTGCAACTATCAATAATTTTCTCAGCCATTATTCTATAATTATTTTCTAGTAATAAATAATTGCCAGGCAGACATGAATGTTTGTATACATTTGCCTATACTGCCTCCCTCTGGCCAGCCAGGGTGCCTGATGGAGGGGAAAGGAACTGCTTGGAATAACGTGTTCTTTCCACGCACTACGTCCTACCGGGGAACCCCCGTCAGGTGATAAGAAGCGGTCATAGCGATGTCGCTTTTAGATCCTTTGATGTCGTTTCTTCCCATCATTGTGAAGCAGAAGCAGAAGCGTTGGATTGTTCACCCACGAATAGGGAACGTGAGCTGAGCTGGGTTTAGACTAGGGATGCCAGAAAGTGACCATCAGCCAAATCGAATAATCAACAGCTCTGCCCATTAACAATCGATTAATTGAATTAATTTTTTTAATCAATATCAGATAAAACTTTTAAGATTTTATATTATGCACATGCCATGGTCACATAACCATTATATGTTGAGTGCATGCTTTGATGGTTACAGTTTTAATGAGTAAACCTTTGTGGAGAACTTCTCAGTTCTCAGATGCTAGTTACTGCCATTCAGGATGGAAAATGAAATCAATTTGGATTTGGGGAGAAGTAGTTGCATAAGGGGCTGGTATGAAGTACTTGATAAACAGAAAACGTTCAGTTCACTAGTCTACACCTGCCTTCATTTCATCTGATTGTCTGTCTGGCAGGCACTTAACAAGCGATCGTTAACTGTGTCTGTTAGCGAGAGGGGCAGAGAAGAGTGGCTTTGCTCAACTTGATTTATACTTCTATTCTCCACTCTGATGAAGGTACATGTTCGATATATCATGCAGCCTTACTTATTAGCCTATATTTTGGCTATTAAAATCGATTGGCTATTAAAATCGAGACTAAAATCGAGACTCCGACGATTAATCGGAAAATCGATTAATCGGCGGCATCCCTAGTTTAGACCATCATGAGACAGGTTAGTTTTACCCTACCGATGATGTGTTGTTGCAATAGTAATCTCGCTCAGTACGAGAGGAAGCAGCTTTCTGCTTCTACAGGCCGACGGCGTGGAACAAACTCCCACATTTTAGTTGAGCTTTTAAAAATCCTTGTTATTCATGTCCTCGCAGGGCTATCCATTTCAGAACACAAGAAATTTGAAGGAAACAATAAAGGCTCCATTCTCTTGGGTGGACACTAGTCACCACACACACTCCTGAGAAGACGGGCAGGCACCAGCATTAAAGAATGTCATTATTCACTGGCAATCACTGCTAATATTTAATGTAATTTTATGCCTTTGCTTTTCTTTTGTCTATTGCTCTGTAAGGCACTTTGAGCTGCATTTCATGTCATGAAATGTGCTATACAAAATAATTGTTAATAATGATAATAATAAAACGGAGCCTGTAGTGGAGACAGGACTAAATCCAGTCAATTTTAAGACATTGGTAATTTAAAATGTTAAGTTCAAGTCTGAAGGTCCATCACTTTGGCTCACTTTAAAAGGAGCCAAATCAGCCCCTTTCTGGTGGAAAACGACACTTTCTTCTGCAGATGATACTTTTGATTTTTTTGAAGTTTTGAGAGGCCTGTTTTGGTCGCGGACGCAGTCCACAATGAAAGCATCATCTCAGACCTGACTGAGAATAGTATATTTTCTTTTAATTCCTAGATCAGTGGTTTCAAGGAACCATACTCAAGAGTTACAGACCAGTAAGGGTCCATTTGGAACCCCCCCTCACGGAACCCTGACCTTTAAGGGTCCATTTGGAACCCCCCCTCACGGAACCCTGACCTCTAAGGGTCCATTTGGAAAAACCCCTCATGGAACCCTGACCTGTAAGGGTCTATTTGGAACCCCCTCATGGAACCCTGACCTGTAAGGGTCTATTTGGAACCCCCTCATGGAACCCTGACCTGTAAGGGTCTATTTGGAACCCCCTCATGGAACCCTGACCTGTAAGGGTCTATTTGCCTCATGGAACCCTGACCTGTAAGGGTCTATTTGGAACCCCCTCATGGAACCCTGACCTCTAAGGGTCCATTTGGAACTCCCTCATGGAATCCTGACCTTTAAGGGTCCATTTGGAACCCCCTCATGGAACCCTGACCTGTAAGGGTCTATTTGGAACCCCCTCATGGAACCCTGACCTGTAAGGGTCTATTTGGAACCCCCTCATGGAACCCTGACCTGTAAGGGACGGGTCCATTTGGAACCCCCTCATGGAACCCTGACCTGTAAGGGACGGGTCCATTTGGAACCCCCTCATGGAACCCCGAGTCCGATTCATTTAAATTTCTCCTATATTGCTTTAACCGCCCACTCCAAATAAGTTAGGCTAATAGTTGGAACTTGACACCCAATTCTCATCTACAATTAAATATGATCGATATAATATATACAGATAGATGGATAATAGTATTTCTTTCAACAGCTAATGGATTTGAGAAAGAAATACATGCGCTGCACTGCGGGTAAAACATATCGCCTAGGCAGAGAAAGTAGGGCTGTCACGATTTCAAATTTAAGTTGACGGCTGTCTTACAAACAATTGCTATTAACGATTTAACTGTTTTTGGTGTTGAACATAATACAAAAATCACACCCGTGTGAACTGAGTGGTGCAACTGTTCACACACTACCCATAGCAACCATTCTCATCTGTACGTGGGCGTACAGGTACACACACATACACAGACACATACAGACAAAGCTGGTTGTTGGAGTGGTTTGCACCACTCAAAAATATATATGTAAAAATAGCACATTTCTGCTTTTTTACATTTCGACGATTATAAAAATAATTATTGCGATTAACTCAAATAATTGTGATTAGATGTAATAATTGTGACAGCCCTAGAGAAGTACTTGGAGTGTTGAGCCAGTAGGGAGAAGAAAAGAAAAAAGCCAGACCCTGAGAGACTTGTACAATCAGTGGTTCCCAACCTCTTTTTGATTACAGCCCTCCTTCTTAGCGGACGGGACGGCAGGCTGGGAACCACCGGTCTATGCCAAGGCACATTTGTGACAACGTTCTGGAAGCTCATGGACCATGGTGGCTACAGTTGGAGGCCATCGATATTGTCCTTTTCTTTTTGCTGAGGTTTGCGTGATCTGCGCAAAAGGACAGTTAACCCATTTTGGGCGGGAACCCCTTTTGGTGTTTTAAACTATGTTATAATTTAGCTATTGAAAAATAGCAGATCTACAAGCTCATAGCGCGCCACCGAGTGGCGCGCTATGAATCGTGAAAATATTTATTTCAGAAAACTGGAGGATTTAGAAGGATTTTTTAAAATTTTAAGGTCAGGCCTAAATGGGTCAAATGATAAGGGACAATATCGGTGGCACCCAACTGTATAAACACCTCACTAAAGGTCCTTCCAAACGGGCAGCGGTGAACGCAGACGTTGTCACCTGGATGAACGACAGGTCTGCTCAAGAGGGGCGTGACAACGCAAGCGTGCCCGAAACGAGCACGCGCGACAATTTCACGAAAATACGCTTGCGTTACTTGTCACCCCTCGACTTCTCCGCGTGTACAAAAAAAAAAAAAACTGCAGGTCTCATTAAAAATGAACTATAGGTGCGTTAAATCGCTTCACGTTTGAAAGGACCTTAACTCTTTTCCACCAAAAAAAATAACTTTGGTTCTAGAACTCGTTACGTTCTAGATTCTTGGAACCGGCGGCCATTCTTTGGTTCCAGTTCCGAACCAACTTTTAGGGTTCTGAACCAATCATCTTCAGTGGAAACACTCTGAGCTGGTTCAATATTAGGCGAGAAAAGAATAACTGAACCTTCCTATAATTTGCCACTTTTGTCTGCACATCAATATCAAAAAACGGACTTCTACAAAATAGTCACGAGCTGTGGAAAAAATATATACATTTCACTAAATAAAAAGCAAAAAAAGAACCTTTGTGACTGTGCAAATCTCCTTCAGGACTTGACGAGCTTGAAGCCCTGGCCAGTGTCCAGCACGCCCGGCGGGAACCAGTTGAGTTTGACCCTCCGGAGACACCGTAGGCAGGCGCCGCAGGCCCAGAGCAGGTTGAGGCCGCCGCACCACAGCGCTAGCTGCACCACCGGGTAGGTGACCCGGGGGAAATACGTCCGCCAGTGGTCGGTGACGTCGCTGCCCGTGGGCAGGTGCAGCGTGTAGTCGCTCCATTGCCGCGAGACGCCGTAGGCAGCCCGGACTGTGCGGCCCCTCTCCGACCACCGGATGTCGCTGGCCGCGTTGCAGTTGAACTCCACCCACTGCGCCGTGAAGTCGCCGAGCCGTGGCACGTCATCCTCCATCTCCACGTCCCTGGGACAGACCAGCTCCGCACCTGCAGAACGACAATCACAATCGGCTGTATTTGTCACACACGTTTACAGAGTGAAAGAGCGGGTCAAAGTAGTTTTTGTGCAAAGTTCCCCATCGTGGCAAAAATCTACATATAATCTGAGATAAGGTGCACGAGCATAGAAGCAGGTGCGTACTTAATATACCACAGTTACCCTTAAAAAAAAGATATTCAATAAAATACGGGGGCGTGTTTACACCTAGCTTAGATGGTAGCCACTGCCTGCAGAGACTGCCCAGCACAGCTGTTTTTTAAATGTTTTTATTAGGTGTGCGGTGATGCTCGTTTGAAGCACGGGTAGAGAACTATTCTCAACCAATCAGATACAGATACCTGTGGTATAATGTGCGCTTCAGTGCGTTGTGCATGGGATTGGCGTGCAAACTGCGTGTCAACCATGTGTGGTTTTCATGTCAGGGACCCCCAAATTGACACTAATTAGCCCACGGACCACAATTTCAAAACATATACCAAGGACCCACATAAGAGGATATCTGTATGGCTCTAGCAGTGATTCTCAACCCGTTTCATTTCAAGGACCCCCAGTTCGACATGCATTAGGCCCATTTAATGGCATTTCTATCTCTGGGAACGCAAATTATATTGTAAAATCAATGTTACAAATGGTGTACAATTTGTACACCTCAGAGTTACAGACCCATAAGGGTCCATTTGGTTCCAAACTATCATTTAGCTGGGAACCCCCTGGAACTCCCTCAAGGACCCCAGACCCCACTTTGGGAACCACTGATGTAATCTACATCATAAGATACCTTGCACGGCTACGTAGAGGCCCTCCACCTTGCGTATGTCGCGCACCCAAGGCGCAGAGTTGTCGCAGTCCAGCACGAGGATGAGGCGCGAACACGAGGCGCCGTTCTTCTCCCTCCACCACGTCAAGATGTGGTCCAGGCGGAGAGTGTCTCCCCCTGGTGGCAAACGCAAGATGCCCAAAGATCATCGTCTGAGGACTCTTTGGCCAGTGACGGAAAAAGTACTCACAACTGGTTGATGTCGCCAAACAAGTTTACATAGAGGGGAAGTGACACACAGGGAAGGAGGAATCTCAAACATACAGAGTGTAGGCCTACACGGGGGAGAAGAGGAGCTCCAGGCTCCAGATAGCGTTTTACATTTGAACCGCTATTAACACAATCATTCCTGGGATTCCTTCAAAATAGGAGCTCTGGGGTGCCGGAAAGACATGGCCGCTTTTACTCTGGATTAGGAGAGACGAGGCATTCTTTCTACCGCGCTAACAGCTAAGTCAACGGGAAGCTAATATGACCGTAGAGCACAAAGTACTCAGAATATTCTTCTCTCGCCTGGTATCATTGAGGATGCGCTAGGACGTGTACACACGTCCAATGCATCCCTCGATTGGATTCCCTATGACGCTTCCAGACGTCCTACGGAATGTGTTAAAGTTTAAACGCGCATATCTGCAGCCATAATAATGAAAGAACAGTCGGGCCCATCGGATAGAGCATCACACATGCTGCTTCTGTCGGGGATCGGTGTTGGAATCAAGGGTTACGTGCCGGTGTTTGGAGTCCAACAGAGCTGCTGCTACAGGTGAGGCCATTCCAAGTTGTTTTTGGACGATTAATTTTTCCAACAGCTAAAGTATAACAAGTATAACAACTAAAACACCAAAAGGGGTTCCCGTCCTGAATGGATGGGATAATCAACAACAGTGCTGCATTCATTCTCACCTGCCAAGGCCCACTCCCCGGAGCGGTGCGTGTGTCCGCTGTAGAAGAGCACGTAGGTGTCGTGGCGTGGCCCGTCGGCCGTGCGGAGCTCCAGGAAGGCCTTGAGCTTGGCCTGCACGGCGTCCAGCGCCAGGCCGCTGGTGGAGTAGTCGCAGCCGAATGTCTGGATCAGGTGGTGGGAGAAGAAGCGCTGCACGGCGCTCAGCATGGCCGTGGAGCGAGCGTTCAGACGCTGCACCTGCTCCGGAGGCAGCAGGGTGGGCTGGCCGTCAGGACTGAGACACACACACACACAGAGAGAGAGAGAGAAGTTAAGGTCCCCACACACACACCGAGTGCGTTTTTAGCTGCGTTTCTCCATCGGTTTTCCGAAAAACGCGTCCAGTGTGCAACCACATTTACGGTCACGGTGTTGACGATTAGAAATCAGTGTGTCTTATGTTTTTTTGAAACTTAACCATAACAACACTGGTGATTTAATGTTTCCATGAAAATATGGCTTTCAGATTTCAAATTCCTCATAAGTCATAACTGGTCCAATTAACAAATTCTAGGCCAGGGGTCTTCAAAATGTTCAGGACCCCTTAATAATAAAGTATAGCACCTTTCATGACATCCAATGCAGCCCAAAGTGCTTTACATAAAAGTGAGAGAAATAACACAACACTAAACAAGATTTAAAACAATAAAGCGACAGCGCAGCCCACGCATGTGTCTTACCTGCAGTAATTGGTGGGTATAACGACAGCGTAGCCCACGCAGGTTCCTCCCAGACAGTTGGCCAGCTCGTAGAAGAGGCCGTGGAACAGAGCCTCGAGGGGCAGGACCAGCAGGAACACACTGACAAACAGGCTGTTGGACGACTGAGAGAGCAACACGTTTACATTTACATGGCGCAGTCAGAGCACTGGTTCAACTTCAGTCTAAAGTTCAGCAGAATGGAGCAACTAAGAGCATTCACGGGGATTTGCTATTGAGTCACTGAACAGTCGCTTTATTCATCCAGCGTGATCCGTGCTGGAATTCTCATAAAAAGGACTAGAAAGGCCTCATCCACCACCTTCCTTTTTTTCAATGCATTGTGGCTGAAGGGAAAGCCAATCGAACATGGAGCTGCCGATCGACGAGAGCTTTGTTTGGTAAGCCAACATTATATGTTTATCATTAAATAACACGTTAATGGCGTCGTTGGCGGGGGATGAGTTTAAACTAACTAGTAATCGTTTTGACATTGCGGAGACAACAAAAGTAAAGCCTACCTGCCACGAGAGACCAGCGAGGAGGCCCGTGGCCACCAGGGTGAAGAGCAGCAGGCGTTCAGAGATGAGGCAGAAGTGTCTCATGCCCTTGGACGCCATGACTTTATCCAGGCCGCTGAGGGAGCCTGCCGTCTGGCCGAAGCACAACCTCTGGCACTCGCTGAGCTTGGTGTGGAAGCCCCACAACGTGATGACAAACACCATGTGGCAGATGAGCCAGAACAGGCCGCACAGCACCAAGCCCGGGATCATCACGTACCACTGCTCCAGGTTGGCCAGCTGCCACGGGGAAAGGGGGGGGGGGGGCAATACGTGTGTTTTCGGTTAACCCATTTAGACCCGAGAAAAGATTCTACAAAAGGTCTTCGAAATCATGACAGTTTTCTGAAAAACCTTATGTTTCTATGTCAGTAGTTCTCAAACATTTCCATGCCAACAACCCCCAAAAATTATATGTTGGCCGCCGACCCCCATCTGAAAATATGTTGTTCCAGGGACCCCACAGAAGGAAAGATGAGTTAAAAACGTTTACTCTGGAATAATATATATTCAAAGATTTGCACCACATTTTTTCAAAAATAGCAGATCTACAAGCTCGTAGCGTGGCTATTTTTCCACAGCTAAAGTATAACATAACGATTAATACACCAAAAGGGGTGCTGAATGGGTTAAAACCAATTTATAGCAATGAGTAGCATCACATCAATATAGAAACTCTCAACACAACTTTTAAAAACCTTTGAAGACAGATTTGATATTAATGACCCAACAATGTAAGTTAGGATTGATTTTGCTCATCATGCTAAAAAATGTTTTACTACCTTTAAACAGACAGTGCCTCACACCCAATCTATGATCTTTAACCCACCCCTCCTTAAGAATTAAAATATTTTAACAATTCACACCTTTTTAAATAACAATATAGTCAAGTCGTTTTAATACTACCTTTAAGCTGGCCAGGATGAGGAAGGTGAGCTCCACCACCAGTAGGGGCAGCAGAGAGAGCCTCCGCCACAAGCCTCGCCACACCTAAGGGTTGTCACCATAATCACATATTAAACCACCATTCACTCACCTCAAGCATACAGAGAATAGGCTCAAACCAGTAAGACGAAATCGACCTCAAGGGCGAGGTCGCGTGCACGCATCCGCCTGGGTGACAGCAGACTTCTGGGCGAGCACTGGCCATATATGGAGCGTGTCTTGAGTGTACAGGGTTTGATGAGGTCAGATCAACATATGGAATGTCAGAACAAGTCAGCTCCATATATGGAGATCTAAGGGTGGCAGTGTCTTGAGTGTACAGGGTTTGATGGGGGTCGAGGTAGGGACGAGGTAGGGACCCATCAGGAATCTCCATCCCTGATGTCACGAGGCATGAGGCATATGGAGATGTGGGGTGACGGATGGACTGACGGGAAATGCACGTTTGCCAATCTTTCAGTAATTTCATGAAGAAATTAAAGATTGTAGATGGGCTATTTTCACTAGTTTGTGTCCCTGTAAAACGTCCAATTTATTTTTCGGGTCACGGGCTAAGACGTTGACAGACATTGACAGTCATTAGCCCGCGGAACCACATTACAAAATACATGCCAGGGACCCCCCATAACCACTAGCAGTGATTCTCAACCAGTTTAATTTCAAGGACCGTCACGTTTGACATGCATTAGGCTACGGACTCCCATTTAATGGCATTTCTATCTCTGGGACCCCCAATTTATATAGTAAAAATGTTAATTTAACTCTGAGATTGTACAAATGGTCCATTTGTACAACTCTGAGTTACAGACCCATAAGGGTCCATTTGGTTCGAAATTTAGCTGGGGACCCCCTGGAACTCCCTCAAGGACCCTTGGGGGTACCCAGACCACACTCTGGGAACCCCTGCTCTAGAATACCCACCAGGAAGGGCTGCCATCGCTCGGTCACAGACAGGCCACTGAAGTAGACGTCCAGCAGAGGCTCACAGAGCAGCCGAGTGTAGAAGCAGGCCAGGGCGAAGGGGTTGGTGTCCACGGCCAGCGACCTGAAGAACAGCAGCCCGCTGAGCAGGGAGAAGAGCACCAGGGCGGGCAGCGCCAGCAGGGCCTTGGTCCGCAGGGACACCATGACGCTGGCCAGAGCCACGGAGAGCACGGCCACACTCAGGGACTGGCGGGAGAGGGAGCATCAAGGTTAATACCGTATTGTCCCGAATAGAAGACCACTCTGATTAGAAGACGACCCTCATTTTTTGGTGGAAAAAACAACATTGAATGTCAAATAGTCTAGTCTCCGATTATAATACGACCCCGCTTTTTAGAATATTTCCATTGGAAAAAAAATAGTCTTATCTTATATTCAGGCCAATAGGGTATATAGTGTTCGCAGACTGACGAAAACTAAATAAAAACTAACCTATGATGATTAAAACCAAGAGTAAATGTGTCATCAATTTCATCAAATAAAAACTAGACTAAAGGGACTAGAGGAACTAGTGGGAAAGAGATCCAGTAGAAGTTTGGTTGCGCTCGGGTGTTGTGCTGAAATGAGCAGAGCTACAACAAGCTCACAACTAAATAGCATTTTCAAAAATAAAAACTAGCGAACCCGCCTCTTAAAAAACGAATTAAAACATACTGAATTAGAAAAACTAAATGTCAACATCTTCTAACCTTGGTGTGGGAGAGCAGCAGTGTGGCGCTCGCCACGGCAAAGCCTGTCAGCTCCAGCAGCTCTGCCGAGGTGAGGAAGGCTGGCCGCTGTCTGGTGCACCCGCACATCCTCGCCAGCAGGGCCCACAGCGTCCTGATTACAACGAGGTAAAGAGAACGTCAAGTTACTGTACACTGTTGACGTCAAACTCGCCAACATTGCAGCTGCATGAAAAGCTTGGCTCTAGCCCAAAGTCGCTTATGTTAAGCATACATGGCAACACCGGTAAACAGGAAATCCCTTGATATTCAAACCCCATCCCACTCCACACTCCAACAGTGGGCATGGCCAGGAAAAGTGAGTAGGTCTGGGCGATACATACAACTTCAAATCAATAAGCTCTGAGCATAACTGTAGTTCCTCTTTCCAGACAGTCAGTGGTATAAATATTTCCTGTTCCTGGTCCAGTTTTTCCTCAATGCATAGCTTAATTTGATTGGCTCAGCATCAGATTTGAAACATATGAAGGTGTAGGTGTTTTTCCAGTTCAAATGTGCTGTGCTGAGCCAATCAAACAAAGCTATGGAAAACTAACACAGAAACAGGACATTTTTATGCCACCTTCTGAAAAAGGGAACTACAGTTATGGACGGAGTCCATTTCATGATTTATTTAAAACGTTTTGATTAAGACTATTTAATGATTTAAACTGTTTTATTTTCAAATTGCCTCAGTATTGATCAATAAATAATTAGTCCAATAAGATGACGTATGATTCTGAAATGGGCATAATGAGTCCTTTTACTTTAGCTACTTGGAAAAACAAAAAAGTTTGACAGAATAGAAAGTTTCTCATAACATCAGTAGATTTGTATTAAAGGTATATTCAGTGATTTGACTTAATTCAAATATCACTTATTTTTTTCTGGATAATCCTCCCTACTATAGAGTGTGCTGACCATATAAGGAGTTCCTCCCTGTCCCCAGTGAGCCCCTGGGGTCAAAAAACCCTAGTTTCAGTTTTGGTGGCGGGTGGCAAAGCCTTCATCCAATCAGGATGAGAGGGGCCTTCCTCCAATCATGATCGAGTGGGGGCGGGCCTTGGTGCACATGCTATTGGCTTGTTGCACTTCCCCCCACTGTAGAGCGTGCATGTGCACATTTTGTTACCGGGGCGGACTGGGTGGTTTTCCAAATCACCCAAATCACTGAATGCTCCTTTAAACAGTCTTGACAGAGACAAGGAGGATAATCAAAGCTGAATATGTTTTTTGAATATGTTCATTCAGACAGGACTTTCCCTATTTCATGATTGGGCCGTCAACGGAGCAGCAAGATAATTCTAGCAGCCCATGTCCCGTCTAACTACCGTACTTCAAATGAGTGAGAAACGCCCACGGGCACAAAGCCATAAAAGAGCACCTGTCGTCTAGCTTGCAAAAACAGGGGCACATACGTTGGTCCGATGTACTGTACAGTCCAACATGCAACAGTCCGACACATGTGTGGCTGGTTAAGCCAAGGTCACTGCAGGTGCACTGGCGATTGAATGAAATCATTAATACCTTAGTATTGTATGTCTTTATATCAGGTCTTGATGCATCGAATACAGTGCAGGGGCTCCTTTTAGTATTATTGTAATTGTACTTTTTGCAAACTGTTAAGTATTCCATCAATCAACCAGCCTACCTCAGCTGCAGGGTTTTAACCCATTCAGGACAGGAACCCCTTTCGGTGTTTAAGCATTATGTTATACTTTATCTATTGAAACATAACAGATCTACAAGCCCATATTGCGGCACAGAGTGCAGCGCTACGAGCTTGTAGATTTGCTATTTTTTTTAAATCGTGAAAATGTGGCGCAAATCTTTGAAAATATATATATATTCTTTCAGAACTAATAATTCTGGGGGTCCTTGACATGAACAAGGTTGAGCACCACTGACATAGAAACATAGGTTTTTCAGAAATCCTTTAGGATTTAGAAGACTTTTTTAGAATCTGCCTCAGGTCTAAATGGGTACTTTATTACTGTAATCAACCAGCCTACCTCAACAGCAGGCTGGCCAGCAGGATGTAGCAGGTGGCCTTCTCCTTCACGTCGCTCTGGAGCTCCAGGGTGTTGAGGAAGCACAGCAGACCCAGCAAAAAGCCCAACCACAGGTGCAGCAGGCCCCTGCCCAGCCTCTTCATGCTGGAGGAAGGCAACAAGACTTTGATTTAACCACAGGTGCAGCAGGCCCCTGCCCAGCCTCTTCATGCTGGAGGAAGGCAACAAGACTTTGATTTAACCACAGGTACAGCAGGCCCCTGCCCAGCCTCTCCATGCTGGAGGAAGGCAACAAGACTTATTTAACCACAGGTGCAGCAGGCCCCTGCCCAGCCTCTCCATGCTGGAGGAAGGTAACAAGACTTTGATTTAACCACAGGTGCAGCAGGCCCCTGCCCAGCCTCTCCATGCTGGAGGAAGGCAACAAGACTTTGATTTAACCACAGGTACAGCAGGCCCCTGCCCAGCCTCTCCATGCTGGAGGAAGGCAACAAGACTTATTTAACCACAGGTACAGCAGGCCCCTGCCCAGCCTCTCCATGCTGGAGGAAGGCAACAAGACTTTGATTTAACCACAGGTACAGCAGGCCCCTGCCCAGCCTCTCCATGCTGGAGGAAGGCAACAAGACTTTGATTTAACCACAGGTACAGCAGGCACCTGCCCAGCCTCTCCATGCTGGAGGAAGGCAACAAGACTTTGATTTAACCACAGGTGCAGCAGGCCCCTGCCCAGCCTCTCCATGCTGGAGGAAGGCAACAAGACTTATTTAACCACAGGTGCAGCAGGCCCCTGCCCAGCCTCTCCATGCTGGAGGAAGGCAACAAGACTTTGATTTAACCACAGGTGCAGCAGGCCCCTGCCCAGCCTCTCCATGCTGGAGGAAGGCCACAAGACTTTGATTGCAGCAGGCCCCTGCCCAGCCTTGGAGGAAGGCAAAAAGACATATTTAACCACATTTGTATAGCAAAAAACGCACCGGTTCAATTTTAATGCACGCGTCACGCAACGTGGGCAGTGGAGCCACCCTTCATTGAACATTCCCTGACGGTGACGGAGACGCGATGCGGACGCGCCCGGTGGAGCCCTGGTGTAACACTCAAACTCAGCTGATTTTGTATCTAAAATAACAGAAAAAAAACTTTGCCTTAGTTTTGCACGAAAAACACTCAATTCGGCCATAGCCACTTGCCCAAATGTGCTGACCGCTATGGTCAGCCCAAGGAGTGTTTTTCGTGCAAAACTAATGCTTGGAATGAATTCAGAATCATGAAAACCCATAGCCCCTTTCGAGGGTCCCGAAAGGGGCCAGTTTGACACGTCACATGATACTTAAAGCATAATGACATTTAGAAAAAACCTTATATAGGTTGTCAATGGTGGCCATACTTTACAGGCTTTCTCAAATTGGAACTTGAGAAAGCCCGGAGGGGCGAAACGTTGTTGTATTTAGGTTGAAATATAAAGACGGGGAGCAGAACTATATCGTGTGCTAGCCCCTCTCGGCACCCTCTGTAAAGTTTGTTTACACTGGACTTTACATAGGGTCCCTCCCCATCGGTCCCTGCTCTGTCGCAGCTAGCCAGTTCCGGTGCTGGAGGCGGTACAATGGGATGTCAATAAGGAAGTGAAGGAAGGAAGAGATAATTTCAGACCAGGTATCAGATCAGGTATACAGACGGAAAGTCCGTCTGTATACCATTTAGCTTGGGACCGATGGGGAGGGACCCTATGTAAAGTCCAGTGTAAACAAACTTTACAGAGGGTCCCGAGAGGGGCCAATCGTGTGCGGACATTCCACTTTTTTCTTCATTCAGTCATTTTTTGGGTCCTGCACCGTATTCTGAAACTGGGATGTCGTGCATATCGTTTTCCTTCTGGCCATACTTTACATGACATTTTCAAAACTTTCCCCTCAGACAATTCCAGGGAACTTTTCTTCTGTTATTCAGGATATATTGAAGATAAAAAAATCCGCTGAGTTTGTATTTTTTTTGCAATTAGTCGGAGGTCAAATTACATTATTACTGTACTACTATTCATCTGGACTTATGCATTTAAAAAGCCATTTTAAGCTATAACTAGGACTAGGACTTTGAAAAGCCATTTTAAGCTATAACTAGGACTTAAATGATACTCATGATAATCATGAGTATCATCCTCTCCTACAGTAGTCAATAATGTACAATCAATACCTGAAGTAGTAGTAGAGTATGCTGGCGATGCCCAGGGCGAACAGGGCCAGCACGGAGGCGACCAGGATGGTGGCATCCTCCTGGGTCTTCTCCCAGCGCACGTACAGGCCCAGGCAGAGCGCCACCGCCAGGTTGAGGCCGGACAGGCAGCCCAGGAGGCGGACAGACGACCACATGTTGACCTCTCCGTTCACCTCGTCCAGCCTGCTCATGGCTGCCCGCAGGCAGTGGCTCACACTGTAGCGGAGTCCTAAGCGACACATTCCCAGCTTTCTGGGTCTACTTTGACCCCCCTGAATGGCCCCGTTTCTAATCTAAACGCCCCCAAAATAATGCCATCATGATGACGTTATGATTTGAACCCGGCACGACACGACACACAGAAGTAGCTTCCTTCCGCAATCCTCCTCCTCCTCAACACACAACTTGCAGTGTTAATTTTTACAGCAAATTGTGACACCTTTTATTTCAGTCTGAAAGTCATATCCTATGATTATTGTTTAGTCTTAAGTCTAGTCGACTAAATATCAAAAATCTCAAGTCTTTTAATCAGTCGCATTCGCACTCGGACTGTTAGTCAACAAACTTTACACAGCTTACAAACAGTCTAGCATCGCTAGCTATCTCTGTTCTCCTCTTCAGTCTCCTCCTAGCCGGCTGTTGATGATGATGATGTTGATGATGGTTGGCATTTTAGAATAAATAATTAAATACGGTTGTTTGTTTTATAACCGGATGTCCTGTTAAGTTTGAAAAGTTGCCAGAGGAGCGGTCATCCTAAATGCAGACGCAGGGGGGTCAACGTCGACGCCATATCAGCCAGATAAGTTTGTCTGTCACTCTGTGAAAAGTTTGAGATGACAGTCAGTCGCCATCATTGTTATAGTAAACTTGATCGAGTACGGCAAGCCCTCGGGGACAAAACGCTTTGACGCGCGGATCAATTTACCCACTAACCTGAGTTCCCAGAAGTTTTCTTTTTTTCGCCACTAGGGGGCGAGAAAAACTTGCACACAGAACAGCAACAGCTGGTTTCTATTTCAATTTCAAATCAATCGTGGTGGAAAAAGTATAGTCACTTTTTTCTCCTTTTTCTTGTTGCTTTAAGTAAAAGTACCAATACTGCAATGTTGAAGTAAACGTCCGGAATTAAAGATTTACTTGAGTAAACGTAGAAAAGTATTGGTATGAAAAATCAAATGTAAAAGTAGGCTACTCATTGTGCAGAATAATGTCCCATTTCACAAGTAGCCTACCCCAAAATGTAGGCTATTATTTAAATATTTTGAAAATAGCCGATCTACAAGCTCACAATGTGCCACATCACAACGTAGTGGGCTTGAAATAGGCCTGAAGTTATAGTAACTATAGTAGGCTAACTAAAGTTACTTACTTTCCATAATTGTAGTGGAGTAAATAAGCTTAGGCTATAATATTTTCCTCCGAGATATGTACGTGGAGAAGTACTGAAAATTGGAAATAATACAGTAAAAGTACCTCAAACTTTTACTCAAGTAAATGTACTTTCCACCACTGATTTCAATTCCTAGTAAAACTGGATCCTATTACCATAATACCAATACAACGGCATCGTCCCTATAGCTCAGTGGTTCCCAAACTTGTTCATGTCAAGGACCCGTCCTTGGACCCCCATTTGAAAATATATGCCAAGGACCCCCATAAGAGAAGACTTTTTTACGGCTCTAACAGTGATTTTCAACAATTTTCATTTCAAGGACCCCCCGGTTTGACCTGAATTAGGCTACGGCCCCCCATTTAATGGCATTTCTATCCCTGGGACCCCCAATGTATATTGTAAAATCACTGTTTATTTAACTCAGAGAGTGTACAAATGGAACGGGTCCATTTGGTTCCATTTGTACACTCTCTGAGTTACAGACCCATAAGGGTCTATTTGGTTCCTATCACTTAGCTGGGGACCCCCTGGAACTCCCTCAAGGACCCCGGACCCCACTTTGGGAACCACTGCTATAGCTGTTCCCCCAAATACTGGTTACTTCTATTCTACCACAACTCAGAGGAAAATATTGTAGGCTACTTTGACTAGTCAGTAGATAATTAATCAGAAATCTTACATTTTTTGAAAATAGCAGATCTACAGAACTGTTATTGTTAAATGGTAAATGGTGCATTTATATAGTGCCTTTATCCAAGGCGCTTTACATAGATTGTGCATTACATTCACCCATTCACACACACATTCATACACTGATGGCGGCGAAAACCATGCAAGCACATCGGGAGCAATTAGGGGTTCAGTGTCTTGCTCGAGGACACTTCGACACTAACTCTGGGGGAGCCCGGGTTCGAACTGGCAACCTTGTGGTTACCAGGCATTCGGCCACTCTACCCCTGAGCCACCGCCGTCCCACATTTGTTGTTAACTTAATGTATGAAGAATATGTTTTCAATGTCAATGTCAATTAAATGTAAGACTGACTTTTTTTTAACAAATAGGCATAGTGTGGAGGAAAAATCTTGAAAATGTTGATATACTGTAAATCTTTTGATTTGATTTGATAATCTTTATTTTAAACTTTCAGGTAAAATTTTAAATAAAAAAACAATGTATTTAAAAAAAATGAAATAAACAAAAGATTTTGTGCCAGATTACAGATTAGTTCAACTTTGTACATGGCCCCTTGTGAACTTTAGGGGATGTGTGTGTGTGTGTGTGTGTGTGTGTGTGTGTGTGTGTGTGTGTGTGTGTGTGTGTGTGTGTGTGTGTGTGTGTGGACTTCTCAGATGCCACAGCTAATACACCAGATGTTGTTGATGAGGACAGTAGAGAAGAACATTTTGGAAGTGGCAGCATGTACACCTTCTACAGGGGCACCGTCAAGTCCATCCTCACTTACAGCTTCACCTCCTGGTTCGGCAGTCTCAAGGTACAAGAGCAACATCAGCCGAATGGTGGTGAAGACAGCTGGGAGGATCATTGGTGCCTCTGTTCCCTCCTTGCTAGTGCTCTATACAGAGCGCTGTGCCAGAAGAGCCACCAGCATTATTAGGGACTCCCATAATCCGTCCCATGGCCTGTTTGTCCTCCTACCCTCTGGGAAGAGGTACAGGAGCATTAAGGCCAGGACAAGCAGGATGAACAAAACAGCTTTTTCCCAAGCGCAGTGAGGCTCATCAATTTCCTTTGTGACACCGTCTTATCATCATCATCATCATCATCATCATCATATCATCATACTACAATTAACCGAATGTCAACAAATTATAGATTAATAATTAATTTATTAGTGAATTAAAACGCACACAGGGCATAGTACCCCCACGGCCACAAGGGGGGGTGCAATATCTCACAACGGGTAAGGGCTAGTGATGCATAGTATACTAGAATAGGTTAATGAATACCACAGTCCATTCACATCTTACAGAATGTATAAAAAATGAACATTCCATTCATTAAGTTCTGAGTTGTGGCTTTTAAACAATAATAATAATAATAATAATATAATAATACATTATAATAATAACCACAATAATAAAAAGACTACAATAAGTTCACTTACAATTTCCACTTGATTTATTGTGCTGCAATTGTTATTTTCTTGTTTACAAAAAGTGCTCTAAAAATACATCTCAGTTAAAACTTCCAAGTACTGAATAACCCATTGTAAACACCAGATGCTTTACAAATAATTTACAGTGTAAAATGTATATTTGTAGACAAAGATGACAATCACTGCGGGACATTTGCTGCAGATGTATTTTTCCTGATCTCCTTTAAGGAGGAATACAATTAACCCAACTTCAGCTTTTAAATATAAAACTTAGTCTCAGTGGTGGAAAGTAACTATAGTACATTTACTCAAGTACGTTACATTTACTCAAAGTACTGTACAATTGTTGTGCGATATATTTTATACTTCTACTCCACTATAGTGTCAGAGGCAAATATTGTACCTTTTTACTCCGCTAAACTTATTTGAAAACTTTAGTTGGTAGTTACTTTGCAGATTTAGATTATTAATAGGCTACAAAACATACATTAACCACTTCAGCCCTATTTTTATATTTCGAGAATAGACTATCTACAAGTTCCGCTCTACAAGCTTGTAGATTGTCTATTTTTTGTTAAAAAACAAACAAAACAAAAAAGAATGTTAAATGTTAAATGTGAAATTTATAATGAGTACTTTGACTTTGGTACAGTAAGTATATTTTGAATTTCCCCCCAAGAAAATAGTGAAAAACGGACTGACACAGAAAATCGGCCCTGGCATTTGTGGTCTTCACCGGCCCAAAATCGCCACTTTTTCTTTTTTGGCTCAGGCCTCATGACTGCCCAGGCCTTCTGGCATCTGACAGAATTGCCAGACCATCCAATCTGGGCCTGCTCTTCGCCATACTAAAAAGTGTATACACTGTAGGGCTTAAAGTGGTTAAAAAAAGAAAGAGAGGCAGTAGCTCACACTGTTGATGTCAAAACAAACAAACCAAAAATAACACAGACAATGGAAGACCACAATGCTTCTTAAACATACATACAAAGACACAAAGCAAAGGGCGTTTCAAAAATATATTATAACTAATACAGTGAATCTGTTAATCAAGTACATTTAAAGTACAATTTCCCTGTAAGGCACAATAAAACAAAACAAAACACATAAAACAAAAATTCAAATGGCTTTTCTTTCAGCCAGGGATCTGTGGCGTTACTGAGGAATGAGTACAGAAGTCCTGATGCCAGACCAATTAACAGTGGTGGAAAGTAACTAAGTACATTTACTCAAGTACTGTACTGCAGGAGGATGTTCATGACCCGGTCCGGGGAAAAAAAGTACTGTATACGGACAAAATATTCAGCAGCAGTGTGCAAACGTGATTGACATAAAGTGAGGTCGCTTTTCTTTTTACGTCCTCCGAAATTCGCTCAGATATTCGGCCGAAAAATAAAAATGGAATATATAAATGGACAGTAGTCAAAGTTAACTTGTGTGTATGTGTATTGTGTATATGAATATATGTGTGTATAACTAGAACCATATTCTGCTGCCAATTAGCCACAGAGTATGGTGGTGAGGCATCGTATATATTATATTATAAGTATAAGTGAATATCATATTCTGTAAAATTGGAATCATATTATGTGATCAAAAAGCCACTAAGTATGAAGCCTAGAAACATATTTTATTTAGTGTAACTGATCTTTTTCTTTTGCTTTCTGTTCTTGGTCTGTCTTTTGCTTTAATTTATCCAATATTGTCAGTTTTGTTAAATCAAAGTTAGTTATTTAGTTTTGAAACATTTGTTACCTTTCAAATAGTGTAGGCACAATCTAAGCCTTGCTTAGCTTCTTCAAATTGTCTGATGTTTTCAATCTTGTAAAATCTATGTTTGAAAATGTGTTACTACGTTTTGTTTTTACAACCTGAGTTACGTTCAAAAAGGGTCGGCAATATAAGCCTCGGCTTCAGCCTACACCTTTTTGGTGCCACCAACATTAATGGATTCAACTGCATGTATGTCATGATCTTTTAAATGGACAGAAATAAAATGTACTTACTCTCCTACAGAATAAAAAAAAGGCCAATGCAACACAAGGTGCCCCAGCGGTGCCACATGTGTAATGGCAGATGTAGTCATTAGGTACGTTTTAAGCCTGAGAATAATTGTAGTCGATTTATAGGTGGCACCGTACATCCGCACTCTTAGGATATATTTGTTATTTTGGGAACATATACAACTAGAAAAAGTGCCCCTCAGGGCACAGGTCTCCACCAAGCCAGGTCAGGTTGTGGCCTCCTGGTGGCGCTATAATAGGCCAATGTGAAAAGGGTGCCATTTCTTCATACGCCTTTGATGGCAATTGGATGATTTGAGGCATTTTGTTCCAAAAATGTGTTTTGCAAAAATCAACCTGTTGGTGGCGCTATAACAGGCCAATGTGAAAAGGGTGGGATATATTCCTCAGCCTAGTAAGAAAATCTGTGAAAGATTTCACGTAAATTGCATGCTGCGTTCATGATTTGAGGCTTTTGTTCAAAACGGGGCAATCTTTGAAAGCCAATTATAGCCAATTAGGATGGAATATGAAATATCGGACAGATCCGACTTGAGCACATGACCATAGAGATACTGTGTAACGATTTGTGAGATTTTTGGACAGAATCTGGAGGAGTAATATCAAAAAATGTGTTTTACAAAAGTCGGCCTCCTGGTGGCGCTATAAAAGGCAGATGCGGAAAATGCAGGTCAAAGGTTTTTTCTTGGACTCTAGGGAGTGTGCGTGCAACGTTTCACGCAGATCGGTGCAATTTTAGGTAAAAAATGTGAAAAGCTGCCTCATGGTGGCGCTATAACAGGCCGTTCTGGAAAATGTGGGGCAGAGGTTCATCGTTGGCATCCAGGGAGTGTGTGTGCAAAGTTTGGCATCGACCGGGTTAACGGTGCCGGAGATTAGCTGGTAACGGAAGGACGGACACACACACACACGGACGGAGTGCAAAACATACTCTCTCCCCATGCCTTCGGCCTGGTGGAGACAATTATACAGTATGGTAGTTCTTATGATGTGATGGTGAAAAGGGCTCTGGGATTTAGAATGGGGGAACACTTCTGTGATCCAGCCACCAGGGGAAGTGGGTTTTGACATCAGCAGGCTTCAGTACTGCAATGGGTACTGCAATGGCTCTCAGGGTGTACTTGAGGGCGTTCTAAATTGACCCTTACAAGTCTGTAACTCTGACAGTCAGTATACAAATGGAACCAAATGGGTCCATTTGGTTACATTTGTATACTGTCAGAGTAGAGGGGAGACCTTGACATTTAAAACGTTTGAGAACCACTGCTCTATACTGGAAAAGTGAAGTCCATAAAACACAATTACGATACCGTTGGCATTAGGGTTTGTCGTAATTGACCACTTACTAGGAACGTGGAGAGGCACAAAAAGTGCAGGTGGCGGCCCGCCCCGTCCGTGACTGAGAACACACACGGCTGTAAAAGATTGTTGGCCCAGCTATAGGTTGCAATAAAAGGAACCGCGTGTCTGTAATAATAATAATAATACAGTGACGGAAATACGAGAGAGAAAAAGCAAAACATTAGGAGTTGGCCGACATACTGCTCCTGCCTGAAGATTTGTCAGTCCATTCCGAGGGAGGGTTCAGCTCGATGGGGTCGACCTGGGGGAACACCACGCAGCACAGACGCTGGCCCACGTACGTCGCCCACTCTGCATGCCGGGGGGGTGACATTGTTACGCTAGTGAAATATGACCCTGAAACATGACTGTCATGAGGAAAATACATCGTTATGCTAGAACACTAGCCATGAATGTGACTCTGTGAGGAAAAGACATCGTTATGCTAGAACACTAGCCATGAATGTCACTCTGTGAGGAAAATACATCGTTATGCTAGAACACTAGCCATGAATGTGACTCTGTGAGGAAAAGACATCGTTATGCTAGAACACTAGCCATGAATGTCACTCTGTGAGGAAAATACATCGTTATGCTAGAACACTAGCCATGAATGTCACTCTGTGAGGAAAAGACATCGTTATGCTAGAACACTAGCCCTGAAACATGACTGTCACACTGTGAGGAAACGTCATCGTTACGCTAGTAAAACACTAGCCCTGAAACATGACTGTCATAATCATGACAGTATTTCTTATTGTTCAATAAAAAAAAATATCCGACCGCCGGCCATCTACACACAAACAAAACGTAGACTACAGGGAACCCCTTTTGGTGTTTTAAGCATTATGTTATACTTTAGCTATTGAAAAATAGCAGATCTACAACCTCAGAATGCGGCACCGAGTGCCACGATATGATTGTAGATCTGCTATTTTTGAAAAATCGTGAAAATGTGGTGCAAATCTTTGAATATATTCTTTCAGAGCAGGCGTTTTTAACTCAAATCTTTGCTTCTGGGGGTTCCCTGGTGCCTGGATCAACATATTTTCAGATGGGGGTCTGCGGCCAAATACAGATATTTCTGGGGGTCCTTGACATGAAATAGTTTGAGCATCACTGACATAGAAACATAGGTTTTTCAGAAAACGGTCATGATTTAGAAGACATTTCTAAATGGGTTAAGTAAAACAAATGTGAATACTTTTTTCCCCCACCACTGCCTGCGTGGGGACACTCACCAATGAAGTCGTAGATACATTTTGGCTTGTGCTTCCAGTGCACTCCCAGGAAGTAGACGGGCACGCCGGTGAGCATTATGACCAGACCCACACCACACACCAGAGGCTCCGAGTGCAGGCTGAAGGCTAGCATGAGGGCCCAGAACAGCAGGTAGCACACCGGGACCAGCAGGTTCACCTGATGGGAAGGGGGAGGGGTCATAGTCATAGGCAGGGGTCATCATCAACATGTCCCTACAGCGTACACGGACAAAATAATGTGTCCGTGGAAAAGACTTGGTCTTGTCCGTGGCATAAGACCAATGTCACCTCTTAAGGTTTTTCTTCAAAATATGTATGTACAGTATGACACTTATTTACTATACGACTCTTATAAGGGCCTGTTACAAACAGATTCTAACATCACAGCAAAAAAGTCTTGCTTTGAATAGTGTAGCGGTTTGTTGGGGCGAGCGTCGGGGTGCCAGTCAGAGTCCCAGTCTGACAAATAGGGTTAAATAATAATAATAGCCCCAAACACCGTACAAGGGAATAAGGGATTGACAAATTGTATCAACCCCTAGCAAACAATTCACACACAATACCATATGCAGCATAAAGAAAATACACACAAAGATAACTTCATTAACCAACAGTGTATTATATTCAACAGTGCAATCAACCCAAAATGAAATAATGTTCCTTTGTTTTCCCACAGTCAAATGTTCCAATGTTTCATAAAGTTCCAAGGACGTCACTGGACGAGTGGACGTGCACTACACACACACAATCAACAGTGCACTTCCCGGTCAACCCTCCGTAAATTATAGAAAACGGTAACCAGTCACGTCACTCGTGTCAGAGTCGGCACGTCAGTATTCACCGGTAAAGGGACTTTCCCAATAGTGGAACGTTGAATGTGGTCTTAATTCCCCCAAATCCGTCCCGAGATATCCACGTAACCACTGACAGCTAGCTCCGCTGTCATGAACTGGTGTTACCTTAGCCCAGGAACCCACTGACAGCTCGCCTGTCAGCTGTCAGACGGAAACTTCTGCTCCTCGATAGATAAGAGACGACACGATCCAAATCACGTCTTGCGTGGACAAAGGCTAAATGGCGAAATACTAATAATCCGACGGACTGCATTCACGGGCCGTGAGTAGGCCACTATAGTATATGGACGGCAGGAGAAAGGTCATATTAACAGCACGTAGCACAGCGCTAGCCTCACACGCAGCGTCTGACAGGGGGCTGCGTCTACTACACGCTCAGTTCCTTTGATTCATTCACAAACTTCTGTGAGAGCGTGGGAACGGGTGATGTGGCAGACATGGTTAAAGGCGCAGATCGCCACAATAGTGGGCTCTGATTGGTCACCCACAACTCTGGGGTGAACAAAATGTATTTCAAACTGAGGAGTGCCAGACCAATCTCCCAGGGATTTTTCCCCCCTGGCAGATTCGTCTGGTTTCCAGGCTATACCTTAATAGGCCTGTAGATGTTGGGTTTCTTCCAGCGGTAGTAGAGCAGGCCAGCGATGGTCACCCCATAGGACAGGTAGTTGATGAAGGACACGTAGTTGATCAGGTTGTGTGTTTCCCCGATGCACAGGATCACCACCGTGGCAGTGCACTGAATGAATGAACAACACACACACAATGCACAGGATCACCACTGGGTGGCAGTGCACTGAATGAATGAACAACAACATATAATATGTAATATATTATTATTATTATATACAGCAGTGGTTTTCAACCCTTTTCACATCAAGGCCCATTATTTATTTGGCATTTGAGCCACGGACCACCATTTGATGAGATTTAGCCTTGCAGACCCAAAACTAGAGAATATGTCCACATTTGTACCATAGGAGAGATAACAGGCAAACGTTGATCAAATTCTTCGACCTTCTCTAATTGTGTAGACTTCTTTTAAATTAACTTAAGTAGGCCTAATGCAGATGTTTAACAATAATTTTACTCTTGAGAGTGTAAAATGGAACACTTACGGGTCTATTTGGTTCCATTTTACACTCTCAATAGTTAAAGATCTATAAGGGTCCATTTGGTTACAAACTCTCCATCATTTAGCTGGAGCCCCCTCAAGGACCACTGATATACAGGATCAGAACGGTGGCAGTGCACTGAATGAAAAACAGTGGTGTGGCCTACTCACATTTGTTTTGTGATTTTTACAGTAAAAGTATCAATACTGCAATGTAGAAGTACTAATACTTCTAAATAAAGTAAAAGTCCGGAATTCAAAATGTACTTGGGTAAAAGTAGAAAAGTGTTGGTATCAACATGTACTTAAGTACCAAAAGTAAAAGTACTCATCATTATACATTTAAAGTTTTCAAATGTCCCTTGGGCCATGAGAATGCCAAAGGCCAGATGGAGTGAAAAGGAACTGGTTGTAATAACGTGTTCCTTCCACGCGCTACGGCCAACTGGGGAAACTCCCCCCTGTCAGGTGATAAGAAGCGACTCCACATGCAGTGAAGGAAGTATGAGGTCAGTCTTTTGCTCTCCCCAGGTTGGCAGAGGGAGAGTAGAGCCCAGGATTACATTAGATAATTGACACTGGGTAAAAATGGGGGTACAAAATCGTGAAAATAGCCGCTATTTTGTATTGTAAGGGCCAAAATGTATATAGGGCTGAAGTGGTTAAGGTATGTTTTGTAATAATAATCCAAATTTAGAAAGTAAGTAGTAAGTACGCTGTAATTGTATAGTGGGGTAAAAGTACAATAATTGCCTCTGAGATATAGTGGAAGTACAGTATGCGAGTAGGCCTACTTAGTTACTTTCCACCACTGCATTTCATACTAATAAAAATAACCCTCCTCCCAAAAAAGAATGAAACATACACAGACTAGAAGGGCAGGAATGGGAGTGCAGTTCTTGAAGTGAATCATGGCCAACAGACTTGGTAGATGTCCCTCTCTAGCTCCAGAAAAACATAATCTGCACACCCCCACGCACACGCACACACACACACACACACACACACACACACACACACACACACACACACACACACACACACACACACACACACACACACACACACACACACACCATATTGTAACCCATGCAAAATCTTTGTTTCTGTCAGCTGCAAACTATTATTTTTCAGGAAATAGAAAACAAATGACAAACAAAAACAAAAAAAACTGCAAAACACTTTAAAGGGATATTTCACTTTCAAAAAAACTTTTGGTCATTTTAACGTCTACTCAGTCTTATGTGAACACCCCGGGCAGTTCCTTGATTCAGTATTTAGATATTTGATATTAATTTTAACTGCCCCGCCCCCTTCCTATACAAACCCATTATAACTTAAAACTCAATTTTAACCATGATAGATTCCTCAAAAACACAAACACAAACCACGGCCCCCTCACGTATTAGAAGGACATTATCAGTCAACAGAAAATAGGTTGGGTGTTTTTGATGAATCTATCATGGTTAAAATGGAGTTTTAAGTTATAATGGGTTTGTATAGGAAGGGGGTGGGGCAGCTCAAATTAATATCAAATATCTAAATACTGACTGAAGCAACTTAAAAACTGTCTGGGGTGCTCACATAAGCCTGAGTAGATGATTAAATGACCAAAAGGTTTTTTGAAAGTGAATTAATCATTTTTCATTTAGTACAATATCTTATGTTAAAATTGGCTTAATGGCACCAGCCATAACCATATAAGGATTAATGTCACTATGAGTCAGCCATAACCAAATAAGGATTCATGTCACTGGATCGGCGGTGGGAGGGCTGTGTAGCGGCCCAAACCTCTAGTTTATAAAACCCACAGACTTTCAGAAATAGTGAAAATAGCATAGACATATCGCATCGCATAGCGTTGTGAATGTGTAAATCAGCTATTTTCGGGTCTTTTGCGTGACATTCCTGTACGACTATGTAGGGCCCTAAAAAGTTGAAATAATGTGACTATATTCTTCTAACCCATTAAAATGAATATAGTTTATACTTTAATTAGAATCCATGTGGACATGGGGCAACAGACAGGAACAACCTGACCTTGAGGACGTGAACAGATATCCGTTGATCCCTCCAAACGTAGACAAGGCCACAGAGATGGGCATGATCACAGAGAACATGCCCAGGAGCTTCTCTCCAAACGTCTGTGGACAATTCAAACACGTTTTAACTTTCTTTAAAGCCTCACTATGTAACTTCTTTTAGCGAATAAAATGCAATTTTGTCCAATCTGTGTGGTAGAGTATGTTAATACAATATCACTTATAGCGTGATTGTATGTTGTCTCCCTGCTCTTCTAATGAGACATTTAGATCGTGTCAAAGGTCATGTCTCAAGTAGACACAGGATATGTCTACACTTGCGCAGGAAACCGGATTCAAATCCGGGCAGAATAGGAAAGTTACAAAGTGCTGCTTTAAATGTAGTCATTATAGTGGTTCCCAGTTCCCCTCCACCCCACTTCTTACATCTGACAAAAGCTGAGACCCCCCACACATGTGCACATGCATACATCTACTGTATGTACTTCTATGTGACAAATAGTGTACAAGCTCACATACTGTACACAATACATTCGGTAAGTAATCACAAAATAGAGTGCAGAGATAAACTAGATTAAGAACCTAGCATCTGTCTAAATCACATGCACGCACGCGCACGCGCACACGCGCACGCGCACACGCACACACACACACACACACACACACACACACACACACACACACACACACACACACACACACACACAGAATACACACTGACTCAATGAATAGTTTTGTCTCTGTGCACAGGTGATTAACTCACCACAGCCACAGCGTTGGATGAGAGGAGCTCTTCGGGAGACATGGAGGAGAAGTATGCGATGTTGGTGAGCGTGTACACAAAGGTCACCAGGGGGATGGAGATGTAGATGGCACGGGGAAGGTTCCTGATCGGGACAAGATGACACCATCAAACTCGTCCTAGAAAATCATGCTTTTGAGGTATGAAAAAACCTAGATACCTCATTGGCCGCTGCAGTTCATTGGAGAGACCTGTATCGCAGGGAAGGCGGAAGTCAAGCGGAAGTGCAGAAGGCACGTACACTGCCACTCAAAGTGACTACTGGCAAATCACAGCCAAATGGACCCTAACGTGTCCATTTGGTTCCATTTGTACACTGTCAGAGTTAAATTTACTTTGATTTTACAATACAGTTGGGGGTCCCAGAGATAGAAATGCCATTAAATGGGGGTCCGAAAGCCTAATGTATGTTAAACTGGGGGTCCTTGAAATTAAAACTGGTTGGAAATCCCTGCTAGAGCTGTAAGAACCTTCTCTTATGGGGGTCCTTGGCATATTTTCAAATGGGGGGTACTCAGGCTAATGAGTGTCATTTTGGGGGTCCTTGACATGAAAAGGTTTGGAAACCCCTGCTATAATGTATGTTTTGCTATGCTCACGCACCTTTATGTCTCACCTCAGGTACTTACTGCACCGGAGAGAGACATATGCAGATATTTAGTTTGTTTTGTATTGATCTCTCTGCCTCTCTTCCTGATTTGACAATAAAGTTGATTGTGATTCTAATGGCTAATATAGAGGGTATGCGTGTGACATCGTCATCATACCCGGAAGTTATGCGGGAACGCCTACTGAGTGGCAAAAAACTACTTTCTGGCCTTGACAGCCCATACATCTAAAGAGAAAAGTCCTATCTGGTTGCATTAAACAACGTTAAACAACGTTAAACTCACTTTGCCACTCCATTTGCCACTCACCCTATACTGCGACCAAAAGGTTATATGGGTCCATGTGGCTCTGAAGCAGATACCATGGTATAAAGAAAAAAATTCTAAACTTTTTTATTTTTTGGGGGGGAAATCGGATGGGCACCCCACGTCGCTATTTTGATCTACAAGTTCACAACATGGCGTGTAGCGACGTGTTGTAGATCTGCTATATTCACTAGTTTGGGTCCCGGGCAAATGTCTAATTTCTTTTTTGGCTCTTGAGCTAAAAAGTTTGGGAACCACTGCTATATAGTTATTTTCGCTGTGCAACGTGCTTCCATAAAACACATGCTGGCTTCTATGAAATCCAAATGACTGAAATCAGTCGCGGCGACTGACAACCGTGAGATACTGTATACTCACCGTCGGGGATCGACCACTTCCTCTGTCACGTAGTTGAGGAAGTTCCAGCCGCTGAAGGCGAAGGAGGCCTGCAGGAACGCCAGAGCGATCTGACCCACCGACGGTGTCGTGCTGAACTTGAACGCCACCTGAGGCGTGAGTCCTTCATAGTGTCCTGTATAGGTACACACCACATGAAACCTGAGCCCTTCATAGTGTTCTGTATAGGTACACATCCCAGCAAAGCACGGTCAGGACCTGGACGAATTAGCTTACTGTGGAGACTCATTTTTACTTTAAAATGATTTGTAGTTTCTGAGTTATTTAACTTAAACGCCCAATGCATTCTCAATGGCAATAGCACAAACTTTGGCATGCTACTAGTCCTACATACTTACACCTAGAAACCCCATTCAAACCTATTTAAGTTCATCTTATGGTGGACTGAAAAGAAATCTTTGAAATGTTTCATAGTTTTAGAAATATAGTGCTTTCAAATTTGAGAAATTCACAATGGGGCTCAATGGCAGATATTGGCACGTCAAAAAATCACTTTCACCTAGAAACTCCATTCACACATTTTATAATTCAGCTTACTGTGGAGACACATGCTGGAACTTTTCACTTTGAAATGATTTGTAGTTTCTGAGTTATTTAACTTAAACGCCCAATGCATTCTCAATGGCAATAGCACAAACTTTGGCATGCTAATAGTCCTACAATGTAGATGAATCAATCTCCGTCTCGGGCACATGACCGTGCACTTGAACTTGACGGTGATCTACGTCATGGGCCATTAAACTGTTAATAAACAAATCTTTAAAAAAAAGAAAGATCATCCCCATATGGGCTGTGATCTGGCGTAGTCCTGAACGTCACCAGAGGACGTCATCATGACGTAATTTAGCAAGCTGGGATCACATAGTAGTCCTAGTGGATCATGCTACCTAGTCCTAGTGGATCATGCTACCTAGTCCTAGTGGATCATGCTACAGCTTCACACAAAAGCATCAAAAGCAGCAGATTCGCAGAATCCGCAGAAGCGTGATGCTTCTGACCAATAACACAATGTCTGGACATTATTCGGACAGTCAGAACATCGAGTGGTGCTAGTGGAGCGTCCAAAGAAAGTTCTGAGATCGACCACCCATCCAAAGTTCTTCTGATGAGGTCATTTTGTAGTTATCACCTACCCCTGAGATGTTCGGATGGAGCATGCAACCTCCCTAAATTGGAATAATGACTTATAGAGTTTGGAAGCGCTCGTTTTCAATAACGCAATGTCCAGCTGCCTCCTGCATTATGTACAACTCAGGTGGTACGCAGGACCGCTGAGTGATTTCCAACGAGCGCTTCCAAACTCTAAACGCTCCATGCTGCTCAATGTTTTTTCACTCAGTCTAGGTGAGGGGGGGTTGGGGGTGGGTGCCATGGTGGAAAAGTGATGCATGACTTGCATACTCTCTATTGTGTTCAGCAACGTGGAAGGCACCGGCGGAAGATTCAAACTCCTAGACTCTGCGGTGTTGGGCAGGTAATGTACCCCTGCCCCACCTGAATCATGAACTGGATCATGATAGGTGAACTGAGTCATGACAGATGAACTGAATCATGATAGATTATTTGCACTGGTTTTAGTGAAGTACTTATTTATTTTATTTGTATTAAAGGATACATGTGGTAGGCCTATGTAGTATTGTAGTATGTTCTTTCTGTCTCGTCTGCCCGTTTAAATGCTGACCCTGGGAGCTGCAGCAAATGGCAAATAAAGTCTATTCAATCCTCTATTCTATAGTATAAAGTAAGTATAAATGATGTGTGTAGCCTGTCTCACCGTTGGAGATCTGGATCAAACCCACTACTATGATGAGGCACAGGGCTAGCAGCTTCCCCACGGTGAAGATATCCTGGATCCTGGTGGCTAATCGCACGCTGGAGCAGTTCACCCAGGTTAGGAACACTGCAGAGGAAAACACTCTTATTAAAGGCCTATTTACACTCCAGTGTTAGGTGATAAGGTGACCACCGTTTCTGGTTAGTAAAAACAGAGAGATGTGTTTAGGCTCATTCATAGTCTGGATTTTCAGTGGTGAGGTGACCACCACTCCGGTGGTGAGCTGGTGGTTTGCTCTTCACCGCGGCTCGTGACGTCATGTTGTAGTTCGGTGGTCACCTCACCACCGAAAATCCAGACTATGAATGAGCCTTTAGTGTGAGAGCTGACCACTGCGTCGTGACGTCATATTGTAGTTTTTGTTGGTGGAGCCTTCAGTCAGTGAAGGCAGATATTGTACTTTTACTCCACTACGATTAGTCGAAAACTTTAGTTACTAGTTATTTTGTAGATTTTGATTATTATTACAAAACATATATTAATGACCTGGTGCAATGAAAAATACGGCATTTTAATTTTGAAGTTTCGCCCTGAAACAGAAAGCGGTGTGTTTTTGAACCAATCAGAACGTTGCATCCCTGGGACGTACAGTAGCTCTGTTACATGTGCAACGCATGCACGCTCATGCAGATTGTATGTTTACAAAGTGACAGAGAGATGGGCAGCAAAGCTTGTGGATTATTTCTAACCTATGTTTTCAGATACATATTTTAGTGTGAGGAGTAAGTTTAAAACTATTAATGGATGTCAAAAACGGAGTAGTTCTGTAATCAACATCAACATCAGCTGACAGCTGTGTTTGGAGGACGAGCAGCAATGGGAATAAAACTGGTGAATTAAATCAAGATTCATTTGACACTCGACACGTCATCACGCATCACGTTTTCGTTCAAAGGAAGTAATTCAAATTGGATTTTTCTGGACTTTTGATATAAAAATACACAAAAATGAAGATTTTCCCCTTTTTTTTGCATCCTATAGTAACTCCGAGGACCCCCTAGCAGGCCCCGGACCCCCTTTGAAGACCCCTGAAAGAAGTCATGTAGAACCTGTTAAGACCAAAGTATAGCCTGTGAGGTGGTGTTTTGTTTTTTGCGCGTGATCCCTCTCTTTCTAGATGCCATCATCATTTACACTTGTTTTTAGGAGCCGGAGACTTCAACCATGTGAAGAGAACGTGAGCCTTTGTCTCCTGCCTCTTCGGGGACCTGCCTGCCTGTTTGTCTTCGGCCAGTGTTGCCCCCACCCCCCCACCCCCCCCCACGCATCGGAAACGGTTTGTTTGGGCTGGCTGACAGCTCTGAGAAAGCCAGGCCACCATGGGAGTCAGAGGCAAGCCACTGACGCTGATGGATGACCGGCTCTCGCCCTCCCCCGTTCTGCCACATTCCTGCGTGCCATAGAAACTGCTCCGATGTGGTGCTGCCGCACCGGGGCAGCACCACATCCCCCTGGAACCACGTGGCCAGCCATGTGTCCTAATTGACTCTCACTGTGTCTGCTGCTGTCAGTGGTGGACAGTATCTGAGGCAATGTACTTGAGTACTGTAGCGGTGTATAGCCTACTTAAAAGTCTGGTGACATCTTTTTTTTTTTTTTTTTTGGGAGGGGGTGGGGGGGGGGGGGGTTCTGACCTCAATTGTACCCAAAAAACCTGAACCTGAACATCCAGTAGATTTTCGGTGATCTGGGGTTTTCTGAATAATTAGCCTCAAAGGGCAGTATTATGCGTGTCTTAAGTACCACGTCTTATTACTTAACTTAAGGCCTGGAGGCGTGATCAATGCCATTTGGCTATTCTGAGTGGCCAAACAGCATTCACCACGCCTCCAGGTCTTAAGTTAAGTCATAAGACCTGGTACGCATAATACTGCCCAAAGAGTCCACGGGGAAATTGATTTGCCTGTGGACGGTGATGTCATCAGAATTCAAGACCACAGAACATCTACTGAATGTTCAAAGTTCAAGTTGTTTTGGGTGCAACTGATTCTGAGGATCTGTACTTTTTGTACTTTTTTTTGCGTCCGACGAGCGAGAAAGATATGAAGCAAAATAAAGCCTGGTGTTAAAGTGAACATGGAAGTGGCTGATGTGGAGACCGAAGGTGAGCGGACATGGTTAGATAACACTTGGTCGAGGTGCTGTAGCTTTGTAGCTGCGGCATCTACAGTATTTGTTTCTACACACGCAGAAGAGTCTGTTATATAAGCACATATATTTTTCAATAGTAGTGCTTTTCACAACAGTCACGTTGCATCATACATAACTAAAAAATACAGCAAGATTCTCAAGTAAGGCATGCACAACTAACCCTAACCCTTGTGCAGCACAAGGCTTGGAATTCAAGGTTTTAATTTAATTTAAATGCATGCATTCGTCCAGCCAGCATTCGTCCACCCAATTATCTGTTTTAATTAAGCATAGCCCATCGTTGCTGTCGGTCAGAAAACTTGTATCTCCATATTTCAACTTCTTGAATGAATGCCCTAGCCTACTTTGTCGCATATGGCTGATCAAACTAATCGCATATTCTTTACTAAAATGTCATGATTGTGACAAGCCATAATAGAGGCTATGCGTGTGACTGACACCATGATCATCATAACCGGAAGTTATGCGGGAACGCCTACTGAGTGGCAAAAAAATACTTTCTGGCCTTTACAGCCAACACATCCAAGAAAATCTACCGAAAAGTCCCTGTATTAAACATTTTTAAGTGTCAGAGTTTGAAAGCGCTCGTTTTCATCAACACAACGTCCTCCTATGCCTCCTGCATTATGTGATATTTAGAAACAGATGGTACGCAGGACCATTGAGTGATTTCAAACAAGCGCTTCCAAACACTGCACGCTGCTCAGTCTAGACTTCATAACGTTCGCCACGGCAACTCGCTCGCACAAACTCACTCGGTGGTGTCTCTCGTTGCTTAAGTTCGATTGGGACGGCGCCCCTCCGTCGCGGTCTAAAACTATAGGGCGGTTAATGGGGAGGATTTCAATGTAATATGTACGGTGTTATTTCACCGTGTTTGGGTGAGACCAGGCACATATACTCACACAGGCAGGTGGTGGACAGCATGCGCGTAAGGCACATATACTCACACAGGCAGGTGGTGGACAGCATGCGCGTAAAGCAAAGCAAAGCAAAGTTCTGTTTACCCAGGGAAGTGGACTAAGCTCGAGATGCTTGTTTACAGCCACACCCTGCTCATAGAACATTTCATGGTAGGGGTTCAATGCCTTGCTCAAGGGCACGTCAGCGGTGGTAATTTTAACGTGCCGGTCCGGGGATTCGAACTGGCGACCTTCCGGTATCAAGACCGCTCCGCAAACCGTTCGGCCACCGCTGCCCCAATATGTGCGTAAGGCACATATACTCACACAGGCAGGCGGTGGACAGCATGCGCATAAGGCACATATACTCACACAGGTGGTGGACAGCATGCGCATAAGGCACATATACTCACACAGGCAGGCGGTGGACAGCATGCGCGTAAGGCACATATACTCACACAGGCAGGTGGTGGACAGCATGCGCGTAAGGCACATATACTCACACAGGCAGGCAGTGGACAGCATGCGTGTAAGGCTAAGGCACATATACTCACACAGGCAGGCGGTGGACAGCATGCGCGTGGCCATGTAGGGAGGCACGCAGTTGGGAAAGACCGGCTGCAGCACGTAGTTGGAGAAGGTGAGGGCGATGACGGCCAGCGTGGCCGGGTACATGATGAGAACTGCACTCCACAGCAACAGGAACCTACAGGGAGGGACACACAGTTAAATGCCGGCCGAAAACTGTCCATATTCCAAAAATAATTTGTGTGTATTTTGTGTTTTTCTAAATTAATTGATGTCTCCCCGGGACTCAAACTAGTGAACACTCCGATTGCCCAGGGTTATTTAATTAATTAAATCATAGCGCCCGGCAATTTATAGTAGGACTGGATGTTATCCCGGATGTGGCTGTAGCAGCTAAATGTAGCCAAAACACTCTAGAGCCGATCGACAACAACGGGAGGTATGATTAAATCTAACGCGACTAGCGATGGGGCCGTCATGATCTTTTCTTAGAATTGGACGGGATGATTTAGAATTAGATCAAGAGTTATTAACATTTTAAGATTTTCGGTCTCGAGTCGAGTATTGCGCAACAGGCGCGATGCGATCGGCTTTGATATCAATAACCTCCGTCTTTTTGATAAAACTTCGTCCTGGGCGCTGGGTGTTACTAATTGAAAGGACGGTGAACTTCGTCCTGGGCGATCGGGGTGTGGGGTTTCTAATTTATGGAATTTCTTATATTTTTCTTTAATTTCTTCATGAAATTACTGAAAAAATGCATTGAATTTAGTTTTGTTGTTATTTGGGGAATGTTTTTTGGAAATGTTTTGAAATAATAAGTTACTAGGAACCAAAAACTAAGGGGACCCATAAAAATGTGTCCGCGACTCACAAATGGGTCCCGACCCACTGTTTGGCAAACTACTACAGTGTCACTCAAAGAAGGCAATTAGCAATAAGAACAATATGCACAATTAGCCATTGAAGACTGAATTTGAGAAAAAGAAGACCATGTTATTGTGCCAGGGTCAGTTTTTATTGTGGTTGGGCAGGGTTCTTGAAGACTCATACACTGAGTTATCGGTACCCGGATTTGAACCCATGACCTTGTGGTCCAAAGTCAAGAGCTGGAATGGCTGAGCTAGCTAAACACAATCACTTGTTTCTTTGTTAAGTGTGTGTTCGCTATTCATGTGTTCACGTACAAACTTCTCTTCAACTGGGACTTCAGATAATGGTCCATAGATGTGTGTAGAACGTTTCATGCAAGTTGCTCAAAAATCAGGGCAGAGAATCAGGTATAAGCATTTTTCAAACTGCTCAAAATGTCGGAATATCTGAGGGCGGAGCTTACTGGCCAAAGTGACAGATGTGTTCCCCATGAGTCAAAGAACATGTGGAAACAAGTGCCATGACTTTTGGCGAAACGAGGCATAAGTTATGCCTGTTCAAAGTTTTCATTTTCAAAATATTTCTATAGCGCCCCACTTTGGCCTATTGCACGAAGACTGGTTTCAGTGCTATTTGGCATGACGCTCTACCATACTGTAAAATGTCATAAGCATATGATGCTGCATGTATGTATTAGGGGCAGAAAACAGCAATTTTCATTGGCTCATGAAACCTTCATTTTTTCCAAAGTTCACGTGTAGAAGTTTTCGTGCATTTTGATCATCGTTTAGTTACCATTTGGCATGGCCCTCTACCAGATTCCTGCGTTTCGCTAAAACCGACTGCACGGTTCAGCCAGAACTGCTATTTTTGGCAGAAGAAGAAGAAGAAGAAGAAGAAGAAGAAGAAGCAGCTTGCATCGAGCGGCGCGTATGAGGCGAACCGCGAACCCTTGAGCATGAATCCAAATTTGGGCAAGGTTTCAGCGCAGTCAGAGGCAGAGCCCCTTTGACTTCCATTCCAAAATTATATTAAAAATGTTAAAACAATTGTGCAATTAGTGGAGGTACTACTGTGGCTTACAGCACTACTTGGCGGCGATTGGTCCAGTGGTTTGAGATTAGCTCCAGACACACAGACTACAGACTACACACACGTGCGGGTCGTGCGCACACACACACACACACACAAACACACATGTGTGTACATGCACACAGACCCTGCAGACATCTCCATCTCCATGAGACATATACCAGTAAGACGCCTTAATATAGGCGACGGGCGACCGAAGGGCTGACCTACTCTACCGGAATAATATCACATCATTATGTCAGCACTGTCATAGAAGTTTCATTTTAAATTGTCTCATATAAACAGGGGTGCACATTCATATTTTGGGCTAGTTCTCAAAGGAGCACCTGGACATGTAAGTTCGGACGTTTCTACTCTGCCACAATGTTATGCTGCCCACACGGGCAGATGCAAAAGATACAAAGATGCTAAGCAACACAGAGTCACAGACACTGTATTTGTGGTCGTTAAGCAGCAGGAGGACGTTTGTTAACAGCTCAACCACTGAAACCAAAACAAACGTCCAACACAGATAAAACTAGAAAAAGTGCCCTTCTGGGCACAGGTCTCCACCAGGAGGATAGGAGTGTGTGTGTGATGTTTGGCAAAATGTTTAGGAGCAATATAAACGTGTGTGTGTGACGCGGCTTGGCCTGTTGTAGCGCCACCATGAGGCTGATTTGAAAACTGTCAAGTGGCATTTCTTCCAAAGCCTAGTGGGAATATGCATGGACAGTTTCACCACAATCGGACGCTGCGTTGAGTAGTTGTGGCGATTTGTACAAAACGGGTACAAAGCGGGCTACTCCTGAAATTTAGAAGCCAATCGTAGCCAATGAGGGTGGATTATGAGAAATCAAACAAACCCGTGTTGATCACATGACTATGAAGAGCATGTGTACCGATTTGCGTGAAATTTGGATAAAATCTGAAGGAGTAATATTAGAAAATGTGTTTTACATAGGTCGGCCTCCTGGTGGCGCTATAAAGAGCAGATGTGAAAAATTCCAGGCAAAGGTTTTTCCTTGGCCTCTAGGGAGTTGGCATACAAAGTTATCCACAGATCCGTGCAGTTAGAGGTAAAAACACTTTTCGGCCAGTTATAGCGCCACCATGAGGCTGAGTTGAAAATGTTCATGTGTCATTTCTTCCTCGGCCTAGTGGGAATATGCGTGCACAATTTCACGGAAGTCACACAATGTGTTCATGATTTGCAGCATTTTGTTAGAAACTGAGCACTCCTGCGAACTTTGGAAGCCAATCTTAGCCAATCAGGATGGAGTCTGAGAAATCTGAAAGACCCGTTTCGTTGAATGGCTCTAGAGAGACTGTGTACCAATTTGCGTGATGTTTGGACAAAATCTGTAGGTGTACTGTCCAAAAACTTGTTTTGCACAAAGCGGCCTCCTGGTGGCGCTATAACAGGCCGTTCTGGAAATTTTGGGGCAGAGGTTCATCGTTGGCATCCAGGGAGTGTGTGTGCAAAATGTGGCATCGACCGGGTTAACGGTGCCGGAGATTAGCTGTTCACAGACGGACGGACGGACGGACGGACGGACGGACGGACGGACGGACGGACGGACGGACGGACACACACACGGACGGACGGACGGACGGAGTGCAAAACATACTCTCTCCCCCTACACTGTGTGTGTGTGTGTGTGTGTGTGTGTGTGTGTGTGTGTGTGTGTGTGAGAGAGAACGGGAGCCTGTGACAAGCTTGAGTTAGTGTTACAGTGTCACTGCACGTTTGCATAGTAAGTGTGCGACCTTCGGTCGCAATAACAATATACCTATTGGTAGATTACCAGTAATAAAGCATGAATTCTGTCTCTCATTTGGTATCATATACGACATATGAGGGGAACCCATAGTCAATAGATTTTAATTAAGACACCCACGACGGGTGTCTTAATTCAAATCTATGGGTTCCCCAGCGCTCTACACTTGCACGTGCAGTATTTTTTTTCCTTCTATCATGATACCATCTGTGTTGAAAATAGCCGATCTACAAGCTCACAACGCGTCACAACAGCGTCACAACGTGACGCGTTGTGAGCTTGTAGATCAGATATTTTGACAGACCCTAGAACACTACCGTTGAAAACTGTCACACCATCACTAACGTTGGGTATATAAAGGAAATCCATAAAAGATATTTCTGGTGGGCTTTAGGCCCTCCTCTTCCGGTGGGGCCCTGACGACAGTTTCAGTGGCGTGGCTCGGAATCTGTTCTTGAGAGATTAGGGGTACCCTAATGGTATCAATATGACATCATTGTACTGACTGGCCTGGACTCCATAATATGGACCCGTTGTCAAGGTACCTGTTGTACCTTATACCCATATATGGAGTCCATATATGGATATAAGGTACAACGGGTATAGGAATTGTACAACCAGATCCCAACAGGCATCATTCCCGATGGGCATCTTTATTGAGAAATAAACCCCTTCAGGGTGATAAAGACTCACTAATCAGGGTTTATTTCTCTAGTGGACACAAACCGTCCATCCATATAAACATGACACAACAATGTGAAAAGGCAATGGCAATTGGATGATTTGAGGAATTTTGTTCCACCTGTTGGTGGTGCTATAACAGGCCAATGTGAAAAGGGTGGGATATATTCCTCAGCCTAGTAGGAAAGTCCGTGAAAGATTTCACGTACATTTTTCACGCTGCGTTCATGATTTGAGGCTTTTTGTTCAAAACGGGCCAATCCGGCAAACTTTGAAAGCCAATGTTTGCCAATTAGGATGGAATATGAAATATCGGACAGATCCGGCGTGAACACATGACTATAGAGATAGTGTGTAACGATTTGCGAGATCTTTGGACAGAATCTGGAGGAGTAATGTAAAATAATGTGTTTTTCAAAAGTCGGCCTCCTGGTGACGCTATAACAGGCCGTTCTGGAGAATTTGGAGCAGAGGTTCATCGTTGGCATCCAGGGAGTGTGTGCGCCAAATCTGGCATCGACCGGGTTAACGGTGCCGGAGATTAGCTGGTAACAGACGGACAGCCGGACGGACACACGGACGGAGTGCAAAACATACTCTCTCCCCATGCCTTCGGCCTGGTGGAGACAATAATAGTTCAACACAGACTCATTTCAGAAGTGCCTCACGTATTTCCGCTTGAAAATCTCGTATTGCAATGCAGTGGGGGATAAATGAGGATCATCCCTTTGAAATCTACCGCTACCCTAGTTCTTATACTTACCCCACCAGGCCACCAAATATCTGGGTGACATAGGCGTAGTCCCCTCCAGACTTGGGGATGGTGACCCCCAGTTCGGCATAGCAGAGGGAGCCCAGGGCAGCTATGCAGCCGCCCAGCACCCACACTATCAGCGCTATCCCCACTGAGCCGGAGTGCTCCAACACCCCCTTGGGAGAGATGAAGATCCCTGAGCCAATGATGTTCCCTGTAAGCAATCACAAGACAAGTTATTTGTATAAATATATTGCAACACAGAGAGTTAGTGTCAAAGTGTCCTTGAGCAAGACACTGAACCCGTAGTTGCTCCTGATGTGCAGGTTGTTGCCTTCTATGGTTTCATCCACCATCGGTATATAAATGCACCATTTACCATTTCCAAACAACATGAATTTAATAGCAGGTTTCTGTAAGTGATGTCTCTTTGGTTATAACAAAAACGTGTATTGTTCAACAGTGAAACCTGTATTTTCTGATAGTAATCAATCTAATCATATAGACTAACAGTAACAGGCCTATTCCCAGGCCACCCCACTACATTTCAAAGATAAATATTGTTCTTTTGACCCCACTGCATTTCTAGGAAGGGAAAACATACATTGTGAATTAACCCCTTCAGCCATATTGCAAAATAAATGAATAGTGAAAATAGCCTAGAATACAAGCTCAATGTGTCAAGGCTATAGGGAAAGCCTCCATGGCAAGGCCAGCCCAGGGCAGCAGCAGTTCTCAAAACATTCAGGGTACAGCGCTGCGAGTAGCACAGCAGAAGGCAGCCAAGTGGCACAGACCTCCATTACGTAACTGGACATCAATTATTTACTCTGAGACGTCCCGGGATAGGGAGGCTGGGGGCCGCGAGAATTAAACTGCACGGACTGACTGACTCTCCTCGTCTGCATTATTTCTACAGCTTTCTCTCTTGTTTTCTAAAAGTGTCAGTTTGATGATCATCTGATTGTTAGGCTTGTGTTGATATCAATGTTGGGTTTCCAATCACTTGGTACATGGTGCATTTATATAGTGCCTTTATCCAAGGCGCTTTTAACATAGATTGTGCATTGCTGCACCCGATTGATTACATTCACACACAGATGGCAGAGAAAACCATGCAAGGCACCAACCTGCTCATCAGGAGCAATTAGGGGTTCAGAGTCTTGCTCAAGGACACTTCGACACGTAAGGCTCATTCATAGTCTGGATTTTCGGTGGTGAGGTGACCACCGCTCCGGTGGTGAGGTGACCACCGCTCCGGTGGTGAGGTGACCACCGCTCCGGTAGTGAGGTGATCACCGGAGCTGAAATAACGTTGAGCGGTGGTGAGTAAAAACAGAGAGAAGGGCTGGAGCGGTGGCGGTGGTTTGCTCTTCACCGCGGCTCGTGACGTCATGTTGTAGTTCTTTGGTCACCTCACCACCGAAAATCCAGACTATGAATGAGGCTCAACTCTGGTTCACACAATCACTTCTCTGAGGCTGATTCTACAAATGTCTTCTAAATCGGTTTTCTGAAAAGTTACACTCATGTGAAGTGAGTGGCTGTGGCTGCCACATGACATCACTGCTTAAAGCAAAAGTCCATAGACTTGGCTGGGGTCCTGTTCTTTTGGGGGGTACCGAGTTTTTTCTTCCAAATATAAAAAGTCCATAGACTTGGCTGGGGTCCTGTTATTTTGGGGGGTACCGATTTTTTTCTTCCAAATATAAAAAGTCCATAGACTTGGCTGCCACAATGCGTCACGAGTGGTGCTGTTTTTTATTTTTTCAAACATTAACAACTCTTTGGGTGCCAGGGGGTGGACACCAGTTTTGGTCCTGGGTGCCACTTTTCCCATTATAAATAAAAGAAAGACATTTTAATTCTATTGTGCATGTCATGTGCATGTCATCACCTGCACACCAGATTAGAGGAATTTTCAAAAACATGGTGATATTGAGCTCGTCTTAACGTCCCTGGCACTTAAAAGTCCATAGACTTTGGCTGCCACATGATGTAATTTCTGAAATCCTGAAGTTAGCTAGCGGCTATAGCGGCCCTCAAAAACATACGTTTCTATCACTCAGTGGTTCTCAAACTTTTTCATGTCAAGGACTCCCAAAATTATATGTATTTGGCCACGGACCCCTGTCTCAACACTACACTTTTTGAGTGGTGTAAACCACTCCTACAACTGGCTTTGTTAGTTTACGTGTCTGTTCGTACCAAAAAATGAGCATGGTTGCTATGGTCACCCAGTTCACACGGGTGTGATTTCATTACGTCAGACATTACGTCAGACCACAGTTGATCAGTCTATATAAGACCTTACACCACTCAGTTCACACGGGTGTGATTTTCTTTTAAAGAAATACCAGATCTACAAGCTCAAAGCAGGGCACAAAGTGGCGCACTGTGAGCTTGTATATCTGCTATTTTTTGAAGAGCCAAAGTATAAAATAATGCTTTTTAGCTCAAATGAAATGACATGGATGGATGCTTTCCCACTCTTAACACATGGTGCAGGACAAAGTAGGCTATAGGCATACTAGTAGGCTTGCAGGCTGACACATTTCTGGAGCACCCCACAAAAAGGTAATTGTTTGAATGTGTTTTTTTAATTTCCAAAATAGGGATCATTATATATTAAATATAATTATTCTAATTAATGAATAGGCCTATATCATAATTGACTTGATTAACTGCATGCTTCGTGTGACGTGCTGCAGATGAACTGGGCTATATGGACAATCAACTGCTCTAAAACCAACCCGTGGTGGAAAGTTACCAAGAGGCTATACGTCTCTATAGCCTATACCTGATCAGGGTCCCCCGCAGCCCAGTTTGAGAAGCACTGCTTTACTGCCATCCATCCAGATCCATTCTACCTCAGCAAACAATCAGCTTCTGCTTGACAAGCTAATGTTCTTCTTGACAAGATATTTTTGGCCACGTAAGCAGTGAAGAGGCTGTCTCTGCGACACCCAATTTATCCCAATTTATGTAATCCTGCCAAATGTATGAGGGATTCCCCATGGTTTTCGAATTATTTCAAAATGTGTTATTGGCTATTGCTCCGTTAAAATAGACAACAGACAACAAAAAAAGAGAGGAAAAGGAAAACCGAGGTAGCTTGCTGCAACAGGTGTAAAGTATAAGAGCATGGCCTATCGTGAGATATATAGGCTACTGAAAGGGAGCTTTGCATAAGTTTAGCACAATGACCAAACCAAAGCCTAGGCTTGCATCTTTGGCCCAATTAATTAGGCTATTACAAAATAGATTATAGACTATATGGCTATTCTATGATGTTACACAATAGAGGAAAACAAGAGAAAAGATTTAGCTAGGCTTTATACAAGTCTTGACAAATAACAGACCTGTGCGAAATAAGAGCATGTATACTGAAAATGGGTTTTTGCAGGTTCAGCACCAACACAAAATAAATAGCCCAATATCATCCTCATCTTACCTATGATAATTGTGCAAGCACTTAAAAGTCCAATTTCTTTCTTCAAAGTTACTCTCTCCGGGACGTCCGGATGCCTGCTGCTGCTGTTCTTATCATTAGGGGTCGATCCATCATCTTTTGGGGGCTTGTTATTCTGGGCGGCCGGCGACAGCGAGGTGTCTGACCGCCGCGAGGAGCAAACCCCGCTGCTGTTGGTTTTATGATTGTTCCCCTTTGCTCCATCCATGTCCGCCACCATATCATCTAAGCCGCTTCTCCCCTGGCCCGGGGTCTTCTCTTCAGCTCCACACACACACACGGCATTGATGACAGAATGAATAGGCAGCGCATGCGCAACAATCTGTCGCTGTCCAGGGTAGAATGCTAACGACCTGCTGCCCCCCCCCCCCCCCACCTATGCTCAGCGGTACCACGGTGTCGCGTGCCTAAAAAAAGAGAATGCATAATCTTTAGCTAGAGTAGAACACTGTGAACCAAGTGGACCCCCACTCTGACTGTAACCCGTGGCTTTAGGCCCCAGATGAATGCATATTGCATATACAAGAAGAAGAGCAATATAATTCTCAACTTTTATTTCAGGGACCGTGTTTTTTTATTTTAACAAACACACAACATATATCACTCCTAAATTCCCAACATATTTGATTAATTTCTCGTCTCAACGTCAAAGTGACAAAAGTCAGGCATAATTCCATTCAAGCATCGTCATGCTGAAGTGAAAATGGAGGCCCTGTGGTTCCACTTCCACCCAATGCAACTGAATGCCTGGAAAATGGAAATTAAGATTTTACATAGTACACATAGTACATGCATAAACTTTCCTTAGTGATTTCAGTATTTATTTATGATGTATTTTCTCTACTATTAAGGTTATTGTAGCGGCCAATTTGAATTGAGGGTGGGGAGGGGGGCGGGGTGGGAATCACGAGACATGGCCAAAGCATTTCCAGGGGTCCCCAGCCAAAAACGTTGCCCCTGCACTAGAGGACACCGTGCTGAGAGGGACATCACACTAGAGGACAACCCATGCAGGGGACACCGTGCTGAGAGGGACATCACACTAGAGGACAACCCATGCAGGGGACACCGTGCTGAGAGGGACATCACACTGGAGGACACCCTGCAGGGGACATCGTGCTGAGAGGGACATCACACTGGAGGACACCCTGGAGACACCGTGCTGAGAGGGACATCACACTGGAGGACACCCTGGGGACACCGTGCTGAGAGGGACATCACACTGGAGGACACCCTGGGGACACCGTGCTGAGAGGGACATCACACTGGAGGACACCCTGCATGGGACATCGTGCTGAGAGGGACATCACACTGGAGGACACCCTGGGGACATCGTGCTGAGAGGGACATCACACTGGAGGACACCCTGGGGACATCGTGCTGAGAGGGACATCACACTGGAGGACACCCTGGGGACACCGTGCTGAGAGGGACATCACACTGGAGGACACCCTGGGGACACCGTGCTGAGAGGGACATCACACTGGAGGACACCCTGGGGACACCGTGCTGAGAGGGACATCACACTGGAGGACACCCTGGGGACACCGTGCTGAGAGGGACATCACACTAGAGGACACCCTGCAGGGGACATCGTGCTGAGAGGGACATCACACTAGAGGACACCCTGCGGACACCCTGCATGGGACATCGTGCTGAGAGGGACATCACACTGGAGGACACCCTGGGGACATCGTGCTGAGAGGGACATCACACTAGAGGACACCCTGGGGACATCGTGCTGAGAGGGACATCACACTGGAGGACACCCTGCATGGGACATCGTGCTGAGAGGGACACCACACTGGAGTGCTCTGCACATGCATCCAAAAGAAGGGCCTTGTTTATGCTTCCCTGCCCCTCTAAAGAACCCTGTGCAGAATCGAAGAAGTCAAGTTGAGCGGACGCATGGGGGCTTTTTTTCTCCCTCTCTCTCACTAACTCCACAGACTTTGGATGATAAAAGGGGTCTGGACTATTGCCTGGAATCGGCCTGATCTGGGTCAGGAGGCCAATAAAAATGGTGAGTTTCTTTTGTGCCCGGTCAGGAAAAAGCACAACACTGCCAGCAGTGTGCAAAGACTTAAAAAGGGGAAACAGAGCAGAAAACCAATATATTTAGGAGGCACTGAGAGTAAGGTGGACAGAGACGGCAACTTCATCAAATGAATTCCCACAGCGATTATATTATCTCAGATGGCTCAGATTAGCAACTCACAGACACACAGACGGACGCACAGGAGCAAAAACACTCTCCAGCCTTCCCACCGGCCGTCCCCTAGCAGATAATATGAACAACAAAATCATCTAAGATATTCAAACAATGAGTAATATTCCTAGGTTAAACTGTTTAAGTGCCAGGGACGTTAAGACGAGCTGAATTTAATTATGCACCGATTGCCAGGGGCGTTAAGACGAGTTAAAAAAAAAAGTGACGTTTGGGTTAAAAATAAATAAAAAATAAAATATAAAGTTCTGTATTCGGATCATTGCGAGTCTGTCCCGTTATTGAAAAAAACACAATAGCAGAGATTACTGTGGGAATATTTCAAAGATGTTTTTGGTCATTTCATCATCTACTCAGGCTTTTGTGAGCACCCCAGATAATCTTTAAGTTGCTTGATTTAGTCTTTAGATATTTGATATTAATTTTAGCTGCCCCGCCCTCTTCCTATATAAACCCACTGTAACTTCAAACTCCATTTTAACCACGATAGATCAATTGAAAACACCCGTCCTTGGTTCTGGTAACTGATATCGTCTTCTAATACATAAGGGGGACGTATTCTTTCAATAAAATTAACATTTTCTTTCTAAGTGAAATATCCCTTTAACAATAATTTTGACAAACAAAACTACGTTTAAATAAAAAAGTAAGACAGCGACAATTTTCGCCGCTTCACCTCGTCGTAGCTGGAAGTATAAAGCATGGCATACTGTAAGTGAGCGAAGAGCATCGCACATCGATATCAGTGAGTGCATCCATTAGTCTAGTCCAGTGGTTTTCAACCATTTTGATACCAGGGCCCACTATTTATTCTGCATTTTAGCCACGGACCATTTGATGAGGTTTAGCCTCTCAGACCCAAAACCTTTTTTTGTTTTTGTCCACAATTCCATGCTGTATTTAGGAGAGATAACAGGCAAACGTTGATCAAAATAACAATTCTTCTACATTTTCTACTTGTGTAGAATCTTGAAAATTAAGTAATGCAGATGTTTAACAATAATTTAACTCTTGGGAGCGTAAAATGTTACGCTCAAGAGTTAAGATCTATAGGGGTCCATTTGGTTACCAACTCTCCATCATTTAGCTTGGGACTACCTGGAACCCCCTCAAGGACCACTGGTTGAAAACCACTATAGTCTATTTATAGAGGTTATGCGTGTGACTTCATGATCATACCCCGAAGTTATGCGGGAAGTATTGCCTACTGCGTGGCAAAAAACCCGACTTTCTGGCCATGACAGCCCATACATCCAAACAGAAAAGTCCTATCAGATTGCATTGCATTAATTTGGGAGCGCCAAATGAATGACATGACAATGACTGAGTTTGAGAAGCTAGCACTGCAGCATCAGCCCACAGGGTTATGGAAGAAGTTGTGTATGTGCTGGGCTGCAGCTTGGCCCACTATCGGCTCCAGCTGCGGCGTCGAAGCATTGCACAGCTGGTGGACGCTGGAGAAGTGCTGGAGCAGGGCCGTGGCTTTGATCTTCCCCACCCCAGGGATGTGTTGAACCAGCGACAGAACGGCCGGGTCCAACAGTCCAGACACGCTCTTCCTCCGGAACGGGTTCTCTTTGCTCTCGCCATGCACCTGTGGATAATTCATTCATCATCATGACAATTAGGGATGCTCCGATCAGGTTTTTGGGGGACAGATCCCGATCACCGATTGTTTTTTTCACGATCGGCCGATACCGAGCATGTGCATAAGGGGCAAATTTGAATATTTCCAAAATGATTATGTCAAAACCCACGTCAAAACTGTTCCTGTGTGTGGGGTGGAAGGGGAGAAATGTTTAGGCCTGTCACAAAGATGAAAAATTATATTATACTATATATCTGATTGACATTTAAATACCACTTAAACGGTGTAAAATATCGGTTTCTCCAGATTGGGTAAACTGCCGATCACAGATAGGGTAAATTGCCGATCACCAATCGGAGTGAATATTGGCCGATATGGCCGATCACCGATTATCGGAGAATCTCTAATGACAATGTCACCGGATATTTGAACGCTAAATTACAATGCAGGCGTTGACACTAAGGGTTGCACACCTGTCCCTGGCAGTTTTCGGGCAGGTGGAGTTTGCTTTCAGGTTGGCCAACCGGGCAAGTGCTCGTTTGAGAGAGGGGACACAACCGTCTACAACACAAGATACAGTATCTGTCTAAACACCTGAACGTGGCCAGCCGCCAGAGCACTCTTCTGGTCTGTGGAATGGCTAAAATAAGAGCACTGTTTACCTAAGTGCTGTTTTCAATGTTGCTACACTTGAAAATATAAAATAACCAAAAGTGTGAACCCATTGTCATTATTCATAGCATGTACTAGGTATTTGGCATACAAAATTAGGTATGACATTTTTCATCGCACAGCCCCAGAAAGTAAAAAAAAAGGTAATTGAAATTTTACCTATCATTTTATAATGGACGATTAACCTTTCTAGAAAATGGGCATTACCTTTGGGCAAGTGAACATGACCTGTACTTGCCTGACGCATAATCACACATTGTGAGCCTGTAGACTTGTAGATTTTACACATTTGAAAACATTTGAAAACTTGTGAAATGGGAAATTCGGTACTTTAAGTACATTTTGCTACCAATACTTTTCACTCAAGTAATTCTTTAAGTCTGGACTTTTTACTCGTAACAAAGTATATCTACCATGCAGTACTGATACTTCAACTTAGCCCATTCAAGACGGGAACCCCTTTTGGTGTTTTAAGCATTATGTTATACTTTGGCTATTTTTGAAAAATCGTGAAAATGTGGCGCAAGTCTTTGAATATATTCTTTCAGAGCGAACGTTTTTATCTCAAATCTTTGCTTCTGGGGGGGGTCCCTAGAACATCATATTTTCAGATGGGAGTCATGGTCAATTACATATATTTTTGGGGGTCCTTGACATGAAAAAGGTTGAGCACCACTGACATAGAAACATTTTCAGAAAACGTGTCATGATTTAGAAGACATTTTGTAGAATCTGGTCTCAGTCCTAAATGGGTTAAGTAAGGAATGTGAGTATGGTCCACCACTGACCATCTGGGTGATGAGCTGACAGGCCTCCGACTGGGTGGTGACGGGCAGCAGGGTCATGCCGAGGTCAAACACCACGAATTTCTGCATGGCCGAGAAGTACTGCTCACTGAGCCTGGTCCTCTCCACCACCACCACCTCCTGGAAGTTGCTGTTTGCCTGCACAGAAAACAGTGTATCAGGTACGGTCGCCCCTAAACCATCTCGCCCCTCGATTTTTCCGCCGACCTCACGCCGACCGCTCGGTCCTACGGTTCTTGTATTTTTTATTTTTGTTTTACTAGCTACGAGCTTGTAGATCTGCTATTTTTCAATAGCTAAAGTATAGCATAATGCTTAAAACACACACACAAAAAAAAGAAAAAGATCTCCTGAACGTCTAATCCAACGAGCCTGCCGCTCGCCTCCACATTATCAAATTTTGAAAAATGCATTTATCTCCGATTCTTTTCCCAGATTGCGTTTTTGGTCAACACAAGCTTTATTCAAAGGCCAATTTTGATATTCCAGTATAACATGAACAAAAATGAATACTGGAATACATTTATTGGATTTAAAATTGCATTCAATTATTTAATCATATTTATTACTTTACTACAAAATAAACATGCTCTAAAGCAGTGGTTCCCAACCTTTTTAGCTCAAGCCCCAAACTAGTGAAAATAGGAGATCTGGACTTCTTATACTTTTTTTTTACATTTATTTGGAAATTATTAGATTATTTTTTTATATAAAATAATTTTGAAAGTTTGTTTTTAATTGATGAAAACCCTTTAAAACTTTTGAAATTATGTAAAAAAGTATGACATTTGTTCCACGACTCAGTGCTCTAAAGACGTCGGCTGCCGTGTTAAGTGGTCAGAAGGGTGGGCGACAAACGCTTTCTACATTTTCAAGTGGGCCGCTGATATACTCACATTTCTATAGCGAACCAGCTTTCTTCTGTAGTCGTTGCCCGCCACCATGTCACCTTCAGACACGTACAGGATACAGACCTTATTAGGCAGGTGAAAATCCACCACGCCCAGCTCGCTCTCAAAGAGCATTTTCACACCACCTGAAATTAAATTAAATCAAATCCAAGATTAGAGACGTACCGATATCAGTTTCTCCTTCCAGATAGGGCTGTCACGATTACAAACTTAAGTTGACAATAAATTGTCACACAAATAATGGCTATAATTGGCATTGGAAATTGGAACATTAAATATTATGAATAGAATGAATATGAATATATGAATAGAAAATAAATTACATTTCTGTTTGAAATTAAAAGTGCATTAAAAGTGCACCGGGCAGATAAGACAAATAGGAAAAACTAGCAGAAATAGCTGATCTACAAGCTTACAACGTGTAACTTTGTGATGCGTTAGCTTGTAGATCTACTATTTCTGCTTTTTTGATGTAGGGTGTAAGCTATGGACATCTTTCAACATGGAAACGATTATGACAAAACAATTGTGATTATCTCGAATAATTGCGATTAGACGATTATGTAATAATTGTGACAACCCTACTTCCCGATACAGATTCCCATAACTTGTGTATCGGTCGATTGACGATCCGATACCAGACAGAGTGTGTGTAATATAAACAAATCTAAGACAGTGGTTCTCAAAGTGTCGTCCAGGGACTATCTGAGTTCCTTTAGGTGGTTCCTAGGTGGGCCCTTATGTGACATGTAAAAGGGTCCAGTTCAGAACCACCTCAAGGAACCCAGATTCTCCCAACTCAGAGTGTTTAAATGGAACTAAATGGAGCTGTAACATTTATACACTCTCAAGAGTTATGACTCAGGGTCCTTGAAATTAGTGCAGCTACAGTACACGCAGTGGTGGAAAGTAACTACTAAGTAAGTACATCTACTTACCTAAGTTACCTTACTACTACTACTACTACTACTACTACTACTACTATAGCCCCTTTCGGAACCCTCGGTTACCTTTACTGAATTTTGGACGGCGCTACCCTAGGGTCCCTCGTAGGTTTTTCCACCCTCCATAGGACACAGATTTACCTACTGTCCGTTCACGGAGACCTGCTTGGTCGCTTGAGTGTTGGTGAGATGTTTCAAAGATGCATACAACAGCTTTAGGAGACCGCAGAAACGTGTGCGAAAAGCTAAATCGGAGTTGCCGTTTTTTAAAGTTTTGGCTTCTCTGAAATCCTCTCTTCCTCACTTCCCATGTCCCGCCTCCCACGACACAACAGCATTATAAACATCCTGCATGTACGCTGTCGGCCAATCAGAGGCAGTAACTAGCCAGTCTCGGTGCGGGAGGCGGTACAATGGGAAGTCAACAAGGAAGTCAAGGAAGAGAGAGGAGAGAGAAGTTCAGCGAAGCAAAATTTCAAAAAAATATTGTGAACTGAGTGGTGCAACATCCCCCCCCCCCCCCCTCCTCTCTCTCTCTCTCATTAGCAGGCAACAGTGCAGCACTATCTCTCTCTCTCTGTTTCTGGCACAACAGCGCCCCTACTGGTACTCATAGTCAGAGTCACACACAAACATAGGTTAACACATCAGAGTCACACACAAACATAGGTTAACACGGACATTGCTGTTCCTTGGAGTGGTTGCACCACTCAAAAATACTTAACGGCAACTCCGATTAGCGCTTTTTCGCACACGTTTCTGCGGTCTCCTATAGCTGTTGGATGCATCTTTGAAACATCTCACCAACACTAAAGCGACCGAGCAGGTCTCCGTGAACAGACAGTAGGTAAATCTGCGTCCTATGGAGGGTGGAAAAACCTACGAGGAACCCTAGGGTACCGCCGTCCAAAATTCAGAAAAGGTAACCGAGGATCCCGAAAGGGGCTACTACTACTACTACTACTACCGGTAAGTATAATTTTGAGGTATGTGTACTTTACTTGAGTATGTACTTTACTTGAGAAGTTTTGGCTTCTCTGAAATTCTCTCTTCCTCACTTCCCATGTTCCGCCTCCCACGACATTATAAACATCCTGCATGTATGTGGTCGGCCAATCAGAGGCAGTAACTAGGACGTGCAGCTAGCCAGTCGCAGCTCGGGAGGCGGTACAATGGGAAGTCATCAAGTCAACAAGGAAATCAAGGAAGTGAGGAAGAGAGAATTTCAGAGAAGCCAAAACTTAAAAAAAAAGATTAAAAATACTTAACGGCATCGGCGGTTAATGCGATTTCTCCCACGTTTCCGTTGTCTCCTATAGCCGCTTTATGCATCTTTGAAACATCTCACCAACACTCAATCGGCGCGCCGCTCGGCGTGAAAGGAGGGTATGTACATCTGTATCCCAACTAGCCCTTCTCGGACCCTACGTTAAAGTTTTCTGACATTTGGAGGACTTTACACGTAGGGTCCCTCTCCAGTTCGTAAGCCCACAATAGGACGCATCTGTACATAGCCTCCGTTGCGGCCGTGCTGCGCTTTTTTGATTGGGGTTAGATGTTTCAAAAGAAGCATATAGGAGCTATAGGAGACAACGGAAACGTCGGAGAATTTTCCTTTGGCGCAGAAGACCGTTTTGGCAGCTCTGAAATTCTCTCTCCCTTCCTTCCTTGACTTCCTTATTGACATCCCATTGTACCGCCTCCAGCGCCAGGTTGGCTAGCTGCACGTCCCTACGTACCTGCCTCTGATCGCTCTGTCGCCACTGTAGCCAGTGTCGATGCTGGAGGCGGTACAATGGGATGTCAATAAGGAAGTCAAGGAAGGAAGGGAGAGAGAATTTCAGAGTTGCCAAAACGGTCAAAAAAACGGTTAAAATACTTAACGGCTTCTGCGCCAAAGGAAAATTCTCCGACGTTTCCGTTGTCTCCTATAGCTCCTATATGCTTCTTTTGAAACATCTAACCCCAATCAAAAAAGCGCAGCACGGCCGCAACGGAGCCTATGTACATATGCATCCTATACACTGACACCACAGCGCGTAAACAGCGCCTCATACTGTGACTCCGCTCACAAACGGGGGAAGTTGTGATTTTCACTCGTTCACTGCAATGCAATTTGCGGCATTTTCAAAACAATATTGAGCAGAGTAGCGATTATCAAACGTATTTGCAATGCCATACGTTGAAAGATCTGTTGCCCGTGGACAAGGCACGCTACCTCCGCAAGTTAGATAGCATCGGCATAGATGTTTGTCCGTATGTGATTAAGGATTGGACCAAGTTGCATTGGCAGCCATAGAAAATTCGACGTTTTTGGGCGTTCCTGTCTAGCGTGGTATCAGTGTATTGTGGGCTTACGAACTGGAGAGGGACCCTACGTGTAAAGTCCTCCAAATGTCAGAAAACTTTAACGTAGGGTTCCAAGAGGGGCTATATCCCAACGAGAGTGGAATAACCACTCAGGGACCCTAGGGTAAGCGACGTCCGAACTTCAGAAAAGCTTAACCAAGGGTCCCGAAAGGGGTTACTCCACTACATCTCAGAGGCAAATATTGTACTTTTACTTCACTACAATTATTTTTAAAAGATTACCTTTCAAACTGTGTACAAGTGCCGAGCCTCTCCACTTCTCATTGGCGACAACATGCCCATAAGGAGGGGCAGCAGTCAACAACACGGCCCCTTTACTCTCCATATATATATTAAGTTGTAAAAAAGACGTTATATTTGGGCTTTGGTTTGCAGAAGACGCACGCGCTGTTTAGTTGTTTTGTTTTAGCCGACTGGGGCACTGTTTTTTTGGCAAATCTAAGCTAGCAAATATAAGACTTCCGGTGGACGATCTCTTCAAAATAAGAGTACCCTCTAGAGTATTGAAAAAAAAGATTAATTTGCACATTAAAACGATTAATTAAGCATTTAAACGATGCTATATGACACACATTATGTTTCTGTGTAAAAATAAGTAATAAGTAATGTTTCTGTGTAAAGATAGAATCGGTAGAATCTGCACCTGGCTCGCTGATAACAAACTATCTTTACACCTGGGAAAAACTGAATCCATTCTCTTTGGCTCTAATAGTAATCTCAGCAAGGCAAATGGCTTCTTGGTTAAAGTGGGTGACAATGTTATCACACGTAAAGATGAAATTACCTACCTAGGTTCCATCCTGGAGGCTAATCTTTCCGGTGATAAAATGGCCACCAACGTAATCAAAAAGGTCAACCATAGAACAAGATTCCTTTACAGGATCTCCTCACTGGTCAACAAAAACACCTTGAAGACCTTAACAGGAGCCCTTGTACAGGGTTTCTTTGACTATGCATGCACCTCCTGGTACCACAGCACCTCAAAAGCCCTTAAAACCAGGCTCCAGACTTCCCAAAACAAACTGGTCAGGCTCCTACTTGACCTAGCCCCCCGAACCCACCTCACCCCTGCCCACTTCGACAGGCTGGAATGGCTTAGGGTCGACGACAGAGTACAGCATCTTGCAATGGGTCTGGTCCACAAGATTCGATACACCACCAAGATACCCATGTACCTGTCTAGATACTTCCTTAATGTTAACGAAGTCCACACCCACAACACCAGAGGGAGTGCAACGAACCATGTACAACCCAGATTCGGCACAAACAAGGGACTAAATTATTTTCGCTCCTATGCCCCCAAAATGTGGAACGCCCTACCAACTGTCATTAAGACATGCGAATCCCTTGACTCTTTCAAAACCGCTCTCAAAGGGCACCTACGGACGGCTGCAATTCGAAACTGGCCCCTGTAAAATCGGAATCCCTCAAACACGAACGCAAGGACAACACTAGAGACGGTCGCGGCCACACAGCCAACTCAAGGTATGGCCACTGAGCCAACTTGGGGACCCAACGCAGCTCCTCCAAGGAAAACAAACAAATTAACGGAGCTGAACGTGAATCCCCCCCACCGCCCACCCCTTTTTAGTGTGGTTGCCTATGGGCAACCATACTATTGTTCCCCTTACCTTTTATTTCTTTCTTTCTTTGTTTATTATTCTGTATAAACTTTATTTTGCAGTGCTACTCCTCCCACAGTTTTTGCCAAACATACTCGAGCCATATGTCAAATCGACCGGCTTCATCGGGAATCGTGTGCTTGTTGATTGATAAGAGAAATGTTGTATAGTTTAATTGATATTAATTAATTAGAGAATTAATTTTCCCCATTCACTTGAATGGGAAAATGGGAAAACTCACATTCAACTATTTGTTTCTCTGAGACCGTAAGGCCTGTAGTTACAACACTTGGAGGGGAGGTTCATAATAATTATCAAAATTAATTAACATATAATTATATCGGTCGGCCTCATGGTGGCGCTATAACAGCCCACTTTACCTTTTGCATTATAACTCTTGCACGGTAGGTCATAAAATAAAAAATATTTTTTCGCTGGATTCCTTGAGTCATGACGCATCTCCCCATATAGGCCACGCCCATTTGCGTCAGGATAGATTTTCTGCCATTTTGAATTTTCTTCAAAACACACTTTTGGATCCTCCAGCTACAGATTTTGGCCAAATCTCATAAGAATCGGTACACATGATCTCCGGACCTATCCGATTAAAACAGCAGAGTCAGAATTTTGATAGTCCATATCGTTAGTCCGTAATCAGCTTCCAAAGTTAGTGGGAGGGGCCTATTTTACAAAAGACGGCACAAATCACGAACGGAATGTCCGATCCATCCCAAATTTTAATCAAATGTCGAGGGTGGCTTAATAAACACAGAGCCTAAAGCTATTCTATTTTCATCTATAGGGGGCGCCACAATTGCAAAAACACTTAACCGTTTGTTGCAAAAACATGATTTCGGGGGGGAACCCCTCCCAATTACTTACACATGATCACAAGGGTGACTTTACATTGTAATTGGCTAGCAAAATTACCGGGAGAGGCCTATATTAGCGAGTGAGGCAACCACACTTTGCAATTTCCCAGAATTGCTTCTTTCTAGTTTCCCCTCACTGTATATGTTTCTTTTCCCTTTTTACCTCCTTTATGATGAATTCCTGTTCTGTCTATAGAAGTGTCTATTTGTACGTCTCTAAATGTTTTGATGATTTGAACATGGTGGACCCTATTGGAAACAAGTGTAATGCTTAATTGGGTCGTCCACTCACAGTTAACAGCCTTTGTATTGAGTTTGTGCTTGAAATGTACTGTAATTCTGCAAACTGTTAATAAATTCTTCAATCAATCAATCAAAGTAATTAAAAAGTTATCTAAATGGATAAAAGCTATTCACTGGAGAGCATGGACTTTATAAAGTGGACGCTGGACAAAAATCCCTGCTATGTTTCGACCATAGAGTTTCGACTAGTGTGACATACGATTACCCACGCGTCCGGGGAGACCTCCTCTCTACAACACCACACTGTCCGCCGTTGACTGGCTGGCTTAGTTGAACTTCCCCCCGGCCGTTCCAACCAGTGTCTTTTTGGCAAATCTAAGCTAGCGAATATAAGACTTCCGGTGGACGATCTCTTCAAAATAAGAGCACCCTAGAGTAAACTGAATTCATGGAAAAACTGTTTATTTGCACACAAAAACACATCTAAACGATTAAATTTAAAACACATTTAGACGATGCTCTACAACACACATTATGTTTCTTTGTAAAAAATGAAATCAATAATAACTTTAAAATCTATCTAAATGGATAAATGCTGTTCACTGGAGTGCGTGGACTTTGGACGAATTGGACGCTGGACAAAAAAACGGCTCTTCGTGTCAGCTCGTCCGACATATGCACGCGTGCGGGGAGACGACCTCTACAACGTCACACTCAGTCTCCGCTAAGCGGGAGAGGTGTAAAATAAAAAGTGACATTTAGTTTGACATTTAGTTTGACATTTAGTTTAGACATTTAGTTTAGACATTTAGTTTAGACATTTAGTTTGACATTTAGTTTTGTCTATAATATTTTGTCTATGATAGTTTGTCTATGACATTTTGTCTATGACACAGACTGAGTAGAAACAAATATTTTATCATGAACATTAGTGAGGACCAATTATATGAAGATAGGTTGAAAAGTGGTGAAGTGGTCCTTTAAGCCCAAGTAAAGGTGTGGTTTGGGCTTTAGTCACTCTCTATAACATATGCGTGGGACTAGTAGGGAGGGCTCGTTGGAAACCTGAGGTCAGGAGAAGAACACTCGGTTTTCCCAAACATGACTGTGTCAGCATTCCTCATCTTGCCGCTAAAATGTAACTAAGCGTGACCGCTAACCTGCATTATATTAGTCAAATGCACATATTTACTCAGAACTTCTTGAACCTACACTCATTTCTCACCCATTTTCAATGGTGGAAAAAGTAGGCCTATACTCACATTTTTTAATTAGTAAAAGTATCAATACTGCGATGTAGAAATACAAGTCTGGAATTAGTCTGGAATTAAAAATGTACTTGGTTTATTGATTGAAAATTGTTTGCCGAATGGGTACAGTTCAATACAAAGTCTGCTAAGAGGATAAACAGCAGAAAACATACAAAAAGTACAAAAGTATTGGTACTTAAAGTACTCACTGTGCAGACTGTCCCATTTCACAAATCTATAAAAACTCTTTTGAAAATAGCCGATCTACAAGCATTGTGAGTTTGTAGATCTGCTATTTTCAAATGGCCGAAATGTATATAGGGCTGAACGTGATTATTGTATTTTTTGTATTATTAATAATCAAAATCTACAAAGTAACTAGTAACTAAAGTTTTCAAATAAATGTAGTGGAGTAAAAGTACAATATTTGGATCCAAGATGTAGCGGAGTAGACATAGTATTGGAAATTGGACATTTCAATATAAATACAAATACCTCAAAGTACAATAAGTACAGTACTTAAATAAATGCACTTAGTTACTTGCCACAACTGCCCATATTGGCCTATATGAATTACTATATTACTTCATTGACCGATCAACAATGTCATCATAATGAATTTGTTACGAGAATCTACTGACCCGTCCTGTTCCAGTCACTACAGCAACGCCCTGACCTCTGACCTCTGACAAATTATACAACTCATCCTCTTGAGTGAAAGAGTCATATAGGGCTTCTGAATTCTGATCCGGCCGGGAGTGGAAAGAACCTACGTCATGGTGTAGTCAGTCACTGGTTTGTTGTCATCAGGCCGGAACCGCCAAACCCGGAACCAGAATTACCCCAAATAATTCCCCACGATCAAGGGCATCATCATTTTAGGGCCTACCCAATAAAACCCATGGTGCGGCTTAGTTTCGCTTATAGGAATCGTTTGTTTGGTATATCCATCTTCAATTCCAACTTGTATAGCGACTGGCGGGACTAAATTAGCAGTTACTCGATAGAGCATTTAAATGCAGATTTGGGGCACCAAAACAAAGCTGAAGCTATGGTACAGAAAAAAAAACTAAGGACTTCTATATGCTTGCAACATGTGAACACTCACTCATACAAGACTTGTTGTAGTTTGTTTATTTGTAGTTTATTTCATCATAGCTTTCCACACATCCTGCTGTGCTGTATATTACTCAGCATAAGAGCGCTGTCCAGTGCTGTACACAACTTTCACTCAAAGTGAACTGTTGACCTTTAGCTGAGGTTGACTGAAATCAGCATTTATAGTAAATTCTGATCCTTTTTTTCTATTTTCGTTTTCCTCCTCCTTCATGTTTAATGATAAGGGGACGCTACAACTGGTACATGCATGCTTACTATGTACATTACACAATGTTTAATGATAACGAGTCAACGACTCAACAGCGAAATGTTACACGTCATCTCTCCATGCCGTGCCCGTACGTGTTTTATCTATTGACAGTTTCAGTTCACAGACATGGGCACAGCTTACTGGAACAGTGGTGAGACAGCAGAGGATCCTCCCCTAATAAATACACATCCACATGCACCCCCCTAGCCCCCCACCCACCCCGGACAGTGTGGACACATGAACAAAGATGCTAGTGTATGCATATACTTGTAGCGGGTGGGACACCCAAACACAAGCATATACACACACACCCACATGAATGCACACTTGCATTTGATTCTGACTTCTGGTCTTCTCGTACCTAATAAATAATTACCCTTCACGTGCATGTGTGCGTGCGTGCGTGCGTGCGTGCGTGCGTGTGTGCGTGCGTGCGTGCGTGCGTGCGTGCGTGCGTGCGCTTGTCTATTTGACAAGTGATGTATCAGATGGGTGGGGGCCAGTAGGGTGCTGCTGTATAAATAGGGTTGTGATGGAGACTGAGTTAGAAAAGCAGAAGACTTCAACCACAGGACAGTGTGAAAGACATCTCGGAGCATTCAGTTGTTCAGACCCGCAGAGGGATAAAGGGCCAAGGAATCATTTTAAAGAACGTGGTGATACCAATCAGGACTTCAAGAGCTTACTATGGCTAACCACAATGGTAGGTGAACTATCTATTTCTGTCTGTCTGTCTGTCTGTCTGTCTGTCTGTCTGTCGACAGGCAAACTCAATGTTCTGAATTTTGTATCCATCTAAGCAGAGCCATAGAGTAAGACAGTGTTACGACAACTCCGTTCACTTCATGGAAGTTGGACCGGAAGTTGGCAGAATGCACTGGACTCAGGCAACAGCCCAGCTTTAATTATCTTAAATCCCTTTATTTTAGATTGTTTTTAGTAATACTAATAGTACAACATAAACATTACAGAGACTTTAGTTGTCACTGTACAATACTTTAAAACAGTTGGCATGTTGCACACATGCCTAAAATGTCTGATATTTGCACCACCCTCGTTGAAAACAATGTATTTCAAACTCCAGCTTGTCACTCTCCAGGCTGCATGAACAGCGCTCGAGCGCTCAGTTTTCTGCCCCCTCAATGTCGTAACTCTGTCTTACTATATGGCTCTGCATAGAAGTGAGTGATGATTCAATAGAGAACATGATAACACCAGGCAGTATTGCACAACACATTCTGAACATGCATCTCCTATCATTGTGCACATACGTCAGTCTCTCTGATGAAGTATCATGTCTGTCTGTCTGTCTGTCTGTCTGTCTGTCTGTCTGTCTGTCTGTCTGTCTGTCTGTCTGTCTGTCTGTCTGTCTGTCTGTCTGTCTGTCTGTCTGTCTGTCTGTCTGTCTGTCTGTCTGTCTGTCTGTTGTCCCTTTTGGCCTCTCTCTACACATCATAAATGTTGTGAGTGAGTATGTCATCTGCGAGAAATGTGCTACTGCAAGAGTCTACACTAGAGTGTGATACAACCAGATTAAAAATCCCACCAACAAATACCAGGACAGTTTGGTCGTCTGGCTGGCTGACGGGACAGTGTTAACCTCCATGGAATTCATGTGCATTTCTGCCATATCAAATAATGATAATTAAGCTAATCAAAGAAAAAGACCTTTGTTTGTGAATTAAAGACATGTCTCATTGATGATGATGAATGATGTCTGTTGGTTTGTATGTTAGGTGTGATCATCGGTATGGACATGAGAAGTCACGAGAACAACCGGGCTCACCGCACCGAGGAGATAGATCGGGAGCGTTTGATTGTCCGCAGGGGGCAGCCCTTCTCCCTGACCATGCAGTGTTCTGACTCTGTGCCACCCAAACACCACCTGGCTCTGGTGCTTCACTTGGGTGAGTAGTAGCCTAAATAAAACTCTCTAATCCAAAACATGCAGCACAACAAACATGTTCACATAGCCTAAACAGTGGTGGAAAAGGTATGCTATGCACATTCTTTACTTAAAGGGCCACTTCACCTCTTTTGCAACCAGATTTTATTTTAATGATGTTTTTATGTGGGTAATTTGTGTTTTTAGATATTTCAGTATTTCAAAGTGTCCATGCGGGCTCCATTATGTCATGGACACATGGGCTCACTTATTTCCTGGACTACATGTTGTCTCAGTAAGACAGCCCTCCCCCTAAGGAAGGAAGTGAGCCCAGTGTCCATGACATCATGGAGCCCATGGACACTTTGAAATAGTAAAATATCTAAAAACACATATTACTCACGTGAAAACCCCAGGCAAGTGTTTCTTGTCTCCCAAACATCATTAAAATAAGATCTGGTTGCAAAAGGGTTGAAGTGGCCCTTTAAAGTAACACAAGTTGAATGTACTCATTATGCAAAATGTCCTGTTTCAAAGGTTTACAAATGTATCAAAACACTGTACTTACTGCACTTTTGAGCTCTTTTCTTACTTTACTGGAGTATTTCCAATTTTTTGTATTTACTTCTACTCCACTACACCCCAGAAGCACTACAATTATTTGAAAGCTTTAGTTACTATAGTTATAGTAAAACATACATTAACCACTTCAGCCCTACAGTATAATTTCAGCCATTTGAAAATAGCTGATCTACAAGCCGAGATGATGAGCTTGTAGATCTGCTATTATAAAAAATAATGTACTTTTGAATAAATGTTACTTTACACCACTGCTAGTATGTGCTCATCTCATCCAGCCGTGTTGTTTCAGGGAAGAAGGAGCAGGTCGTGGTCAAAGTGCAGCCTGAGCAGGGAGACGGTGCAAAGTGGTGGTTTCACCAGCAGAGGGCACAGGATGAAGTTCTACTCACTCTCCACAGTCCGGTGGACGCTCCCATTGGCCAGTACCGCCTGGCTGTGTTGCTGATGTCATCCTCAGGTCACATTGTGGAGAGGACAGGCGACCACAAGTTCTTTCTGCTCTTCAACCCCTGGTGCAAAGGTGACAGGACAAGCTTGATTACTTAAACATCTTCTTTAAAAACATATAGCCACAACTCTGGTTAACAAACTGCCCTCCCACTCTGGGCGTTTTGGTGTAGAGGCTAGCACATCCAAGCTTTCCATGAGAACCTCATACAAGGTTTCTTTGACTCTATGCATGCACCTCATGGATCACCTCAAAGGCCCTAAAAACAAGGCTCCGATCCAGACATCCCAAAACAAACAGGTCAGGCTAGCTCTGGTCCATAGCCCTAATGCTGTTGCATTAGAGCTATGGGACTCTCAATTTATTGCCCTCGCATGACATGCAGCACAGACTCTCGACTTGATTTTGCTACTCAGCAATACAAAGACGGTTTTGTTATGAAGAAAGCCTACGTTCCCCGGTGGACGCACCAGGGAATTTAGTTACTTCACTGCGCCTTAAAGATAACAGTACAACCCCAATGTATTAATATTGGTCATTGGCTTGATTCGTGTTAGAACTGAAAACGATGTTCCGTTGCTACCGTTGCTCATTGTGTGTTTGTCTTCCAGGTGATGCTGTGTACCTCTCAGATGAGAGTCTGCTGCATGAGTACATTATGAATGAGAACGGTATAATTTATACAGGGAGCTGGAATTACATCAGAAATCTACCCTGGAACTTTGGACAGGTACCCCCCCCCCCCCCCCCCCCCCCCCCCCCACACACACACACACACACACACACACACACACACACACACACACACACACACACACACACACACACACAGTCACAGAGTCACAGACATAGGCCTACAAAATTAGTGGACATCGGATAATAATATTACCAGATAGAAACGCATAAAGAAGTTAAGCTAAACCTAGCAGGGCAGGGTGAGATTGCAGGGGGAGGGGGGGGGTGGGGGGTAAAGATATGCAGTGACCTGAGGTCACATCACACACACAGCTTGTTTTGTGCACTGAGCATGGGTGCATGGAGGTCAGGTATCTCCCTGCCCTCGGGGCAGGAGGGCGGGTACTGCACGTGGCCCGTTGTGTGAATTGTCACAGTAGAGTGACAGTGGACATGTGGCTGAACCAGGAACTTGTTGTCTTCTTTATATGGTAGGTGTCAGAATGTTCCCAAATGGCCAGATCACACAAACAACAAGGGACTGGTGCTGAAAGGATCGTGAGAAATGAAAAGGCGGTGGTGGAAATTAGTACATTTACTGTTACATGTTGAGGTACTTTTTACTTCACTGGAGTATTTCCAATACTTTTTACTTCTACTCCACTACATCTCCGATCCAAATATTTTACTTTTACCCCACTGCATTTATTTGAAAACTGTAGTTACTAGTTACTTTGTACATTTTGATTAGTATTGCAAAACATACATTAACCACTTCATTTCGGCCATTTGAAAAACAAGCTCACAATGTGTTGCATCTGCTATTTTCAAAAGATTTATATTGATTGATTAATTGATTGATTGATTGATCCCTTTTATTTATTCACGAATAGAGCATTGAGGTTCACCCTCATTTGCAATGCTGCCGACACAACAATTAAGACATATGCAGGAATAAAACACAAGACAAATCTAAGAATAAGGCATATAGATATAAACCTCATAAACATATACACAAATATATACATTAGAAAACTTGAAATGGGACATTCTGCACAATGAGTAGCCTACTTTTTTACTTTTGGTACATTTTGGTGCCAATTTGAATACATTTATTCAAGTACATTTTGAATTCTGGACTTGCACTTGTAAAAGTATTTCTCTATTGCATCATTGATACTTTTACTTAAGTAAACAAAAGTGAGTACTTTTTCCACCACTGCTAAAAGGTAGTCAGCCAAGTGACAGGCACACAAACAGACCGAGGGCAGAAAGACTGTTAGATTGAATAACAGATAGAGATTTACTGTATATACCCAAAACTTTTAGCCCGTGACCGAAAAGAGAAATTAGACATCTGCCCGGGACCCAAACTAGTGAAAATGGCCGATCTACAAGCTTGTAGATCGGCTATTTTCACTACTTCTTCAACATTAGTTTTTTCTAATTTATGGAATTTCTTAGATTTTTCTTTATCCATGAAATTACTCATGAATGATTTTTTATTTTATTTTAAAAACAAAACAAAAATATTAAAAAAAAAAATGCAGGAAAGAAAAAATAAAGGGAACCATAAAAATGTGTCCGTAACCCACAAATGGGTCACGACCCAGTGTTTGGGAACCACTGGTGTAGAATACAGATATAAATATAATTTATTATTTTAAATAAACGGTTTTATCCAATATGTGGCTTTCTCTCAGTTTGAAGACAACATAGTGGACATCTGCTTGGAGATTCTTGACCACTCCAACGCAGCTCTAAACGACGCAGACATGGACATCAGCAACAGATCTGACCCAGCCTACGTCAGCCGAATAGTAACTGGCATGGTAAGATCTCTTTCATGTTTAAACATATGTAGGCTCAAAGCTGCAATCTGGAACTTATTTTAAATATTGAGTGCCGTGATTTTTTTCCACCCTAAAACATGATCATCAGGTATTATTATTATAATACCCTTCTGATGGAGTTTTCTTGGCTGTCAATATTTCTATCATCCAACAAATCACTCTGAAAGTGATCCAAAGGATCGTACGCTATTATAACTCTATGGGGAAGACCTTCGTGTCAATGTAAGGCGGAGGAAACCATGCAAGGCAGCCAGCGTCTTGCTCCAGGACACTTCGACACTATCTCTGGGGGAGCCTGGGATCAAACTGGGAAGTGGAAACCTCGCGGTTCCCATGTGATCACTCTACCCCTGAGCCACTGCTGCCCCGGGCACTACTACTACTGGAGTGATATCCATCATTTCTTTGTATTTATGGAGAGGAACACATGCAGAAAAAGTCCATTGAGATTAAAACTGTGTTGCACGGGAGCATATTCGTTTCTGAATTGCGGTCTCATACCTGTGTCATCAACACGTTTTGTCCAACCTTGCAACCTGTCCAGGTGAACTCTAACGATGACCACGGCGTGCTGGCCGGTCGCTGGGAGGAGCCGTACACTGACGGTGTGTCACCGACCAAATGGACCGGCAGCGTGCCTATCCTCCAGCAGTGGAGTAAGGGGCGGGCGAAGAGCGTCAAGTTTGGCCAGTGCTGGGTGTTCGCCGGCGTGGCCTGCACAGGTGAGGACGCTCAAACATGTGTTGTTATTCATGTACTCACTGTTCTGCCCGACATGATTCAAGGGCGACCATCTGTAAGGCCTCTGGAAGTCTCCATCTAAACCTTGGGGTGCTGGGTGAGGATCCATCCAGGCGCAGGCGCAGGCGAGGAGAACATATGCCAACACACAGTGATGCGTTACACATACATTCTAAAGTTTATTACACACACAACGTCTCGGGATTCCCCAGGAACCAGGTTGCTCTGGAGAGGGAAGTCTGGAGCTCTCTGGTGGAGCTGTTGCCCCCGCGACCCGACTACGGATAAGCGGTTGAAGATAAATGGTTGTATGGATGGATTACACACACTGAGAAATATATACAGTAGGACAGTGGATCTTTGATAAGAACAGAATGAGCAGGAACACGCTTGCATCTCACATCATATTGTACATACGTCAGTCCCTCTGATGCAGTAGTAGACAATCATCATGTCATGGTTATCAATATGATAATTAGATATTAGATTAGATATCTAATGATATTAGAGATGTCCCGATACTGTATCGGTATTGGGAAAAGTATCGGATCGGCCCTTATTTATATCGGGTCATATCGGTATTGGTGAATATGCCAGTCTAACCACAGATCCGACACAGGGGTAAGGGGTTGACACTATGGCAGGTAAATAAAATGTTGGGACATGTGGAGTTTGCTTTGGAGTTGCCCAAACTGCAAGTGCACATTTGAGTGAGGAGTCTGCTATAAAGTATAAACACAACACGAGATATATAGCTAGATAGCTATAAACACAACATGAGATCACGACACTGGTATCGGTATGCAGTATCGGTATCGGCTAACACAGAAATTGAGGTATCGGGATCGGATCGGAAGCAAAAAAATGTATCGGGACATCCCTAATGCTTATGCAGATAAATGTGTCGTCACTGAGTCAGGCAGCTGAGATTGTATCATAACAGACACTTCGACACAAACTCCTGCCTGGGTGTTACGTTATTGTAATGTTATTCATGTCCATTGCCTTCGCAGTGCTACGCTGCCTGGGAATTCCAACATGTTATTACAATGTTATTCATGTCCATTGCCTTCGCAGTGCTACGCTGCCTGGGAATTCCAACATGTTATTACAATGTTATTCATGTCCATTGCCTTCGCAGTGCCTGGGAATTCCAACATGTTATTGTAATGTTATTCATGTCCATTGCCTTCACAGTGCTACGCTGCCTGGGAATTCCAACACGTTGCATCACCAACTTCTCCTCTGCCCATGACGTCCATGGGAACCTCTCCCTAGATGTTTATCTGAATGAAGACCTGGAGAGGATAAGGGGAGATGGCAGGGACGACAGCAGCTGGTAGGACAACATGTCCGCTCTCTCTCCCTCTCTCTCACATGCACACACATACACGTGCGCACGCACACGTGAGCGAGCGCATCGCTCCGGTCTCTATCCTTTTATTACTCTATGGTATGTCCTGGGCTGGATCACCACAGGAAACAAAGTCCTAGTCTTGCACTGCTGCTTGGTGTTAAAGCGCTCTCTGTATTTATTTGCATGGGTCTGGAAGTCCACCCATTGCTATTCAGACAGCGAACACACACACATACCGCTGGAAGGAAGGCCGGCAGGTCTATTGGCTCTCTTCCCGGTAGCTGTTCACGGGAGAGGCCGTCAGTTAGCGTTGAGGTGTTGGTATATTCCACCGGTGAGCAGTGTAGTCCACAGTAGTTGCACACACACACACACACACACACACACACACACGTCACACACACACACACACACACACACACACACACACACACACACAGACATACTCTAAAAGTATGTGACCTCATGTCTGGTGAGGAAGATACCAGTAAGACGTCTGGGAATGCCCATATATTACTTTTTTTATTTAATTTAATATCTTGTTATGGTTTACCACAAGATTCGATACTCCACCAAGATACCCATGTACCTGTGTAGATACTTCCTTAATGTTAACGAAGTCCACACCCACAACACCAGAGGGAGTGCAACGAACCATGTTCAACCCAGATTCGGCACAAACAAGGGACTAAATTCTTTTCGCTCCTATGCCACCAAAATGTGGAACGCCCTACCAACAGTCATTAAGACATGCGAATCCCTTGACTCCTTCAAAACCGCTCTCAAAGGGCACCTACGGATGGCTGCAATTCGAAACTGGCCCCCGTAAAATCTGAGAATATTGTCTCCACTCCTATATAGAGTGTATGCGCATGCATAAAGTGAATGAGAAATCGAGTGGCAAAGTGAGTTTAATGTCGTTTAACATCATTTAATGCAATCAGATAGGACTTTTCTGTTTGGATGTATGGGCTGTCAAGACCAGAAAGTCGTTTTTGCCACTCAGTAGGCGTTCCTGCATAACTTCCTGGTTTGATGATGATGTCACACGCATACCCTCTATTGCCTCATCGATTATTGATTGATCCAGCATTCCCAACACTGCTTATCTCCTCTCCTCGGTTACAGGAACTTCCATTGTTGGGTGGAGTCGTGGATGAACAGAGAAGACCTCCCAGTAGGAAATGATGGCTGGCAGGTTCTGGACCCCACTCCTCAGGAACGGAGTGAAGGTACTAGTGTTGCGTTGCTGCTTGCCTATCGGGCCTGGCTCTTTCGTCGACTGGTAACATATGCGCCTTGTTGATACAAGCATAGACATAAAGCTTAGATGGCTCAAGGCGGAGTCTCCGACGTAGTTTACCTGGCGACCATCTTGCTGGTGCTACAGTACAGTATGTTCTATGAAACTAAAATACTCATAACTTGCTCAAATGTTGACGGATTTACAAACAGGTTGGTTTATTACAAACGTTATCAACGTGGCTAGGATTCAGGATATCTGCTTAATGTTGTTTTTTTTATATGAACGTCATATAAAAGCATATAAGTATGCGGACGTCTCTGACATTTATAACAAACCAAACCATTTAGAAAACGGTTGACAATTGAGCAAGTTATAGTTATTTAAAAAGTACATGCCCCATAGACACATTGTTATGAGTGAGCGAGCTGCACCGAAGTAAGACGGCCGCCATGTAGCGACGTCGCTCTCCATTGGCCAGCAGCGCATTTAGCCTTTCTTATGTATATCTATGGATACGAGGTGCCGGGTTCGCCTCCCGGCCGAGGCTACATTGGTGGCAGCTGTGTGAATGGGTTCCTCCGTTCGTTCCTCGGTATTACAGACCAAGTTGAGCGTAATCCATAATATCACGTTACCTGCCTGGATGTGGAGGTCCCCCCAGTCGGTCAAGCCTAGCTCTTGGGTGGCGCGCATGGACATGCATCCAGGTGGGCGGCGGGGGGTGGGGGTCTGGGGACTCTAGGCTATTAGTCTTGTGTTGCGATACTAATATACCACTGCGCTGCATGCATTAAGGGCGGATGAAGTCTGGCGGCTGCGCCAGGCTAGGGGTGCTGCTTGCCTATCAGACCTGGCTCTTTAGCCAGCTGGTAACATATGATTGATTGAATACTTTATTAGACATACTGTAAATGTAAAAACAGCAACAGAGTACAGTCAAACACTTATTCCAAAAGGGATAGCAGTCTTGTTTCCATTTAGGCTCTATGTAATCAATTCATAGACATGACGAATTCAATATGCTCCTTGTTGATACGAGGTCCCCGGTTCACCTCCCAAACTTCTTCTTCCTTCAGAAGAACTCTCTTCAATTGTCCCCTGTTGTTTTAGTCAACTAAGGCCCCCATTTAGACAGTCACATCCAGTCAAATCTGATTCAAATCTTTGGCCCGACCATTCACACTGTACCACTGACCAGAATCAGATCACATCCAAATTGGAATTTGCTTAAATATGTCTAAAAAAGTCACATACAAGTCACATGGAATCTGAGCCCAATTCATTATTTCTTGTTACTTCATATGAAATGACATACATTTTCTCCTCTCCAGGTGTGTATTGCTGTGGCCCGTGCCCAGTGAAGGCCATTAAAGAGGGCGAGTTGGGAATGAAGTACGACGCTCCGTTTGTGTATGCTGAGGTGAACGCTGACATCATCCACTGGATTGTCAAAAGAGACGGCCAAAAGCAGCAGGTGTGCTTCTGTTTTAGTTGAACACTATCTTTTTTGTTGCATCAACACTAAATGATTCTACAAAATAAAACTAAACTAAATTAAGCAGAGAATATTGTTATAGCTAATGTTTGACAATTCTTTTAAGTATAGTTTGTTGATTACTTTTGACACAATGACTTTTATTTTACAGGTATTAATTAAAAGTCCTTAAATTGTCACTTTATAAATGTATACACTTATACTGTATGTAGGTTTGTTTACTGTTGATAAAACAATGTTGCACATTAAGCTAATCATCTAGGGACCTCCCAAAATAATTTGGGAGGTCTGGATATCCAGGGATGTATGGCTATCCAGGGATTGATGATGTACAGTATGGCTGGATGGTTTGGATGTATGGCTATTCGGGGTTTGATGAGGTCAGTGTCGTGGTCTTCATATATGGAGATCCAGGTGATGATAGTCAGCTCCACATATGGAGATCCATGTGTTGTACCAACTTGGTTCATTTGCTAGTCTGAGTTGTGTGGCGGCAACCACAGTGGTTAACATGAGACTGTCACAATATGCTCATATATTGACATTCCCATATATGGGCTTAAAGATGGAGTGCCGTGATTTTTTTCTCGTGTTTATGAGGTGACAATACTTTATTAGACCCCTTGGTGTGGTTATTGTGTGCAATGATGCACACATTTATGTAGGCATTTTTGTATTTAGGGTTTCTTCCTGGAGGCTGAAACCCTATTATATTTTATTTTATTCACGTTTTATTCGCGTTTTCAGGCCAGGTAGGGCGTAAAATGTGTGCTAATAATAAGGCCAGGCGGGGCCTCGGGCTACCCCAGTTAGGGCCGGACCTTAATATATGGGCATAACAGGGATTGTAGGCGTGGCGTCATGAGGCGTGACGTCACAAGGCGTAATGGACTGGCAACCATATATGGAGACGACTGACGGGTTTTGCAAGTTTTCATAGTAATCTGCGACCTTCGGTTGCAAGTTGCAACTACTACTACTAATGCTATGATATATAATTGGAACATTAATGCTCCTTTTTATTGTAGACCAGAGTGGACCAGACCAGCGTGGGACGGAACATCAGCACCAAGAGTGTTTACGGAGACTACAGAGAAGATGTCACCCACCTTTACAAATACCCTGAAGGTTTGTTGGAATCGTTCACCAAAGGGATATTTAAGAAAATTGGGTTATTTCATCATCTACATAGGCTTATGTGAACACCCCAGACAGTTTTTAAGTTGCTCAATTCAGTATATAATATACAGATATTTGATATACATTTTGGCTGCCACGCAAGCCTTCCTATACAAACCCATTGTAACTTCTAACTCCATTTTAACCATGTTAGATTCATTGAAAACACCCGACCTAGGTTATTGCCCTCCTAATACGTGGAGTTTTTTCAATTACCTTTTTCATTTATTTTGAATACCTTTTGCAGATCTACAAGCTCATAGCACGGCACTCAGTGCTGCGCTACAAGCTTGTAGATCTGCTATTTTTGAAAAATTGTAAAAATGTGGCGCAAATCTTTTAATATAGTATATTCTTTCAGAGCAAACGTTTTTAACTCAAATCTTTGCTACTGGGGGGTCCCTGGAACAACATATTTTCAGATGGGGGTCCGCAGCCAAATACAGATCCTTGACATGAAAAAGGTTGAGATAGAAACAGAAAACTGTTTTTTAGACATTTTTTTTAGAATCGGCCTCAGGTCTAAATGGGTTTTCTTAAAAAGTTTCCTTTGTGTCTTCTCTACAGGCTCAAAGAAGGAGCGAGAGGTAAACGAGAAGGCGGGGCATCGGGTCAATGGCGTGGCACTGGCAGAACCAGGGCGCCTCCAGCTGTCAATCAAACGTGCCCAGGCTATATTTGGGACAGATTTTGACGTGATTGTTGAGGTATATAACAGATTGTAAAAAATGTCCTGGATGGATGGATGGATGAGTGAATTATGCTTTTTTATGAACTAATCATGAAAAACTGGGTTTAAAATGTAACTTTATTCTGTTTCAATATGTGATCAAAGACAGTATCATAACAAGAGCATCAACACCTACTCTATTTATATAAGCTGTCCTGTAGGTGGTGTAAAGCAGTGGTTCCCAAAGTAGGGTCCAGGGACCCCCAGGGGTCCGTGAGGGAGTTCCAGGGGGTCCCCAGCTAAATGATAGTTTGGAACCAAATGGACCCTTGTGGGTCTGTAACACTGAGAGTGTACAAATGGAACCAAATGGACCCGTTAGGGTCAGAGTTAAATTAACATTGATTTTACAATATAAATCGGGGGTCCTAGAGCTAGAAATTCCATTAAATGGGGGTCCAAAGACTAATGCATGTCAAACTAGGGGTCCTTGAAATTAAACAGGTTGAGAAAATGAGAATCAACTGCTAGAGCCATAAAAATCTTCTCTTATGGGGGTTCCTGGCATATCTTTTCAAATGCGGGCTAATTAGTGTCAATTTGGGGGTCCTTGACCTGAAAAAGTTTGGGAACCACTGGTGTAAAGTAGCTAAATACATTTACTTAAGTACTGTACAATTTTTAGGTGCTTTACCTGCAGTGTTTTAAATTTCCAATATTTTTACTCTTTTACTTTTACTACACTACATTTATTTGAAACTTTAGTTACAAGTTACATACGTTAACCACTTCAGCTCTATACCTGTACATTTCAGTCATTTGAAAATAGCCGATCTACAACCTCACAATGTGTCGCGACGCATTGTGAGATTGTAGATCTGCAATTTTCAAAATATGTTTTATACATTTTATATTTTTACTTTCTACTTTTGATACTTCAAGTAGATTTGTACTTTTTGTATGTAAGTACATTTTTAATTATTTTCCAATACGTTTTACTTGTAATGTATTTTCTACATTGCAGTATTGATACTTTTACTTAAGTAAAGTAATTTTGGTTGGTTCTTCTGTCACCAAGGTGAAGAACGCAGGTAGCCAGGAAACCAAAGCTCAGCTCACTCTGCTGTCTACGGCTGTCACGTACAACTCTGTCCACCGGGGGGAGTGCCAACGAAGAACAGTCAGCGTCACGGTGCCAACACAAACAGGTAAACAGTAGAGATACTCTGCAGGGTTTCAGTGTTGACTTCGTCGACTAAGATGAAAGATTACCGACTACCTTTTTTCACTGACGAAAACTGAGACTGAGACAGCGGCGCAAATGCCACTGAACGGCTAGGCGCCGCCGAAGAATCCGCCCCCAGCTCATGGTCAAAACTCACTGTATGACCAACTGAAAATAGCCTATTCTATATAAAATGTACAACATCATCATCTCCTGGGCAGTTTTCAGGAGGGGAGAGGTTTCGCATGTTTTAAACATGTAGTATATATATTATTGTAGCCTACATATTATTTGCAAAGCTTCTATCAGAGCACCTACATGTGACGTCACGTTGCAGGGGACCCCCCCACTCATTTGGAGGGGACAAATGTGACGTTGGCAGGGGACTTGACCCCCCCATCCCCCACCCATTTGCGCCTATGGACTGAGACTAAATCTACTGACAGCCTATGGTCAACAAATTAAAACTAAACTAAAATCATGTCATAGGGAGTGACAATTTGGAGAAGAGATCCAGTAGAAATTAATATAATTGCGTTTCAGTGTTGCACTCTGAAAATAGCAGATCTACAAGAATACAACCATAGGCAATTTTTGGCTCTCCTAGCAAGGGGGGGGGGGAAGAAAATATTTGCGACACCGCCCGACCTGCTCGGCGCAATTATTAGTATTTATTTATCTAGATTGGCTATTTTCAGCATGCAACAACGTGTCAAATCAACCATTGTGATGCCATCAAGACCAGACAAAATACATTTTAGTAGACTAAAATGTGACTAAAACTAAATTAAATTTTAGTCAAAACTCAAAAGACAATAACTAAAACTACATAAAAACGTGATACCTGTATGCTACTCCTATAGAGGGTATGCGCATGCATAAAGTCAATCAGATAGGACCTTTCTGTTTGAATGTATGGGCTGTCAAGGCCAGAAAGTAGTTTTTTGCCGCTCAGTAGGCGTTCCCGCATAACTTCCGGAAGTTCCGGGTATGATGATGATGTCATGCGCATATACTCTACTATTAGGTGTAGGATACTTACTTTATTAATTACATAATTACATAATTATTACTACATAATTACTTACATAATTACTTTATTACACTTTCTCCTCCCATTATGTGTTTAATAACTGTGTGTGTGTGTGTGTGTGTGTGTGTGTGTGTGTGTGTGTGTGTGTGTGTGTGTGTGTGTGTGTGTGTGTGTGTGTGTGTGTGTGTGTGTGTTTGTGTGTGTGTGTGTGTGTGTGTGTGTGTTCCAACGCCTAGCCCACAAGGAGGTACTGCGTCTGCGTTATGCCCACTACGCGGCGTGCGTGTCAGAGCACCATGTGCTGAGGGTGGTGGCACTTCTACAAGCTCCAGGCCAGAACAAACCCGTCCTCGAAGAGGCCAACATCCCACTCATTATGCCAGAACTCCATGTTCAGGTGTGTACATTTTAAACTAATGTTCTATGGTTGTCATTCACTAGATTAATAAATAAATCCTTTTAGTTACTTTGTAGATTTAGATTATTATTACAAAACATACAGACGGAATAGTAAATAATGTCAAACCCGTGAAAGCCACGCCTCTGTCGTGGTCAAAACAGTAGTAGTGGCATATGTACGGATCTTTGGGTTTTCTAGTCGTGTATGTATGGAATTGCAATTCCGTACATAGGCCTATGTAGCCTACTGTACGTATTTCTGTGAGATCAGGCTGGTTGCACACACACCCTAACTCTGTCCTCCCCTTTCAGGTTCCCGGGAAGGTCATTCAACATGAAGAAGCAACGGCATACATCTCCTTCAGAAATCCCCTGCCAATCACGCTGAAAGGAGGCGTATTCACTGTCGAGGGGGCGGGACTACTGTCTGCTAGAGAGATCCCTGTCATGTAAGTAACTAACTGACCGGCACGTACAGAGGGCGTGGCTTTTGGGGCTTGAGCCCCTGCCCTTTTGCCTCAAGTGCCCCTTTCCCCACAAAAGAAAATGGCAGGCTGTATAAAAACTTAAAAAGTAATCAATATTATGTATTTTAATGTTTACATTGTAATGAGCATATTGCTTATTTTACTGTCCAATGACATGGCCCAAGTTATTGTGGAACATCTTGCTCCATTAGCATTTGACATCCAATGTAGGCCCACATTTCTGGTGTGAAATGGCACGAGGGACGGAAGTCACGGAACCCGCAAAAAGACCACCCACACATGTGCCCTTTTCTTGGGTTTGCCAGCTCAGTGCTCTATGCACAGCCCTGCTAGCCTAGGACACAATTGGAATCATTAGCATCAACCATGTTAATCACGTATGAAGCAGAAAGAATCACTTTCAGTGCACAGCCTGGCAGGCGCATGTTCCAGTGTTTGCCTTTACATCAGAAGTGAAGATTTCCCCCTAACAAAGGGAGAAGAGTACCTCTGATTGTTCCCATGTCCCATTTTAAGGTTCTCCCATAAGGATGTTTCATAACACATTGTCATTACCGGTAATCTATCTAGCAGGACTGTCTGAATATTAAGGATTTTCCAATGGAATAATCATGTATTTATGTTGTGTGTATACGTGAGTCAGAGATTGTACATTATGTGGATGTTTGTGATTGTATACCAAATTTCCTTATGTAACCAGAGGCTATAGATACACACTAGACGGACCACAGACTTATTAAAATATACAATCTTTATTAGAAAATACAAAATATAAAATATAGATGTATTACGAGCAATTCATCACAAAGTTAATCATAAAAGTAGAGACAGATTAAATCACACAAGAACATATTTATCTTTCCCTATTACCAATAAAACCTACTCGGACTAGTTACAGGTTTAGTATGTGGCTAAAGCAGTGACAACACGTGACTACTGACTCGGGAACACATCTGTACAGGAAATGGAAATGAAGACAATGAATATACACCATGAACCCGTTACCATACAAAATGAATACATATAGCTGGGCTATCAATATATAAACTAAGGACTCACCAAAGACAAACTGCTACAGCTGTAGCCCTAGAACGGCTCTTGTTGTTTCATACAGTATACAGTATTTCACATACAGAGCCATAGAGCGGTCCTACTTAATTTCTGGTCGCGTTCCAAATTGGCGGCCTAAATGTGATAAATGCTCCGTTTGTACTCACCCATTAAATAATTCCAAAGACGTGGAGTAAAATATGGTCCTCTAGTTTTATATCTATGTGAAAGTTCTATTGTATTTAGTCAATTATCTCCACTTTTTCACGAGATGCACACGGACGTCTTTCTCTCCGGGCAAAGGGGCCCGGAATGATCGCTGGACTGATTTTACGAATACGTCCTGTTTACCGCAGACGTCATCACCAATTGACCAGGGAAACACAAAAGTTTGGGTCACACAATTGGCCTTGCGATAGGTGCTGGGTAATTAATCACACCACCTGCCAATTGTGTGACCCAAACTTTTCTAGGGCTACTACAGCTGAGCACACGTCAATGAACACATAGAGAACCACATATGGTCGTAAGGCTCATTCATAGTCTGGATTTTTGGTGGTGAGGTGACCACCACTCCGGTGGTGAGCTGACCACCGTTGCTGAAATAACGTTGAGCGGTGGTGAGTAAAAACAGAGAGAAGGGCTGGGACGGTGGCGGTGGTTTGCTCTTCACCGCGGCTCGTGATGTCATGTTGTAGAGCAGGAGTAGACCTGGTGAGACGTAGGAGGGGCCCGGACAGGAGGCAACCCACAGAGCCCCTGCCCCCTCCACATGCCAGAATTGTACCTCTCAGTCCCGGCATAGTAGTTCCGGAGTGGTTCCAACGGATTGTGCGGCCCTGTCTTTCCCTAGTGGGTCTGATCGAGGGTAGCTATTGGGACGTAAGTCGGGACTTGATCACCCCGGCTTGGTCACCCGAGTGAGGGGTATGATGTTCGCGAGACCCGAAACCCTGATGACCTTGGGATACATCACTGAGGATACGTCCCAGTTGCATCCATGCGATGTATTTTCGTTCCGAGAAGTAAAATTGTTGAAAATTGGAAATACTTAAAAGGAAAATTTAAAAGAAAAAAAAGAAGGAAAAAAATGAAAATATATACCGGTAGTTACTTTACACCACTGCAGGTGTGTGACCCTTATGCAGGATTAATTGTAATTTTCCTTTCCTCCTCTCTCCATGTCTTTTTCAGTGATCACATTGCTCCAGGTCAGGAGGTGAAAATCAACATGTCCTTCAAGCCCAGGAGGACAGGCATGACGAAGCTGATGGTGGACTTTGACTCAGACAAGCTGAAGGATGTGAAGGGGGTTGCCACCCTTGTTGTCCACAGAAGGAAATACAACATACACATGTACTATTGATATCGGATGACGAGGTTAGATCCAGCGGAAGCGGGTGGTTAGATCAGTGCTTCCCAAACAGTGTGGGTCATAGTCTCGCAGACATTCTTTTATGGGTCCCTTGTTTTATTTCCTACATTTAGTTTTTTAATTATTTCAAAACATTTTGAATAAACATTCCCAAAAAAGGAAAATTAGTCATGAATTCAAAACCAAAGTCAATTAAAATTCAGTAATTTCATGAAGAAATAAAAATAAAAGAAAATCCATGAATTAGAAAACAAATGTTTATTTTTTTATTTTTTAGAATCGGCCTCAATCAAAGTAGTGAAAATCTAGCCTTGCGTAGCCAGCCTTTATCTGCCTTTGTAATGCATATTGCCATGCAGTGCAGTGCAGTGGTATATTAGTATGCGAGGCTAGTGAAAATCTACAAGCTCACAACGCTTGTAGATCTGCTATTTTCCGGACGAATGTCTAATTTCTCTTTTGGGTCACGGGCTAAAAGGTTTCGGAACCACTGGGTTAGGTGATGTGTAAACGTCTGTGTCTGTAGGGAAGGGATTAGCCACTTCGGTTGAGTGCCAGAAGTGGTGATCCTGGAGTCTGGACTTTAAACTTTTTTGCACTGTCTCTATTCGCATTATCACTAAGATGGGGAAAGCATTATCGTACACAATTATAACTAAGCAGCACTATTTGTAAACAAAGAATCATTTTGCATATACTACTGTCCAAATTTATTTCCGTACGTAATTTATGCAATACCATGCCGATGTGAAAGTTGTGAAACATGCCATATACTTTACATTAAAAATCAGTTTTCTAAAAAAAGAAAAAAAGCAGTTGTAAGAAAAATGTATGCTTTTGATTCTGTGAAGTTGCCTAAACTGAAATAAAAACAAAGTTAAAAAAAAAAAATCAGTTTTCACAAATATTTTTTTTGTCTGACATCTATCTATAAATGCACCACATGTCTGTACGTGTGTGTGTACGTCTGTAATCCACGTGACTCGAGAACCGTTTGCCCCACCGACTTCAAATTCGACACACGCGTTCCACACCCCCTGCAGGGAGTGCAGTGCCCAGTGTCGAGTCGGTCGGACCCACGGTTGTCCAGAACCGCCACAAAAACATCTGCCCAGGCCCTGATCAGCCTTATATCTCCATATATGGAGCTGGCCTGTTCTGACATCACAATACTTCATATTTGGGCATGCCTGACACAGAACTCCATATATAGGAATAAAGGGACACAAACAGATAGAGAAATCTCCATGACCCTGACAAAGACCTTTTGGTCGAAAACGCGTTTGAGGGGCGCTGTCCCCTCCTATATACAGGTTTAATGTTTGTCTTTAGTTCAATTTGTTTTGTAAACGCCATTGACAATGAAGGGAAAATGTATGTCATGTGCCTCATTACATCATATTGTCTCTTTATTGTATGGTGTTAATGTTTGTGTTGGCACTGTTTGTTTTACATCGCCATTACATCACCTAATCAACATGAGTTAGACTTTAATATTAGCACCCCTCACTTCACACGGGTGTGATTTTTATTTGCCTTGCTCATCAATAAATTATATTAATCTTTTTTCACCAAAGACGGAGTGCCTTGTATTCCCTTTTTTCTTTGCAATTCTGCAATTTACACCTTTGGGAATTAAGCAGTATAGAACTTGAAGGAAAGATACCTTTTTTGTCTATAGAGAAATCTCCATATATGGGCATAAAAGGGACACAGACAGATGGGTGGAACGGGTACTCTTGACACAGGTACAACATGTATTGCGCATTGTGTGCATGGATCACCAACTTCCATCGTTATCGACTCTGTGCTCTACAGCCGGGCACCTGTCTAGTTAATGTAAAAATTGGTATTAGTATGCTTAAGTTGTAAACTGGTTGGTCAGATCCTGAGATCGGAGGAAAACTGCTTTGATGTCTGAATCAGCTTGTTAAATGAGGTTTTTTTTGTATTATTTAATATTAAACTGTTCATTTCCACAGATCAGCAAAACATTGACCACATCACTGATATGACATGTCAAGCACATAATTTGTATGCATTATTTACATTCCGGTAAAAAAAAATGCATCAGTATTCATGTAACATTTTTATACGGTAGACACAAAAAACATTCTACTACAAGAGGCAAGTCTCAGCTTTCTGACGGTGGTGGGGCTTCCCTCCGCACGGCTTTGGCCAAAGCCTGTTGGATGACAGGGTACAGTCTGTAGCATCCCTCGATGCAGGTCCGAACTCCCGCCGTCACCGTCTCCTCCCTCATTTCCCCGTCCGACTGTAGCCCGGATATCTGATTCAAACTGGGGAGGAACGCAACGGTCAGACTGCCTTGGTTTTCATCAGCGCTGCTCGAACTGCAGCCGGTTTCGTCCAGGTAGGCAGGATCGATCACGTAAGACGCGCCATCCTGCCGGATGGAGCAGCCGAGAACCAGGTCGTACATTTCGATCCCTGCGTCCGCCAGGGCGAGGGACGCGCAGGTGATGGCGTGGGCCAGGACCGAACCGTTGTTCTCCAGAACCATCACGTTGACCTCGATCTGCGACCGGGGGTATTTGTGGAGGCACACGGCCGGCTGCAGACTCTCGAGCAGCATCAGTGAGAGGCCTTTCTCCTCGCTCCCCTGTATCCAAGAGCCCCTCTCAGGGCAGGAGAAGGGAGCGAACCGCATATCAGTCATCAACCTAGATGGAAACAGAGAAAGAACAGACAAGATATAGTTACAAAATCTGTTTGGTGAAGGTTCATTAATGACACCAGTCAATGTGTGCTTGTTGAAAAGGTTTACATGCTGTGATTTTGTTTTAAACACGCACATACGCGCGCGCCGTGCGTCAAAACGTACGACCTGGTTCTCGGCTGCTCTGCTCCGCGCGCACACACGCACAGCCCGCGCGCACACACGCACAGCCCCCCCCCCCCCCCCCCTCAAGGACCCCTGGGGGACCCCACTTTGGGAACAACTGCTTTAAAATACATTTTGATACCAATACTTTTGTACTTTTTAAGTACATTTTGAATTCCATTCAATGGGTAAAACATGCGAGAACTTTTTCCACCACTGGCTACGGCTACGCACATGCATTATCATCACAACATGATCAACCTACCTCCCACACTTCATATCAGTCTCGTCTTTGCGTTCCATCTCTCGTGGGCCATACACGCAGCACATTAGTTTGGTGTTTCCAGCTTCAATGTACGCGGATCCTTTTGCTTGGCTGATCAGCCCACAGCGCACGAACACGGGTCGCACATCAACCTGATCGCGCTGTCTGCCGTCCGTCGTCTTACCATCTGCGGCGGACGACGTTATCACGGGCTTGGGCCGAAAGAGGGAAAGGCTCTGTGACACCTCTGGTCCCCGCACTCTTTTAGTGTCAGTCGGCATCGTGGTACTGTAGTTTGAAGTTGTAATAATACTAATAATTCTTCAGAGATCCGCGATTCCGCGTGCTATGCTGTTCATGCTCAGTGCTCAAGAGTAAATGGCAGTGTTGCCAGATCTGAGATCTTGTGATAGAAACAAGCAAGCGAAAGAAAGAAAGAAAGAAAGAAAGAAAGAAAGAAAGAAAGAAAGAGAAACCACTCCACAAATAAGCAATTTAAATCTAAAAATTAGTAGTATTTTGTATTATTATTTATTAAACACAAATCTGGTGGTAGTACCTGGCACAAAACACTTTTCAGGTGGGTGGGGTGACTGGGGTCCGTGTGGAGTCATGGAGTGTGGACAAAATAACTAATTTAGAAACAAGACAAAAAAACTAACAATATACTTATTTAATATGCACAAACAACTTCACAGAAAAACAACCCCAATCTCGCTTATAATAAGCAGACATGGCAACACTGATAAATGGTCCACTGCCGAATGTGTCCCGATGAGAAACAGCACAAAGCGAAATAGTTCCGCCACCTGTGTCTAGCGTATAGTAGCTAGCCTGGCTAATAAGCCAGACTAATATCACACAACACTGTCGCGGTATATGGTAGGCAACTTTTTTTTGCCAACGGCTGATTCGGTCTGGTTTATTAACCAGGCTATATAGTAGCAGGCACGTGTGCACTGCCACGTGTGCACTGCCACCTGCTGGATACTATAAATGTGTCAAAAGGGTAGGCCTACAATACTTCAATAAATGGCGGACAAAGTACTCACATTTCCATCTCTTTATTGGCACACCAAAAAGGAACGCTTACGCGTTTCGGCTATGCGCCTTCATCAGCAGAGCATAAAGTATCCAGTCAATCAATCTGACATCCCTCTGTGTGATATCACAAGGCACTCATGGTGGTTACTTCTCCTATGCCACAAAAAAATCAGACCCGTCTGAAGTGAGTGGTGCTGTACTGTACTGTACTGTACTGTACTGTACTGTACTGTACTGTACTGTACTGTACTGTACTGTACTGTACTGTACTCCTCCCTGGCATGTGTGTGTCTGTGTCTGTGTGTTAGGCTGTGCAACAGTGACACTAAGTTGGTGGTGAACAAACGCTATAATGCTATTTTCGTGCTCAGACACAGCCATGGACACAGGGACACGACAGACAAACAGTTAAAGCGCCCCTTCCCCTTTACTGTAAATATTATTATTTGGATAACTGTTTATATGATGTTTTTAGTAGCCTACTATATATTTCATGTCATTAAATGTTTCGATAAAAAGTGTATCTTTGAAAAACAAAGAAAAGGTCCCACACACTGTCAGACACTTGCCAAAATGTTGCTCTTTATTAGGTCGACGTTTCGTCGATTAGACCTTCCTATGTTTTTCAAAGATACCCTTTTTTATGTATGCTCCATTGCCCTACGCACCTGTCACTAGCCTTCTGAGGTGTGCATCGGCCTTTTGCTAAATATTAAATGTTTCGATGAATTGAGTATGACGGACTCCAATAGAAACAAGGCATAGGCTTTCATGGGTTTAAATCTTAGCAGACCTTGTATTGAACTGTATAGGCTGCCTACATTTCTGTCTATTGTCTGTGGCTATGCCAAAGGTATTTTAAAGCAAAGGTTAAAGTTATGGAAGAACATGTAGGGTACATGATTTGAATGAAAGTTAAGTAGCCCAAATCACAAGACCTTAAATTGCAGATCTTTGCCTACACCTATATCATTTACAATAGGCCTATAAATCTTTTTGTCTTTTATTGCCGATTTATTGGCCAGGTCTCTCTTGAAAGAGTTTAATCTCAAGAGACCAACCCATAGTTAGCCCAAAGTCAAGTGCAAGAGCTAAATGCAACCAGTATGGGAAAAAATGGACAGAACAACCAAAGTCACTAATGAGGGCAATAATAATGCAAAAGACGAGGACACAAGCAAAAATGTATTGCAGTCATCATTACTAAAAAGAAAGAAGAAGAAAAAACGTCACGTACTTGTAATCTCTGTCTTATTCTAAAACAAACAGTTGAACAAATAACAGTCTGATCTGTCAGCTAAATCTATTGTAAGGCATTAAGGCACTAACACTGTCATTTCTCTGTGCATATGTATGCCTACTAGTTTCCTACTTATTTTCAAGTTTAGGTGAGAAACAAATTATGAAATTGTCAGTAAATGATCACAGGACATTGTGTAAAAGTGATCTCTCTATGCCCAAGAACAGCAAGAATGATACACAAACACAATAGAGGATGCTTCATATATTATTCACATTATGTGGAGATAGCTATTAGCTGTTCAGGCACTTTATATAGCAATTGTCCAAAAGCATTCCATTGACAATTAAGCAAGTGAAACAATCATTAAAGCAGCACTATGTAACTTTCCTCTTATACCCTGGATTTGAACCTGGTTTACTGCACAAGTGCTATAGCCTAGAGCCTGCCTGCTTGCTCAGAGGATGAATTGAATCTTGACCATCAGGTCAAAATTGGTGTCAGATCCTGTGTCGAGGTGAGACATGACCTTTGACACAATCTAAATGTCTCATTAGAAGAACAGGGAGACAAATATTATATTGTATACTCTAACATACAGATTGGACAGATTTTATTCATAGAAAAAAGTTAAATAGGGCTGCTTTAACACTAACATTTGTTATACAGACAATTGGAAATTCATTTGAAATAACTTAAAAAATAATTTAAACTGTAAGAAATAGCACTTTGACTATGATCTATGTAGCAAGTTATGTGCAAGTTCAACTTCATTATGGAATGTCTGATGAAAACAGCACGAAAGCTACAAATCACCGTTCTTTTCATTTAGTATCAGGATCAAGGACTTAAAACAATTGTGTATAGGGACAAATCTCACCCATGTACTGCGGCCCTTGTCACTGCCAAACTCGGAGCTATGCCACCTTCCCTAACTCCCCAAATGTAGTCCTACACCTGCCATGTTGGGAACCAACACAAGTGTTTCATTATTGTTATTGTGAATTAATGCATGGGACCCGAATGGAAACAAGACCGCAAGGTCTTTCTTCGGTGCTGTCATTTTGGACCAAACATGCTTTACTATAACATGTACTGTTTGCATTTTATTGTCTAATAAAATTATCAATCAATCAATTCAATGCAGGAACAAATTGAAACACCTGTGTTGGTCCCCAACATGGGAGGTATAGGACTTGAAACTCATGAATACATGCAGGCACCGTCACCAACCAGTAGACGTCACTAGTGCAGCAACATGACACAATCCTCGTTGGTTTCCCACCTTTCCCGCCCATTTGCAATTCTTGATTAATCTTAAACACAAAATAGTCTCATGATACTTTCAGGAAAACTGGGCTATTATTTTGTGATGCATTTTTTCATGCAACGGTACAAAGAATAAAAGATAACATGAGTGAATGTAGAAGTGAATCTCATCACCCTTGTGTATATGTCATGCATTGTGTCACAGAAGGGCAATGTTTTAAGGCAGTGTGAATGACAAATTGATATACTGATTTGTTCGAGTGAGAGTGGGTTATATACACGTGGATATAGATATATTATAACTCCCAATCACATTATGATGGCCTGAATATGGGGTAAACAAGGTAATCCCAAACATACAGCCGATATATTGTTTAACACTGCTATTAAGCATGTGACACAATAATGCTGTGTCAACATGCATTTCCTCTCTGTGCCTTGAACTACGATAATAATAATAATCGTCATCTATGGGTATAAGCGTACCTATTACATGCATATTAATATGCACCATGAGACAGACTCTAATGTAAAATTCAACTCCACAAACCACTGTGCAGTGCACGCACACAGAATAATATACTTGACATGCACAGTGTTCCACATGCTGAATATCACAGTACCATAATATGTCAAGTACCATGCAGTTACATACATGTTAATAAAACAAGCGACTGTTGAAGAAAACAACAAGCTAGAATTGAAAATGGCATGGTCGTGTCTCAATGAAAAACCTCTTGCTTTCTTCAGAACCAGTCCTGACTTGTTGGCCCAAGAGGATCTATTTCTAAAAAAGGCTAGTTCTGATCATGTGTTAAATAAAAAATGTATTATTTATGAATCAAATACATACTTTACCACATTGGAAACAAGCCCTCAGGGTTTTTTGTGTTATCCTTTTAGCATTACTGGCGTAACTGTACCTGCTGTAATGTTTGTGTGCACTTTGTTAATAAAGTATTCAATCAATCAATCAAAGACCTACAAATTATAGGTAAGCCTTGATATAAATTATCTTTATACTTGAAGGAACCAAAGTCAACGGGCCATTTGCAAAATCATATTCCAGTTTAATCTGGCTCTTAAAACATCTACAGTATCTGCAAATTGTAAATCAATGTGATTTAAGATTATACTACTGCCTAAATGTAGACTTCCATACCCTTAAAAACCCTAAACACTTGTCGTGTAATACAGCTGGATATTGATTTCGTTTTTGTGTGCAATAATCAAAGAAACCCAGTATATGTAGACTTCACAGTACATACAGGGATGACTTGGAATCCAGAACAAATTTCCCTATGGGGACATTACATTATAACTTATCTTACTGTCTTTTTGTGTATAATATTATTAATATCCACCATCTACAGTACTACAACTAAGAATGTGCACTGGATAATATCGTGTTATGTGCTTCTGTTGCTGCCCTTTCAATCATGAGATTGTATAGAGATTCTCAATATGTAGTAAATCCATATTGTTGTTTCATAACCAACATAAAAACACAAAATCGAATATAGAACCTTGTAGCTTGTAGATTGCCAATTTTTGCTATTTGTCATACAACGAGCTTAGGTGGTTAAACCACTGGTCAGTGGTTAAACCAGTGACAACTGCTTTGATCTGTTATGTGTGTCCAATCTATCCAGGTTTGTTTTGAATTGTTTTTCAATCAGGTGTATCTGCTTGTGGTACAGGGCTGAGGCATTCCGTCCCCATGAGTTTTGTGTCATTTTTGAAACACACTAGTTGTTATAGGCTAAGTATTTGAAACTGAAGGACACATTTCAGAGCTGTCATTATTCATTGCACCAACAGAATCCAGAGGGCTGCATTCTGTATAAGTTATGCACGGATTCCAGAACAAAACCATGGCGGACAGCAACACTCTCATCACATTTCTGCCCTTTCAGGACGGATCAGTGTTGTATACAAAGCAGACCAGATTACACACTCAAATTGGGTCCTTCTGTGTTAATGTTCATAGAGAGTGTTAAAAGTGACACTGAGAATTTCACTGTGTAATCTGGACATCATGACAAAAGATAAAAAATTATCAAATATAATTATTCTAATCTATAGACTTCATTCTGTAGACAAATTATAATACTCTGCTCTTTGTGGTATAAAAAACGTCTTAGTGATCAGTTTTGTGCTAATTATTATTGGTTTGTTGTTGTGTTTTGGAAGGGAGCCAACTGAAGTGATATTGTTCCCTGGGTTCCAGAAGTTCCATGTCAAGTCTCTTCTGTTCTTTGTCATTGTCAACGGTCCTGTACCCTAGCAACGACATAGCGCCCTTACACACTTCCTGGATCCGTTTGACCTTGTCGTGGGCCAATGTGGAACGCCACGCCTGCGAGACATCGGCAGCGTTCCGCGAGGTGATTTCAAACGCCTCTTTCTTGGTGCCTTTGCCTTTCCCGTGCGTCACCTTATAGATCCAATCCTGCAGCGGATCGGTCATTTCCAGCCCGACAAACTTATACATGGCCTTGATCTCCGTGAGCGGATCCTGCACCATGTCCTCATAGCGCACCATCTTGTAACGACCCTTCAGGAACTCTGGGGGTTTCAAGGTGGCCCTCTCGTGGATACGCACATGGCTGCGGCATATCTCCTGCATGACGCGGTACTGCGTGTCCGCAACGGAGGTGCCCCCCTGTTCCAGGACAATGGCGTTGTCTTTCATGAAGGCTTTGGCCGACTGCTCTCTTGACCGGACCACGGCACGTGGGTCCCTCACCAAGTGAATGATTCGGAGGTCCAGCGTGGGGTCTTGGAGGAGCGGATAGAGCGACTCCAGCTCGAGGAAACGCACCTCTTTCAACACCACGTGGCTGTAGGTGTGACAGGCGCTGGCCGCTGCCTGCAGCCCCCTGGAACTGCACCGCTTACGGCACTCTGTCTCGTTGCTGAACTGGGGCCGCGGCGTGAGAGAGCAGGCCGGCGGGGAGCACAGAGCGCGGCTGTGGCTCCACATGAACAAGGTGGACATGTTATGCAGCTCCGGCATATACGCCTCCATTGTGGAAAGGTCACACTGAAACACGCTCCGTATGAGGTCACGCACCGCCATCCGGAGGGCCCGGGCACCGGGCTTCTGCAACGTGGTCCACACGTGCCAGCCGGGCTCCATCAGATAGAAGACCGACGGATGCTGGCTGAACACCTGGCCCAAGAAAGAGGAGCCTGATCGCCATGAGGATAGCAGCAGTACGTGAACCTTGCCCTGGGGAGGCTCGGAGCCGCAGGGACTGAGCTGAACGTACCATCCGAAGAGCAGCACTACGGCCGCTCCCTGCAGGATCACCAGGACAACCACGGTGGGAGGGCCCAGTCTGCAGCGAGGCATGATGCTCGCCGTGTCAATCCCTCTGGCTCTGTTGTATCTGTGGGTGTGAGCTCTCACAGCTGTTGGTGCTTGGGCTGGATGGATTCCTCCCTGGTTCTTCTGGGTTAGTGTCGGTCTCTCTCTCTCTCTCTCTCTGGAGCTGTGTATCTGCTCTGCGGCACAAAATGTATAAGGGTTTAGCATTAGAAAGAAGAGGGAGGGTGGGAGGCAACGGATGGAGGGAGGGGTATATGTTAAATAACTAACATGTGTGTTCCTGAAATGTTCTTGCAGTACCCCTATAGATGTGCAGTTCCATGACCAGATCAGTCTAGTCTAGAGACCGACCCTTTATGCGATGTAATGTATTTATATTGTAATCACTGAGGGGATTACAAAGTTTGGGTCAAAAGGTAACACATGACATTGTGAATGATCTCATCATGCACTATGCTTGCATTACCACAAACACAAAGTAACATTCACACCATGTGCTGAATTGAGACAATACAACAGCAAGTTGCTATTGTATTGTAGAACAATACAATCAACTATTTACTGAATTGCTATTAGCAACTCAGTAAAAATCTGCAGTCCTAGACATTAGAATAGTGTTTTAACAGGCAGGAAAAGGAGTGAGGGAACACACTGTACTGCATGGTAACTGACATAATGTATAGCCATATGTGGACACTCAACATCTGGAATTACTGTAAGGACTCTATTACAGTCTGAGGAGGGGGAGCAGTCCATTGTGTATTTTGTGTGTGTGTGTGTGTGTGTGTGTGTGTGTGTGTGTGTGTGTGTGTGTGTGTGTGTGTGTGTGTGTGTGTGTGTGTGTGTGTGTGTGCATGTGTGCATGTGTGCATGCGTGCGTGCGTGAGAGAGACAGAGAGTGAGGGAGACAGTAAGAGAACAAATGTATTCAATGATTCAAGTTGATGTGGCAATATCTGGCACAACAATATAATAAAAACCAAATGTAAATACAGGTTCAAATCTGAGTGGAAACCTGAGTGTGGACTTGTGTGTAACATGTGTCAGGAATCTCAGGATGTACACTAGTGTAAAGTATAGAGAATTCTGAATAACTTTATAGGTGTGGAAATTAAACAAAGATCTTATATAGAGACAATAGGATCGAAAATGTAGCAGAAGGCTGGTCAATTTATTGTCATTGTAACACGTACAACTAAATTAAAAGTGCCAACAACCGATCAGTGCATCAAATCACTAAAATATATAGCAGTAAGACGCCCATGAGGGTGAAGTGGCACTCCTCCTGTTAATTGCACAAACCCCTATTATTGCCCTATAACATGCATTGCACTATAAAAACATGTATTGCAGCTATTATTAGACAAACCCCTATATGTACATAGGTACCTTTTTTGAGCGGTGCCTAACCGCTCCATTATGTAGCAATGTGTGTATGTCCTGGCTGTGTCTGTCCCTGTGTCTGTATGTCCGAGCACGGAAAGCTGCAACACGGTAATTCTGTCATTTCTCTACCGTAATCGGACACGGGGAGGCTCGCCGGAACCGGGCCAGCCCCTTGGGCACGTTCCTGGGGGTCTGGACGTTCCTTGGGGTCTGGATGTCACTTCACTCGTTTTGATTGTATTGTTGTATTGTTTGTTGATTGTATTGTTCCTTTTGTTTTGCTTTGGCAATGTAAACGTATGTTTTGTCATGCCAATAAAGCTATTTGAATTGAATTGAGTATATAGATGGATGAGTGAAAGCAACACAAAGCCTACAGCCAGAGGGACAAAGTTAAAAAGAAAAGAAAGTTACACTTTGAATGATTATATGCGCGCCGACTGTTTAGACACTGCTGAGGTGATCCATGAGCGCCGACTGTTTAGATCACTGCTGAGTTAATCCGGCTGCTTATTGAGCAAGTCCTAACAGGGACGCCTTACCTCCAGCCCTCAGGACATCTACAACATACACAACAAACATCATGACAGCTCTCCCTCCGTTTCTCTCTGCCGTTTCCTGTTCTTTGTCTATATAGCCTCTTCTCACCTCTTCACACATCCTCTCTCATTCTCACCCACTGTCATCTCTCTCTCTCTCTTCTTCTCCCTGTCTTCTGTTACACATTCTCTGTCTCTGCAGCAGTGTTGCCAAAAGGCTTATTTCCCGCAACTTTTGGCTTGTTTTTTTCTAGAGTTGGGGGGGGGGGGGGGGCTTGTTTTAAAAACACTGTGGCTTCTTTGGCAAATCGATCAAGCCAACACATATAAAATATACTATAATTCCCCATAGGGATAGGGGGGGGTCCCATTGAGGGGGATTGAGTGACAGAATCGGTCTGGTGTCTCTACTTATTAAGCCCTGGCTAAAGTATGTGTAGACCTACATAGTAAATAGAATGATATATGCATCTAATCTATTTTTTGGGGGATATATGGCATTATGGCATATTATTGGGCTTGTTTTTTGAGGTGAGATTTGGCTTTATTTCTCATGCAAGGTTTGGCTTGTTTTTGGAGGTGGGTTGGATTATTTCTCTCACGAGAGTTGGCAACACTGGTCTCTGCAGTAGCTTAAGTTGCCCAGCCAAAAGATTCTATTTTGTATCCATCTGTTCTGTCTCGTCCTGCAAGAGGAACATGAAAGGTTGTTTATCATAGCACAACCAAATCTAAAAAAAAGTCTGTGTTGAATTAAAATATATAAAAAGTGGATATTTGGCCACTTCCAGATCATGTCATCATGTCAGTCTCCTTTTGACAATATCGAGACAAAGGTATGCCTTTGGTGGGATAAAGGGAAATGCAACACTTTCAACTTGTGTTTCTGTAGAGTAAACTTAGGTAGACATGTCTTCCACAGCATTTAAAAAAAAGAATATTAACAAAGTCTCTGAGGAATAGACTACTAGACACATCTGATCTGACTAATAGACACATGTTTCCTTGCAACACTATATTATGCAGTCAACGTGAAAGTCGTGAATGCACCATTTGGCCTAAACCGGCTTATTTTATTCGTTCGTTTGTGACATTTGTAATGAATTTGTAGGCTGTCAAGTAATTAATTCGGCAAAATAGCTACTGTATCGAGTGTATTTTCACTATACAATATGGGAGAATCGCAAATATGTAAACAGCATTTCTCTCCCATTCTGGCTTTCCATTGTCGTTGTCCCAGCGACCCCCCTCCCCCCCATTCAATTAATCGCTAGTCGTTTACATTTATATAAGTTTTATGTAAACGTAGGCTTATTAAAAAAACACGTATGAATCCAAACAAGAAATGAATTTCTCTGTAATGTGGCACACGTGCGTTCGCTCCTTCATCGGGTCCATCGGAAAGGAAACGTAAACCAAAAGTCCCCATGAAAGTAGCCTAAAGAAAAAAGTATTTAGTCTTGGCTCAGTGGATGGCTGGCCACAGTGCCACTCTGTTTGCAGCTTCTGTGTTATTTCGTTGGAAGCCTACGGTCTTACCTTAACGCCGGTGTTGCCTGGCGACAGACCACATATCCAATGGAGAACTCTTCAAAATCCCTTAGTGGGGGGGGATCACTTGAGGTGAATCCTCCCGACAGAACCGCTATCTCCAGTGTCCGTTTGTGTACAAAGAGGACTTTTTTTTAAGACGTGGCCATCGGTATAGTGGCTGGCAGTGGGATGGGCGGGGGACAGCAGCAGGGGTGAAACGGAGGGGTGGCATTTCGGCAGGCGGGACCTGAGGCGTTTCTCAGCCAAATGCCCCAGCAGGAGGGAGGCATAATTACGCAGAAAGGGAGAAAGCAGCGGAGACTCAAATGGATTGCGTAAAAGGACGCGCTGCGTTTACGCACAAAGATTGATAACAGTTTATGTTTATGACATGATCTGACACGTCCATCGTTTGTGGCAACTGGCAAGTTCCTTATGTGTGTGGTTGTGTAGCCACAGCCACACACATAAGGGAAATAAACTATATAACATTCTTACAGGTGTTAATTATAAATTACTTTTAATTTGTCCTGAGAAACAATGCAATATGGTATTAGCGTAATTATACTATGAATCATGCCTTAGGCTTACTGCAGCCATATAGCCATCCATGTCGAGAATTCTTTAGTTTTGGTTTGTTTTTAAGGAAACAATACTTTAATAGCCCAGAGACTATGTAAACAAAAATACACCTAGTGACCTAGAATGCATTATGTGAACAATAGGTCTACTCTACATCAAAGGCTAAATGCAATGGAAAACTACTTATAGTACATAGCCTATTGAATATGCACTTTTGTTTTGGTTCCAGTATCAAATAGTTAAGTTTACTTAAGCATATTGTTTTCTGGTTGGTAGGATGCACCTGGTTCCTGAATGACACAGATCATATCCTGCGTTTACCGCCTTAGGCAGTTAATCCACTGAGACTGGTCTGGTGAAGGCTTGGGTGAATCAGCAGAGAGGAGACCAGTGGATGACATTGTCATGGTGTAGCCTACTGAGTTGGGAACACATAGTTATGCACATGGAAACAAGCCCTCAGGGCTTTTTGTGTTATCCTTTTAGCACTATATATAAAATATATAATAAACTGTTAATAAAGTATTCAGTCAATCACAAATAGTGGTTGCGTTTGATGGGTATTTTCTTACCTTATGATTTATTGTTTCATATTTTATGTTCACATCTTATTACTATGTTAAAAAAGACCTTGTAAATCTTCTTGTATCTGGTGAACAGGACTGCCCTGTCACACAGTGATGTCATATCAATATTTGCGTGTGTATTAATTCCACTATCAGCTGTCGCCCACTCCAGATTGTCATTGTCATTATACCAAAAGGGAAATAAGATTAAATGGAGAAACATGGAAAACAACCCGACAACAACCTTGCTCTTAAAGATGAGGATAAACATACACTCTCACCCTATGAGATAAATGGACAACAACAGAATCCTAATCACGGAACGTGATTAAAGTCGAAAACAGGATTCAGACCATCGGACGCCCATGACAGCCTGATGACATCTTACACTAATGGGACCTTTCAACCTATTGAAATGTGACAGCTGAATCCTAATCAATGTTTTTCAGTATATATGTTTGTGCAAAATGATATGTTGACATTCAGAGCACTTAGGAGAATTCTCTCTCCTCTATCCTTTACCCTTGTACACACTCGGAATCTGAAGAAAGAAACTAAAGAAATCTGAGAATTACTTTAAGAACTTGTGTCTTGTGTCAAAAACTCCTTTCAGGTTTTTTTACATTACTCTAAGTTCATCTTTTGTGTTTTGATACCTGGTGTTCTCACTTTTCCAGTGAAGTCTTATAAGGTCGAGGTATTTGCTATCTTGGCTATTTTCATAGCCTCAGCTATAAATCTAACAGCGTTGCCTATTTCTCATTTTGTTGAAATTCTATTGAGAATTGTATAGTCCTATTGACAGTGGTGTGGCTTTCAGTGGAGACAGGGCGTGACCGTTACTAAACAGTCTGGCTGAAATTTACTGCCATGCCCAATGAATAAATGAGCTAATTCACTGGTACTGGTCCAGAACTGGAGAAAACAGCTTTTTGTGTCATTGCACAAGTGAATAGCAAGTACACCCTGGGCGTACGTCACACTCAATGAATATCAATCCAATATGAGCATTGAGCAACTCCACCTTTTAACTTGCCATCCATTTTCCTATAGCTGGATGCCAGCATGTCATCCAAACCACTCTGTTATGTCCACAATATATAAAGTAGGTTGCCAGTGTTGACCTACAATATTTTCCATTTTCAATTCAGAAACAAATAATTCCCACACAGCAGTCAATTGTGAAAAAACACTTTTTCGATAGTTCTTCGCACCTGTATACTCTGAATTGCAAAAGTTAGTTTTTCTTAAATACTGAACAATATCTGCCAAGTGCCAACTACTTTCTGAATTTGAGAAGTGCCTATTATATTGTTTAACCAGAGTGCACGTGGTTCTAAGTTATTTTGTAAATCAGTCACATATTAACAAGGTAAATGACCATGTATGCTGTATGGGCGGTCATAGCTGAATATGGGCATTGGTCAGGCTCAGGCATATAGCTGAAGGAGTATAGAGAGGTCGCCTGGGAAACAGAAGGTCCCAGTTCCGGTCTATGTGTCCAAGTGTCCCTGAGCAAGAAACTTAACCCCTAACTGCTCCATGGGCACTCAATTCATGGCACTTGCCCACTGCTCCTAATATTAATACATTTCACATGTGCAAATTTATTGTGACAGAAATACCTCAATGTATATGTGAAATGTTCCTCAACATGTACTTTACAATCCCGCTGTCTGTAAACTGAAACCCATTAATACAAATGATTTTGAACATACCATGAAACTTTTCCGTGTCAAATTACAGGATTAAAAGATGACATACAAAATCTACAAATGTATACAAATTTATTCACCACAAAGTTAATTAATTAATCCTAAAGCTATGTACAAAAAATAATTGGGGGTAGGAGCATAGGAGCCAGTTTCCACTATGACTAAAAATAAAGAGGCCTGTATTACATGTTTTCTTTTCGGAATTCAAGCCTTATTTTCACTTGGTGATGAACATTATAATCACAAATAAATAATACTGATACAGACTAAAGAAATTCCTTTGTTGAGAGGTAAAGCTAGTGCAGCTTCTTGGTACTGAGGGCTGTACATGACTTGACTGTTATGCACGACTTGCGCATAACTACAGTACCATTAATGAGGGCTAAACAGGGCTAAATGAGGGCTAAACATTAAACACTCTTCCTCGTGTAATCACCCTTCCATCTATGACTATGACTAAGCACCCTGTACTAGTAAGTAAAATGATGCATTAGGGCTTGGCAATATGGACAAAATCAAATATAATAATATTTTTGACTAAATACCTTGATATTGATATTGTGATATCAATATTGTGGTGATAGTATTCAATTCTTCAAAATGTATGAGCATATAGATTGGCTATTTTCACTATCTTTGACAATCTTGACTATTTTCTAGTACAAAATAGAGCGTGAAAACCGGAAAGGACAACACTTATGATATTGCACTATTCAAAATCGCAGACAATACCTAGTCTCGTATAATAATAGCGATATATCGATATATTGCCCAGTCTGAATGTGTGATATTGTACTCCGGTGCTTTCGTGTGTACAAGCCAGGGAGTGGAACCAGCTCCACCACATCACTGGAGATGAGGCTTCACCAGTGGGATGGACATAGAGGGTACAACCTGGTTCTGAAAGACAAAGATCTGAATGCGGTTGAAAACCCAGAGGAAGATGAGCAGGACACTGACGTACTGGATCCAGGCAAACTTGATGGTCTCCCAGAACCCAGGTCTGTAGGTGGAGGTGTGGTTAAGGCCAACACTGTGCATGGGTTGCATATTAAGTAAACACGCTGGTTCACAAGGCACTGTGTGTGTGTTATAATTCTAACTTTAACCACTTAAACAGGGCTCTACATTTACCCTGCTCCTTTTTGTCTCCGCCAGGACGAAGGCGTGACAGAGATTATGTTTTGGAACCCCGTCCGTCCATCTGTGTGTCCGTCTGACTGTGAGCAGCTAATATCCGGCACCGTTGGCCCGATGGCAGCAAACTGTGCACGCACACTCCCTGGGTGCCAGAGCAGAACCTCTGACGCAATTCTTTTCAGATCGGCCTGTTATAGCGCAACCAGGAGGGCGATTTTTGCTAAACACTTTTTTTATATTACTCCTATAGATTTTATCCATACATCACGCAAGTCGGTACACACACACACACACACACACACACACACACACACACACACACACACACACACACACACACACACACACACACACACACACACACACACACACACACACACACACACACACACACACACACACACACACACCTATTAATTAAAGGATATCTAATCACTTCCATAGGGTAGCGGATGTGTGCGTTGAGCTGGAAGGGAGCACCAGCAGCTCTTCCCACAGTCCACACTGGACTTGGACAGGACAGCATTGTGGTCACTGTGGGAGGGAGAGGACAATAAAGTATACAGTATATGAATTAACTATTAGAGAATGAATGGGGGGGGGGGGGGTCCGGGGAGAGATAATTAGAAGTACCCTCCTGACTTCCGTGGTGCCATGAACTATTGCTGTGCTGGATTTGTTGACAGAATTCAGCGGTTCCCAAACGTTTTTGGCCATGCACCCCCTGTTACGTCCCGACCTAGCTGACACACCCTCCCACATGGAAATATAAATTGCATAATCTATATAGAGACATATATTTCCTATTTATCCACATATATGCACATATATGACATATATGTATGCAGGATAGGCTATATTCTGCATATACTTGCCATATATTGGCAAAATATGTTAATATATTTAAAATAAAACCATAGCACCACCATTAGACATTTCATGTCGCGCACCCGCTAGAAGGCACTCGCACACCACAAGGGGTGCACGCACCACAGTTTGGGAACCACTGTGTTAGTTGAAACTCTGTGCTCTCCTAGTAGGAGCCATTTCTGATAGAGCTGGCTCTGGACCTTGAACCTTGAGTATTATCCTCTCTTGGAGAAAATGTTTTTGCCTAAATTACCACCTGGAAGCTGCAGACTGGTTGTTGCCTGATATCGGCTTTCGGAATGTTGAAAACAATGTTGATAAAGAATTATTTTCATGTTACGTTGGCCAGCGAGAGGTAACTCTGCTAGTTGACTATACATCTTGGACTCTGGAGGAAGTGATCGTCACCGAAGGCAGTACTCCTGTCCAGTGGGGACGTTGTCATGGCGACGGGCTGATAAGGACACTGATGGTGGATATAATGTCATTTGATTTAACCTGCTTTGTTTTTACTTGCGCAAGCAGAGCGTGTAAGTACTGTATGTATTTCAGCTTTCAAAAAATTTCAAAAATATTTCAAATAGCAGCTCAAAAAGCGGCACATTGTGAGGTTGTAGATCACCTATTCTATTTCAGCTGTTTTTGAAAAATCTTGAAATGATAAAATAGGCCATAGGAAAAGACAACTTGTGTCATTATCCTGATATAACAAAATCCCAAATCCCAGACAATATAGTCTCATTGCAATATCTACTGTATATTATATCAAGATTCAATGTTTCTTTACTGTTACATCTTGTGTGCATAACAATATTACATTGAATCTGTTTAAATGTTAATAGTCTTACTCTTACTATACTGTATGCTTGTGTATAAAATGTTATGAAACTAACCTTTAACAAGAGTATTGCTTACTTGTATGAAGACTATGTTTGGGGTGGTAACAACTCGTCCTATGGTATTATGTTCCTATGTTCATTCACTCAGTAATACGGTACAATACGGTACAGAAATAACAACTCACAGTTTCTATCCTGATATGCTCCAATTATGTTGACGAGATCATATGCACTTGCGAAGGGGCTGGAACCATCAATCACAGAAACCTTGACCACAAAGAACAGATGAACAATTCATAATAATGACCACCATTACCAGGCCGCTTTGTCTATGGTGCCAACTGCCAGACATTAGCTGTTCACAGACGGACAAGCGGCACACACACACACACACACACACACACACACACACACACACACACACACACACACACACACACACACACACACACACACACACACACACACACACACACACACACACACACACACACACACACACACACACACACACACACACACACACACGGACAGACAGGGGTGAAAACATAGTCTCCTGCCTATCGTCCGGTGAAGCGCTCGTGTGTGCACGTGCGTGCGTATGCAACAAATTAGTAGATAAATAAGAAGTTAAGAACATAACATTCATCATGTCACAGATGTGATATTGTGTAATATGTTGTGGAAAATAGAAAATATAGAGGGATTCAATAATAGAGGGCATGTGCGTGACATCGTCATCATCATACCCGGAAGTTATGCGGGAACGCCTACTGGCTGGTACCCGGAAGTTATGTGGGAACGCCTACTGGCTGGCAAAAAACGACTTCCTGGCCTTGACAGCCCATACGACGATGTTAAACTCACTTTGCCAATCACTTTGCCACTCACTTTATGCATGCACATACCCTCTATAAGTCTATATATACACTACACACGTGACATTTTTAAAACGACAAAATGATGGGATCATCATCTCACATTGTAAACAGTGTACAGCCCTCGATGAGGCAGAGGCGTCCTCTGCTGAAGTCTCAAATCTCCACTGATGAACAGCTGAGCACCAGGAACAGAGGAAGAGTGCTGAACGTAGGCCAGAGTCTGCATCACCACCGTGGACATTCTCTATTGAAACACACATCGGATTCTTTTACTTGCTGTTGACTTCAGGATATCAGGATCTGAAATGTTGTTCCTTTAGTTTAACTCATTAAAGGAGAATTCCATACTAAAAGGCTTTCTTACCTTTCTTTGTAGTTGTTACGTCCCCACCAAAGAGGTCCAGGTGTTATTTTGTGCAAAAGCTCCTTATTGGATATTTCCCCTACCATAAGCCCTAAATGAATTGCATTGAATTGAATGGGAATTGAATGGGGCTATGGGGTGTTGTGCTAATTCGCTTATTTTTTTTTTGTATATATCCTCTCTTCATAATGTAAATAATATCCCAAGCGGCACACTTTACTACTTATTTCGATGGAAATAAGCGAATGAGCATAACACCCCATAGCCCCATTGAATTCCCATTCAATTCAATGCAATTCATTGAGGGCTTATGGTAGGGGAAATAGTTTTTGCACAAAAAAACACCTGGACCTCTTTGGTGGGGACGTAACGACTACAAAGAAAGGTAAGAAAGCCTTCTAGCATGGAATTCTCCTTTAAAACCGGGAAAGTATTATGTGTAATTTTAGATTTTTGCGTTGACTATTCAAAAACAGAAAATATAGTGTTTGAAATGTTTTAATCATTTTGAATTATGAAACGGGTGAGATTGAGAACTACTGATTTAGAAGAAGGTCTTAATGGGTTAAGCCCTCTTTTCAAAAGAAAAAATAAGAAATAAAAACTATGAAAACTATTTAAATTGCAAGAAACCTTTGCAGGTAAACGGTCAAAGGACCAGAGAGCACGTACAAAGAGCTGGTAGGAGAAGGTGAGCAGCAGTTGGACACTGTACACCTGCTCCTCTGGTTTCAGGGGTAGTTGCAGTTGAAAGACCAGACGGTCCAACTTTCCATCCTGGTTCTGGTCTTCCTCTCTCACCTATACAAATATCACACAATTTTGCACAAAACAAAGCACAAACATACATACAAGTACATGTATTCAAACATGATATACTTTGAGAAGTCCATCAAGAAAACAAAAACAGCAAGGTTGTTACGAAGTTTCTCAAACAACTCTATGGATGTGGATGTGCATATGTAGAAATATTAATTTAAAAAAGTGGTTCTTAAAGTGGGGTCCTGGGACCAGTTCCAGAGGATCCCCAGAAAAATGAGTTAATATATAGCTTCAAATTCAGTTTGACCCTATAGATCGGCAATATTGGAATAGTTTTACAAATATTTAAACATACACGTTTTGTGTGGGGGTTTCCTGGCACAAAATCTTTTCAGATGGGGGTCCGTGGCCAAATAAATAATAACTTGGGAGTCTGATTGACATAAAAGTTTTGAGAGCCACTGAATCAGAGTGACTAGCTGAGGCCAAGCCATCAACGACCTGTTGTATAATGAATCTGATCTATTTGCCACGAGGACCTCAACAGTTATTCAACCCTTGAAGCCATTATAAGGCTCTGAAACGGCAGTGGTGTGAATTTCAGGCCTAAGTAATAGAATCTTTTCTTACGGAGATGGAAGGGATCCGGAGGTTGGCTCCTTGCATGTTGTTAAAGTGTGGAAAGGTGCTCCAGGCAACGTAGTCTCCCTTGATGCTAGTTGCTGCGACGAGGAGACTCTGGTATTGAAACTTTACGACTGGCTGTTCCTCATAAGTACTCCTCTTCATCCAAAAACCTAAAACAAAGCAGCTTTAATAAGTTATCTGTAATTCTCCATCTCTCTACCATTCCCCATGACCCTACATGTCTTACTGTACTTTTGTGCTGTTCACATTTTTGACTAATAAAGTATTCAATCAATCAATCAATCAAAAGTACAGGGCTCCTAGTCCTACACATATTACTGTATGAAGAAAGAAAAACAGGTGCGCTTCGTATTAATAACTTAACTCATAAACCAACTAAGTGGAAAAAGCGGCACTCCAAAATAAAAGATGCAAGACTGGCTCAGATGCAATTTCTCATGTTTATTTGAGAACGCTGACGCTTTTCGGCAGTAGACTTCTTCAGAGCAGACTAAAAAGTCTGTATTATGTACTGTATATTAAAAAATTCCATACTTTTCAGGACTGAAATGTCCCAAATTCTCAGTAGATTTTTCAGAACATATTTGACATCATTAGTGCAAATAGCTAGATGATTTTTATGTAAATAAATGTTTTATAATATGTATTATTTAATCCAACTGTTATGTTAGAATCCGACTATGTTATGCACTACGGTTGAAAAAAAGAGAAAGTTGAACTTTTTATTTTTTTTATGACATGCCCAAAATATAGGGATGCTATGTTGAAAGCGAAGCCCAGACATTAGGCAATGCTAAAATAGTGAAATGAATGTTACAGAGTTTTTGTCATGTAAATTATCCCCTACATTAGGTTAACAGAAGTGGTGTTCATTTACAATTCACTAGGGAACTAGAAGAGAACTAAAGTCCATTCATTGGCTGCAGCAAAACATAAAACATCACAGACAAAAAAAACCTCAAAGAGGAAGTAAACTAACTGATGCAATCAATCAATTGTTTATTGTCAGTCTAGTCTTAGCTTATCATTTATTCAACAGCCATGGCAGCAGCAGCCAAATCAACCATTCAGCACACAATCACATGTACCTTGGCTCCTATAAGCAACCAAGAGAGGAGGGATGTAAGTGAGGCACAACACCACAATGACAAACAGGGTGGCTTTGGTGCAGACGCTGGTTTTGTAGCGAATCAAAGCCGGGTGAGAGTAGACTTCATAGAAAGCCATAACAAAAATTAACAGACGGTGGGTTACAAAAAACAAACAAAAATAAAAACGTTTTTCAAAACAAAATCAGCTTAGCTGCGACCACTGCTGCTCACCAGTCAAGCTAGCATGGATGCTAACTCCTGGTAGCAGAGGACTAGTGTGCGAGACTGCAAACGACGGACAAAAACAAAGTAACTCTGACAAACGAATGGCCATTTATCTACGGCCCGAAAGGTTTTAGTGCGCATTTGGACGGTTCGCCATGGAAACTGAGTTTCTTAGCTAAGCCGGGGCGAAGCCGCGCCATGTTCAGTCAGTCACTACTACTACTTCCTGACTGACTGTGCAGAAAATAGCAGACCTACAAACCCACACGGCGTCGCGTGGACAGCGCACTGCGGGCTTGTAGATCGGCTACTTTCGACGCGCCACACCGTGGTGCGGCGAAGTGGGCATTCTCTGGGATTTAGCGTCTATACGGTTGCCATGGCCGCCGCCGCCGCCAGTGTCGCTTAGCAACCAGAGCAAATCGAACAACTCTCTCTCCCCCTGCATGCAGTTTAGAAATGGTTTGACCAGAAATGACATCACCTCCCACTGCTAGAAGACAGACAGGACGCTCGAAGCTTCTGGTTGATGATAGGAATTGTTGACGTTTTGTTTTGATCTTCTCTTTATCTGGATCGCCGCTTAATTTCATCGACAGTGTCCGCTTTTGACTTTAATACTCTGCTTTACATTCTGACTGTAGCATCACGCCTCGGTGTGAGGGATCCAGCAAAAATGAAATGGATGTTTAAAGAGGATCATTCCCTCGGTAAAGGGATTTTGATTGTTATGAAACGTGCCGATGATACTGGCATGATGCATCATTCGTTCAGTCTATAGTTTCCTTTACTTCCTGTTTCGAGTTTGCAATGTCATCCTTGACTTGAGGTGCAGAATTGCATGCCAATTATCCGAGTCTTCGACAGACAGACAGCACAACCTGTTATCCATTCAGTATGGCTACATGGCTTTCATAAAACGCTATATGATGTGATGCTCTCCCTCCCTGTAACTTATTACAAATGTATCCCCCCTCAGATAATGGGAGGTCGTTGTAGTGTAACTTTGGCCCCTGACATATGATTTAATAAGTTTGCGTGCTGCCTCAGTGTTATTATGCATGGTTGCCTTGCTATAGCCTACTAAGCTAAAATAGAAATGTTGGTTCTTAATATAGGCCTGGCGATGTAAACTAAGATTACATTCCAGCAACACCAAGCCAAGTCTATCTAGCTATCTTTGCTTCTTTTTTCGAACTTGACTGTTAATTCTACAGTCTCTGCAGTGCAGAGATATTACCTAAAGTAGGCCTTGTATAGGGTAACGAGAGGGCATCTTGAACATTAATGGTTTTACCACACCTTATGCCATGCCCCAAAGGCCTTTCATCAGTCTGCCTACAGTGAATCTGATCTTGCTTATAGAGTTGGGGAGAGAAATTCATCTGCTGATCATCTGAAAAGAGCACTGATCAAATTCAGTTAATTTGAGTTTGTTGTTATCCTGGTAAGATTCATGTGGTTCTAACTTCTATCCCCGTTTCAGAAAGATGTTGGTGTGTCTACCTTTTATGCAGTGTTTGATCCTGTAAAGAAATCACTACTGTGTCTTATGCTTGGCTTATTTATTTGCATTAACACCTCAGGCAGCTCAGCTGAGAGACTCCAGTCAGTCCCAAGAGTCCTTGCTCATCCGATTAATCTCTGACTTCCTGTTTGTTCCCTGTCTCTCCCACAGAACACAGATGTGTGGAGTCAGCCAAAATACGCAACAAATACCCTGACAGAGTACCAGTGAGTAAGGGGGTAGTGGGGATGATGCAATGATGGAGTGAATGAGGAGTGAAGGTGGGAGGAAAAGGAAGGTATCATCATGAACAAAAGTATTATGAAAAGACGGTTACCCATTTTACTTCAGAAGTTTAGTGGGTATTATGGCCTTGTCTGTTGCGGCCTATGGGGAGGATTTCAGTGTAATATGGATTTTGGGGTTTTCTAGTAGTGTATGTACGGAATTGCCAATCTGTTATTTCACCGTGTTTGGGTGAGACCGGGTTGCAGCTTATGTGCATTTTGGTTTATATCTAAATCAAAAGATATTTACTTAAACAGAGCAAAACTCTCATCAAAATGCATCCACAGACCTGGTTAAAAGATGTTTTTTTTTGTTTATCAGTGTCACACGCACACATTGTCCCTGGAACTGAATCACTTTACAAACATATTAAAGCTACACCCCTTCCACTCATTTCTAAAGGCAGTCCAGACAAACTGTGCGGAATACCGCAAACTTTGAAAAGTAGCCATAGCCAATTCAGAATGGAATATGAAAAACCACACCTGTGTGAAGTGAGGGGCGCTCTTATGCTCTATTCAAGAGGATAAAAGCACCCCTCACTTCACACAGGAATGATTTTGCAATATGAAGCAATAGAGTATTGCTTCATTGTTAATGGGAATTTAATGTATTTAATGAATTTAATCTTTGTGTGTCCAGACATACGATATTAAAGGAATACTCAAATAAGATGAATACGGAATATACAATAAATCAATAATTATACAGGAATATACATTACATTTCCATTACAGTGAGTTTATGAAAATACCAAGTCATGTTATAGAACAGGGGTTCTCAACATTTTTGGCTGAGGACCCCTGGAAATTCTTTGGCCATGTCTCACGACCCCCACCCTGCCCCCCTCTCCACCCCCAATACAAATTGACCGCTACAATAACCTTAATAATAGAGAAAATACATCATAAATACAGAAACCAGATATAATCATTATAGAAAGTTTATGCATGTACTATGTGTACTATGTGAACTCTTAATTTCCATTTTCCAGCCATTCAGTTGCAGTTTTTTTTCTTCTTTTTAATAATCTGGGGATCCCCCACAATAATTTGGTGCCCCCCGAGGGATCGCGACCCCCAGGTTGAGAACCCCTGATTTTCTGATATTCTGATTTTGACAGTGACAGTTGTTACCATCACCCTGGTAAAAAGAAAAAGTCAGCTATGCGACAAATATTTCACACTCAGTTGTAGGAGCGTATGGTAGTCGAGAACTAGATTGGCACCTCTGACTTATAAAAGAGACGCATCCAACACGTGGACAACAGTAAGTGCTAAAACGCTTGCACTTAAGAAATGCCTCTTTGTATTGTGTACCGGGCTCTTTTGTGTTGATAATAATGTCCTGTTAACTTCATCCCTGTCCCGAGGCCTTCCTTCTGCACCTGTTTGTTTAATGGGAAGGGAACACAACTGGAAAGAATGGGACACTGAGACAACTGACACAGATGAGGGCTGTTACTTCCAACCCATTGTGTTTTTAAATAGTTTACCTTGGGTGAAGGAAATAAGTATGAGCAAAGATGATTTTGCATTGAGGTTATCCATTAATAAACTAAACCCACACTGACTTGTGAACCTGTACAGGATGTACTGTATGTACAAGGATGTACTGTATGTACAAGGATGTACTGTAGCAATAACACACAACCTTGAACCTTGAAAAGGCATGTCATAGAATACAGTAATACACTTTCCACTATAATGAAACTAAATGATATACTAGAAAGGTGAAACTTTGGGAAATTGCAAGTGTGGTTGCACTTGCACCGATGCGAGTGGTGTACGTGGACCTGAGGAATACGCTGGGAGGAATAGCGTTGGACTTTGAGGCCATGCGACGTGCCATTCGGAAGCTTGTAATTTCTACTGGCTATTGACTCCCTTGTTTCCACCTTTGTACGTCCGTCAATATGTGTGCGTCTATCTTCGTGACTGTGAGCACATAATCTCCAATCCGTGTGAAACCTTGCATGCATACTCCCAGTATAGGCCAAGGAAGAACCTCCACTCAAAATCTTTCCAATTGGCCTCTTGGTGCAGCTATAACAGGCCGGTTCATTTTTAAGATATTTAAGATTAGTAGCCAAATACAGTTTTTGCTACTATTTCTACAAAATTCACACAGTCCACATCATGTGGTCACAGAATTATTTTGATTCAAAAAAAGTTTTAGACAAAATGTGTAGTACTATTACGATAATACTACTACTAGTACTACACATTTTGTCTAAAACTCACACAAATCAGCAGACATTATCTGCTGATTTGTCATGTGAAAGATGATCAGATTTTCCATATTCTAGTTTATTTTGGTTGCCTCTGTGATTTTGTGTGCGCGCTTGCATGTACTGCTGCATGTTCACATTTGTATATTCCTGTGCCAGGTGATAGTGGAGAAGGTGTCTGGCTCACAGATAGTGGACATTGACAAGAGGAAGTACTTGGTGCCCTCTGATATCACAGTGGCCCAGTTCATGTGGATCATCAGGAAACGCATTCAGCTGCCCTCGGAGAAAGCCATCTTCCTCTTTGTGGACAAAACAGTCCCCCAGTCCAGGTGAGATGCATGGGAAGGAACACAATTTATTTTAAGTAGGTTCCAAGGGAGTTCAATCACCTGTTCCCTGTAATTGCCATTCACAAAATGTGCTTAGAAGTGATATCCAAGTCTATGGGCCCTATCTTGCGCAAACTCATTTGCCATTTTTTACTATTTTAAAACATTTACAAATAGTCCAACTAGCCAATCTACATTGACATGTTGTGAGCTATTTGAACTATTTTAAAATGTTTTAAAATAATAAAAAATGCCAAATAAGTTTTTAGCAAGATATAGCTGTTTATCTCCACAGAAAACATTAATTCATGCCATATTTTGTTAAGTGGCAGATCACATGTTGTAATGTGAGCTTTAAGGAACAACGACATGCATAAGCAGCCTAAGTTTGGGCAGGTGCTGAGCGACCAACAGTATAAGGAATAACTCAAATAAAAGGCACACTAAGGACTCCAATACGACTGTACCAAAGTTTCTCAGGAACAAAACATTTATGAAAATACATTGTTGTTCAAAACTGCCTCAAAATAATGGACAGGAATTGTGGCTTTTGTGCTTTATAAATGTGCAATTGTTGTTTTTCATCAATATCACTTCAACTAGGTACCATATCATTATCTAAGACAAAAAGTTTATGCTACATAAACAAGGTCACCATCGTCTAAACAAAACGTTTGTGCACGCAGCAGCAGTACTGGTAAAGGATCTTTTCATGCCTGTGAATTCATTTTCAGTACTGTCGATTCCAAACATGAAAACACACAAACTCTACTAACGGTCATGTTTGTTTTTATTATAGACTACATAAAACTCTTGTTTTTAATTGTGGTATCCTATTAATACTTAGTGGCTACAGTAAACCCCCTTTCCATTTCACGTGTAAGGGCGTACCTCTTTGTCCCTTCATCTCACTAACTAAAGAACAGGACACAGGAATTGTTAAACGGTGAAATCAATCTCCCTGTGAAACAGGATGAAGCCACTCCCATCTCCCACATTGACACTGATCAAAAATGCCCACGTGCTTTACAACTGTGCCTATGTGATGCACCGTAAACAATGCATAGAAAACAAACTATACTTTTTGTGGAAAAGATTGACTTACTGTATAGACTATAAAACACGATTCACTCATATTGTATACCACTTACAGAGGTATTAGCCTTATACTTGTCTCATAAGCATCCGATCAGGTGTCAATAGCTATTGGACAGTCATTGTCTTGGTGGAGGATCCACCTATAGACAGACCTATAGACAGGAGATACACCCTACAAATCATTGGAGGAGTGTGAATAGGGGCGGAAAGGCAATATACTGCGGCCACCGCTTCCTTTTAACTGTTCAGTTCAAGAATGTCTTATCTTATCAAGACTCATGTATCTCCCTACTCTGGTATCCTGTGTGTGTGTGTGTGTGTGTGTGTGTGTGTGTGTGTGTGTGTGTGTGTGTGTGTGTGTGTGTGTGTGTGTGTGTGTGTGTGTGTGTGTGTGTGTGTGTGTGTGTGTGTGTGTGTGTGTGTGTGTGTGTGTGTGTGTGTGTGTGTGTGTGTGTGTGTGTGTGTGCGCGCGTGTGCGTGCGTGCGCGCGTGTTCACAGCTATTGGTTATTAATATCTTGGGAACAGCAGTTATGTAGAATTCCAAAGACATTTGGGGACATCAGGGGACACTGGGTGCCACAGGTGCACCGTTTCACTACTCTGCACCGACCTTGGCACAGGAGTCTGCTGTGACAATAGTCACACCAGGGGCCACGTGTGAACCCCAGGGGCCATGTTAGGGGCCACAAGTGCGTGAATCTCGCTTGCGTCCGAGCATAGGCATGGTAACGTGAGTAATGTGCATGGCGATTCTCTCTGTGGAAGATATAGAAGATCTGTATGTATTTGGATTTCTGCTGACCGGGCTGAGCATTGGTCTTGTGTACCGAAGAATTGGAAAGTTGGCAGCGCTGAACGGAACCCCTAAGCTGCCTGCCATGGTGGTCGAGCTGGGCAGGGCAGTCGGGGAGATACATCGGAAGATGGACGTTTCCGTAGAACCCGCCATTAGACCGCAGGACTCGTGAGGCAACGTGACATGGCCTTCATTCCGGAAGATAACACGGGAACACACTTACACAGACACATGAGAATGAACTTTCCCATCGAACTTTGGCGCCTGCGGTATCTATCTATTTAACAACTTCCAAGTTAGTTACAAGGCTGCATTCTGTCGCACGTGCCAAGCTGTCATTCTCTTGTTGTATACCGGTGATTTATTTCTCAATCTCACCACGGAGTAACCTCGCGTCCCGACAGTCAAGACGGGCAGTGTCGGGTAGGCCAATCACAGGCAGGCAGGCGTTGCCATGCCTCAGCCATGCCTATGCTCGGACGCAAACGAGATTCACGCGCCACAGGTGCGTCGTTGCTCCAATCCTCACCAAACGTGTAGGGGGTCAGCCATGCAAATAGTCACACCACGGGCTGCCACGGCCTTAGGCACGACATTGTTCCAATACTCACCAAACATGGCACAAATGCTTTTCAGGGGTCTGCCACAACAATAGTCACACCAAAACATCTACATTGCACACATATGGGGTACTACAGCAGTGTTACAATGTAGCGGTCCAGTGCTATTTAATTTCTGTTGCACTCACTCACACTTTGCATAAGAGAACATCAGCTAAAAGCTTTACATACCGGTAATTGCCAAAGTGACAGTTTCATTATGAATGTTTATGTTACATATCTGTCAAATTCTAAAGGTGGGGTCACCAAAGAGCCTTTGAACACAGACACATGATCTCTGATCATCTGCTTTCTAATCCGTTGCAGTCTCACAATGGGCCAGCTGTATGACAAGGAGAAGGATGAGGATGGCTTCCTGTACGTGGCCTACAGTGGAGAGAACACCTTTGGTCTCCATGCCTTTTACACAACTCTGGAGTAATGCCATATTATATGCCTCTCTATCTGTCTCTCTGTCTTTCTCTCTCTCTCTCACACACACACACACACACACACACACACACACACACACACACACACACACACACACACACACACACACAGGGCCCAACATACAGTATATTGGTGGACCAATATCAGGCAATATTGGCCGTTAAAAGGTATGTTAATATTAGCATGTATTACACCAATAATTTACCAACATGAGATAAATTTCAGCACAATCACTCATAGATAATATTTTGATATCCACATTTTATCTAGACAACTGGGAGGGGGGGGGGGGGGGGGGTTCTAAGTAAACATGTTACCGTATACAATTCTATGTGAGTCTACAGAAGGCTGTTACTGTTCTTTATGGTTTTAAGTTTAGCTTCAAACCATAAATAGTTATCAAAGGCCACAGATTTTTAGACGTTAAATCGACTTCAGCCTTTTGGCCGGTTAGAACAATTACGCCTACATTATGCTTCATCGCACGACTGTCGTTCAGCAAAAATAACAGATTTTTGGCAAGCAACGGTCGTAACACAAAGTACAAATTACTTTAGGAAGATCAATTTCTCACGCTGCAATCATCACAGAAATTTGACAGATTAGGTGTCATCAATCTTCTCTTCCAACCATCAAGAGCAGCGTTGGACCAAAAAAAGCAAATCAACCAAAAAGAAACGAATACAAGTTTTGTTGGGCTCAAATCCACACAGACACATACAGATACACAACACGCGCCAATAGTTACACATTTCTCCTTTCCATCATACTAGATTTCCGTCAGCCAAGCTTGATTTTTATCTCCCCAAATGTGTGCAAGAAACCTCATGAAATCATTGCTCATGTTATGGATGCATTTTTATCATGTCATGTTTTGTCTGTATATTTGATTCCTTAGGCACAGTTTGAAAAAAAAAAGCGCATGTGAAGCAAGACAGCTCGCTCCTGCTCTCAAGGCAGTGAATAACAAGATTCAGCCGATTAACTGGTGGCATTAACTAGGGGTGCAACAGTTAATCTAACTAATAGATTGAATCGATTATTAAAAAATATATCGATTTGAATCAAACCGATTTTCTAAAATTGAGAAAACCGACGATCTTCAAGCTCACAATGCATTGCGATGCGATTTGTTATGAGCTTGGAGATATGCTATTTTCATTGTTGTTGCATGACTCTGTTGTACGATAGAGTATAAAATAGGGCTTAAGTGGTTAATCAAAGTAATCGATTTTGTGTATAATAAGAAATTTATTAGAATTTCTTCGCGTTGGTATATACAGTATATATAAAGAAATGCGCTTCTCGATTTTTCGATGAATCAAAAAAAGTTATATAGAGTAATCGCTAAGAAGATAATTGATAGTTGCAGCCCTAGTGTTAACCAGCTACTGCAGTGTGTCGCGTTGAGCACAGTGATGTAGCTTGTCAGAGTATGGGAGCACATCCAACGTCACCACAATACTATTTCATTCACATGGAACTGAAGCCGTCAGCAGAACACTTGGACAAGGTTTTATTTGATGGCATTGTACTATTATTATGGTATACTACGCCCAGCTAAGGTTTGCAGCCTCAATGTAATAAGGTGCTTATGCCTGTGCTAATAGTTTCACTAAGATTTTAATGACAATAAAAGACTACATTGATGGGGCGAGCCATAGATGGAAACAAAGCGGGTCTGTATAAACAATACACTGTCCCTCGAGGCCACCATCTGCCTACTGTCTGTACCTGCTCATTTCTAATGAGCAACACTTCAGGTTTAGTCTTACCCAGGAATTTTACAAGGCTTAAGTTTGACCACATAAATGCAGAATAGACATTCAGACCATTATATTGTCCTCCGTTTAGAGAGATTGACAAGTTGGCTAGAACGGCCTTGTTTGATTACTTTTTGCGCCATAAAACTGTTACAACATGTATGGGAATGACAACTGATAGTATTATGATTTGTGTAATATATTGATTGAATGCCATTATATACTGTTTTATTTCCTCCGTGTTGTTACATGTTTACTATGTCTTAAAGGAAAATGAATGATTAAACCATTTTAGATATTTCCAAAGGAAAGGTAGCTGGATGACCTGACCAATAAAAACTAAATGTAAAAGCATTCAAAGTTGTTGCTTTTTAAAGTATTTTATATCAAATGGACATTCACAATTGGAAGGAGATCCAGTGGTGGAAAAAGTTCTCACATTTCCTACTTGAGTAAAAGTATCAATACTTCAATGTAGAAATACAAGTGTCACGGGCCGCCACTCACCCTGGCTCGAACACCAATGGCCTTAACAAAAGGACAGGACAAAGTCAGGTCTCAAAATGCAATGAATTTTATTGTAAATTCACCTAAATGTGAGTTGGGTTCTATTCTTGCAAACAATAAGAGTAATACACATCACAGGAGAGTAGGAGAAGACAATAACCAAAAAACAGAGACTCGATTAAAATCCTAACCAAACAAATTAAAGTGATGTGCTGGCCAAACTCAAAAGTGGGGAGTCTGGTGAACCGGTACTTTGTACTTAGTTCACACAACTTTACACCACTGTCAATATCTAATGAAAACTTCACATAAATAACACAGTACCATATAATGACCAGGACTATTTTCCAGTACCTTCCACATTCAGAAATGTATTCCCACACAACCAGAACCCAGTTAGAACACACAGCACCGGATAATCTACTGAGCACAGAATGTTTTATTAAATTTATGTCAGTGACGCACATTTTGATTAAGAAAGCAAAAAGAGAAAGGCCTCTGGGCTGTGTGGGTACGTCAATAGCTTGACCCAGTGAAAGGAGAAAGAGCAGCATCACATACCAGAGAGACCAACAGAGAGGCCATTGTTCAAGATGTTATCACTTTGTCTCCGTTAGGCATTCTTATTAATGATGGCACTCCCTTCCTCATCAGCCTTTAGCTTCTAATATCATCCTTTACCTGCTTTCAAGACAAGAAACTGAAACTCATTGTTCACCGTTACGTGCCAGCGTTCTTTCAGGTGTCAGATGGACACATTGCAAAATGATAAAAGACTAATCTAAAACGGAAAGCTTATAGATTTAGAAACTGAAAGCAACAAAAAACATGAAGCTTTTATATTGTTCCTAAGAAGGAAGTAGGAGAGGGAGCCATTACAATGGGATTGAATAGACAATGTAGGCCACCGAGGTCTTCATCACTAACACCATGCTGCTCAACATTGATACAAGATAAAGATCAAATAAATCTTTATTTATTAGCATGGCATACACAGGCCATTGTTTTAAAGGACAATCTGCTGGTCCTACAAAATTGCACAATGCCGTTTCCTGTCTACAAGTAATACGAGATGTTCACATTATTATTTTTCAGGCTGCCAAGCAGCCTGGAAATCCAGACTCACAAGCGGTCTGGATTTGGACAGAAATGTCATGTCTGTGCCATTTTTGCACCCGTTAATATTCCGTTTGTGATGTCCCACTCATGTTATGGGGAATATGATCATCATCATCATACAACTACAGTAAATAGTTGCTGTCGGCAGAAACCTTGTATCTCCACATTCCGACTTTTGATGTTTTTTCGTAATTGAATGCCCTACGTACTTTGTCATGCCACAGTGAAGCAAAGAAAAGTATTAACAAGAGCTTTCATGAATAAATAATTACAGGATTGCAGGATCTTTTTTTCAACTCAATATAAAGACAATTAAGCATTACACTTGTTTACAAGAGGGTCCACCTTGTTCAATTCATCAAAACATTTAGAGACGTACAAATAGACACTTCTATATAGTCAAAGAACAGAACAGGAATTCATCATAAAGGAGGTAAAAAGGGAAAAGAAACATATACAGTGAGGGGGAAAAGGGGGAACAACAGGGTTTTAACTTGACAGAGAGACGAAATATAATATTATGCCGACTGTGTGACAAGATAAATGTGCAAACGATAACTGGCACAATGAATGGAGCTCCATATTGAGCACGGTGTGTCCAGCTGTGTTTATGTTCAGTGAAGAGCAGGGGGGTCTGTGGTCACAACAGGTTAGAAAACACCATGTCATCTGAGGACACTGACCAACGGTCAGCAACCTCTTTAAACAGCATGACTACACTGGGGATCCTCAGAATGTCTTTTCCCAAGTTCCCTTTCTTCAAAATCACTGCATGGTTCTTACAATTCATTTTCCCATCGAACACAATTTGTTGTAGACTAGTGCTATGTCTTCTGTCTCATTAGTTGTTACAAAATAGTAGTAGGGATATCAAATGTCTCCACAATGGACGAGCTAAATGTGTTTTCTGTTTGTCAGGGTACTGTTGTAGTTGTGTTTTCTGTTTGTCAGGGTACTGTTGTAGTTGTGTTTTCTGTTTGTCAGGGTACTGTTGTAGTTGTGGTACAACAAGTACAACCGCCTAAGAGGTAACGAAAGAAAAGGGAGTAACAGGCCATTTAGACCAAAAGACTTATTATTTTGGCAAACGAAACCGTCGTTCTACAGAAGTATAAATTAAGGTATGGAACTGCAAATCATAGTATGTGCATTCACTGTATTATATCACGATATATACGATATTTCTGAAAAGGCATATCGTGGAGACATTGTGTCATCTCGACGATATTCGTTACCATATCGCCCACCCCATGTTCGTATAGTCTTCATCGGTGCGCCACCGTTTGCTTTAGTCGAGGTGCGCCACCGTTTGCTTTAGTCGAGGTAAGCCACTGTTTGCTTTAGTCGAGGTGAGCCACCGTTTGCTTTAGTCGAGGTGAGCCACCGTTTGCTTTAGTCGAGGTGCGCCACCGTTTGCTTTAGTCGAGGTGCGCCACCGTTTGCTTTAGTTCGAGGTGCGCCACTGTTTGCTTTAGTCGAGTGGTGTTTCCCACCACACCCTGTAGTCATTGGAACTGCAGGAGACTCCGGTCACCGCGCGGCCACAGAGGGAACGCCTGGGTGAGGAGCTGCATCCAGGCTGCTTGGTAAAGGTGGGACGCCTGCTTATAATCCCAACAAGTCCGCAGCTCCTTCCCCCTATACGCACGCACACGCGAGCACACACGCGAGCACACACACACACACACACACACACACACACACACACACACACACAGAAGCGTTATTCACACAGACGTTTGTGGCAGCAAACAAGAGTATTGTTGTTGAGTATTGGTTATTTCAGGTATGCGTGGCTCTGAAAGAATAAACATGAGCAAGAGAGAGGCCTGGAAATCTGCAACATCAGCACCTCTGTCCGAATTCAGAAGACTGTGACTAAATAATGCACTAGTACCACTACTAGAAGACAACACCGGCTCTTTCCCAGTGGTGAAAAGCACTGGACTTTACTTGAGTATTTCCAATACTTTTACTTCTACTCCACTACATCTCGGATCCAAATAGTGTACTTTTATTAAATAATTGTAATTTGCCTATTTTAAAATAGAACAAGCTCTACAAGCTCACAACAGAAATGTTCTATTTAGTTTTTGTCATATTTTATCTGAAGAGTTTTAGTGATAGTCTAGTTTTATCCATCCATCTTCAACTGCTTATCCGTAGTCGGGTCGCGGGGGCAACAGCTCCGCCAGAGAGCTCCAGAGTAACTTCCTTCCTCCTGGGGGACCCCGAGGTGTTCCAAGGCCAGTTTTAGTTGAATTAAAAATAGTCGACTAAATCTACACCTGATTTAGTCGACTAAAATGCATTTTGGCAGGCCTCGATGGTGTCGTAATGCCTGATCTTATACTTGGTTGCATGCTGAAAATACGCGTTGCCGAACGTAGTCGACAAAATCAACACTGGTTACCACTGAGGATTTGACTGTGCTAAAATGAGTTTTTTTTTATCCCACGATTTTGTAACCCATTTTTCACCCCTGTGTCAATTATCTAATGTGATCCTGGGCTCTACACACCCTCCGCCAACCTAGTCCCCATATATGAGGGACATGGGGAGAGCAACGGACTTGAACTCATGCTTCCTTCATGCCTGAGTGTCCAAGTTGCTCCTTTACACCTGACAGGGGGGAGTTTCCCTGGTTGGACGTAGCGTGTGGATGGAACACGTTATTCCAACCAGTTCCTTTCCCCTCCATCAGGCGTCCCGGCTGGCCAGGGGGAGGCAGTTTAGAGACCAGGATTACTGCATGTTTTTTGTGAGGGTACCTACCCTAGGAGACACGGGGAGAACATGCAAACTCCACACAGAAAGGCCCTTTCGCTAACTAAGTATTTTGGAATGCAACTGTGCGTGAGAAGGAGGAGCTCCGGTTGGTTGACAAACAACTGCAGACAACAATGAATGAACACTTGGATTACGCAGAGTACAAAACCAAGCCATTCTGTTTATTTTAAATAGACGCGTGACAATTGAACTGGCCCACCTTGAGAAAAACACTATTGTAGTGTGTGTGTGTGTGTGTGTGTGTGTGTGTGTGTGTGTGTGTGTGTGTGTGTGTGCTTGCGCGTGCATGCTTGTGTGTGCAGTGGTGGAAAGTACATTTAGTACTGTACTTATGAGTACAATTTTGACATATTTCCAATTGTCAATACTTTTACTTCTACTCCACTACATCTCGGATCCAAACATTGTACTTTTACTCCACTACATTTATTTGATTTATTTGAAAACTTCAGTTACTAGTTACTTTGCAGATTTTCATTACAAAACATACATTAGGATTACATTAGATAATTGGTGAAAAAATGGGTTGAAAAATCATGGGGTAAAACATTTTTTAAAGAAAAGAAAATACATCTACAAGCTTCTGCTATTTTCTAAAGATTTTTATACATCTGAAAACTTGAAATGGGACATTTCTGCACAATACTTATGGTATTTTAAGTACATTTTGATGCCAAGACTTTTGTACTTTTACTCAAGTCAATGTTGAATTCCGGACTTTTGCCTGTAACAAAGTATCTCTACATTGCAGTATTGATACTTTTACTTGAGTAAAACATGCGAGTACTTTTTCCACCACTGTGTGTGTGTGTGTGTGTGTGTGTGTGAGTGTGTGTGTGTGTGTGTGTGTGTGTGCGCGCGCGCGCTGTATGTGTGTGTGTGTGTGTGCGTGTGTGTGTGTGTGTGTGTGTGTGTGTATTGTGGGGTTCCATTTATGAGACAGGGCTGAGCCAGGATCAGGTTATCTTCAGCAAAGCTGACACACAGAGGTACTACTGTTCTCCCACAGGAGAGGATCCTCAGCCATCAACGCAGACACGCACGCACACGCATAATAGTAGTGTGAGAAGGTGAGCCCATGAATGTGCACAGAGACACACAATGTGAGCAGTGCACAAACAGACGTGCCTGTGAAAACCAGCACAGGCACGTGTCTGTAAACATACAAGCATGCACATGATATCTGATGTCTTTTGCCAGGGAATGCCAGGAGGAGCCGAGAATCATCATCATAATGTCATAATTCAATTGTTCGCAAAACATAACTCATAAACAGCGGGATATTCTGGTATGATGCAATACCGCAACGCCAACTTCAACGGAAAGACAATGTATTAATCCCTCTTTCCGGGAAGCTGGCCGTTACACAGGACTGGAGTGTGCCATTTAGCAGACCACGCAAACTAGTTTTAAAACGTTCTTAGTACTCAACTCTCTCCGCTCAGTCCAATGAACCTACTTAGTAGCCCAGTGAAGAATTACCTTTTTATCCTAACTACACAAATGTAGACAAGTACCAGTATCTCTGGATCAGGTTGTTAAATGAGAATGGTGCGAAATGTTTGACTCGACTTTACTCCTATTCATTAATGTGTTGTATTACATGGCTCTATATTATGAATAGTACTGTAATTACTATACAATCTCCATGTCTCTTCCGCTCTTTATAAACAGAAAATGCATATTTATTTATCCAAAAGATATCACTTGCAAGACCTTTCTTTTACTAGGGCCTTCAAATACAGTACTTTTCTACCAGACCGAAGGCAAGTGACCTTTTCACTTTTGGAAAATAATATTGAAGGAACAGTTAACTGGTTAATGTGTGTACCGTCACTTTAGATTAAAAGCATAATTTTGTTTCCCCAGGCAGCGCTGGTTGGCAGGTATCAATACACTTTTAGACCGACATGTTTGTGCCAGTGTGGGTGAGATTTAATTCTTGATCGCCTCTTGTCTTGACTGTGTAATATGGGCCGATATGCTCGATAACAGGCTGGACAAGCCCAAGGCTCGGGTATCGATACATTTCTTATCGAGTTCGTAATGAGCTCCGGTTTCCAGCTTCATTACCTGAGAGAGTCGGGTACAAGTGATGGGTCTGTGGCAGCCACTAGAGACAGGAAGGTATGGAACAACTCCACCTTACAGAGAAGAGACCTGCGCACGCACGCACGCACGCACGCACGCGCACACGTACACACAGTCCCACACACACACACACACACACACACACACACACACACACACACACACACACACACTTGAGTCAAAGTATACTCCTGGTCAAATATTAAAACTACAAGTGAACTGTCAAATAATATAAATAGTAGTAATGACAATATTTTCACTCCATTTGAAATAGACCTCAAGTGGTTTTATTCTTGTACCTTTTCCCTTTGTGTAAATGTAGCGGTTAGGTATGTCAATTATCGATTAATTCATGAAATGATAACCATATCGATTGATTAAGCTGTGTTTTTTATTTTTATCAGATAATCTTAGTTTCCCTTAAAGTCTAATATAACAATCTACATTTTGCTGATATACAGAAAGAATACAAAAGGCATATTATATTCCTTAATCAAATATTTTTTGACCATTACATGGTCAGGGCCAGGCAATGGCATCTTTGTATGAGGAATACAGTGAAATAAAAAGTGCACTGTCTTGTCCGTCACATCGCATGCAAAAGCAGTGGCTACCAAGGATCCAAAAATACAAAAATAAAGAACAGATACTCAGAAAAGGTACTCAATATGCTCAACATGCTGAATGATGCCATTGTTGTGTGGTGGTTGTGTGCAATGTCATGAAAAGCAAGATGAGCTGTGAAGGTGGAGTCTATAGTGTACCATCATGTTTTTAATATATGTGAAGGTGGAGTCTATAGTGTACCATCATGTTTTTATTTAATATATGTGAAATATGTATCAAAACAATCACTGCATGTTGTCCTTACCTTGCTTTAGCTGTACCAAGGCTCTTCTTGGTGGCACCGTGCTTGTAGCCATTGGCAGTGACATCTAGTGGTTGATCAGGTACATTACACCAGCTGATCGCTAGAACAGAAAAGTCTTTACTATGTATTGCATATCATAAACATTTCAAACCAGTTATAATGATCTTTTCTATTATTATACCAAAAACATTACGCCTGAGTGTTTGAAGTTACAAACATTTAACACTGTGTTCAAACGGAACGGTGTTCTAAATATAGATCCCACGATTTTGTAACCCATTTTTCACCCGGTGCCAATTACCTAAACTGTAATCCTGGACGCTACTCTCCCTCTGCCAACCTGGGGAGAGCCCCGAACTGAGCTCATGCTGCATGAAGAGTGAGCAGGCCGCTTCTTATCACCTGACAGGGGGGAGTTTCCCTGGTAGGATGTAGCGCGTGGAAGGAACGCGTTATTCCAACCAGTACCTTTTCCCTCCATCAGGCACCCCGGCTGGCCAGGGGGAGGCAGTTTAGAGACCAGGATTACTGCATGTTTTTTGTGAGGGTACCTACCCTAGGGGACACGGGGAGAACATGCAAACTCCACACAGAAAGGCCCTTTCGCCAACCCCGCCTCTGGTATGGGCACTGATGACGCGGAGGAGAGGACACGCCGCCAGCGCCCACGGCGTCCCGAGCGGGAATCGAACCCAGGACCTTCTAGCTGTGAGGCGACAGCACTACCAACTGGGCACAGTCGGTAGTGCTGTCGGTAGGCCCTCTGGAGTGAGTGTGGAAATATAGTGGCCCTCTGGAGTGAGTGTTGAAATATAGTGGCCCTCTCCATCGTCAAAGTTGCCCACCCCTTTCCCAGAGTACAATTTTGATGAGGGGAGAGTCCAGTACTCTACCTGCTCCACAGGGGGAGATCCGGCCCTGCCCTGCCCGGTGCGAGAGCTCAGTCTGGGCCTGGCTGCAGGGGAACTCCAGGCTGGACTGAAACACCTCCACGGGACGCACTGAGAACCCAGCCGGGAGGTCTGACACATGGGAGCACCTGCACAACATGCACAGTAGACAGCTGAGCCTCAGTTAACCCATTTATATAAGGACGATTCTACAAATGTCTTCTAAAGTCCTATATAGCAAACAGTGGTGTTAGAATTATATGTATTTGGTTGCCGAATCTCCATCTCAAAATATTTTGTTCCAGGGACCCCCAGAAGCAAAGATTTGAGTTAAAAACCTTCACTGGGAAAGAACATACGGTATTCAAATATTTGCGCCACATTTTGATGATTTTTCGAAAAGAAATCCCCAAAACATAAGTATAAATATGGAGATACAATGACAATGTCAATCAGTGTGTTCAGGTTTCGGTACCCAGCATTGCCCGGGTAATTGCATGGGTGATCCCTCAAACTCTCCCTGCCTGTATCTCTCTCTCTCTCTGTCTCTCTCTCTCTCTCTCTCGCTGATCGAGTGAGCTCTGGTTTAACATCACACAACTATCTAACTATATCTAATCCAAAGAGGGTGTGTTTTGCATTCATAGAAATCACAATAGATTGTGCATTGCACCGGATTCTCACATAGCCATCGGAAAAACCTCATAGAGAAGCCCACCTGTTGACGATGGCTCTTTGCATGACTTCACGGCTGTAGGGACACTTTCCAACCACAACGGCACTGAAATAGAGTCCCTCTTGCAGGTAGTGGGAGAGCAACGCACCCTGGAAACCCAGCACGCCCCAGCGAGCCATTTTGTCACTGCAGGACAGGGACAGAGTGGGCTCCCCGCGTCCCGGCTTCACCCGAAGAACGCCGGCACTGTGGTACCCCGCGCCCGGTAGGAGAGGGTCTGCTGGGCCACCCGGGACACACTTAGCCCCCGTTCTGCAGATGTCCGGCGGGGTCTGTGAACTCTCCACGGTATGATAAGGCTCGTTCAGGTCCGCGCGTGGCCCGATGTTACCCTCCGAATGTTCCGTTGACGTTTGTGAGACGTTGTTTGCGGGCGATACTGTAACGCGACTTTGCTTCGCTGTGTCTGTACCAGAGACCTCCGGCTGTGTCGCATCTCCTCTGCTCTCCGGGTCCGTTCCTTCGGATTGCCTCTCCTCCGGACAGCGAAGCTTAGTGCTCCTCCCGTCGGTCAGCTCCTCCTCGGCTTTTCGCTTCAGGGATCCTCCCACGCTGGCGTCTGTCACTTCGCCGCTGCTTTTAGGGGCCTCCCGTGAGATGACTGGAGGGCAGGGTTGGGATTGGCTGTCAGTCAAAGGGATGATGGAGGCGTCACCACCTGATAATACATAAAAGATGATTTGGCGTGTTGGTTTATATGGCATTAAATGGGGGAAAACCATATTCGCTCTACAGCAACACACGTCCACTGCAATGGTCTCCAGTGCTGGGAAACATTGACTTCCCATCACAAACATTAACTTCTACCAGCAGGTAAAAACCATCACCTTGGTCATACTGATTATTATGCAAGCCAAAGAAACATTGGACGATTATAATAAAATCAAATGACTGAGAACTAAAAAACATCGCTAGGATGCAACTGGGACGTATCATCAGTGATGTATCCCAAGGTCATCGGGGTTTCGGGTCTTCCAACATCATACCCCTCACTCGGGTGACCCAGCCGGGGTGACCAAGTCCCGACTTACGTCCCAGTAGCTGCCCTCGATCAGTCCCTTAGGGAAAAACCAGGGACACACAATCCGCTGCTCCAGAACTACTCTGCCGGTACTGGGCGTGCCATCCGGCGCGTGGAGGGACTAGGCACTGTGGGTTGACTCCTGGCCGGGCACTTCCTAAGTCTCACCAGGTCCTCTCCTGCTCTCACCAGGAGTACGAACAGGACCTGTGCGTTGCACCAGATTCCAGCACCAGACACTTCATTCGGGAGTGGTGGATTCCGCAGGCTCCACAGACAGGGCGACAGTGGTGCCACTCAATTTATCCACAACACATATTAGATGTATCTAATACTACTTCAAACCACAGCAGAAACTGACCCAGACAACATATATCCATAGAGCGTCGCAGTCCCACCCCTTTCAGAACGACAAGCGGCCCGGAAGAGAATTTCCCATTAATTTTTACCCATAAACGTTTAAAAAGTATTTATTTAAAGACCTGTAAGCCTCGGACAAAACCAACTCAGCTCCTGTGAAATCATGACAATAAGCAGATGTTTTTGGGCCGAACAAATAATTAGAAAGAAGATTGAAGAAAGAAATTGTGTTTATTGTCATGATTTGTCAGCCGAGTTGGCTTTTTCTGAGGTCTATGGGAAAAATTAATGGGAAATTCTCTTCTGGGACGCTCATCGGGGGGGGACCTGCGACGCTCTATACTGCTGTAAAACTGCGCGCGGACGCACGCACACACACACAGGACTTACAGGGAGTGTGACTGGTGAAGAAGAGGAAGGAGACACCGTGTGGAAGCTTCCATTTCCTCGGCTGCTCAGCCTGACAGAAGATGGAGTTTCCCTGACCACACACCGCCCTGCGTAGCTGCTCCATCAGGTACCTGTGGTGGTGGGAAAAATAACTCACATGTTTTACTACGAGTCAAAGTATCAATACTGCAATGTAGAAATACTCTGTTTACAAGTAAAAGGCCCTGGGTATCAAAGTTCTTGACAGAAAAAGTAGCTCATAACATGTCTACGGTGGATTTTTATGAAACAAACATTTTGCAGATAGAAAGAGGATAATTCAAACTTTTTGTACAGCTGCAATGTTGGTGAGTTTAACGTCGTCTAATATAATAAAATCAGATAGGACTTTTCGGTTTGGCTGTATGGGCTATCAGTGGGCTGGTGTTGCAACTCTAAGATTCAACATTATTTTAAAATAAATCTAGTGTTGCAAATTGCGGCTAGTCATACGGGTGGGCCGCAAACACTTTCCACATTTTCGAGTCGGCCCTGATCCAGAAACGGTTGGCAAGCCACTTTTGTAGTCACACCCAACTCACAGTCCAATTACTGACACAATGTGTCACTAGTGATGATTTTGACAGCAAATTTTGATTTTAGTTTTAGTCATACTCTTTTGAATAGATGTTCATGTACAGTAGTTTCAGTCACATTTTAGTCATCTTAAATGTTTTAATGTTAGTCTAGTCTAAAATCTACTAAATCTACAGTTGATTTAGTCGACTAAAATGTATTTTGGCAGGCCTTGACGGTGTCGTAAATAATGGCAGATTTTACACTTGGTTGGGACGCATTGTGAGCTTGTAGATCGGCTACTTTCAGCATGCCACCAAACATAAAATGACTTGTCTTTTAGTTCTAATGGAGCTCTTCTCCACTAGTCCCTCCCTAACATTTTAGTCTAGTTTTTATTTGTTCTCTATACATTTTAGTCATCATAGCTTAGTTTTCATTTAATTTTCCTCAGTGAAAAAAGGTAGTCGAACGTTGTTCGAATGTTTCGTCAGTTTTAGTCGACAAAATCAAAACTATTTGTCACTAACCTGACACAGCCCCTTCTGGCGATGACCTCGGCGTGGCTGTCATTAAGCACGTCACCTAAAAGGACAGGAGAGGAAAGATGACAATGACCTTGGGTAAAATAGTGCCATTAGGACAGCAGGTTAAGACAGAATCCAACATTTTTGGGGTCCTTGACATGAAATAGTTTGAGAACCCCTGATATAGAAAGAGTTTTTTTAAATCGGCCTCAGGTCTAAATGGGTTAAACTAATACGCACAATTATGCACAATAAAAGAAAGGGAGAGTGTAAATAAAACAACTTAATTTTATTATTATTATTTTATTATCTTCTTCTTTTCCTTTCGGCTTTTCCCTTCAGGGGTCACCACAGCGAATCGTCTGCCTCCATTTCACCCTGTCCCCTGCCTCCTCTTCTCTCACACCAACTGACTTCATGTCGTCTTTCACTACATCCATAGTCTTCCTCTAGGCCTCCTGCCTGGCAGTTCCAACCTCAACATTTTTCTACCGATATATCCCTCCTCTGTACGTGTCCAAACCATCTCAGTCTGGCCTCTCTGGCTTCATCTCCAAAACATCTGACATGCGCCGTCCCTCTGATGTACTCGTTCCTGATCCTATCCATCCTTGTTGCGTATATATATGCTATTCATAACCTTGTGATCCATCCATATCCATGCTGCTATAGGTTACATGTATTGTATAATATATTTTAAACACATTATACATTTATTAACATGTTAATCTTAAACCAATATCTATAATAATGGCTTATTATCATATGACACAAAGCCAAACCAAACCAAACTAAACAGACCTTTGGAGCTCATGGCTGCGCGTCCAATACATTTGGTCCCCGTTCCTAAGGACACAACCTCCTTTTCAACTGTTGAGGGAAAAAAATAAACGTAATGTATGTAAATGTGAAATAAACTTGTCACACCATATTCAAAAGCATTAAGCAGTGGTGTAAAGTAACTAAGTACATTTACTCAAGTACTGTATTTAAATATTCTATTATAGTTATTTCAGTTTTGAATACTTTCTGTTTTCCATTTCATATATTTTATATTGCTGTATTTAATGTATATTGTTTTGATTGATTGATTGTGCTTGAAATGTACTGTAATTCTGCAAACTGTTAATAAATATTTCTATCAAACTCAGGCTGTTAACTGTGAGTGGACGACCCAATTAAGCATTACACTTGTTGATTTTGTGTATTTCGGCTACATTGAAAATGAGGGCCTGCCCCTAAATTGTACTCCACGCTTAAATGAAGGTTCTGATGATGATGAAATGACGCACGGCTGTCTCCAGTCATTTCTATCAGTACCAGATTTAAAGGCACTGATTCTGTGTGTTGGCGTGTTCCGAAGAGGATGACGTCTTTCGAAGAAAGTTTGATTCATTTAGCAAGCCAGTGCCCCATTCTGTATGTAAAAAGCCATCCGTCGGCGTTATGACAGTGTACAACGCGACTCCACATATCGCCGTATTGGTCACCACCTAGGTGTGGTAAGCAAAATATGATAAATGGAGCCTAACGTTACACCTAGCCCAAACATAGACTCTCGTAGAGGTTTTTTTCGATTCTGACGAATCTCTCAACGAGAGTCTAAAAGACTAGGTCCCCTTTAAGAGGGCTCGTGTTTACGTTTGTGCCTCAAAATTACTCTTGCCTTGTACAAATGCAAATAATCAAGATTGCCCCACATGTCCGGCGGGTGTTCGGAAAACAATTACTTTCGTAGCGACCGTAGTTTTCAATAAAAAAAATATTTTAATCCACTCCGTCCATACTCCTCCATTGTAAATGCGCAAAAGAACATTGGCCGCGCCCCTAGTGGCCAGGGTTCTGTTGCGCATTTACAATGGAGAGAAAACCAAGATGGCCGCCAGATTCCGAGACAGAGTATGGACTTTAGTATGGACGGAGTGGATTAAAATATTTTTTTATGAAAACTACGGTCGCTACGGAAGTAATTGTTTTCCGAACACCCGCCGGACATGTGGGGCAATCTTGATTATTTTTAGATTTTGCATGATGAGTGATTTTGAGGCACAAACGTAAACACGAGCCCTCTTAAAGGGGACCTAGTCTTTTAGACTCTCGTTGAGAGATTCGTCAGAATCGAAAAAAACCTCTACGAGTCTAAATGTTTGGGCTACGTTACACCGTGTAACGTTAGGCTCCATTTATCATATATCACGAACACATTACATTGTTTCAGCATCTTGTTTCAACATTTCAGCATGATCAATGATAAAACGAGTTTGTTTTTTTCGTTTGGTACTTTATTTACAGTTTGCTAATGAACACAGTGCGCTTTCAGTTCACAACAAACACATTAAATTGTTTCAGCATCTTGTTTCAACATTTCAGCATAAATATCCTTCCCACGGACGCGTAGGAAGGCACAAAAGTTCGAATTCTCATCCTCGTGTCCTCTAATGCCCAGTCCATGTTCACAATAGCACCTGGATAGTGGTTAAGATCGCCAGCAAAGCCTCTCTTGCTTCAGCCATCTGCTTTGCTTTACCAACCGACATTGTCGACACCACATTCACGCCTTTATTGACGGCTAGGGCAGCAGCTCGATGCACGCCACATGCCAGGAGGAAAACCCTTCGCGTGTAAACGCGTTCCATGTATCTTGTTCGCGTGCTGATGTCGATGGTAGTAGAGCACCCAGCTCCACAGCTTTAGAGCAAAGGCTACAAAATCCAGGTAACGTGATCCAGGTAAATGTCGCTTTCGAGATGGGTTGATATTTGCGCCCATGGACTTCTGGCTGCTGGCTGCTGCTACCTTTAGAATTATTAGCTCTTAAAAGAGCCGTTGTGTTGGCGCTGACAGTGCTGTCCGCCTCGGCAGCTACGTTGTCGGCGGCGGGCATCGTGATCTTGTCGGCGGGCGCCCGGACTTCTGGCTGCTGGCTGCTGCTGACGACACCTTTAGAATTATTAGCTCTTAAAAGAGCCGTTGTGTTGGCGCTGACAGTGCTGTCCGCCTCGGCAGCTACGTTGTCGGCGGCGGGCATCGTGATCTTGTCGGCGGGCGCCCGGACTTCTGGCTGCTGGCTGCTGCTGACGACACCTTTAGAATTATTAGCTCTTAAAAGAGCCGTTGTGTTGGCGCTGACAGTGCTGTCCGCCTCGGCAGCTACGTTGTCGGCGGCGGGCATCGTGATCTTGTCGGCGGGCGCCGGAGTCGATGTGGCCGCGGCGGCGGCGGCGCCGAATTGTAGCATGGACTGGACGAATCTCTTCTTGGCTGGAGGTGAGTTCATCATAGTAGTCAAATGGAAATAAAGCCTACTGTACTGCAATGCCACATTTATACTATCTACCTGGCAGCAGAACAAAAGCCACCTTATTAGCATTTGAATGAATACCTGTTCGCCCAGTGGCCCAAGCACCCTCCACCTAAAGGTGTGTGCCTACTAGCCCTGGTCCAGTGCTTACAGCGAGTAGAGCGAGTCTCTCTCTGAAGTTTTTGTATTGACCTGTACTTTCTTTTGAACTGTAGTCTGTACCCAAACTGTGAATGTATAAATCATTTTTTTAATCAATCAAACACTTCAGCCCTATATACATTTTGGCCATTTAAAAATAGCCTATCTAACAAAAAAATCTATATACATTTGAAAACCTTTTTTTGAAGACATTTCTGCACAATAACTACTTTCTACTTTTGGTAGTTTTAGGCCTACATTAGTGGGATACCACCAATACTTTTGTAATTTTACTCAAGTAAATTTAGAATTTCTCACTTTTACTTGTAACGGAGTATTTCTACATTGCAGTAATGATACTTTTACTTAAGTAAACCATTTGAGTACTTTTTCCACCACTGAAAACCTACCTTTGTCAGTGTCCCAGCAGCGGGTGAGCTTCACCACAGCGGCCAGCAGGGTCCACTCTCTCCCCGGCTCAGGCTTGCCTCTCTTGGGAAGCTCGTTGAAGCGCTCGTAGCACAGCTGGGCGACTTCATCAGCGCTCCACATACTGGTAAACAGCAGGGTGTGGGTGGAGGGTGGACCACTTTCACAGCTCAACCAATGGGTTTGGCATTTCGTACTGTAAACAATATCTGTAATAATGACTTGAAGAAGTGCGTATTGTATTGTAACACTGTTCCTTGTCCAAACACTTCTCGTTCAAACACGAGAAGATGTTTATTACTACTACTTCCGGGTCATGGACGAGGGGTTTAGATTCAAATATCACAATAAAAGTCCTTCGTTTCTAACGTTTTTTTATATATATAAATATGATATGATGTGACATGGTTTCTAAAGTTTTATATATTATTATTCTTATAATTATATTATTATTCTTATAATTATATATATATATATATATATATATATATATATATATATATATATATATATATATATATATAATTATAATAATAATAATAATTATTCTTATAATTATATATATATATATATATATATATATATATATATATATATAATTATAAGAATAATAATATATAAAACTTTAGAAACCATTTCATATCACCATTTATATGCACCAATACATATGATTTTGGATGTATTATCATACACAGGTCTGTCTGTCTGTCTAATTTCATTTCATCTTTAAATAAGTAAATCATAGAGGGTATTGTCAGGGATTGATGAGATGGAGCGCAACACCTATCAGGTCAATCCAACCATCTAATCTTAGACGATATTTTGGGAATGACCTCCCAGTAGGCCCGGTCAGGGACACACACCCCAGCATTATTGTTATACTGAGATGCGGCAGGCTATGGTCGATAAGGGTAGTTCTGTTTCTTTTTTTGTCTTTACTTTAGCTGCCTCATTCCATTGTTATTTTTAAACATTCACTCAGCTCAGTGACCTTGTGATTAGATTGATTGATCGATCCCCACATTTCCCAGCTAGCCAGGTCATTCCAAAGACTATACATATGGGACCCAATGCCTCCCTGCTTGGCACTCAGCATCAAGGGTTGGGGTAAGTCCCTGCGACACTGCAACATACTATAAGCGCCATATCCAGGGGGTGTACTTGTACGTATCATGTTCAGGGGGTGTACTTGTACATCATGTCCAGGGGGTGTACTTGTACATCATGTCCAGGGGGTGTACTTGTACATCATGTCCTGTGGGTGTACTTGTACATCATGTCCAGGGGGTGTACTTGTACATCATGTCCAGGGGGTGTACTTGTACATCATGCCTAGGGGTGTACATGTACTTCATGTACACCCCCTATAACCTTATGTAGGCATATATATTTTTACTATACTATTTGAATATCTGAACGGTTTCCCTTGTTTTCTTTCGATGTCTATTATTTCCCCCTTTCTTGAAAACTACAAATGATGAGAGCTTGTATAACAAAGAATTACTACTATTACCGGTATTACCTATTATTATTTATTATTTATTATCATTATCATTATCATTATCATTATCATTATCATTATCATTATCATTATCATCATCATTATACCAGGTAAAACTGTATAGTAAGTTATCACAGTTATCAAGTAAAGTTAAAGCTCAGTTGAAGTTTGGTTGGAGCATTTGAACAGGTCTGTTTCCAGATGTAGTTGTTGTCATAGTGCTTGGTCTGAATGTTCAGCCTACTGGTGACTGGTCATTACACTATGTTGACAAACTGTGGGTGGAATAACTGAACAAACAAGAGTAGGCCTAGTACAGCAGAGTACAGCTCTACAGCTGAGTAGGTGACGGCACAGCTCAGAATGGCTTCAAGAGTTCAATCTAGTTCACTGGTTCTCAACCTGTGGGTCGGGACTCTCCACAGGGGTCCCCGCATGGGGGGATGGGGTCCCTAGATGACAGTAGATTTAAGGCAAAACTTTTTAGATGAAAAAAGACCATTAATTACTGCATCAAAAGTTTAATCAACAAAATAAATATACTATAAAAACTGGTCACACATATAGGCCAAATTGTCAATTAATATAGGCCTAAGAAAGAGGTCACAACGCCTCAGCTATTTTCACAAAATCTGTGGAGTCGAGAACAAAAAAGAATGCCTCAACTAATGCCTATACATTCCAAGTGCTTGTCAGGGTGGGGGGTCCCCAGTTCAAATATGATTGTTTTGGGGGGTCACTCACGGCCTGAAAACAACTGCAGTTCACTGGTTCTCAAACTAGGTCCTTGAGGGTATTCCAGGGGGTCCCCAGCTCAATGAATGGTAACTTGTGCAAATGGGACCTTACTTACGGGTCCATTTGTATACTCTAATGGGGGTCTATCTATGGCCTATGCATGGTAAACTGATTGTCCTTGAAAAAACTTGAGAATCAATGCTCTATTTTATGTGTTGGTTGCTTGAATCAAACCAGCTGTCTCTCACTACAGTTTGGCAGCATTTGTAGCTACTCAAACACACAAGTCAAACATTGACTGACAGACCAATTCCATTGGTCAAAATTGTCACTCCATTTTCATTGCTGCTATGGCGGCCAAGAGACGATCATGCCTATTGATCCTAGCTATACTTGGATACATTTCTCTCTCTTACACAAAAGTGGAAAGTGATTTTGCTCCAAACTGTGACTATTCCTTCTATGAGAGGACTCAGCCCACGTTGGTCATCGATGAGGATCCCTTCGCGGTCAGAATCTGCCAGAGGTTCATGTGGGGCTACAGGTTCGCTGCGTTGTATTCCACCCGCCTCAGGATCCCGTTCTACAGTGCTTATGTCCTGCATGGCTGCGGAGGGGACTGCTTCATACGGGAGATAGTGACCGCAGTGAGGGAAAACACTACATGGTTTATTGAACCTCAGGTAAATGCTGTTACTGTAGTTCATGACCCTGTATTGTTTTGCATTTGACCTGTAGTATTGACCCCTTTTCCACCGGTTGGCTCACAATGGAAACCGGTTCAGTTATTTTTGGTTCTTAGTCCATGAGCCAGAGCTCCAAATTGAAAAGGCCCTCAGAACTCGGTAGAATCTGCACCTGGCTTGCTGATAACAAACTATCTTTACACCTGGGAAAAACTGAATCCATTCTCTTTGGATCAAATAGTAACCTCAGCAAGGCAGATGGCTTCTTGGTTAGAGTTGGTGACAATATTATCACACGAAAAGATGAAATTACCTACCTAGGTTCCATCCTGGAGGCTAATCTTTCCGGTGATAAAATGGCCACCAACGTAATCAAAAAAGTCAACCAAAGAACAAGATTCCTTTACAGGATCTCCTCACTGGTCAACAAAAACACCTTGAAGACCCTAACAGGAGCCCTCGTACAAGGTTTCTTTGACTATGCATGCACCTCTTGGTACCACAGCACCTCAAAGGCCCTTAAAACAAGGTTCCAGACTTCCCAAAACAAACTGGTCAGGCTCCTACTTGGCCTCACCCCCCTCACCCCTGCCCACTTTGACAGGCTGGAATGGCTTAGGGTCGATGACAGAGTACAGCATCTTGCAATGGGTCTGGTCCACAAGATTCGCTACACCACCAAGATACCCATGTACCTGTCTAAATACTTCCTTAATGTTAACGAAGTCCACACCCACAACACCAGAGGGAGTGCAACAAACCATGTGCAACCCAGATTCGGCACAAACAAGGGACTAAATTCTTTCCGCTCCTATGCCACCAAAATGTGGAACGCCCTACCAACAGTCATTAACATGCGAATCCCTTGACTCCTTCAAAACCGCTCTCAAAGGGCACCTACGGACGGCTGCAATTCGAAACTGGCCCCCGTATAATCTGAATCCCCTCCCCCCACCACCCACCCCTTTTCCCCCTCACTGTATATGGTTCTTTTCACTTTTTTACCTCCTTTATGATGAATTCCTGTTCTGTTCTTTGGCTATATAGAAGTGTCTATTTGTATGTTTTGATGATTTGAACATGGTGGACCCTCTTGTAAACAAGTGTAATGCTTTATTGGGTCGTCCACTCACAGTTAACAGTCTTTGTATTGAGTTGTGCTTGAAATGTACTGTAATTCTGCAAACCATCAATCAATCAAAAAAAGTTGGAATGTTAATTATGAATTGAGTGGGCAAAACCAACCGGTAGAAAAGGGGTCATGTGTGCTCTCGGCTGTAGTGTGTGATAGTTGTATTTGTCTCTATTGTTTGCATCATAATTTCTATGAATCAATGCAATGTTAAATCTTTATAGCACTCAGTTAGAGACACTCATTTCGAGTCATTATTTTATGCCTTCACGGTAACACTTTCTATGAAGCCCATGTCTACAATGCATTGTAGACTAGCCTGGTTAATACATTTCATTTCATTCCGCGAGGAATTAAATGAAATGTATTCAAGGGGGAGTGGTTAACCAGGCTAGTCTACGATGCATTATAAACATAGGCCTACTTATAATGCATAATAATCCACATTCTGAAGTATTCCATGATGATTTATAATGTAAATAATATGCTTATACTTAGTTGTAAGCACTCATGAGTACTCTCTATGCTTTATAACAACAATCATAATCATAAAACCAAGTATCAATAGTTCAATAGTTCTGGTGCTGGTCACTCAAGCAATGTTCTAATGCATTCCAATCACTGTTATAATGCGTGATTAAAAGTCATTATAAAGGCCCGCCTCCCACCACCACCACAGAGGTTTTGGCTTCGAATCCACCGTGGTGCATCTGTCTTTGTCGGGCGTCTGTGCGAACACAATTGGCCCGTGTTGGTGGGGGAGGGGGGGTTAAAAAAAGGGTAAAAGACAAAGAAAAGTAATTATAAGTGGCCATTGGGTGTTTTAAGCGCAGTACTTCACCAGGCTGGGTGCCATATGCTGAGCCTGTGTGACTGTGTTGGCTGTTGTTTTGCAGCCGCCAGTAAGCGAGGAAGCTTTTCTACAACATAGGGTTAAACTTTTCACAAATGTCGTGGTGGCCCCTATGGGAAAATGAATCCAGGAATGTAATTACTTTAATTATCAATATACCACTTATATTGATTAATTGTCCTTACTTGAGTTTTTTTGTTTTTAATTGAGTGCCACGTGTACGGGGAGCACCTTATAGTGACTTATAATCACACTACAATGCATTAAAACAATTTATTGTGAAATCATTAATGTATGTACAACTATGATCATTATAAAATTATATCCCTCTGGCCAAAAGAAAGTCAGTGAGCGACCAGCAGCTATAAAGTAGTATGAGACTTAAAGTTGTTATAAAAATGCTTTACAATGTGATATGATTAATGGTATAAATCAGTACTTATGAGTCTTATAACTATACACAACTTATACAGAGATTATAATGCACTGCAAGTATGTTTGTATATGCATTATAGACACAGGCTTCAAATAAAGTGTAAGCGAAGTGTTTCAATTGAAATCCACCACATTGCTTCACTGAAATCTGGTTTTGCTTAACTGTGCAACAATGAGTTGAACTCATCTCCCGCAGCTCTCCAACATATTCAGCGAGGAGATGTGCATGGCCGGGGGACATGCTGACATCAGTCGAAACCAGGCTGTTCTCAGCGACTATGAAAGCACCAGTCAGTATGCACTTGGCCAGCTGAACCCCTATAACTACCACAGTACGTACAGTGCCCTGTCCACATTCACGCTGACCAACGCCGTACCCTTCGACCACAAGTTCCATCAGGCCTGGCTGAGAGGACAGGAGCAACTCAAACAACTGGTGGGACACATGAGTGGCACTGCCTACTTTATCACAGGTATAATTATAGAGGGATGTATAAAACATCATTAGACTCAGCAGTCAGCAGTGGGATATACCAATAAACATGGCTGTAGTAGGATATACTTCTGAAAGAAGTGGTTCTTAATCACTTATATAGCCTCAAAACACAAGATAACACAAGACACTACAGTCGAGCCACTGACTGTGGCTCAAGAGGTAGAGCAGGTCGTCCAATGATCCATGAGTCGGCGGTTCGAATCCCGGCTCCTCCTGTCTACATGTCGAAGTGTCCTTGGGCAAGACACTGAACCCCAAATTGCTCCCGATGTGCTGGTTGGTACCTTGCATGGCTTCCGCCGCAATCGGTGTATGAATGTGTGTGTGAATGGGTGAATGTAATGCACAATCTATGTAAAGCGCCTTGGATAAAGGCGCTATATAAATGCACCATTTACTTCTAAAGTATTTTGTTCGTGCCCTTTTTTCTAAAACCTTACAATTTACAATTTACAATTTAGGCATTTAGCAGACGCTCTTAATCCAGAGCGACTTACATTAAGCAATAACAAAAAGCATGGCATACATCACATATATAAAAAGTAGTTATCATGAATCATGCGTAGACTAAGAACGTAACAGTGGAGTATCTATGTAAACTATACATACTATACTGTATAATATATTATACATGTGTACTATAAAGTGCTATGACTACATAAAGTGCAATTCTAGAGCTGTCTACGTAACAAGCTATAAGTCTGTTTAAAATACTATCTAAGTCTACATAATGTGCTATCTAAGGGGCTAGGCTAGGGCAAGTGCTACGGGCCATGGTGGAGTCTGAACAGGTGGGTTTTCAGACTCCTCACTCAAATGTGCACTTGCAGTTTGGGCAACTCAAAAGTAAACTCCACATGCACCAACATTGTAGGCTATTTACCTGCCATAGTGTCAAACCTTTAGCCCTGTATCGGATCAGTGGTTATTTTGGCATATTTGCCGATACCGATATGACCAAATAAGGGCCGTACTGTTCCGATACCGATATAGTATCGGGACATCTCTAGTTCAAATGACCACTTGTTTACCATGCCATGTAAATACGACAATGATTGTAATGTGTGATACTGCAATCAGACTATAACAATGACCCATCATTCTGTGAAACTCAATGGTAAACCTATAGACCAAGCAATTGCAAATGAGCCACCATCATTACATGCAGACAAAACAATGACAATGAGTCATCACTTTTACATGTTGATTGTCTGAGTGCTTGGTCTATAACTTTGCTATTCAGATGTAATTAAATTACAAGGTGTCAAGCACACCCATCAATGAATGAGAGTAACTGAGAGTAAAACACTGAAGAAATAGCTGTGTATGCAAATACATGTGTTTTGTTCTTTCTTTCTTACCGAACAAGTTTCGTGCTCTGACTTTTGGCCTCCGACCTCTAGATCACCTGCCATTTTGAATTATATGAAAATCAGTTAAAATGCATCTCCTGCATATTATTTGAGCCGTAAACCTGCCATGCCATGTATACAGGGAGATTATAATGCACTAAAACTATGGTCAATCATTCTGTAAAACTCAATGGTAAACCTTGGATAAATAGCAAGCAATTACAAATGAAGCATTTTAGCTATTCCCTGAAAAATGAATATTGTAGTGTGATAATACAATCTATTGTATTGTTGTGTGCTAATAAGGTTAGACTCAAATGTAATGTAATAACAAAACAATAACATTTAATTAAAATTGAATTAAAATCTCTTTATTCATATTCCTGAGTACAGTTTGTATAACAGACAATAACACTAGCTATATGAGCTGCTATATGAACTTACACAGCCTGTTGTAGTAAAAAATAGTTCCAGTTCCAGTTCATTTGAGAAAATCACCACTGGACTTCACTTTAAAGGCCGACTATGACTTTTAATATCACTCAACTAAAGAAATGCCACGGCTGTGGACAATCTGCTGAACATGAAAAAGTCTCTTCTGATGTCAGAAACTAGAGGGCTAAATCCTGATATCAAGAGGTTGCAAGCTGCTCCATACACAAATTATCGGTGATTGGCTTTGTGAACCCGGAGAATGCTCAAGCTTCTCGTCATTATATATATAATTATATATAAGCCTTGTTTTATAACAGTAATAGGCATTTTGAAATGGAAAATGAATAATTCCCAGCTATTCTGGGAACAGTTATCTTTAATCATCTTCCGGCTGTGGGAACATGCTGTCCATGTTTATACATTGATTTCACTGCACTAGTGTTGCATACAGTATATAAGTGTTTAAAGGAGCATTCAGTGATTTGGGTGATTTGGAAAAAAAAACGGTCCACCCGGTAACAAGATGTGCACATGCACACGCTCTACAGTGGGGGAAGTACAACAGACCAACAGCACGCGCACCAATGCCAGCCACACTCGATCATGATTGGAGGAAGGCACCTCTCATCCTGATTGGATGAAAGCTTTGCCACCCAAAGCCCAAACCGAAACTAGGGTTTTTTGACCCCAGGGGCTCACTGGGGACAGGGAGGAACTCCTTATATGGTCAGCACACTTTATAGTAGGGAGGATTATCCAAAAAATAAGAAAAAATAAGTGATAGTTGAATTAAGTGAAATCACTGAATGTACCTTTAACATGTGTATTCTTCTACAAGCTAAAGTGCTGATGCCTTGTATTGCAGGTGTAATAGTAGACAACTCCAGAACCATATCAGGAGGTCGCGTCGGTGTGCCCAGTCACATATGGACCGCCATGTGCTACAGACGCCGTAGCAGCACCGGCATGTCCACTTCCTCCTTCTCCTTGGGCCTGATTGGTCGCAACAGCGGGGATAACAACGCTATCGGCGGAGGGATTCGTGTGTTGAGCCTCTCGGAGCTCACGACGAGTTTACGACGGTCGTACAGGACTGCAGAGATAAAGATTTTCTACAGAAACTGCCCGTGCTCCAAGCGCAGGGCAAGGCTAATGCAAGAGAGGTTACAGGTTAGGCTGAATGTTCTGAGATAAGAATGAAGCTCCATGTGTTAAAAATGAAACACACAGTATTGTTTCTCTGCCGCTGTTACAGCGAGTGAACACCATTTGTTTTGAAGTGGGATTATCAGTGCAGGGTGATTCCAGATCCCACATCATTTATCTCAAGTGTTTTTCAACCCTTTTCATATTAAGGTCCATTATTTATTCGGCATTTGAGCCACGGACCGCAGTTTGATAAGATTTAAGCCTCTCAGACCCAAAACTTGTTTCGTTGTCGTCGGATTGGATTTTGTCCACAATTCCATGCTGTATTGATGTTGGTACCATAGGAGAGATAACAGTCGATCAAAATAACAATTATTCTGCATTCTCTAATTGCGTAGATTTCTTAATGCAATATGATTAATTTTATATTTCGTAATGCAGATGTTTAACAATAATTTAACTCTTCGTCCATTTGATTTCGTTTTACACTCTCAAGTGTTAAAGATCTAATAAGGGTCCATTTGGTTACCAACTCTCCATCATTTTAGCTGGGGACCACCTGGAAGTTGGAACCAACTCAAGGACCACTGGTGTATCTCATTGACTTTTATTTTTTATTTTTTAACTTACGTACTACTGACAACGTAGTACCCTGAAGATCCCACTGACCTCCTGAATGTCATGTTACGAAACGTCGCCAATAAAATACCTATTCACTCGATGTCCTGTCGTGTGGGTTTAGATTAATCCTCTAACAAATTGTGTACATGGTGATGAACAGTAATTACTTGTGTTTATTGATGAAACTTCTTCCGTTGACAATGCAGCAGAGACAATCAGTGTTCAAGATTGGAATCTCATTTATTTTAGCTATGTACAGGAAAGATGGTGAATTTCACAATTAACAGAAAATAAAAAATAAAATCACACCTGACTCACCTCTCTGGCCTGTTACAGAGATACACCAGGCATCACAATGTTACGCTCTCTCTCTCTCTCTCTCATATCGACACTTATTATGCACTCAGTACACACACACAAACTTTTCTTTCTCTCGCCCGATCTCTCATGCACAATCACAATCTCTCTCATTTCACTTTGAAAATGTCCATTTCTCCTTGTATTTATAGATATGATATATTGTTATTTGCATGTACGGTAGCTGTGCTGTCATTGCAATTTGCTGCTGATATTAGAACTATGGTCTTGTGGACTGTATTTGGCGCTGTATTTGTACGAGTCGTCTATAGGCAGGAGACGGGGGACTCTAGTCATATCATAATACTTCTCTGCATGATCCATCATCCACTCCCTGACATGCATGCATGCATGCATGCATGCATACACACACACACACACACACACACACACACACACACACACACACACACACACACACACACACACACACACACACACACACACACACACACACACACACACACACACACACACACACACACACACACACACACACACACACACACACACACACACACACACACACACACACACACACACACACACACACACACACACACACACACACACACACACACACACACAGTACACCCCTCTTTTGCTCTATGCCCGCGTCTCCAAACTCCCGGTATGCTGTGGTTCGTCTCCCATACAAACATCATCCCAAAGTGTGGGGCGGGGCTAGATGCACAGATGACGGGAGATTTCCTATCTCTGATTAAAAAAAAAAAAAAAAAAAAACGTGGGGAAAAAAACTATCCCAACAGAATTCTTCTCTCTCTCTCCTCACTCACTCCATGCCCTCTGTCTGTCTGTCTGTCTGTCTGTCTGTCTGTCTGTCTGTCGGCCTTCGACACATCTCCCACTCTCACTCCTGTCCAAAGCCCTCCGTCTCCTCAATGGCAAACATGAGCTTCTCTCTCAGCTGCTCCAGACTTCTGTAGGGAGGGAGGTCCAGACGGTTGAAGCTGTGAGAGGAAGGCAAACAGCAGCATATTATTACAGTGTAAGCTGGTGACCAGTGGTGGACATGAAAGCACTCAACCCCAGTAAGTGAGTCAAAGTATACAGTAGATCATACATGGGCAACTGGCGGCCCGAGGGCCACATGCGGCCCCCACCATCACTTAATGTGGCCCTCAGGTTAATATCCGAATACTGATATATTATTGAGCTGTTACAACTGCAAACATGACCTGCTTTAATTACGTTTGATATTAGTAGCTTACTGACTAGTATTACAATTTTATTGTCTTCTTTATGTCCAATGTATTTGCATTTAAGTTCATAAAGTACAGTATAACTAAATGTATAACTAAATGCATTTGAAATGAAATAAAAATATTACTTTTCAGGATCCGAATTAAAAAAATAGCAAAAAAATAAATAAATCAGGATTTCAATTAAAATATAGCAGCTCTACAAGCTCAAAACATGTCGCAGTGCGACACGTTTTGAGCTTGTAGATCGGCTATTTTTGCTAAGACAGTAATTTGCAATGTGGCCCTCTGGAGTGAGTGTGGAAATATAGTGGCCCTCTCCATCGTCAAAGTTGCCCACCCCTCCATCGTCAAAGTTGCCCACCCCTGCTGTAGATGGTTGACCTGCTCAAATATTACTCAACTAACAGTACACTGGGTCCCATTTTTCAGAGTCTTTGGTATGACTCGGACGGGGTATTGAACCTTAGAGTATATATGAATAGAGACGGCACCCGGAGGAAACCCTGAGGCGAAATGGGCATAGTGGCCGAATTTGGTATTGCAGCGCTGGGCCAAACACATGAACGCGCTGGTCCGTTGACTATCATTGCGCACGTTCATGATGACACGTGAACGCGGTTTCAGTGCAATGATAGTCAACGGCCAGTGCGTTCATGAGTTTGGCCCAATCAATCCCAGAATTAACTCTGTTCCTACCCGGAAGGAGGAGTGAAATCGCCTCATGCGCTTTTGAGCAACTTAATGCAAGTGGATGGGAGGAGAAATCCGGTGCCGTCTCTATTCATATATACTCTAAGTATTGAACACCGACCTCCCAGTATCAGGGCGGACACCCTAACCACAAGGCCACTGAGCTGGTGTCAAAGTACAAAGTACTGAGTTAAATCACAATGTGCCCTTTCTCTTCCTAGAAATGTAGTGAGGGAAAAGTACAATATTTGACATTGAAACGAAGCGGAGCGAGTCATCAAACAGATAAATGTGCACTACTCAAGTAAATGCACTTCGTTACTGTCCACCACCTAGCATATGATTACAGTAGGTGGTATATCGTTACTGTCCACCACCTAGCATATGATTGCAGTAGGTGGTATATCGTTACTGTCCACCACCTAGCATATGATTACAGTAGGTGGTATATCGTTACTGTCCACCACCTAGCATATGATTACAGTAGGTGGTATATCGTTACTGTCCACCACCTAGCATATGATTACAGTAGGTGGTATATATAGTTACTGTCCACCACCTAGCATATGATTACAGTAGGTGGTATATCGTTACTGTCCACCACCTAGCATATGATTACAGTAGGTGGTATATTGTAAACAGATCACACCTGGTTCATTTAAGCCTGAGTAAAAAAACGTTGATTCACACATTGTGAGCTTGTATCTTTGCTTATAACTTTTTTTCTACCTTTCTACTTGGGCAGTTTAACCAGCGGGGTATTGATCAATCTATTCTAGTCCTAAAATGACAGCTGAGGAATTAAATGGCTGGTGGGATTTGGAAATTAATTTGTGACAATGGCTCGAGTCTAGACACAAGCAAAAAGAGATCCAAACGTAACATAAAAGCAATGAGAAGATGAGAAAACCGCCAGGGCCTGGCCTGGTGGTTACAATTATTTTGTCATAATCGTCATAATCGTGTCCATGTTGAAAGTCACTGTGACGCTTGTAAGGTTGTAGATCAGCTATTTCCGCTGTTTTTACCATTTTGAAAGTATAAAATGTATAAAAAATGCCAGTAATTTCTTGGTATATTTCAGTTATTTGTCATATCTGCTCTGTGCACCTTTTTTTTTACTACGAAGCCTAAAACATTTCTATCCATAATGTTCCAACTTCCAATGCCAAAAGCACAATTAAATCGTTAATCGCAATTATTTGTGTGACAATTGATCATCAACATAAATGTGTAACAGTGATATGCCTTCTTACATTTCCTACAAATCCGATTTGGTCTAAAATGGTCTAAACCTCAGATCAAATGCTTGGCTACAGTGTGTAGTACCAGCATTCAAATTCGAGGGGGGTAAAAAAATGTTTGGCCTTCTTTGGCCCTTGGTCGTGGAATATATTTCATAGGTACTTTGAGGTGTATCATGGATGTATTATTTGCTGTTCTGTAATGTGACATGTACGATGTAGCTTTGAAGTGAAATTTAAATTTTACATCTGCCTCTTGGCCAGTTCCCACTTGTAAAATGTGTTTTTACTGGTTAAATACAGGTAAAATAAAAAATGACAGCCCTACATGTACAGTATGCACGTGGCACTTACCAGGTGTGGCTTCTTGGAAGCCAAGTCTCCTTCCCCACTTTGTCTATACAAAACTTCTGGGGACCATTACTTCCTGTACAGACAAACACACCATGGCTTCCAGTCAGAGGTTGTATCTCTCAAACAGGTACAGAATGCATGCATGGTTCTTTTATTTTGATACACTGCTCTTTATATGTATTCAAACTTGTATTTCTAATAATGTCAGTGAATTACTGGCTACGAGTGCCCAGCAGATGAGGCAGGTTTTACTCTGAAAGGCTCCGTCTTCCATTACCCCCAAAAACAGGGAGACATAATCTTCCATTATGACGTCGCGCTGTCACATCTAAACTTTCTAAAGTCTCTCTAGAAGCGTTTATATTCCAAACGAGATACTAGGTTAAGTCAGAAATGAAGACAGAACATTGCCATTTTGAAAACCATGGAGAGCGCTGCAGATTTAGAGTTATGAGCCACTTTAGGAGGGCCATAAACAAGGAAGTGAATGGCAGTGTGCATCTGCGAAACACAAGGAGATCGCAAAAATAAGTAAATAAATAAAATAACCCTAATGACCCTAAGACGTCCTGGGTACCCTAGGGGGTAATTATAAAGACGTCTTGGGCACTGAAAGTGTTAACCACATCTTTGCTTGTTTCTTTTATATCGTGATTGGGACAGAAATCAACATTGCCCGAGATAGAGGTTTAGTGATTAACCAGCATGCCTGTTCTGGGGAACATACACATCTGTGTTTGACTAAGAACAGAGGGTTTAAGTGGTTGACTTTGAGAAGTGAGTGAGTTCCAATGAAAATGCTTTTAATAGTTATTAATGATAGTGAACATCACAATCCGTTACCTATGAGTTCAGCGAAGCCACCGACAGGCAGCCGACAGGTTCCCGTGACGAACTGGAGAAGACGGATCCTCTTCTCGTTGTCCATTTCCTTCACCACCTGCAGGAGGACATGCCCTCGTTAGGCTGCGCTACATACTGTATACCGTTACTGTAGATCACCGTTTCAGAAACACTGGGTCGGGACCCATTTGTGGGTCACATAACCATTTTTATGGGTCACGAGTAAAAATCCCATTTTTTATTCTTACAGTTAAAATGTTAATATTTCTAAAGATTTAACCCAATTAGGAGAAATTAGGACTGAGGCCGCGTGCCTCCATCTGAAAATATGTTGTTCCAGGGACCCCCAGAAGCAAAGATTTGAGTTAAAAACGTTCACTGGGAAAGAATATATAGTCAAAGACTTGCGCTACAATTTCATGATTTTTCAATAGCTAAAGTATAACATAATGCTTAAAACACCAAAAGGGGTTCCCGTCCTGAATGGGTTAAATAAAGAATACAAAAATGTAAAATAATTTTATGATTTTTAAAACAAAGAATGCAACAAATAGAAATTCCATGAATAAAAAGTAGTGACAATAGCCGATGTACAAGCTCACAAAGCGGCACACATTGTGTACTTGTAGATCTGCTATTTTCACTAGCTTGGCTCCCGGGCAAACGCCTAATCCCTCTTTTGAATCTCAACCTGAAAAGTTTGGGAAGTGAACAATAATAGTAACAAAAAATGACTTTATACTGGTCTCAAACCTTTTCATGTCAAGGACCCCCCCCAAACGCGTGCCCCCTCCAGGAAATATTTTGTGCCAGGGACCACCCATACAATACAAGATTTGTATAGTAAATATTTCAACATTTCCACTTCGACACTCGTGCAGTCACGCACACATACGCTCACTGGAAAATATATTTACAGAGAATTGTGTTTGGATTGGATTATGCAAGAGGTGTTTATAGAGAACAACACGCTTGCACATGCAGACACACATCCGTCACTTTGCATACACACACACACCAGAGTATAAACACATTATCTATAACACATAACTAGATGCGTTAATATAAACCACACACACACACACACACACACACACACACACACACACACACACACACACACACACACACACACACACACACACACACACACACACACACACACACACACACACACACACACACACACACACACACACACACACACACACACACACACACACAGAGAGAGAGAGAGAGAGACAGACAGTTGCGTACCTGCCAGAACCAATGGATCTGTTTGCTGTTCTTGGTGTAGTGTCGGTAGATGGTGTTCTTCTGCCAGTCTGCCAGGTCTATCTCCTGCATGCCACACAGCATCAGCTAGAAAGACACACACATCACACACAAGCTCAAATACGGAGAACACTGGGCCACACGGTGGTCAGTCGGTATAGCGCTGTCGCCTCACAGCTAGCAGGCCCCGGGTTCCATTCCATTCCCACCGGAGACGCTCTGGGCGTGTTCTCTCCTCCGCATCATCATACCATACCCTAGGTGGGGTTGGTGAAAGTGTGGAGTTTGCATGTTCTCCCCGTGTCCCCTAGCGTAGGTACCCTCACAAAAACATGCAGTAATCCTAGTCTATATACTGCCTCCCCCTGGTCAGCCGGGGCGCCTGATGGGAGGTGAAAGGCACCCCCCTGTCAGAAGCGGCCTGCTCACTCTTCATGCATTGAAGGAAGCATGAGCTCAGCTCGGGGCTCTCCCCAGGTTGGCAGAGGGAGAGTAGTGCCCAGCATTACAGCTTAGTCAATTGGCACCGGGTGAAAAATGGGTTACAAAATTGTGGGATAAAAAAAAACTGTTCCTTTTTTATTATCGTTTTTAAAACATTTTACAATATTGTTTTAAAATAGTGAAAATTTCTGATGTCCACTACTTCTGTGTGACACTCTTTAATTGTTTGATTAATTTATGAAAAAAATTAAAATAAATAAACATAAAAAGTTTAAATATGGAGATATGAGTCTGCCAGACAGCAGCTAATGGACACATACATGAACACAGGCCCAGAGGTAAAAAGAAAACATGATAGAAGCACGGGAATCGTTCCAGAACAATAGAAATGAAAGACACAAGACAACAATGAATGCTGGTGAGTCAGACTATAATTATTAGTCGTAAGAATAGACCGTTCTAATAATTGATGTGCTGTGGTGGTCTGATATATTCAGGTTCTCACTGCAATGCTCTGCTACACCGAGCGATTTGATCTGAGGCCTGGAACTAATGAGCTATTGATCAAGTTCTTGGCGTGGTGTTGCAACGCCGTGGCATATCATTAACTGGCCAACAATTAAGGTCAAAGAACCATTTTAGAATAACAATGTTCTGTCATCATTCCAAGTGACTCTTCTCTTGCTGTAGTAGTAGTACACCGTTAAATCCTCAGTGTCGTTAACCCTGAGAGTGCACGCACCCTTTTGGTTGCATTTGCAACCATTTCCGAGTTGCAAACGGATAAATTAAAATGGAGGAATTTTACCGCGTATCAACTGGCAGACTGTTCTGTCCTCTGACGCCAGGAAGGAGACAGAGGACAGAACAAGTACAAAACAACGTTATTTGTTATGTATCACACAGAGCACATGCTGGAGGATCAAACAGGGACACAACCACAGATATTTGAGTTTATAAACCCTATATTCCCTATGCCACACAATGATGTGGTCACACGTTTGGTAAAGTGCACTGCTTTATGCGTGGAAGCAGGACCAGGCAGAGATCCATAGACGGAACTAGAGTACAACTACCATAGGTCCAGTGATGATGAAGGGTACCGCCCTCTCGTTAAGGAGGGGTGCCTTTGGATAGGTCCAGTGATGATGAAGGGTACCGCCCTCTTGTTAAGGAGGGGTGCCTTTGGATAGGTCCAGTGATGATGAAGGGCACCGCCCTCTTGTTAAGGAGGGGTGCCTTTGGATGCGGTTCACTGGTGTAAGAAGGACACTCATTATCTGATGACTAGTAATATGCATAGTCTGCATCCCACTGCAGGACTGCACCAGAAACAACACAACCTACAGATCTGAGTACTATCAGCATACACAACTATTGAAAAATATATTGTTGCTGTCGGACAGAAGCCAAGCGCCTGTATTCCAAAGGAAGGTTCAGTGGCTCAGGGGTAGAGTGGTCGGTAGAGCAGCCGGATGGGAACCGCAAGGTTCCCAGTTCGATCCCGCGGGCTCCCCCAGAGTAAGTGACGAAGTGTCCTTGAGCAAGACTCTGAACCCTAATTGCTCCCGATGTGCAGGTTGGTGCCTTGCATGGTTTGCTCTGCCATCGGTGTATGTCTGTATTATTGTACATACATTTCTCATGCCAATAAAGCCCTTTGAATTGAATTGGTGAATATACTATTTAAAGCACTTTGGGTAAAAGCGCTATGTAAATGCACCATTTACCATTTTATAATGTTCAGGCTCTTGTTAATAATCTTCTCACTGCTTAAATATTTATAAGACCCACAGAATTAACAACTTTAAACCTGGAGTCCCTATTTTTGGAAGGTCATTGTAGAGTGTAGACGAAGGTTTTCAAAATGTTTCAACATGAAAAATGTAATAGAAAAAACAATAGCAAAAATAACCAAATCAGGAACCTGTTTTAAATTGCCATTACATTTTGGGGCAGTAAGAATGAACACTGTTAAAGATGCCATGATTAGTTTTTTCGTACAATGTGTCAATGAAGTTAACATTACTCTAATAGACCCCCAGGTGTGGTTAGATTTAAATAGCCTTCCCTGTGTGTTTTGGTTTCTTCCTGAAAGCTGAAAGCCTTCGAGTCAAAAGGCCCAAATGAAATACACCTAACCTGACTGACTGGGTATGGATGAATATGAACCATATTCCAGAGACTCACCTCCAGCTCCTTCTCGTCGAAATAGCGCAGCCACTCCAGAGGCACCACCTCGTTGAAGCCGTCTAGGAAGGCCTTGGTCTGCTCCTCCACGCCTCGGGTGAAGCGCCAGTCCGTCAACAGGCTGATGCACGCACAGTCGCACAAACACACGCACGCACACACGCACGCACGCACACACACACACACGCGCAGTGCAAAGAGAAACGAAGGGACGCAATGTGAAAGGCAGGAAGGAGGGAGAAGAGGGTGAGGAGTGCAGGAAGGAAAATGGAATGAGAAGGGAGAGGGAGTATGAGAAGTCAGTATTAGGGCTGTCACGATTACACATTTAAGTTGATGATTAATTGTCACAAAAATAATTGCGATTAGCGATTTAATTGTGTTTTTGGCGTTGAGAATTGGAACATATGCAAAAAGAATACATTTATGATTTAAAAATGCACAGGGCAGATATGACAAATAACTGAAATATACAAAGAAATTACTGACATTCTCATTCATTATTTTTTAGATGATCTACAAGCTTACAAAGTGTCACGAGGTGACGCGTTGTAAACTTGTAGATCTGCTTTTTTCAGCTTATTTTAAAGTTTTTCCAATGTGGAAACAATTGACAAAAATAATTGCGATTATCTCAAAAGACAGGCCTAGTCAGCAATTAGTGTAGTACAATAACCCATTCAGGACGGGAACCCCCGTTTTAAACATTATGTTATACTTTAGCTATTGAAAAATAGCTATTTTTGAAACATCGTGAAAATGTGGCGCAAATCTTTGAATATATATACTTTCAGAGCGAGCGTTTTTAACTCAAATCTTGGAACAACATATTTTCAGATGGCGGTCCGCGGCCAAATACAGATAATTCTGGGGGTTCTTGACATGAAAAAGGTTGAGCACCACTGATATAGAAACATAGGTTTTTCAGAAATAATTAACCCAAAATGGGTTAATTTGGTTATTTATTTATCAGTTTAACAAATTATTACAGACAGAGTTACATGAAATAAATAAAAAGAAGAGAAGACTGAGGTCTAACCCGATGTACTCCTCCTTGTTTTCCTCGTTGACCAGTTCATTCTCTCCGTCGTCTTTCAGCATGTGTGTGGAGACCTTCCCTAAGATCTCCATGTCCTGAGCAAAATACAGCTCCACGCCACACTCCTCTAAGCTGTTATCTCTGGAAGCACACAGACACATTACATGTACAGTATGTATTATAAGTAAAGACATACAAAAACATATTCAAACACGCAACACATTAAAACAAAACGTGGCCGTGCATTACTTACTTGACCCACATGATGGAGTTATAGAACTCGGGGTCTATGGACTCCAGGTCTTTGAGCGTGGGTTTCTTGTTCAACATGCGCTTGTAGAACGGCAGAGTGAACCCTGTGTCGATGAATTTCCCGTGATACAGGGCCTGGAGAAAGAACAGAAAGAGAGAGAGGAGAAGATTTAAATCCTATATTCTATGTTCCACATAAGCAAATGTGCAAAAATCTATGTCTATGCAAGACAGGATTTTGTTGTGGAAACAACAATATTATACAATATACATAGTCAGCACGGACGAGTAGTAACACATGTTGTGATTGGTCGAAAAAGCTAATTTCCAAGGGAAATGCGCACAACGGAAGTCCTGCCCCTCTAGACACACTCTGCATTAGGTCGTGACCTCAGAGATTAAGAGTAAAGGCTGGCCTTGTGGTTCCCACACACATGAACACAAACACACACACACACACACACACACACATGAACACAAACATGTGCTCGAGCGTGCACACACACACACACACTCTGAGAGCAGACAGAGCTGAGACTGCACTCACACATTCGAAACACGTGTTTTGTCTGTGTTCTGATGTAATTTTCTGGGGTCTAGTAGGACTATAGTAAATAATGAAAAAGAAATCGCTATGAAATGTTGTAAAAAAGCTAAAGCTAAAATCACTAACACGAAAGAAAGCAGCAAATGATTTTTTTTTAATAATAACACTCATCTTTTACTTTCTCTAATGACAACCTAAAGTTCAAAAAACATGAACCTTGGTTGAAAAAACCCCTAAAGTTGTCCTTTTTAAGACATCTCAGAGAGAGAACCCAGTGTACTGTAGCAACGCTCCAACAACAACACTGACCCACCGACTGACTGACTCACTGTCTGTTCACTTCACTCACTGCAGCTCTAGTCTGTACAGCCCTGCACGTGGCCCTCCACATACAGGATATGACTGGGCCGGATAATGGCACATTTTACACTTGGTTGCATGCTGAAAATAGCAGATCTACAAGCTCACAACGTGGCGTGATGCGACGTGTTGTGTGAGTCGTGGAAAAGAGAGAGCTACAAACTAGTTGGACTTGGGAGAGACGAGCATCTTTATAAGGCCAGTCAGTGAAAGGCATTTTAAGACTAAATATAGACCCTTGTTGGCGGGTGTGGGCTGGGTGCGGCAGTGAAGTCATTCAAGGGGGGGGGGGGGTGAAGTAGAGGAGTGGAGAGCAAAAGTACTCAAATGATTTAAGTAAAAGTAGCAATAATGCAATGTGATACAAGTAAAAGTCGGGAATTAAAAATGTACTTGAGGAAAAGTACCAAAGTATTGGCTTCAAAATCGTACGAAAAGTACTCGTTTTGCAGAATGTCCCATTTCAAGTTTTGAGAAGAGAATAAAATCTGCACTCTCAGTAATAGTGTAATAGTAGGAGTCTTTTTTTAATAAAGACTCCTACTATTACTGAGAGCGCAGATTTTATTCTCCATCTATACGTATTCCCCGAATCTGCACCCAGCATACGCCTGAACACTCCCAGACTGTCACCTTTAGTTGAGCGAGCCATTTCAAGTTTTCACATGCATAATAATCTTTTGAAAATAGCTGCTCTACAAGCTCACAATCCGTTGCATCGTGGCGCATTGTGAGCTCTTAGATCGTCTATTTTCAAATGGACGAAATGTATGTTTTGAAATAATAATCCAAATCTACTAGAGAGAGAGAGAGGTAGTTAAGCTTGGCAGGACGAGGGGTGGAGGGGGTTGGGGCTGAGTCCTCAGAATAAAAGACGTATTCACTCGGTCGGGGGTGCGCGCACTTCTGACGGATCTCATAAATACATCAGTGCACAGCAGAGGGACAACACTTCTCTGTGTGTGTGCTGCTCGCAGGGTTTTATTTTTTTAGGGGGGGGTCGGTGGAAGAAAAAAAACACCACCCCCAAAAATAACCAAACTCTGTGAACCAAGTTGTTCCACAGCGATGATGTCGAAAAGAGTGTGTGTATGCGTGTGTGCGTGTGTGTGTATGCGTGCGCGCACGTGTGTGTGTGTGTATGCGTGCGTGCGTGCGTGTGCTGCAGTGGTCAATGGGTGTGTGTGTTAGGCTCCTCAACAGTGACACTTGGTGGTCAAGCAACGCTATTTCCATACTGAAAGGGACGTACACAACACGGACATACATACATACATACATGCATACAGACACACATAGCTGTTCATTGGAGTGGCTGGCACCACTAATCTAATTAGTTACCATAATCCCTATTCTGGACGTGTCATACATAATCTGCGAATATTAGGGGAGCAATCCGGTGGTTACACTTGTGAGGTTTGGTGTGTGTTTTGTTTGAGTGACGGGCTCACCATGGCGATGAAGCGACCGATGAAGCGGAAGTAGGTGAGGTGGTCCGGGTTGATGGAGGAGGCCGGGTTGATCTGGAGGCAGTAGTTGTTCTTACCGGCATACTCAAACAGACAGTACATGGGGTTCAGAACCTCATGGGAGAGCAGGAAGAACCACTCTCTGGAGAGAGGGGGACGGGGAGGGGAGGAATGGATTGGAGAGTAGAGGAGGGGTGAGGAGGAGAGAAGAGAAGAGAAGAGAAGAGAAGAGTGGAGGTGGAGGAGTGGAGAGGAGAGGAAGCATTAGCCCATGGAATAAAGTAAAATAAAATCTCACGACACAACCACTTTGTCCCAAACTGTGATTTGTGACTAGTGCTCCGTTTCCCCAATAAAATAATAAACACAGTATGTTAAAGCCAACTTTTGTTGTGATAAATCATGACAATAAACACAATGTTTTGGGCCGATCAAATAAATAGAAAAAGAAAAGAAAAAGTGTTTATTGTCACGATTTGTCACAACAAGAGTTGGCTTTGTCCGAGGCTTAAAAGGCCTTGCAACGTCTATGGGAAAAATTAATGGGGAATTCTCTTCCAGGCCCGTCGTCGGGCCGCGGGACTGCAAAGCTCTATACAGCCGACCATGCAGTTGATGAAGTCATAGAGGGGCGGGGCGGGCGCGCAAGGAGCAACCGCTGGAGAATATTGGTTCACCGATCTGATCCATTTTCGTCCATGCTAAACCCCTTATCCCTAAACTACTTTGCCTTTTCCTGTTACTATTTTGAAAAACATTAAAATAGCCAATCTACATCGACAAGTTGTGAGCTTGTAGATTGGCTATTTTAACTATTCAAAAATGTTTTTCAAAATAGTCAAAAAAGGCTAAATAAAATAGTTTAGGGATAATGGCTTAGCATGGACGAAAATAGAGCCGGAGATGTTCTGCAGACTGAGATAATGTTCCACAATACTAACAGTTGAATGCAAATGTCAAAATTCTACATTTGATTGTTACGTTCAGTTGCCATTAGTGAGAAACTAACAGGGTTGCATTAATTCAAGTGCAAAACACACAATAACATAAAACATACGACAACAACAAAACATATTGGGTAACAAGTACAACAGACAGACAAGCCAACATGAAGGTGAGACGGGTTGCATGATAGAACAACAACAAAACATGAACATGAAAGAGAGAACTAAATGAAACAATAAGCAAAATAAAAATAAAATATATAAGATAGTATTTAGATATAAAATAATACATATATGATGAAACACAACGCAAACAATGATTCTGATTACAACCTAGTGCCATTTGTAGCAAATAGGGCTGCAACATGTTTTATGAAAATTATTAATGCATTACTATTTACTTATTCTATTTTTCTTTTTGGTTTTTTTACATTTTCACCTACAATTATGTTCCTAAAATAGGTACATTAATTATTTAAATTATTATTTCATTATTTGGCCTAATCTCGACGACCTTTAGAGGCCTGGGCCGCCCGAGCGGTCCAGTTTATATAGTTTATATATATATATATATATATATATATATATATATATATATATATATATAAATTCTTTACTGTTAGACTCTTGGTTTACCTATGATCCTAGATGACTATTTTTCTGCATTTTATGCATTACCTTGCCTTGTCCTTGCTTACTGTAAATCGCTCTGGATTAAGAGCATCTGCTAAATGCCTAAATTGTAAAGTAACGGCTGCACCCCTGGAAGCCAATCTAACTAAACATTGTGAAGTCAATCTCTCTGAAGAGCCGGTTCAGCTTAAACAGGACAAATCAGGCCAGACGGATCTCTCCCAGGTATTTCTAATATGTGTGGAATGTCTGAGGACCCCAATTCCCAGATAGGAGTCAGACTAGTTGGAAGGTTTTCCCGTGGAAGTAATGTTTCAAGATAAGCGGTGATAAGCAGGGTGAACGGGATAACGCGCACACACACAAAACATTCCGTGTGTGTGAATGCCAAATGCGCCGTGTTCCCATGTGTCATCTTATCAATGACTTGGCTCACAGTCACAGAGTGCGTATGCTGCACACACTGGGAGAGGACTGGACCTCTTCAGAGAAACCCACATACAGAGAAGCCGGACGTAAACATGTTAAGATAATGGATTACCTTGATAGAATACAGGCTGTCAGAATACCATTTAGATTATGTAATGGGGGTTTAGAGATAAATTAGTGTGTACATAGCTAGACAAATGGAAATACACCCACACACACACATCATGAATGGCATTTGACTGACATGAAGAACACATATATGCAGTTGTTTATAAATCAAGATACAATGGAAAAGCATTATATGGATTGTGGAAAGATGGCATCTATCTATCTATCAGAAAGAATGAAGTCCACCACCACCAAGCGCTCCCCTGCCCTGCCCTTCCCTCCCCGTGGGTATGTGAGGGGAGGGGGAGGGTGTCGGGCTGAGGTCGGACGGACGGACGGATGGACGGAAGGACGGACGGACTGACGGACGCAGACACCTCCCAACATCCCGTCCGTGGTTCTACCCTGTGGTAGAACAGCATGACGTCACCTACCATAGGGTAAAACCACTGACGTGACACCGGAGACAGAGACATAACAACCCCCAAAGAAACAACACATAAAATAAAGACAATAAGCCACATAAAGAGAGAGGCGGGACTGGAACACAACAGATGCGGGTGGTGGCGCTACAATGGCAGGGCAGTGGATGGGTGGAGGATGGGTGGATGGATGGATGGATGCATGGGTGGAGGATGTGGGAGGGAAGGAGGAGCAGAATAGGTGTGTGTTTGTGTGGGGGGAGGTGTAAGGGACGGGATGGGAGCAGGGTAGGATAGGAATAGAAAACAGAAGAAAGCGCCAGCACTCAATAAATGTCCTTTCCACATGTTTTATTTAGGAACAAACAGCGGACGTGTTTGGGCCTTCCTTGCACGCTGAGGAAGGCCAAACAGGCCTTCCTTGCACGCTGAGGAAGGCCTGTTTGGCCGAAACGCGTCTGCTGTTTGTTCGTCAGATGTGAAAAGGACATTTATTATAATTATTTTTTAAAGATTTGTTTTGGGGGCTTTTTATGCCTTTATTGATAAGGAACAGTAGTCAGACAGGAAAGGGGGAGAGAGATGGGGAGTGCCACGCAGGCAAATGCCGTCGTGCTCGGGGGTCGAACCCACGGCACACCGTCCGGCTGGTTTGGCAGCCTAGGTGCCCAGACGGTTGAGCTAACCGCCCGGGCCGAAAAGGACATGTATTGAGTGCTGGTGCTTTCTTATACCTATAAGGATATTCTTCTACCCTGGAGTATTGCGGGTTGTCTGCTTTGGCAGTCTTTTTCTCTTAGGATAGGAATAGGAAATGGAGGGAGGAGAGAGATGAACTCTATTGAAGGTGGAGGTGAAAGGATGGCAAAAAAACAAACAAACACAACAACAACAACCAAATAAACAAGGAACCCATCACCAAAATGGACATAAATGATTGACAAACAGTTACCTTAAAATCACCCCTGACACCACACACACACACACACACACACAAGACAAGGGCTATGACTGATGAAAAATATGTTTTTTTTTTCCTTCTTTTTCATTGTTCATCGCCTTAGGCCTTTAAGCACCTCCTCAATTCTGGAGTGTGCCCTTCTCCTGCTTGTTTGACATGTTTTTAAGGACTATGACTGTATGCAGGCCGCAAATAAAACCCCTTTGAGATGTTGGTTATTGGAGGGGAGAACAAGCACACAACATGGGGCTGTGCATCATGGCTTGTGGAGCGGAGCGTTCTCACCTGGCGATGCCCCCGTAGTCCAGTCCCTCCTCTCCTCTCATGATGATGTAGAGTCTACGACGCAGGTCGTACGGCTTCACGTTCATGATCTAAAAGAAGGACGGCCACGTTGACTCACATCGTTTAAGCTTTAGGACAAAATGTCCTAACCTACAAGTAAGTCAACTCAAGGATCCAGACTAGAGTCTAGTCATAATTAGCAAATATTTAGGCCGTGCACCACCTGTTACCTCCTGACCTAGTTGACGCACCCCCTGTTACCTCCTGACCTAGTTGACGCACCCCCTGTTACCTCCTGACCTAGTTGACGCACCCCCTGTTACCTCCTGACCTAGTTGACGCACCCCCTGTTACCTCCTGACCTAGTTGACGCACCCTGCATTATGGCAAATAATCACAGGTCGTCACTGCACTGAGAGACATGCATCTGCTGTATACTCCCGCAGCTGCTCTATAGTGTACATCTCCAGTGTTCTACCAGATTTTGCCGTTTGTGCAAAATAACACCTTAAAACCGCCATTACCCTTTTCATGTCACGCACCACCTAGAGGGCGCTCACGCACCACAGGTTGGGAACGCCTGATCTAGACAATCAATTTGGTAACAGGATCAAAGATGAATGAATAAGTAACCATCTTAAACCACTTAACTACAAGAGAAATAGGAGATCTACAAGCTCACAACATATCTTACTGAGCTTGTAGATCAGCCATCTATCGAAATACCTTCAAACCTTTTCTTTTCAAAGTCGGAATGCCAATGTTAAAGTGGTAAAAAAGAGAAAATAAATCAAATGTCAAAAGAACTTCAAATACGTTATTTAGAATTTTGCTTCGAAGGCTTCATAATTGAACAAAGACGCCAACCTTCTAGTTTCCAGCTTGTGTGCATTGAATACTCTGAACTGTAGTCAATAGTACTCAATAGTTAGAGCCCATTGGAAATGCAATGGCGGTCGGCCCTACAGTGGAACGACACAGGAAGAGAGATAGACATTGGTTTTCTCGTTCCTCGTTTCACTGGGAATCGAACGGTGGATCTTAGGTTAGCCAAGGGAGCCATCTAGTGTAAAAAAAAAAAAAAAGCTAAGTCGTCCTTGACAGTGTGGGCATTTGAAAAAAAAAGAAAAGTCGTAAAAGTCATCGTTGGCAGTCAATGCGGGCAATTACATGAAATGCAAGGATTTGTGTGAAGTGTGACGCTCTGACCTGCTGGAAGGAGTCCTCAAACAGTGTTTGTCTGGACACCGAGATCTTCACATGGCTGGGCAATGCATTGGACTGGAAACAGCAAAAGAAATAAACAAAAACAAACACACGCGTAAAAAAAGTGAGTTTTGATGGAAAGAAGAATCTTGTTCCGTCTACACAGTGGCTATAAAATAATTCCGACCAAGGCTTTTATTGTGACTACAGTATAGGCCTGTGTGTGTCTGCAGTCAGCACTTACATGGCACAGGAAGCGGAACTGGTGGTATTTCCACCTGAAGCTACGATCGTATGCACCTGGGGAACCGCCCTGCCGCGACCTACACACACACGTGCACACACGCACGCACGCACACACACACACACACACACACACACACACAGAGAGAGAGAGAGAGGGGAGAAAGGGAAAATTCAATTTGACACTGTTAAAACAAGGGGAGCCAGTGGAAATCCCCACCCTGCTATATTGCATTTACATTTCGGACGCGTCGCGTACAAAGCAAGCGCTTAATGTTCATCTGAGCTTACAGACACCACTGAGAGGTGGCGTTGGAGTAAAGCGCATGAGGCAGCACACTGAGCACAGTGGTGGAAAGTGACTAAGTACAATTTTTATTTGTACTTTACTTGAGTTATTTCCAATTTTTAATACTTTTACTTCTACTCCCCTACATCTCAGATCCAAATGTTTACTTCAACTCCACTACATTTATTTGAAAACTTTAGTTACTAGTCGTTATACTTTTGCAGATTTGGATTATTACTACAAAACGTTATGGAACAACTTATTTTGAGATGGGGGTCCGCAGCCAAATACAGATCATTCCGGGGGTCCTTGACATGAAAAAGGCCGAGCACCACTGACATAGAAACATAGGGTTTTCAGAAAACTGTTAGGATTAAGAAGCCTTTTATTTTAAGAGACCTCAGTCCAAAATGGGGGCTGAAACAATGCAACTCCAGAAGCCCAGAGCCTTGGTCACCACGCTGTACTGGAGCTGTGACCAGAAGACGTGTTTAGTTGTGCACATAAACAGCAGGAAATAATCAGGGACAAAACATTGCATGGGCCCATTCATTCTCTCTTACCAAAGTGGCTCCATATATTTATTTACACATCTTGAAGCCATCAAACGTTTTCAAATCTTTCTTGGTTGCTGCTGGCTCCTCGTGTTCGCCAATATTGGGGGGTGGGGGGACTACACACAACGCCAAAAGTAAATTAATCCTTAAGCTGAGTGGCATTCTGGGTCTGAGATACTCGAGGCGTGTGTGTGCGCGTGTGCGTGTGTGGGGCCTCTGGTTGTGCAGAGAGAATAACAGTCACGGTAACTGGGGGAGTAGAGAGAGAGCGGCGAGAGAGGGATAAGACGTAGAGGTGAGAGCAAGGCGTGTGTGTGTGTGTGTGTGTGTGTGTGTGTGTGTGTGGGATAAGACGTAGAGGTGAGAGCAAGGCGTGTGTGTGTGTGTGTGGGATAAGACGTAGAGGTGAGAGCGAGGCGTGCAGCTGTGTTAGTATAATCTCCACCGTCCCACAGCAGCACACACACTGGATATGTGCACTGTCAGCACCGGAGAATCCCCCCCACACACACACACACACACACAGAGAGAGGGGGGGAAGGGGGAGGAGAGAGAGAAAGGGGGGGGGGGGGGGGGGGGGGAGACGGACGGACTGACTGACAGACACAAAAAGATGGGAACAAGACAGAGGAGAGATCATCATATACAATACTAAACGGGAGGGAGGGGAAGAGAGAGAGAGAGAGACACACAGACAGACAGAACGTTTTAACAGCGGGCGACAGCCAGACGAATTTTCCGGAAGTGCGTTATTTGTCTATGGGACCCGGCAACTACCGGCAATAGCAGGCGAACAGGCGATGGTTGAAAAGTGGGCAGAGCAACGTCGCCCGAAAAGATAAAAATAATTCATCTTTTCGGGCGATGCTCGCCCGCTTAAAACGTACTGAGAAAGAGAGAGACAAACAGACAGACAGACAGACAGACAGACAGAGAGAGAGAGACACAGACAGACAGACAGAGGGGGGAGGGGGGAGAGAGAATGTGGAGGCCAGGGTAGAGAAAAGAGGCCTCTAATGCAGTGGGATTTGGGTTGGCAAGTGCTGCCAGGCACATCTTGGTTTGGGTTAGGAAATGGAGACCGCAGCGGCAATGTACTGGCCACGGACACAGACTCCTAGTATTCAACGTAGAACACTTAAGACACTCCGAGATCCGTCTGCGACCAGCGGGACTAAAAAATATAGCATGGATGGAGAACCATCGTATGTTGAAACATCAGCATGAAAAGTAGTTTGCAGACACACAGACGCACACGCGCGCACGCACACAAACAAGAGGAAATAAACATTCATGCACGCAAATGAACACAAAGCATGCCAGCTTGCATGTACACTTGTACACACAAAGAAAATGCGCAGAGCTAACACATATACATATCAGAGCTGGATGTTATGGAGCCGTTAGGCCACATCAGCACATTATGACTTGACCTTCTGGGTAAGAAATAAGAATACTTATGAGCAAGGCACACATCCATGAGCTTTAAGGACGGGGGGACGGGGGCGTGCGGTGTCTCACATTTTATGAACATGTGCATGTGATAAAACACGACTACTTGATGTAAAACACCCAAGTTAATCGTGTGCAATTCGAAGAAGTGATTTATGTTTTGTTTTTGTTTTAATGGCTCTACAAAGAAAAAAGTCAAGCAACGATGAAACATGGCCGCGACAAAGTGACAGATTAACAAATGGGCCCTTCTGCAAAAAAGAAAGGAAGGGGACGGCATTAAACTATGGTAAGAGTATTATTTCTGTGTTATTGAAATGAGGAGACTTTTTTTTAATAATTATTTGCTACAAACCAGACCTAGTAGGTGACATCATTTCAGCCCAATATGGACTCAAACAAGAGTTCATGTAACTTGGATACAGGCCTCTTTCTGGTTTTTGCTTTTGCTTTGCTGAAAACAAAAAAACTGGCTTGACGCTTTTTGTCTGAGGTCTGTACAAGTAAACTGTACCTAAAAACAAAGCAGGGCGGGGGGTGGTTCCCAAACCTTTTCACGTCAAAGACCCCAAAATTGACACTAATTAGCCCGAGGACCCCCATTTGAAAAGATATGCCAAGGACCCCCATGAGAGAAGATTTTTATGGCAGTGATTCACAACCTGTTTAATTTCAAGGAACCTCAATTTGACATGCATTAGGCTACGGACCCCCATTTAATGGCATTTCTATCTCTGGGACCCCTAATTTATATTGTAAAATCAATGTTAATTTAACTGAGAGTGTACAAATGGTCAATTTGGTTCCATTTGTACAACTCTCAGAGTTACAGACCCATAAGGGTCCATTTGGCTCCAAACTATCATTTAGCTGGGGACCCCCTGGAACTCCCTCAAGGACCCCTGGGGGTCCCCGGACCCCATTTTGGGAACCACTGGGTAAAGTGGATATTTACCCTGACTCAAACCCGGGGCGAGGGTCTTTAAAGCTGGTGGTGCGAGAGTTGTGATCCACAAAATATCTCACTCCCTCGGCGGTGTACTTCATCTCCGAGCCCGGGGGCAGGGGGGGCTCCTGGATCATCCTGAAACAGGGGAGAGGGGCAGTGGTGAGCTGCACGGTCCCGGCCTGGTGGGGGTCTCGTCCCCCTGGCAGTGTTGATTTCCTCGACTAATACTACTATGACAAAAATAAATGTTCGTCGACTACCTTTTTTTTTCACTGACGAAAACCAAATGGAAACTAAATGAAAACTAAGCTATGATGACTAAAACTGAAGACTAAATATATTGACAATTTTGTCAACAAATAGAAACTAGACTAAAATGTTAGGAAGGGACAAGTCATTTTACACTTGGTTGCATGCTGAAAATAGCCGATCTACAAGCTCACGCTGCGACGCGTTGTGAGCTTGTAGATCGGCTATGCTCAGCAAGTGTAAAAACGGCATCAAGGCTTGCCAAAATACATTTTAATCGACTAAATCAACTGTAGATTTAATTGACTAAAATCTTATGATATGTAGTCGACTAAAACTAGTCACACTAAAACAGGTGACTAAAATGCACTAAAATCAAAATTTGCTGTCAAAATCAACACTGGTCCCCTGGATACAGAAATACTGATCTGTCCCTTTCCTCCCCTACACACACACACACACACACACCCTACTGTAGGTGAATAAAACCTTGGACCCTAAAATTCTGCACTGGCCCTCATTCTGAACCACAATTTAACAGCTATGTGATGGCGAGTTCTTTTTGGTCTTTGAAGGATAGTGTTCAGATGCCAGTCACTGACAATCAACCAACCTTTTGTACCAGAAGGTACAGTATTCGCGATCTCAGGTCTCTCAAGTATACTCTGGAAGTGTATGAACTGAAGCTATTTTTGCTTCCTTCCCCCTGAGTATTTTCTTTCAGGGGTTCATATCAGAAGTTAATATCTTAAAAAGCTAAAAAAAATGCTCTTTTAAATCTGTCGACACGGAAAGGGGAGTATGATAAATGTGAGTGAAGTGGAAATAATAATAATATTAATAAAACGTCTTACGGGAAGACACTGATATGAATGACACATGGACCCGAGGCTGGTGCCATAAAATGATCACATTATCAACGAACAGATAATGTAAATGTGCAATTTCTGTGCATAAAAAATATTTATTTGCATAACCCCAGACTTTATTAGCTTAATAGTTTGTTATATTCAGTACTAAATAACCCATTAATTAGACCAATCGTTGAGCTATTTTTTCCACAAATATGTTGATCTTTCAGCCCTGGTTGCATTAAGAGTTTGATGGTGTGACACAATAACACTTGGGGGCCATTTTTCGGCAGTGCCTTACCCCTTTCCCTGAACGTTTTTACTATTTTGAAAACATTTTAACCCATTGAGGACGGAAACCCCTTTTGGTGTTTTAAGCATCATGTTATACTTGAAAAATAGCAGATCTACAAGCTCATAGCTATTTTTTGAAAAATCATGAAAATGTGGCACAAATCTTTGAAGTTATATTCTTTCAGAGCGAACGTTTTTAACTCAAATCTTTGCGTCTGAGGGGGGTGGTTCTGGAACAACATATTTTCAGATGGGGGTCGGGGGCCAATTACATATATTTTTGGGGGTCCTTGACATGAAAGTGTTTGAGAACGACAACTGTCAGGATTTAGAAGACGTCCTTATGTCTAAATGGGTTAAAATTGTTCAACTAGCCGGTCTACATAGACACGTTGTGAGCTTGTAGAACGGCAATTTGAACTATTCAGAAATGTTTTTCAAAATAGAAAAAAGTTTAAAAAAAAAAGCAAAGCCGTTTAGGGATAAGAGGTATGAACCGGGCCCTTATTATTATTATTATCTAGCGACCAGTTTGTTTTCTGGGGTTAACAAAATGTCAATAATGCTTTCTTTATACATCCACAGATGCATACAACAACAAAGGCAGACATGCAAGCCAACATGCAGGCAGTTTTAGCGAACACACACACACACACACACACACACACACACACACACACACACACACACACACACACACACACACACACACACACACACACACACACACACACACACACACACACACACACACACACACACACACACACACACACACACACACACACACACACACACACACACACACACACACACACACACACACACAGTCTCACCCCTGGGTTCGTGGATCTTCCCATTGTGTCGTTCGCGTATTGTGGTTGACAAAGTATACTCTCCCGTTGTCCTGACGCTTCTCTGTAGATGATTTAAAAAAAAGACATTTGCGCATTATTAGTACAGACAGGAGGCTGAGAGTAAGGAGAGGGTGATGACATTCAATGAAGTTTATGATGTGGATTCTACACCGCAAGGAGAGAGAGTATATCACATTGAGACTTGGCTGAAAGACGGCAAAGACGCCCAGAACAGGAAAAGTTACAACAAGAACCACAGAGGCTTTCAACATACTGTAGGCCTGCACCACAGAGGCTATCAACATACTGTAGGCCTGCACCACAGAGGCTTTCAACATACTGTAGGCCTGCACCACAGAGGCTATCAACATACTGTAGGCCTGCACCACAGAGGCTATCAACATACTGTAGGCCTGCACCACAGAGGCTATCAACATAGGCCTGCACCACAGAGGCTATCAACATACTGTAGGCCTGCACCACAGAGGCTATCAACATACTGTAGGCCTGCACCACAGAGGCTATCAACATACTGTAGGCCTGCACCACAGAGGCTATCAACATACTGTAGGCCTGCACCACAGAGGCTATCAACATAGGCCTGCACCACAGAGGCTATCAACATACTGTAGGCCTGCACCACAGAGGCTATCAACATACTGTAGGCCTGCACCACAGAGGCTATCAACATACTGTAGGCCTGCACCACAGAGGCTATCAACATAGGCCTGCACCACAGAGGCTATCAACATACTGTAGGCCTGCACCACAGAGGCTATCAACATACTGTAGGCCTGCACCACAGAGGCTATCAACATAGGCCTGCACCACAGAGGCTATCAACATACTGTAGGCCTGCACCACAGAGGCTATCAACATACTGTAGGCCTGCACCACAGAGGCTATCAACATAGGTCTGCACCACAGAGGCTATCAACATACTGTAGGCCTGCACCACAAAGGCTATCAACATACTGTAGGCCTGCACTACAGAGGCTATCAACATACTGTAGGCCTGCACCACAGAGGCTATCAACATACTGTAGGCCTGCACCACAGAGGCTATCAACATAGGCCTGCACCACAGAGGCTATCAACATAGGCCTGCACCACAGAGGCTATCAACATACTGTAGGCCTGCACCACAGAGGCTATCAACATAGGCCTGCACCACAGAGGCTATCAACATACTGTAGGCCTGCACCACAGAGGCTATCAACATACTGTAGGCCTGCACCACAGAGGCTATCAACATAGGCCTGCACCACAGAGGCTATCAACATACTGTAGGCCTGCACCACAGAGGCTATCAACATAGGCCTGCACCACAGAGGCTATCAACATACTGTAGGCCTGCACCACAGAGGCTATCAACATAGGCCTGCACCACAGAGGCTATCAACATACTGTAGGCCTGCACCACAGAGGCTATCAACATACTGTAGGCCTGCACCACAGAGGCTATCAACATAGGCCTGCACCACAGAGGCTATCAACATACTGTAGGCCTGCACCACAGAGGCTATCAACATACTGTAGGCCTGCACCACAGAGGCTATCAACATAGGCCTGCACCACAGAGGCTATCAACATACTGTAGGCCTGCACCACAGAGGCTATCAACATACTGTAGGCCTGCACCACAGAGGCTATCAACATAGGCCTGCACCACAGAGGCTATCAACATACTGTAGGCCTGCACCACAGAGGCTATCAACATACTGTAGGCCTGCACCACAGAGGCTATCAACATACTGTAGGCCTGCACCACAGAGGCTATCAACATACTGTAGGCCTGCACCACAGAGGCTATCAACATAGGCCTGCACCACAGAGGCTATCAACATACAGTAGGCCTGCACCACAGAGGCTATCAACATACAGTAGGCCTGCACTGGTGGAATATTACTGGGATCATATGAGCGTGATGACAGGCCTTATGATGCTTAGCGAGATGAAGAATCTCACAGTCTCGGTAGAAAAGTGACGAGTCCCTGTGGCATTTCACTGTGGCCGTTCCAAAATGCCTTAGTCAGTCAGGTTCACCTTCGCCTTTCTAGGTCATGCAAACTTGTGATCTGGTGTGTGTGTGCGTGTGCGTGTGTGTGCGTGTGTGTTTGGTTGGGGTGAGAGCAAATGTGACTGAGGTGAACTAGCCACAAGTGAAAGTAGGGAGGCGTTGCAGAAAAAAAGGTTTATGGTCAGTCACGTTATAGAAACAATACCATGGTAACTGCCGTTTGCCCTGGACAGAGAATATAGGGCACAAGTCAGCGAGGTTTAGAGAGTGCCAGGTTGAGTGTGTATGTGTGCACAGTACTTTGCGTTGGGCCGTTGGTTTCCAGCCCCCTCCCTTTCCTTTCCCCCGGTTCCCTCCATCTCTCTCTCCGACATCTTTTTCTCATTAACGGGCGTGTGTGGAGGCTGCAGAAACAGTAGCGCTCACATTGCAACTCGTCGTAAGGCTACATCATACGTCATCAAACGCCTGTGTTCTTGTATGATGAAAATGAGAACGTTTGAAAATTCATACGACGAGGTCAACTCACAAAGTATAAATTAGACTTCACATGCCAGCTCTTTCAGCCTTTCACCTCTCTCTCTCTCTATTCTCTCTGTTCCTGTGCTCAGTTGCTCACCCCCGTCTTTCAATCAATTCCCTCCCCCCATCATGCCCTCACAATCTCTTCCTTCTCTTCCCTGTTTCCCCCTTTTCTTCTGACCCTGCAAAGGGGAAACAGACGTGCGGCCGCAGATGAAAAAGAACACGCACGAAAAGTGAATCCGAGTCAGCGATATAATTGTGGTTTTCGGGCCTGAGACACCACACCACAGCATGCTGAAAAGGCATCACGGCTAGAGAATATTACCGAGGGTCTGGAGAGCAACAGCAAGAGAATTAGCTTGTGAAAATGTTAGCACGGCGGAATTTGCCCAGCGTGTATGATTTAACTCTGCACATAAATCCGGGTTTGAAAATAGATTGGATTATGTAGAATCCCATCAACTACACACACAGCCTCTGTAATTTGTGGGATTTGAGGCAAAGGCAGTGGTGTGTGCATTGTGCATGTACATGATAAATCAGCATGAGTAGTGTGTCAAAAACAAACGTTTATCTGATATTCACAGTGTTAATCGCTTAACATGCCACTGGTCCCTATTTTGGGCGTGTCATCATGGGTGAAGATTTTCAAAATGTTTTCAAAATGTGAAGAAAAAAAACAAATTTAGTTTTTTTCAAAATGTTTCAACATGTTTGGAAAGTAGCAGATCTTACAGGTTCATGTGGTCATCATCACAATGCACTGTGAGCTTGTAGATTGCTTACAAATCTTATTTTCCATCCCGGCCACGCCAAGAGATTAGTGTCGAAGTGTCCTTGAGCAAGACTCGGTCTGAACCACTAATTGCTCCCGATGTGCAGGTTGGTGACTGGGATGGTTTCCTCCGTCATCGGCGTATGAATGGGTGAACGTAATGCACTATAAGAGCGCTATATAAATGCACCATTTACCATTTAAAATAGGCTTAAGCAGGTTATCAAGCCAACTAACATTTGATCATGAGATATGCATCTGCTGCTGTGAGGTACTGTATTGCTGTTCTACAAGGGAAGAGAAGCTCACCCACATATCAAACCCCCCCTCTCTCTCTACCAAGACTCTCATTCACACCATGACCTTGAAGAAGGAAAAGCAAAGATCTGATATAATAACCCCAGCTGGTCAATTCAGGGCACCATGTAAATAAACATTCACATAAAAACCAGCCTTTTTTTTTAGCTGGAAACAGTTATTATTACATATCTATTGAGAGATCCACCTTCTTTGAAAGTAGTAAAATGCACAGCCGGTGGTACTGTAGAACAACCTGCAGTTCCCTTTGACTGTTGAGCCTACAGGGCAGTTCACACTGCAGCACTAGAACTATGACTGCAGCCAGCCGGCCGTGTTGTTGAGCAGCCTGCACCTCTCACTTCACACAGGTGTGATTCTCTTTCTAGGGAACCTAGGATTTCAGTTAAATCAAAGAACAATGTGAACAATCCTGACTGTTCCGTTAGGATGCTTAGCTGGAAGGTAAGGGGTTTGAACAGTGTAGATCAAAACCAGCCATGACTCAAGAGGCTCAGTAATGGATGATGGCTATATGTACGGCAGGGGTGGGCAACTGGTGGCCCAGAGGCCCCATGCCGCCCCCACCTTCACTTACAGTGATGTGCCCCTCAGGTTAATATCAGAATACTGATATATTATTGATTTGCAAACATGATGCACTTTAATTACTTCAGTCTAAATTAGTATAATGATAATAAAAAAATAATCAGGATTTCAATTCAACTAATAGCAAAAATAGCCGATCTACAAGGTCAAAACGCGCTGTTTTTGCTACGACAGTAATATGCAATGTGGCCCATCTGGAGTGAGTGTGGAAACATCGTGGCCCTCTCCATCGTCAACGTTGCCCACCACTGATGTACGGGGCTCTCACTCACGCCACTTCTGATGAGGATGGTTTGAACAGCTGGAACCAAACCTTACAAATCACACTCACAGGACCTGTTGAGCTTCATCTTTTGGTAGGTAAACCAATGTGGACTCCATGCGTGCTGGCAGAAGGCACATTTATTCAACCGCTTCAACAGGTTCAGCTCAGGCCATCTTTGTTGCTCAGTAAGTTCACTAACCAAATAACAGCGATGCAATTACACAGCAAAGGAAACAATTGAACCAAACGGACCCCTACGGATCACGTTAAGGGTCCATTGGGGTCAATTTCTGTGTGGAATGTAAGTAACACAGAGAATGACTACTGTGGAGTATGCATGCACACTTTGCAAAGTTCTGATTAGCAGTGCACGGACATGAACAAACAAATGGAAGTACATGGGGCGAAAACATAAGCTTTGGCTCTCGGGCCGACTAGCGCACACAGATATAGGTGTTTGTCTGCCTGAGTGGGGGAGAGGGCATTAAGGTGCATTCAAAGAAAGTGTGTGTGTGTGTGTGTGTGTGTGTGTGTGTGTGTGTGTGTGTGGGTGCGTGGTGGACTCACCCCATCCCGGCGGGAGTGCACCCAGAGGGTCATTTTCCACAGGAGCTCCGGACGGCTGAGGGAGAAAAAGAGAGAGAGCGCGAGTCCAGTTAGGGTAACTTGCTCTCGTTCGCCCTTCTTCCACCTTTCTGTCTTTCTCGCTCCGTCCGTCTCGCCCTGCCTCTCGGTCCTCTCCTCGCCGTCTCTGTGCGGCGGCGCGGTGTGAAATTCTTTAATCTGTCCACTCAGCTCCGGAGGACTCGGCTCCCACAAATGTGTGAGAACAAGCATGGGGATATGAGATGAAAAAAGGCCCACACACGCCACAAAAAAAACAAGTAAAAAAAACATGCACAGAAACAAATGGCAGGTACTAGAGGAGGAGGAGGAGGAGGGAAAAAAATAAAACGGCAGCAAAAAGATGGTAGAAAATGCCTCGGAAACCGCTGGTGTTGGGGTGAGCTGAACCCAGCTGTGGCAGATTAGGAAATCAACAGCATGAACCGGAGGATGGGGGGGGGGGGGGGACACACGCTGGCGGTGATGCTGCTGCCGCGGCGGCCGAGATCAGCGAGCAGAAGCGAGGTCTCCGTTTGAAGTGTCTCCTACGGCGGGCGGGCGGTTGGTCAGTCGGTCGGTCGCGGGACAAGCTCTGACCCACCGAAAGGGCAACCAGCGAGAGGGCTCGCGGTGTGTGTGTGCAGTGCAGCCGGTCAGTAAGTAAGTAAAAGCCAAGTCAAGTCAGTCAGTCATGCCTTGGCTCTGAATGAGAGAGAGGGAAGGAGGGAGGAAGGGAGGGAGGAGAGAGGGATGGATGGATGGGGGGGCGTGGGTTGAGGTGGTGGGGCGGCGGTGGGGTGCTCCTCTCCGGCGCGGCGGTACTGGGAGACTGAGGGAGATGGCCAGCCAGCGGGCTCGTAATGCCTTCCAAAAACGACACGCTTGGGTAGGAGGATAAAACAACGCGCTGTTCCAATGAGCTCACTGGCTGGCCGTAAGCCCCACCCCCCCCCCCTCCACCAACACCACCACCACCCCCCCAACCACCCCCCCCCAAAAAACCTCCCCCCACCATCACCCTGGTACCCCTCCCTCACTCCCTCCCTCCCTCCCTCCCTACCCCATCCCGTCGCCTCAATCCTCCTCCTCCTCCTCCTCCTCTCCTCTCCTCTCCTCCCCGTCCCTTCGCTCTGCCTCTCTCTCTCTCTCTTCTAATGGTGCTGTGAAAGTAGGCAGGGAGGTGTGATGTCTGAGGGAAAACTGAGGGAACATTCATGCTCGTTTCCAGACTGGACACCCCACCCCCAACCCCCAACTCAACCCCATGCCTGACAAAAGGCACCTTTATTCACCCTGCGCCTGGAACAACTGTGGGGTTTACTCAGCCTGCACTCACACATGTCCACACGCACACACGCACGCACGCACGCACGCACGCACGCACGCACGCACGCACGCACGCACGCACGCACGCACGCACGCACGCACGCACGCACACACATACAAAAACCCTAGTGTGTCTTCATGAGGAGCCTGTGTATGTTCCAAAGTGTGGAAAATGTGTGTACAGCAAACAGTCACTCAATGTGTACGTGTATATGGTTACTGATGATACTGGGACCCGCAAACACACACACACACACACACACACGCGCGCGCGCGCACGCACGCACGCACACGCACACAACTATTAAGGTGAGTCAGAGTGAGTGGAAAAGTTGTTGAAAAGATGCTTGTTGGTATCAGTGGTGAGTGACTGATAGTTTTCGGGATTCAGAACGGGATGATGTTCTGAATCAAATGGCCCTATTCAGGTGGACCCCAAACGGACTCCATCAATTGTACTATTCATCGGAGCAACGACTCCTCTCGTGACTAAGTGTCATAGCACCGATCCCTCCAACGAGGAACACTGATAGGAACTGCACTCATATCTATAAAATCCAAATCGATTGCGATTCATGATTACCCCGGTGATCCATGAAGTAGGAGTAGTAACTACTTTACGTCAACAGCATTTCCCAAAACCAATGTGACTGACTGACTGTGCCCATTAAAGAGCCTCTGTCATGGAAAATCCGACGGTGTTGTTCAGATGGAAAGGACTGCGACTGCGGGAAGAAGAGCGGGCATGTAGCAGGGTTAAAGGGTGTGTGTGTGTGTGTGTGTGTGTGTGTGTGTGTGTGCGTGCGTGTGCACTGTGTGTCACTTCATCGACAGCCAATCTATGCCCAGAGGGAGCCCCACCCTTTTCTGGGTCTGTGTGACTAAAAAAGGTAAAAGGAGAATATAATGATATAAAGACACGATGACATCATCATCTCTAACCCTGGCCATTCACCCACTTCCACACAGTTAGTTTCACAGAGCGAAGAAAAAGAAAAAGAAAAAAAAAGAAAAGAAGAAAAAAAAAAGGGAAAAGGAGAAAATAAGGCACGAGAAAGTGAGACAGAGAGAGAGAAAGAACATAAAAATGTGCAAAATAAATGTTAAATGGAATGGAAAAATGTGAGACTATAGAAAGATTATCCTTAACTCACCCGTTGCCAATTGCGCCTTTTGACACCTTTTTTTTTATATCAATTGATTATGGTGATCAACTGCGCCCTCAGAACACTAGTAGCACTGGTAGCGGTCCATTGAAAAAAAAAGGAAGAAAACGGAAATGGAAATTTTGCTGGCTTATGCTTGTCTATGAGGACGCAGCTTTTTGAACGCTAATATCTCAGGTTCTTCTTTTTGGGTCAAAACAAGCTAGATTTGCGTCTCATTTCTCAAAACGATATGATCATTGCTTACGAAAAGTATGTTTTGATTGGATTAAATGACAAATCGCGGGAAACAGCAGATTTTTACTTCCTGATTCTCGGTTTCCGGCCAAACTGGCTTTCAATCTAAAAAGGTGCCTGCCGGTGAAGTTTTACTTAAGTAAAAGTATCAATACTGCAGTGTAGAAATACTCTTGTTACGAGTCAAAGTCCGGAATTAATTAATCAAAGTACCAAAAGTAAAACCACTCGTTATGCAGAATGTCTCATTTCACATTGAGTTAAATGTATAAACAATAAATCACACCTGTGTGAAGTGAGTGGTGCAACTCCGTGTGGAGTTCCAGACCCACAGGAACGCGCCTAGGGTGCCGGCCCGGTGCCGGCGAGCCGCCCCGCGTGCGCGCGTGTGTGCGACTGTGCGTGCGCGCGTGCGTGCGTACGTGTGTATAACAAGACACAGGTTCAATTCAGTTAGTGTTGCTGTTAAGGTTCCTTGTTAAAGGAGAGAGTGGACAGAGGGAGGTATTAAAGAGAGGCCCCTAGCTGCAGAAGGCAGGGCAGGGTAGGGTAGGGTAGGTGGGGGTGAAGATTGATTCGAGGGGTGGACAGGAAGAGAGTGGAAGCTGGATATATTTATAAGTGCACTAAAAAAAAGATTAGAGAGAGGCAGGCGAATGAAATCGTTGAAGATAAAGAAAAGATTTTTTTGGTCGATGTATGAGCCGGGGGGAATTTGAACGGGGGTAAAAAAGGGGATTTTGGAGGAGGTAGAGGAAAAGGGGGTATGCTGGTAAATGTAGAGAAAGAGGGGGGGGGGGGGGGACTTTGGGAAAGGGAGAGCCGGAAACGGCATTTAATGCCTCTGAGACCACTCTGTCCGGGGTTCCTAACGAGCTGCAATTATCCTATGCGCACACACGCACGCACACACACACACACACACACAGAGCACTACAATGCAATGGCCAGCTTGTGCATGAGTGACTGAGAGCTCTTTTATGTGTGCATGGTAACAATTGTCATTGCATTGCCAATCTCTGTGTGTACGTACTACATACGTCTGTAATCCACATAACTGGAGAACCGTTCGCCCCACCAACTTCAAATTTGACACACGCGTTCCACACCCCCACAGGGAGGGCAGTGCCTGGTGTCGTTCTACAACCCACAGGGAGGGCAGTGCCTGGTGTCGTTCTACACCCCCACAGGGAGTGCAGTGCCTGGTGTCGTTCTACACCCCCACAGGGAGTGCAGTGCCCGGTGTCGTTCCACACCCCCACAGGGAGTGCAGTGCCTGGTGTCGAACCCGTCGGATCACCGGTTAAAAAGTCCCTGCCCAGGCTATGGATCTCCATATATGGAGCTGGCCTGTTCTGACATCTGCATCTGCATTAGGCATGCCTAACAAATAACTCTATATATGGGGCATAAAAGGGACACAGACATAACTGGGTGGGGCATGCATTTCCAACTTGCATCGTTCCAAGTAGTATATAATCCTAACTTGAAGATCCCGTGTGTGAGTGTGTGTGAGTATGCTTGTGTGTGAGAATGTGTGTGTTAGAGAGTATGTGTGTGTGTGCGCATGTGTGTGTGCGTGTGTGGGGCCATTACGGTGTCACAGTCCATTTAAAGGACGGCTAACCTCTCAACTTGCTCATTGTCATGTGCTAACGCAGAAATGTAGCACCTGGCCTCCACATTACAGAGCTGTGAGCACATCTACGTATACACACACACACACACACACACACACACACACGACTCAACAGTGGGCACGTTGCCGCACGCACGTACACACATCCGCCTGCATTGACATTGACAAACACACACACACACAAACACATCCAGTCATAGACAGTGATGGTTTGCATGAAAAACAACAGCCAGTGAAGCTAAAAGCACGAGGCCATGATATCACGGCAGGCAGGATGCCATCATGGAGGTCTGAAGCCGCTCTTATCTGCCCCACAGCCAGTCTGCCTGCTGATGTCACAGTCCCCAAAGACCACTTCCACCTCAGTGTGACTGCAGCGACCCAATGACTGAGGCAATGTGTGTGTGTGTGTGTGTGTGTGTGTGTGTCTATGTAGTTGAGGCTACATGTGGGTGTATGTGTGTGTGTGTGGTGTGTGTGTGTGTGTGTCTATGTAGTTGAGGCTACATGTGGGTATATATGTGTGTGTGTGTGTGTGTGTGTGTGTGTGTGTGTGTGTGTGTGTGTGTGTGTGTGTGTGTGTGTGTGTGTGTGTATTCAGGGCTACATTTGGCTATGAGTATATATGTGCACACAGTTTAACATCCTGTGTGTGTGTGTGTGTGTGTGTGTGTGTGTGTGTGTGTGTGTGTGTGTGTGTGTGTCTGCCTCAAAACCCCTGCATGTTCCGCTCTTGTTCTCACACACACTGGGTCCAGAAATAGCCGTTGCTATCAGCGGTTTGGGGCATTCCAAAACACAACTCTGGACTCTCCACATGGAGGGCAGACCTGCCACTTGGCTTTTCTCAGACAGGGTCAGGGAGGCAAGGATGGATGGATGGAGGGAGGGAGGGAGGGAGGGAGGGAGGGAGGGAGGGAGCAGTAAAGGGGATTTCAGCTCGATTTGACTTCAGGCTGAGAATGTACTGCAAACACCCAGACTCACCCAAACAAGCCTGTCATTTGCCCTAAACCAGTGGTTCCCAAAGTGGGGTCCGGGGACCCCCAGGGCTCCTTGAGGGAGAACCAAATGGACCCTTATGGTTCTGTAACTCTGAGAGTGTACATTTTGGTTCCATTTGTACACTCTCAGAGTTAAATTAACATTGATTTTACAATATAAATTGCGGTTCCAGAGATAGAAATGCCTAATTAGCCTAATTCAGGTCAAACGTACCGGGGGCCTTTGAAATGAAGGGAGGGAGGGAGATGGGTGAGAGAGAGAGGGATGCAGGGCTGGATGGATGAAGGGAGGGAGGGAGATGGGTGAGAGAGAGAGGGATGCAGGGCTGGATGGATGAAGGGAGGGAGGGAGATGGGTGAGAGAGAGAGGGATGCAGGGCTGGATGGATGGATGAAGGGAGGGAGGGAGATGGGTGAGAGAGAGAGGGATGCAGGGCTGGATGGATGGATGGAGGGAGGGAGGGAGATGGGTGAGAGAGAGAGGGATGCAGGGCTGTATGGAGGGACATTGTTAGGAAGTCAGAGGAGGTGGAGGTTATTCTGGACAGTGACTCAGAAAATGGCTGTGTTGTTAATGGATGGGGGGAGAGGGGACAGCTCTAGGAATGGACGGATGCACACGCGCACACACACACACACACACACACACACACACACACACACACACACACACACACACACACACACACACACACACACACACACACACACACACACACACACACACACACACACACACACACACACACACACACGCATCCGTGCGTACACGCGCACACTTTTTTAGAAGCTGGGAGGGGTCTTTTAATGGGAGACTGTAACAGTTTTAAGGCTGGTTTTACTAATGGTGCGTACCGAGGAACGCCCCAGTTCAGAATGGACTGTTGTTGGAGCTCTATAAGTCTTAACTGTCAGGGTGAAACTTGACCTTGGCTGCTTTCGCTGAGAGGACAGCTATTGTCAAAGAGGGGACCACTCCGGCAATGACTGGAAAAATACTAAAAACCCAGACTCAAATAACATTGCTTGCCCCCGTAGTGTACACGCAGACCATCATCAGCCAACAGAGAAACCACATAGCGGCGCCCATGTGTGAGATTTACTGGCGGCTTCCTAGATTTCATCAGGACACAGAAACTGACAATAAATGTGATATTAGCTCTTTACGAGCACTGTCGTAACTCCCTTTGTTTCCTCTCCTGACATCGGCCACCTGTTCTTCATTTGTTTTCTATCGTCGACTAAGCGTAAAAAATATATATATATAAAAAAGAAATACAGATAAACTAGTCCATATGCTAATAAACAGCTTACATTTGGGGAAAGTGAAAAACAGGCTTCCTATCCTCACTGTCTGCATATGCTAATTGTCAATGCCAAATGTATCAATCTTTTGGAAAATGCATTGTGAGCTTGTAGATCGGCTATTTTCAAATGTCCAAAATGTGTATAGGGCTGAAGTGGTTGATGTATGTATGATAAGTAACTAGTAACTAAAGTTTTCAAATAAATGTAGTGGAGTAAAAGTACAAAATGTAATTGGCCGGCCAACCCCCATCTGAAAATATGCGTCAGGGCAAACAAAGCAAAGATTTGAGGTAAAAATGTTCGCTCTGAAAGAATATATATTCAAAGATTTGCGCCACAATAGCTATTTTTCAATAGCTAAAAGAACATAATGCTTAAAACACCAAAAGGGGTTCCCGTCCTGAATGTGGTTAAAGTACAGTACTTGAGTAAATCTTGTGCTGGTTACTTGGTTACCTGGTAGAGGAAGCGCTGGCTGAACTGGTGCATGGCTCCCTGCAGCTGGCTGCGCTGGCTCTGCCACTGCTCGTAGTTGCGCACCGACTCGGCGGTGGGCCTCTGCCATGTGGTGGTTCTGGTGTTGTGGTCCACGTAGTAGAACCTGCCCCGCTGGTCCACGCGCTTCTCCCAGCTGGAGGAAGAGAGGGAGAGAGAGAGAGAGAGTCTCAGAGGAGAACCGTCTCTGTTTTCGTCTTTTAACAGATTCTATAAAATGTCTTCTAAATCATGAAATTTTCCTGAAAAACCTATGTTTCTATATGTCAGTGGTGTTCAAAGTTTTTCACGTCAATATGTTGTTCCAGGCATCCCCCAGAAGCAAAGATTTGAGGAAAAAGTGTTCGCTCTGAAAGAATATACATTCAAAGATTTGCGCCACATGTTCATGGTTTTTCAAAAATAGCAGATAGACAAGCTCGTAGCGAGGCACTCGGTGCCGCACTATGAGCTTGTAGATCTGCCATTTTTCAATAGCTTAAGCATAACATAATGCTTAAAACACCAAAAGAGGTTCCTGTCCTGAATGGTTAACATATTATTAAAGCGAGAGTGGGTGGATGTATGACATCTCCTAAAAGCTTAACATGTTCAGAGAAGGAATGGCAGGAGAGCAAATAAAGTAACGCAATTATTATTCAAAGGGTGTTTAGACGATGACAAGAACAAAGATGTGAATTGTCCCACAGGGACACAGACAGGCAGACAAACATGCATACACAGAACCGACATGAGAGTGGATTCCCTGGGCTCTGCAGAACCAACCAAGCGCTGTTCTGCTGCCAAGGCTGACGGACGCTATTCTGATAGCTCTGACTTAAACACAGCAGAATTTGGTAGAGCAAACAGCTACGACTTCCGTATGCTAACAAAAACAGCGCAGGCAGAGATATGGGCGGGCGCGCACTCACACGCGCGCACACACACACACACACACACACACACACACACACACACACACACACACACACACACACACACACACACACACACACACACACACACACACACACACACACACACACACACACACACACACACACACACACACACACACACACACACACACACACACACACACACACACACACACACGCAGGCATGCACAAAATCATATCTCCCACACATGCATACACATGTATACACACAGTGAAGAAAGCACAAAGTATCTGAGTCCGACTAAATGCATGCACACACAGTTGTCCAAAGGGAGCTTTTAGTTTGCTTGGCCCTCCTATTTCCTGAGGGAGAAGCACAAGTCTCTGCCAGAGACTGTGGCTCCAAACACAGGAGTGAACAAGGAAACCTGTGAATTAACTCTCCCAACTCTGCATGCGTTGGTCACACAGTTTGCCAGCACATGCATGCAAACACACACTTGCACATGTGTAGGCAGAGATATATGTAGACAGACAGACAGAGAGAATAAATAGTGAGATAAAGTTGCACACCGCACAAGAAAATAGTTCTATGTTGGCAGTCACACCAGGTCCCAGCCCATACTGTACATCCATGTATTTTAGTACTATTAAACCATTATGGACGTATCCCGGTTAGCGCTCCATAGTGCAAAGCCCAACCCTTCCAGCAAGCTTGTCACACCAACGTCTCTGGTAGTACTAATATTTATACTCTTTTTATTTTATTTTTAATCCGACGTGCATGCGACGTGCATGCCAGGAACCCCTTTTGGGGTTCTGTACAGTATCCAAAAATTACCAAAAAGTTTTTCAGAAAACTTAGGTCAGGATTTAGACGGCGTTTTTAGAATTGGCCTCTGTCCATCCAAGCAACGACAACATCTGCTATGGATGGCAATACACTTCCTAGTCAGTCAGGGGGCTGCTCTTGTTCTTTGTGTTATTCATACATTTCTCGCACGCGGGTGTTTTCACCCCTCAGCGCCTTCTGACAGAAATACAAGGGGTTGGGCCATGCATTCAGCAAGCCCAACCTAGTAGTCACTTTGAGTGGCACCACACAAAGCCACGGGTGAACATACTATTATGTCGGACTCAGACATTACTATTACTAACCCTACCCCAAACCTAACTATTACTAACCCTACCCCAAACCTAACCCTAACCGCTAGCACGACGCAACGCATGTCGGACCAAAGCAAACTTTACTTCATCCGCAAAAAAAAGTTGTTTGCGGTGGACACAAAAATGATGGCATGAGCAGGATTCGAACCCAGGAAGTACAGATTGAAAGTCTATTGCCTAACCAGAGTAATCTAGTAAGAGCGTGGCGACACTAGCGTCGACTCCCATTGTAACAATGGAATGCGGAAGTGCTCATTCTATCTCAATGTGATAGTTCCAATGTTTGGAACTATAGCCCATAGGCACCCGCTTTGCAGCGAGATCAAAGCGTGTCGCCACTCTCTTACTATTCCACTCGGTGCCTAACGAGCCATGCTACAAGCTGGCTGCTGGAATGCTTTTTCAGAGTCTACTACATTATAACACGCCCAACTCATGTAAAAGAAAAGGAAAACCTTTTAGGGGTTAACCCCGCCCAGTAGGGGAAGGGTTTGGGGAGGGGAAGCCTCACCCTCAGAGATATTAGCCTGGCTAATAAGCCAGACCGAATCAGCCGTTGGCAAAAAATAAATTGCCTGCCGGCGGATTACAGTCTGGAGAGGCTCAATTGTACACCCATTTCCTACACCAGAGAACTGGTGTGGCCAATCGGGACACGGTATGCAATATGGGCGGGCTTTGGTACAGTGACGTTCAATGCTTGAGACCTTTGACTGACAGTAGCTCTGACCAATTGCGTCAAAGAGAAAATGTTTGAACCCGCCCCCCGGGAAACAAGATCCATACACAGCATCTCCAGACTCAAATCCCACACGACAGTGTGATTTGAGTCTGGCTTATTAGCCAGGCTACAGAGATATAGCCTAGCTCAGGGGTGATTTCACCAACACCAAATTTCTCTGGCACCTGCACGTGCACAACACTCCCCCCTAGTGGCTAGCATGAATGTGTTTAACTGACTAGTGATGCTACTGGCAAGTTGACAAGAAATGAGCAACAGAGCAAACGTTAGGAATTAGGCCTACTGTTTTGTAGTTATTATATAGGTCAATCAAAACAAGATAATACAAATATATTTGTTTGGACGTCATTGCTTTAATTCAATTCAAGCCAAGCTAAAGACTTATGCAACAACACGCTCTATTGGTTCATGAGCAAGCAGACATCCAGACAATAAAGCTCAGTGTTTTGACCTTGAGCAGGGATAATATATGATAGGTCTGGCTAATAATGTCAGTGTTCCGAAACCTTTGTAGCCTCCAGCCCAAATGAGAAATGTGTTCTGTCACCATGGGAGCTGGCCTCATTAAAACAAATTGCCAAGTCGGGACCCACACCAGAAATAGTCCGGGTGAGATTGGTGCAGTGTTGGTCACAGTGCAACAGAAATGTGTAGTTGAGGATTGATGCTGTGGTATACACAGGCTTAATGCAAGGGCAATGGAAATACCAACAGGGCGATTGACATTTGTCAAAATGATATTTTTCTTTATATCTCACACACACACACACACACACACACCCCTAAAACAAAGTGGACAATCTTGATGATTTTGGCTGAATTCCCTCCAGACACACTCCAGTCACAGATCATGGGAGTCAACGTTCGTAAACTAGCAAGCACGTACACGGAAATTAGCCTCTTTAACACTTTTGCATTTATTGACAAATTAGGATCTAATTCACACCAGCATTTTTCCCAGTTGAGCTGGACAGGCCTTGTTTACCAAATGGATCTATACCGGGGCACTGGAGGAGTCCACATTGTCGGCTCTGTGCCATCAAAGAAATGTTGTTTTGACCAAAAATGCCATCTGGGACAAGGAATAGGAGATACAGGCCATTTAATGTGAATCTGTTAATAGCAAGAATAGGAATATCATGATAACTCTATGTCAACAGTGTTGCTGGGTGATCTAACAGTCAACATGTGAGCTTGTAGATTGGCTATTTTCAGCAAGAGAATTGTTGTAGATGGAAAAAAGAAGGGGACAAAGTATACCCCGGGGGAGTCAAGTCAATTAACCATTTGGTGTTTAAGTGGTTAATTAAGCATGGTGTGTGGCAATTACTGATGAAACGACAATGAGCAACACTAAGCTCGCACCATATTACAAGTTCTGACCTTTCGTTTTAGAGACCATGTAATTAGACTAGCTAAAGTCAGAAACACTGCCTACAGTTACCAGTTGCACTCAGAGTCTCATCGCAAACATCTCCAACACACAGAGCCTGTCATGTCCAAAGATGGGATTCATTATTTAGGATTCTAAAAGCTACATTGTCTGAGTCGCTACTAAACAGTTCCTGGTGTGTACATCTGGAACGCTAACACAGCGCTAGTCTGGTAATTGATCCTCTGAAGGGCCCAGGCGGCCATCAGCCAACACACTAACGCTGTAGCAACGGGCGTACATGTGGCTCTAAGAAAGGACTTTTGTTCTCTGGGCCCCGACTCTCTCGTTGCCTCTGTGGAAAAACTGAGATGGGGGTGGCGCGCGGCTGACCTTTTCCTAAAAGCAGTTTCTCTATCATGCACGAATGCACGTGCACACACTGAAAATCAATAAGTAATTGTTGGAATAAAAAATGTCATGAAACTGCTGGTGGTATTGGTGACCTTTTATGCTATACATTAAGAGGTGAATTGAGATAATTATTACAGTTTGCGCACGCGCACACACACACACACACGCACACCCTCCCCCCACCCCCCCCAGTGTGAGGTGGGGGAAAATGTGCTGTATATGGTTGTGTCCAAAAACATAAAATACACACATGGAGAAAATAAACTGAGAAGGCTTGGTTAGGGCATCGTCTCAGCAAAACGCAAGACAAGTCAGCGATCCGACTGATATAGTTAAAACTTTGGAAATGCCATGATTTCTTTTGGTGTCCCTGTGGACTTAGTCCATAGAATTTTAAAAGTATTATTATTACCTACCCTGATATCCTAGAATCAAATGCAGCTTTATGTCACCATGAAGAGAGAATTTCTACACAAGCAAATACAACGCTGACATGAAAATTATCTATATTCAGTGAACCATATGCTTCTCCATTACCCCAATTTGGAGTGAAACTTCAAATAGTTTGAAAATGATTTCCAAACAGAGGGCTTCCTCCAATGCAAACACTTTTCTTGTCAACTTTCGTTCAATTCAGTTTGCATTTCAGGCCACTGGTCTATTTTGGGCTGGCCCTCTCTTTTAACCCCTCCCAACCTGGCGGCACTATTTTTGCAAAAATCAAAAAAACTGCTATGTTCAGCAACCAGATTTGGTGTATAGGGACAAAACGAGGTAACGTGACTCCGCCAGATGGGGCGGTATCCATCTGGGATCGCTCAGCGATTGGCGTAGAAACCGACCAACGCCGAGGCAAACCAATCAGTGGCAGCTTCGGGCGGGATCTTGGCGAGACCGGGTGTGACGGCATTGAGAAGCGCCTGTTGCAATTTAATTTCCCAAGACCAAAGACAAGACCTACCGTACACATCCGACACGATAGTGAGTTTCTTTTTTTTTAACTCTTAATCCGCCAGCATTTATAGAAAAATTTGGATATAATTCACGCCAGCATTTTTTCTTCTCATCTTATTTTGAAAAGCCACATTTCCAGTCCACTAGCAGTAGACATAACCTAGGAAGCTGAACGGAGCTGGACAGGCCTTGTTTACAATGTGAATCCAAACCGGAGCTCTGGAGAGCTCCACATCGCCGGCTCTGTGCCGTCAAAGAAACGCTGTTTTGACCAAAAATGCCATCTGGGACAAGGAATAGGAGATACAGGCGATTGAAAGAAACGGATAGAATGGATTATTATGGCGACATAGCTAGCAACATAACTAGCTAACCGGCTAACGTAAGTAGCATTATGGCTCGATCGATCGAATGCACTATAAAAGCGCAATTGCCATTAATCAACGGCAATGGCGCTATAGGAGTTAAGTGTTAAAGCTAACTCTGGGAGTGTCAGTGACACTAAGAAATGTTCTGTGCACTTTCCATGCACAGATACATGCACGCACAACTTGCCCCTGTAAGCATATATATCGTGTCATTGAACTACTATTGTGTTGATACTGTCCTGTGAGGGATCAAAAAGGGGCACGCACGCACGCGCACACGCACACGCACACGCACACACACACACACAACATACCCAGGTGGCAGTGGCCTCTCCCAGGTGGTTGTTTTGGTGTTGTGGTCGACATAGTACACTCTACCATGAGGCAGCACCCTCTGCTCCCAGCTACAGTACAGCCACAGGTTGAGGTAAGAGTTAGAGAGAAAGAGGGCGAGAGAGAGATTGGAAGACAGGGAGAGCACGAGTCAAACAAGGAGAATGAGATATGTAGAGTTTCATAATAAATGTATTTGAATCAAATCGCCTCAAGTCTAAAACTAAGACTGAATATATATACAATTATCAACAAATAAAAACTAAACTAAAATGTTAGGAAGGGACTAATGGACAAGAAATCCAGTATAAGTAAGAGACAAGTCATTTTACACTTGGTTGCATGCTGAAAATAGCAGATCTACAAGCTCACAACGCGTCGTGCTGTGACGCGTTGTGAGCTTCTAGATCGGCTATTTTCAGCAAGTGTAAAATCATCCATTAGGACGGCATTAAAATGCATTTTAGTCGACTAAATCAACTGCAGATTTAGATTTAGTTATCTGATGATATTTAGTCGACTAAAACTAGACTACCACTAAAACATTCCAGGTGACTAAAACTAAAATCTAAATTTGCGTCAAAATCAACACTGCTTCCTGTCCTCAAGAGCTCTTCCCTTCTCCCCGGTTGGCCGGGCTGTTTTCTGCCCCCTCAATATCACAACTCTTCTATTAGATGGCTCTGGCCCTACCCAGCCGGGAGTGTGTCTGGGACGGGCTCTGTGGCGGGAGCGGAGCCGGGTGCCGGCTCCGTGGCGGGGGGTCCGGGCTCCGGCGGTGGGGCCAGGCCTGGCGGGGCCTCTGGGCCCGGAGAGGGACTGCCGCCGCCGCTGCTGCTGCTGGAGGCCGCTGGGGGTCTGACAGACGGAGAGGACTGTTGGGCCGGTGGCGGCGCATGGCGGCTCGGCCCACCGCGGCCGTTCTCCAGTCCGTTGGACGTCAGTTCAACTTTGCCTTTTGGAGAGGAGAGGAGAGGAGAGGAGAGGAGAGGAGAGGAGAGGAGAGGAGGAGTGAGGAAGGAAAAGAAAGTGGGGAAAGAGGTCAGTGAGATTATTTATCTATCAGTCATCATGAAGCGACTTTATCCGTTCAGGATATGAAAAAAGAAAAAGAAAAGGCGTCAGACTGAACTAAGGCAGCAGCAATCAGGTAAATAAACATGTCAACTTGCAGCCTTGCAGTGTCCTGTGCTGTGAATGCCGGTTGTTGTTACTTGTTGTTGTTGTCAGGGGTGTCACTAGGTTCCAAACAGAGCTATCGGCTGGTCAAAGTGTGTGTGTTTGTTGTTGTTGTTGTTGTGTGTTGTACAGGCTGAGCCACGCTGGTAGCTAGCGGCCGGGCTAGGAGTACTGCTGCTGCAGTTTGTTATCAATAATCATCTCTCCTATCATGACATGGAGACTCGCTGTTGTCTCACTCTCTGTGACTGTACAGTCTGTGCCTGTGCAGTCCGTTTTGTGAAAAAGTGTTTGGTATACCTACTGCCTGGCTGTCATTCTGGGGCAGAATTACCACCAAGTAACCGGCATAAATACCCTCAAACCCGACGAAAAACCGATTTGTGTTGTGCACATGCATGCGCACTGGCACGCGCATGCATGTGCAGGATTGAGCGCCGGCATCCATTGAGTTAGAAATGAAGAAAACTGCTCTCAGCCATTATAAAATAGCGGGTAACCCGAGACCTCTTGGTGCATATTGCTTTAATAGTACATAGTAAAAGGCTTATGGAGTGGGTCCTGTACCTGCACTCCCTCCAGGACTGCTGTGGGAGCTTTTGGAGGAGCGGCGGCGAACACCGGACGGACCCGACCCCCCCAACGCAGGGCTCTGCTCCTCACTCAGCTCCCCGTTAGTCAGAGCGCCCCCTGCGGAGGACCCCGGGGAACAGCCCCGAGACCCCCCCACCGAGTGCCTGTTACTCCTGCATGGATAAAGAGAGAGAGATGGCTGTTGTAAAACATAAAAGGGAACTTTTGTTGATGAAGGCAACGAGATGACAGAATTTGACTTTGTTTATTTAGACAGGACACTGCATATTAATGGACATTAAATATGTATGCAATGTAAATTGACCGGATTTAGAAAAGAAGATCCTATTAATTTACATCTGCAGTCCCAAAACAAAACATAAAACAGTATGTGGAATACAGTACATTAGGAAATAAGGCATAAAAAAACATACATACAAGAACAATGTACAAGGATGTAAAGTGCATCTATATTATTGATGACGGGATGAGAAAAACACACGAGGAAGAAGAACATGGGATAAAACATAAACAGATGAGAGGGGACAATTTAAAGTCAATAGAGCGTCAAAGTCCTGACGTCACTCGCTCATCCCCTGGTTCACGGAAGTAATTTCTCTATGGAGAATAACATGGGGTCATCTTAAAATCGTTTCATATAAGCATTGTGGTCCAAAAATAAACAACCTGTACCTGTCTCTGCGTTATTGTCAGGGAGTATCTCTATCGTTTGCGACAGTCAGTCACTCATATATGATACAGTCTGTTTCTAGCGAAAATGTAACTAATTCAGTAGCAGTAACAATATTGTTTTCTCTCAGTCAGTTGATTCTTCTTATCCATATGAGTGAAACGGCCTGGATGACGTTTATTTTTCAAACGCAGTTCTTATATGAGGCGATCTAAAATCCCCCTAAGGGGATTACAATGCAAATAAAAACCGATATCTACCGATATTGACGTCAGACTTCGGTGGTCTATTAACTCCGTGAATGCCGGTACTGTAGCTCAAAAGTTCCAGACAAATGTGAGTGAGCAGCAGCAAAGGCTAGCGGATGTTTACTTCAGTTTGAACTGGAAGTAAACGTTGGCCGTTTCACAGCAGAGCTTTGGTTGTTGTTTTTCCGTCTGATCATAGTTTTTGTTCAAGTCAAATTAAGCTCTAATCAAGCCCCGAATGTCGCATTTTGAGCGCATTATGAGCCATTCTGTTAGTATAGTCCGCGTTCACGTGCGTGTGAAAGGAGTCAAAGGACGATTGTGGATTGTTTGCCTGTTTCTCCCATGGAGGCTTGCGGGGGCTAACAACAATGCTAAGATCAACAGATTATATTTTTCAAAACTCCAGATAAAAGGCGAATTAATCAAATCACGTTCTCTCGTGCATGGCTACCTGTGCAAAAGTAAGTTTATAAATCTCGTTCTCTCGTTCTCAGCATTCAAGGAGTAAAGACTGTGAGGACAAAGACATCACTGAATCATTTTCTCAAAAGACACGGCAAGCAGCAAGTACATGTACTGTACAAAAAAACCCACAAATGCAAGTGTTCGAACACAATGCAATGTAACTTAACCCATTTTGATCTGAGGGCAATTCTACAAATGCCTTCTAAATCCTGACATTCATTCATATTCAAAGATTTGCGCCACATTTTCACGATTTTTCAAAAATAGCAGACCTACAAGCTCGTAGCGCGCCACTCGGTGGCGCGCTACGAGCTTGTAGATCTGCTATTTTTCAATAGCTAAATTATAACAATGTTTAAAACACCAAAAGGGGTTCCCGCCTAAAATGGGTTAAGTGCAATCTCATTTTCCTCTCCAAAATACGTCGCTCATATTTTCCAACCGCTAAATATAACCGTTTCCAACAGGACCTTTTATACAATGAAAACATGTTTTTACCCCCAGGACTGTGGAATGCTGCCGAGGCCTAAACTTGGAGGACCATCAATAGAAAAAGAGGGCTCAGCTCTGCCTTCAAGTCCATTTTAGCCGGGGAGCCAGTCACCCAAAATTTGAGGACCTGTGATGTCATGACATACTTTTTATTTGTGTTTTTGAGGGGCGCTAGCCCCTCCTATATATATATATATATATATATATATATATATATATATATATATATATATATATAGGTTTAATGTTTGTCTTATCTAGACAAACATTAAAAACGCCATTGACAATGGACAGAGTTTAATGTTTGTTTTGTCACTAACAAACATTAAATGCCATTAACAATGAACAGAGTTTAATGTTTATTTTGTCTGTCACTGAGCAAATCTGCATATGATGTTATGTTATGATATGTATGTATATTTTATATGATGTAAGATGATAAAGGTTGGTAAAGCACCGCTCACTTTTTGAGTGGTGTAAACCACTCCTACAACTGGCTTTTGTGTGCAGAAAAAAATGAGCATGGTTGCTATGTTCAAAATAATTTCTGACGTAATTAAATCACACCCGGGTGAACTGGATGACTGTAGCAACCATGCTCATTTTTTCTGCACAAAAAAAGCCAGTTGTGAAATCACATCCGGGTGTGATTTCATTACGTCAGACATTACGTCAGACCACAGCTGATCATGCTATATAAAACCTTACACCACTCAGTTCACACGGGTGTGATGTTTTCTATTCACTTGGTCATTAAGGCACAGAATGAGAGGTCTGCTCTGCCGGAAACATCGCGAAAAAATAGTTATGGCCCTATTTGTATACCACACCATAGACAACCAATATATCATCATGTGACATGTCAAACTAGGGGGTTTTCATGATTCTGAACCCATTCCAAGCATTAGTTTTGGACGATATTTGCACGATTCATAACTTTTTTTTGCGATGTTTCCGGCAGAGCAGACCTCTCATTCTGTGGAACTTAATGACCAAGTGAATAGAAAAAACACAAATAAAAAGTATGTCATGACATTACAGGTTAATCTCGATTCCTTGAGCTTTTGGGCCTGTGGCTCCCCGGCTATTTTATGAGCTACAATAAAGTATCACAAGCAGAAGACACTGACGGGCACAGAACTGACACTTGCATGTGCACGTGTGTGTGTTTTCCTCGCTGTGTGGTGCGCGGCGCGTCTGTGCTGCTGTGCATCTCGTCATGGGAGACTGCTAACACTACGATGGAAGGGGGAAAAAAGGCCCGTCCTTCCATCTCTCTATATATTCTCTCCCCCTTTTCGCTTTGTCTCTGCCAGCCGTTTTTTTCACTCGACTGCCTCTATTTAGACACAAATGGACGGAGATGTTGAACGGTATTCCATGACAGCGAGGTTTGGTTCTTCGGTGAACTGTGCTAAATGCTCCCCTACGGTGTTTACACGGACATTCCAAACCGACCGATGCGCCCCACCACAACGCTTAGGACCAAGTCTAGCTCATTCTGGACGGGAAACCCTTTTGGTGTTTTTTAACCATCATGTTATACTTTAGCTATTGAAAAATAGCAGATCTACAAGCTCGTAGCGTGGCACAGAGTGCCGCGCTACGAGCTTGTAGATCTGCTATTTTTGTAAAATCGTGAAAATGTGGCGCAAATCTTTGAATATATATTCTTTCAGAGTGAATGTTTTTAACTCAAATCTTTGCTTCTGGGGGGGGGGGGGTCCCTGGAACAACATATTTTCAGATGGGTGTCCGTGGCCAAATACAGATAATTCTGGGGGTCCTTGACACGAAAAAGGTTGAGCACCACTGACATACCATAGAAACATAGGTTTTTCAGAAAACTGTCATAATTTAGAAGCCATTTTGTTTTAGAATGGGCCTCAGGTCTACATGGGCTAGTCTGGTTCCAGTATTTATTATCACACTACCGTCCTAGTCAATGAGACCACTGCAAGGCTCTGGACCACATTCAGAGCAAATGACATGCATGTATTCAACAGTACACTTTCTTGCCTTTCTTTTCCTTTTTCAACCCACTAGACCTGCAGGCCGATTCTACGAATGTCTGAACAGTTTTCTGAAAAGACGTATGGGTGCCATCAGTGGTGCGCCTCAAACGAATTCATGCCAACGAACCCCAGAATTATATGTATTAGGCCACCCAGAAGAAAATAATTGTGGCACGATGAGCTTGTAGATCTGCTATTTTTGAATAGCAAAGGTTTAAAGATGGAGTGACGTGATTGTTTTCCACGCTAAAACATGATCAGGTATTATTATATGAGTAAGAATAATGTTTTCAAAAAAAGTGTATTTGTATAAGAGTATTTGTTCAAATGTAGTTTTTATATGGATATGCCCACCAGTTCATTAAGTAGGCCTGGTTTGGTGGTGATGGGTGGTGATCCACCTGAACTGAAGCCACACCCACAGCTGTTGTAAGATAAAGGGGGATGGTTTAGGGGAGGGGAAGATATTGTGATGACACTATATTATATCACTGTTTTTTTCATTGGCACATTTGACTGTGAAGATTTTAGCCTCCAGGAAGAAACCCTAAATACAAAGGGAAAGACATCATTGCACATAGCAACCGCACCAAGGGGTCTAATGAAGCACTGTCACCTCATAAACACATGAAAAACTGGGAAAAAATCACGGCACTCCATCTTTAAAATAATGGTTAAAGTAGTTAAAAGCTCATGTTAATCGGTTAAGTTGGTTTTTGATCATGTTCCTATGGCTCACTCTGTGAAGGCTGTTTAGGAAGAAGTTATACTGGTTTATTTTCCCTACCACCATTATTATACATTATGGAAGATTATTATGAAAGTATTATTAAAGTCCCAATGCCCTAATCCCTCGGGTACTCTGTGTATTGCGTCGAAAGGAAGTAGGAAAACAGAGCCAGCTCTACAATCTGAATGGATGGTCCGTTTGATTACACGGGCGCTGTTAAAACCAGCACTACTCGTAACAAAGCTACACTAAGGGACATTTTTAAACTATTTCCATCATGTCCTCCTCAGAGACTGCAGTTGACTTGACGCTTGTTCGAACCTATTTTTGTACTCTACAGATTGTATGGTATAAAGACACCAGCCGGCCATTTGTCCAGTCTTCAGTTCAGAACAGCAACTCTTATTCAGTTTACTGATAGTCTGGGTCTTATCACTTCCACGATTACATCACCTCTGTGCTTTATTATCACTGCCATGACTGCAAATCCCAAAGGAGAGGCTGTGTGTGTGTGTGTGTGTGTGTGTGTGTGTGTGTGTGTGTGTGTGTGTGTGTGTGTGTGTGTGTGTGTGCATGCGTGCGTGCGTGCGTGCATGCGTGCGTGCGTGCGTGCTGACCTGCCCCGAGGCACCGCTGTGGTAGGAGTCTCCTCACTCTGCGTCCTCCTCAGGTTGGGTCTGTCTGCCTGCAACATCTCTGGAAAAAAACACAAAATACAAAAAGGAAATAAAGGTCCGGCCTCTTATAAGGATGTCATGAAAAACGGACAACTGCCTCGCCATCACTTCTTATCCCCATTCTTACACCTGCACTCCGCTGTCCACCGCAACGGTCACTTGAGAGTGCCTGAGATAAGTTACCTTGTCTGCTCCTGAAAACGGAGAACAACATGTCTGTTTATTTTTGTAATGTTTTATTGATTGCTTGCTTTAGCCCATTTAGAACTGAGGCCGATTCTTAAAAAAAAATGGCTTCTAAATCCTAACAGTATTTTTGTTTTAACCCCATGTTTCTATGTCAGCAGTGATCAACCTTTTTCATGTCAAGGACCCCCAGAATTATCTGTATTTGGCCGTGGACCCCACATCTGAAAATATGTTGTACCAGGGACCACCACAGAAGCAAAGATTTGAGTTAAAAACGTTCACTCTGAAAGAATATATATTCAAAGATTTGCACCACATTTTCACGATATTTCAAAAATAGCAGATCTACTGTACAAGCTCGTAGCTTGTAGATCTGCTATTTTTCCAACAGCTAAAATATATATGTATAACATGATGCTTAAAACACCAAAAGGGGTTCCCGTCCAGAATGGGTTAGATCAATTGCATTCATGAGCAGAACCGTATCGGATTCAGAGTCTGGTCTGGCTCAACCAGCAGCCATATGATCCATATCAATCACTGGATTTGTTTTTTTATCTTGATTATTAGGCCTTTAGAAAATGTAAGTCTCTGTGGCTTTCTCTTTCATTCTATCGTTATTTGGGCCGTTTAATTAAGAATAAATGGAAACAGATATGCCGAGGACATTGGCAGATCTTAGAGATTATCCTTGAGTGCAACTAGACCAACACTGATTAGCGTGCGTGACGTTCTTTATTGTGGCCGGCGGGCGGACATCAAAACAATGAATAACACGTCTGCATGTCACAGTTGACGTCCTTTACACCATTGGTTCCCAAAGTGGGGTCCTGGGACCCCCAGGGGTCCTTGAGGGAGTTCCAGGGGGTCCCCAGCTAATGATCGTTTGGAACCAAATGGGCCCTTATTGGTCTTATTGGTCTGTAACTCTGAGAGTGAACAAATGGAACAAAATGGACCCACTCTCAGAGTAAAATTAACAATGATTTTACAATCAAAATTGGGGGTCCCAGAGATAGAAATGCCATTAAATGGGGGTCCGTAGAATATTGCATGTCAAACTGAGGGTCCTCAATCCATTAAAATGGGTGAGAATCACTGCTAGAGCCGTAAAATGATTCTCTTATAGTTATGGGGGTCCCTGGCATGAATTCTCAAATGGGGATCCGCATGCATGATAAGTGTCAATTTGGGGGTCCTTGACATGAAAAGGTTTGGGAACCACTGCTTTACACCACTGGTTCCCAAACACTGGGGCGGGACCCATTTGGGAACCACTGCTTTACACCACTGGTTCCCAAACACTGGGCCGGGACCCATTTGTGAGTCGTGGACACATTTTAACAGTCCCCTTTTTTTTGTTTCCTATATTTAGTTTTGAATTGTTATTATTTAACAATTCAACATTAAACTAAATTCAAGGAAAAATCTAAGAAATCCCATAAATAAGAAAACAAATGTTTAAAGATTAGAAGTATTGAAGATAGTAGATCTACAATCTCACAATGCGGCGCGAAGTGACGCATTGTGAGCTTTAGATCTGCTATTTTCACTAGTTTGGATCCCGGGCAAACATCTAAAACGCTAAAACGTTTTTGAGCCACTGCGCTAGGACCACTGGGATATCGTCTGAGGACATTGGTCTTCCGGGATGCTGATTTACAGCAACTATGGGGCTATGAGGCATTCACTGAATTAGAACATGAGCTGAATGTCAACCGTGGAAGTCAAAGTACCATTAGCAGTGAAAGACAGCTGGACACTTAGAGAGAAAATGACATTTGTGAAATCAATCAATAATGCCATTTCGTTGATGTACTGTACACAAAGGGCCTTTGAGAATGATGAATGCACAAATCCCTTGCATAAATTCCTTATCAAATCCAAAATTCTGGTGATGTTAATATGGACAACAATGTTTAACAATACCAAGCAATTATGTAACCTATAAAATTATGGAAGCCTTAGCCAGGACCACAACATTATATTAAAAAATCACACCCATGTGAAGTCAGTGGTGCAACTTCGTGTGGGAGTTCCAGACCCACAGGAACACACCCAGGGTGCCGGCCCGGTTCCGGCGAGCCGCCCCGTGTCCGAAACGGTTGAGAAATGACCGTGTGCCGGACTGCCGGTCCCTCTACTGTAACCTCTACTGTACTGTACTGTCACTGTACTGTACTGGCACACCCGAAATCATAATATATACAGTTAATATGTGCGTGTGTCTTAGGTTGCGCACAGGTGGTGAAAAACAACCATGCTGTTTTCGTGCTCATACCCAGCCAGGCAGGCACCCACCCAGCCAGCCACCCAGCCAGCCAGCCAGCCAGCCACACACATAACTCCGTAAGGGAGTGGTTGCACCACTCAAAAAGAAATATTATTATTGCACTTAAGTGTCATGAATCGTTCTCCAGAGACTTAATTCCAGTGTTGTTTAGCGTGGAATTAATGAGTCCAATATATACAGCTCTGGATACATACAGAAAAGTGTAGGGTTGGTGTAGAAATGTTCTTAAATAATGAAAACCATACAGACTTGAAACCCACGTAGGAATGAAAGTGCAGTTTAATAGGGACCATTCATCCCTGTATATAGTGCATGGTCTGTGTGTGTGTGTGTGTGTGTGTGTGTGTGTGCGCGTGCGTGCGTGCGCGTGAGAGTGAGTGAGTGTAATGACATGCGGCCTCTGTGGGTGTGAGGGAATGTGTGACTATATGCTCATTCCCAATCGTGTCTGAAATCACAGCCATATAACATGTCTTTCATTATCACATGGACATTGCACATATTGTGTGCGCACGCACGCACGCACGCACGCACGCACACACAGTCACACACACACACACAGTCACACAGTCACACACACACACACACACACACACACACACACACACACACACACACACACACACACACACACACACACACACACACACACACACACACACACACACACACCCCCCCCCCCCCCCCCCCTAGGTAGACTGATGACTGCAAGCCTTCCTATGTGTCAGAGACTCACTACTGAAACACGACTCAAACAGCCTTCCTATTTACACATATATCCTTACCACGCTAAAAGTAAACAGCTAATCTCTCACCGGCACGCACACACAGTCATGTGTATATGTATGCATGTACGTACATACACACACAATCACAAGACATACAGATATGCGCACACACACACACACACACACACACACACACACACACACACACACACATGTACACACGCACAAGCGCACTCCAGCTGCTGCTATGAAAGGGTTTCTTGTGAGCAAGCCCAATGGACACGCAGAAAAATAAACAGTGGTCTTAAAGAGAAACCATTGTGTCATAGCCCCCTCCCATGAGGACACCGTCGTTCCCCCGAATGACATAAGTCTAACTTCTGCCCCGTTGTCTGCGCGCGCACAAGAAACATGATGCGTGTATGTCGTTCTTTCTTTGTGCACTTTGGCATTGGATTAAGTGTGTGTGTGTGTGTGCGTGTGTGTGTCTGGACATATCAGAGTTGTATGGAAAGACTAGTGAGTCAAGGACAGTCAAAACAAGAGAGGGCCTAACGGGTGGTGTGGCTCCCCTGTTGATTTATTGATCATGTTGATGATGTCATATATCGATATTGATCAGTCCTGCCCAAATATGGAGGTAGGGTGGGACTGATCTGTGCTTATGAACTGGGGCGACTGTGGCTCAGGAGGTAGAGCAGGTCGTCCAATGATCCATGGGTCGGCGGTTCGAATCCCGGCTCCTCCTGTCTACATGTCGAAGTGTCCTTGGGCAAGACACTGAACCCCAAATTGCTCCCGATGTGCTGGTTGGTACCTTGCATGGCTTCCGCCGCCACAATCGGTGTATGAATGTGTGTGTGAATGGGTGAATGTAATGCACAATCTATGTAAAGCGCCTTGGATAAAGGCGCTATATAAATGCACCATTTACCATTTACCATTTAACAAAATGTGAAAAATATGAAACCAACAATAATGTTCATAATATGTGACAAATATTCAAGCCAAAATGTACTTCATTAGCTGCAGATGGACAGACTGACTCAGAGAGATACAGACACTCAGACCCCACTTCCTTATATTGTGTTTAAGAGTCCAGAGCTGTTTTTATGTTGGATGCACCCCAGCCACTTAATCTGCAATCCGGGGTTATTTTCATGAATAAATTAAACTTTAAGCAGTCAGTATGATAGTGTATGTTTTGGGGGATTTGTGTGTGCCATTTATTTTATTATTTTTTTTGTCTGGTAGGACACCTACAGGTTGACAAGTATAGCCCTACCCGCTCAGCCCAATATCACTGCTGGCCAATGGGGTATTCCCTTTGGTATCAGCAATGCGAGTGCCGAATGGCCTTGGCCCTTCGCGTTTGAGTAAATGGTCACGCCCCCCTCCCGCTAAAGTACGCAAGTTGCCGTGTCGAACATTGTGAAGTTCACTTAGCCGACCCAACCCTGTTTGAGTTGCGAGACGATTTGGACAGAATAGTCAATCAAGTGCTGTTGAGAGCGTTTGGACCCGACTGCCACTCAGAGTGGCTACTGGACAATCACAGCGCGTCCGGCCATTCGGCACTCGCATCAATAGGTTAGGTTTCCCATGTGAGAGGCCAGGGTAAGATTCAATAGGTTAGATTTCCCATGTGAGAGGTCAGGGTAAGATTCAATAGGTTAGGTTTCCCATGTGAGAGGCCAGGGTAAGATTAATCAATAGGTTAGGTTTCCCATGTGAGAGGTCAGGGTAAGATTCAATAGGTTAGGTTTCCCATGTGAGAGGCCAGGGTAAGATTCATCAATAGGTTAGGTTTCCCATGTGAGAGGTCAGGGTAAGATTCAATAGGTTAGGTTTCCCATGTGAGAGGCCAGGGTAAGATTCAATAAGTTAGGTTTCCCATGTGAGAGGCCAGGGTAAGATTCAATAGGTTAGGTTTCCCATGTGAGAGGCCAGGGTAAGATTCAATAGGTTAGGTTTCCCATGTGAGAGGCCAGGGTAAGATTCAATAGGTTAGGTTTCCCATGTGAGAGGCCAGGGTAAGATTCAATAGGTTAGGTTTCCCATGTGAGAGGCCAGGGTAAGATTCAATAGGTTAGGTTTCCCATGTGAGAGGCCAGGGTAAGATTCAATAGGTTAGGTTTCCCATGTGAGAGGCCAGGGTAAGATTCAATAGGTTAGGTTTCCCATGTGAGAGGCCAGGGTAAGATTCACTCACATCAATAGGTTAGGTTTCCCATGTGAGAGGCCAGGGTAAGATTCATCAATAAGTTAGGTTTCCCATGTGAGAGGCCAGGGTAAGATTAACTCGCATCAATAGGTTAGGTTTCCCATGTGAGAGGCCAGGGTAAGATTCACTCACATCAATAGGTTAGGTTTCCCATGTGAGAGGCCAGGGTAAGATTCATCAATAAGTTAGGTTTCCCATGTGAGAGGCCAGGGTAAGATTAACTCGCATCAATAGGTTAGGTTTCCCATGTGAGAGGCCAGGGTAAGATTCAATAGGTTAGGTTTCCCATGTGAGAGGTCAGGGTAAGATTCATCAATAGGTTAGGTTTCCCATGTGAGAGGCCAGGGTAAGATTCAATAGGTTAGGTTTCCCATGTGAGAGGCCAGGGTAAGATTCAATAGGTTAGGTTTCCCATGTGAGAGGTCAGGGTAAGATTCATCAATAGGTTAGGTTTCCCATGTGAGAGGCCAGGGTAAGATTCAATAGGTTAGGTTTCCCATGTGAGAGGCCAGGGTAAGATTCAATAGGTTAGGTTTCCCATGTGAGAGGCCAGGGTAAGATTCAATAGGTTAGGTTTCCCATGTGAGAGGTCAGGGTAAGATTCATCAATAGGTTAGGTTTCCCATGTGAGAGGCCAGGGTAAGATTCAATAGGTTAGGTTTCCCATGTGAGAGGTCAGGGTAAGATTCATCAATAGGTTAGGTTTCCCATGTGAGAGGCCAGGGTAAGATTCAATAGGTTAGGTTTCCCATGTGAGAGGTCAGGGTAAGATTTATCAATAGGTTAGGTTTCCCATGTGAGAGGCCAGGGTAAGATTCAATAGGTTAGGTTTCCCATGTGAGAGGCCAGGGTAAGATTCAATAGGTTAGGTTTCCCATGTGAGAGGCCAGGGTAAGATTCAATAGGTTAGGTTTCCCATGTGAGAGGCCAGGGTAAGATTCAATAGGTTTCCCATGTGAGAGGCCAGGGTAAGATTCATCAATAGGTTATCAATAGGTTATGCTGAGAGGCCCTTATCCTCTCAGCATCAATGTATAATCGTACTGCTGCACTTTGTGCAAACTGTTAAGAATGTATTCAATCAATCAAACAGTTACAATTTCTGATGAATTGAAAATGTGAAACTCTGATGTCTTTTTTTCTCTGGTTTTATCCTCGTAGCAGATTTTGTTGGAACTGTACCTATTCTTCAAAATGTGAATACAATCAAATTGAGTCTCTTGGTCGGGAGAAGACACTAACAATACAGAATTACTGACCTTGTCCTTTAGACTTGGTTGTTGATAGTTGATAAACACATTCATAAGTCTAGTGCAGTGGTTTTCAACTCTTTTCATATATCAAGGAGCATTATTTATTTGTTATTTACCTGTTATTTACCTGTTATTTACCTGTAAGGGTCCATTTGGTATAATTTTACACTCTCAAGAGTTAATGATCTATAAGGGTCCATTTGGTTACCAACTGGACCACCTGGAACCCCATCAAGGACCACTGGTGGTCCCCAGGCCACTGGTTGAGAACCACTGGTCTAGTGGATTAGATCAAAGCTAGAGAAGGTACACTTTATCCCCTGGTAACATTTGTAGGCTACTCTCTCACAGCTGAATGCACACTCAGGGTTTTACCGTTTAGTAGCAGAATATAGGTAGGAGTGCATAGTGCACAGGGACAAAATGTTTACATAAAAATAAGCCATCTTTGCATGTAGAGAAGAAATGAAGTCAAAATGCTGAACCAAAAACAAATAAATCTTTGACCTCAAACTGCTAGCAACACACCCTTTTCCTTTAGCAAGAACAGAAATGTTTGGCAATATTTCCATCCTATATGGTTAACCAAGTTGCAATTACTCTACACATATAGCCTGTTGACTTTCTGCAATCTGCACACCCATATATGACCCGAGTGTTTCTGAGCATGTGCGCGTGTGTGTGTTCACATGTAGCATACGTGCATAAAAGGTGTGCTTGTCCAAATTTACACAGGACTGAGTTTTCCCTGCGCTCACATCTGTTTTTCTCCGCTGCACAATGCGACGGCTTGTTTACAAGGTTTTCCCTGTGTGTGTGTGTGTGTGTGTGTGTGTGTGTGTGTGTGTGTGTGTGTGTGTGTGTGTGTGTGTGTGTGTGTGTGTGTGTGTGTGTGTATATGAGAGTGTCAGAAATGCTGCCAGGGGAAATGAGCAAAGCTTACAAACCAACAGAGGTGCGTTGAGGAAGGGAACAGTGAGGGCTTTAGTTCCCTTACAGCCCGTCCAGGCACCATGCAGGCAACACACTCCAACCTTTATACCGCCGCTGGCGGGTGGAAAGCTCATGTGTTCAAAACGTACCGTACCGTTTTCAGGAAACGAGGGGGAAGAACCCGCGTTCCAATGTATGGATCCAATGTAGTTATTATTCAGTCGCAAGCTCTTGTTAATGGTAAATGCCTGGTGCACATTTATATATCGCTTTTATCCGAAAACGCTTTACATAGATTGTGCATTACATTCACCCATTCACATACAGACACCGATGGTGGAGGAAACCATGCAAGGCACCAACCTGCACATCGGGAGCAATTAGGTGTTCAGAGTCTTGCTCAAGGACACTTCAACACTAACTCTGGGGGAGCCCACAGGGATCCAACTGGGAACATTGCGGCTGTCCTCTGGCTCCTATCCGGCTACTCATACTCAAAAAATGAATATGTTGGTTCAGTAAAGCCCACAGACACACTAAAGCACTTTCACTTAAAACAAAATTTCAAAATAGCAAAAATAAAAAACCTACACGTAGAAGCTCACTAGGCATCGCAGCGCTTTGTGAGCTTTCAGATCGGCAATCTTTGCTACTTTTGCGTGACACTGTGTAGTATGACCAGTGTTGCATTGGTGAATCCATCTGTGGTGGGACAGGGACGCTAAAGACTTCACGAGCATGTGCTTAACACCTACACTACAGGTCACACAAAGGACCATTGATATGCATCTAGGCTCATTCCTATGTTAATACACGCTGGTGTGACACTCGGCAGCGTTTGTAAACTATGTTGAGGTGTGAACTTAAAGGACCACTTTTCAACGTATCTTCATATAATTGGTCCTCACTAATGTTCATGATAAAATGCCACTATTGTTTTCCCTACTCAGCCTGTGTCTCATAGGAGGGCTGTGGGCAGTTCAGAAAGCCGTCCACCAGTGACATCATCAATGGGGAATCCAAGCTAATAGAAACTGCAGGCTTTCTATTCCTCAAAAGTTGCAATGCGATAATGGAAGCCATCGTTCTCACGATAATAAAAATCTAAATATATAGTAAAAAATCACACCCGTGTGAACTGAGTGGTGTAAGGTCTTATATAGCCTGTCTGACGTAATGAAATCATGTCTGACGTAATGAAATCACACCCGGGTGAACAGGGTGAACATAGCAACCATGCTCATTTTTTCTGCACAGACTAACAAAGCTAGTTGTAGGAGTGGTTTACACCACTCAAAAATCATGTCTGACGTAATGAAATCACACCCGGGTGAACAGGGTGAACATAGCAACCATGCTAATTTTTTCTGCACAGACTAACAAAGCCAGTTGTAGGAGTGGTTTACACCACTCAAAAAATAATAATAATGAACTGCCTAACGATGATGTCAGTGGTGGACGGGTTTCTGAACTGGCGTGGTACTGTGTGTAATAAAACATGCAACACTCAGTATGACGGAGTAGGGCATTCATTTACAAAAAAACAGGTACAGGTTTCTGCCCGACAACGACAATATATTTTGTAAACCCCTCCCAGAGAGCATGCACACACACACACCCTCTCTAGAACATAAAAACACAAGAAGTGGTGTGTGCACATGCACAAACACACCAATGAGCCCCAATCCTGCTCTCAAAGGGACACATTCAAGACCTCTGTTCTCTACCTTACCACACACACCACACACCCTAGAAGCATATTCAGTCACCTCCTAACAGCACACTGCTTCACATCCATACACCCCCCCCCCCCCCACCAAAGTGAAGTGAAAGGAACCCCCTCCTCTCCTCTCCCCCACTCCCTGGTCCGGGATCACAGGAGCCGATTGTACTGCTGGGCTGCAAGCAATGAGCCTCAAATTACGCAATTCTCCGAAACAAATTACACAAAAGTGCTCCCGTGTTCTCTCTCTCTGTGTGTGTGTGTGTGTGTGTGTGTGTGTGTGTGTGTGTGTGTGTGTGTGTGTGTGTGTGTGTGTGTGTGTGTGTGTGTGTGCATGCTGTGCAGCCTGTCAGAATGGGTCGAGAGATGCACGTGTGACGTTTTAGGGGAACCTCCCCCCCTGCCCTCCAACAACAACAGACCATAGTGTGAGGGGAACGGGAAAGCTAAAACCTATTCATTGTACGACGTTGACCTTTGGCCTGTGCACACGCCGACAAGCACACACATCATCATGCACAACATACGAACACTGTGTCAGGGGAGAGAGGGGACCTCCAAAAACTCTTGCTAAAACACATGCAACAAGCCAGCGCATGTATGTGCACACACTCGCACGAGCGCGCGCACACACACACACAAGCTCCGCCTCTTATCCCCTATTCACATATAAACACTCACAAAGAGACATTTATACAGCATATGCTTTGGCGGGCTTTGCCCTTGACTGCTGGCCCTGTGTCCATTCAGCGGAACACAGTGCGCACTCTGTGCGTCCGACGCTCTGTGAAGAGCCTTGTGTGTGTGTGTGTGTGTGTGTGTGTGTGTGTGTGTGTGTGTGTGTGTGTGTTGCTTCATGCACAGATACACGGGCCTGCTTGGAGGCCGTGGCTCAGCCTATGAAGGCAGGTCAACGAGTTGGTTTTCCTTTAAAAGGACGCCGTGTTTACTGCCAAGCCATAGAGGAAAGTAAAATGTTAGTGTACCGCTTGGAAAACGGAAGATATTGCAGACCTCAGGTTCGGGTTTCTGAACAGTTTATTCTATGGGCAACATGCTAATTAGGCCGGTATGAAAGAAATGACTGTGGTGTGTTGTCGTGTTATACGTGCAAGGTAAATTCTGTTTGTGCTGATGATAATGAGTTTTAAGTAGAGGATTTAGTTTGTATTAGGGCTGGGGATTGCCTACAACTGCATGAAATACATGCTGTATCGCGATCCAGAGGCCACGATGTATCGCAATGCGTGTTCATTTTGAATGATGACCACGTGTCCTACTAAATTTACTTTTGCAGAGTCCTAGACCAATTGCAAAGGTTTTGACCAACATATTGTATTTGTCCGAACATTTTACGTTTCCAAATCAATTTAAAAAAACGTACAATAAAAAAAAGGCAAGGAAATAAATGCAAACAAAGTGCAAAACATACTCTCTCCCCATTCCTTCGGCCTGGTGGAGACAATAAAAATAAGGAATGTTTTGATGGATAAATGCACAAAATATGATTAATGATTAATGATTAATTGAACACACCCCTAGTTTATATTGAGTTAAGCATATTTGTTATGCTGATCTGAAGAAAAACAAACGTTTCGATGAGTCTATGGTTTGTTTTTTTAACACTATAGTGTCATGTCTAGTAAATTATAGTGATTCTCAACCTTTTTAATTCAAGGACTGCCAGTTTGATAGGCATTACCAAGGACCCCCATTGGACACAATGTTTGTAGCCCCAATATATATAATAAAATCCTCAGTGTACAAATGGACCAGTAATGGTCTATTCCAGTGTTTTTGGGCTTCAGAATCAGTACCCCCTTTTCCTGATAGCTGAATCCAAGTACGCCCCATCGACAACAACATTTTGTTTCGAAAATGCTGACATCAAAAGTCAATATGTTGGAAATAAAAGTAAGTAGCATATTGCTTTCTATTCAGTAACAGTTGTGCTGGTCAAAATTCGTACCGCAACCTCATTTGGTTTAAAGCTTTACAAAGCACTAGCACATTCACGTTCAAATACATTTATCAATGTTTTATCATTAACATAACAGTAAATAAATGTTTCCTCTGTGGCCTTGACATGAATAGGGTTGAAAACTACTGGTCTATTCGGTTCCATGTGTTCACTCGCAGGCCTCTTTTCCACCGGCGCTGAACCGGTTTGGTTTTGGTTCAGAACCCTAAAAGTTGATTCGGAACTGGTACCAAAGAATGGCCGACCGGTTCCGTGAAAGCACCAAGGTTCCAAGAATCTAGAACGGAACCAGTTCTAGAACCAAAGTTCTTGTGGTGGAAAACTGGCCTGAGAGTTGACACCTCCCCTGTAAACACTGTCCATGCACAGCAGGAAACCACAAATCTGCATCTTTAATGGAGCCATGAGACCTAATTGGATCAGTTTAAAGAGCCACCGAGGGAAAACTAAGCACACATTGAGCGATGGCCCCTCAAATGCTGATGAAAGCAACAGAAACTTGTCATTGTAGAGGGTTCCATCTTTCCAATAAGGTAAAAAAAAAAAAAAAAACCCACATTGGCTTTTTCCAAATGAGAAACCACTTGACGTGGGTGGAGACTTGTGAGGGAGGGAGGCACAAACAGGAGTCCTCACAACCCATCTCACTGTGCACACAGTCTGCTGCACTTATTAAAGTGGAAGGGAAAGACTGAGAGAAGGAGGAACTGGTCAATATATTGTGCCTTGTGCGTTAATAAGCCGTCTAGTTTCCACTTGGGAGTTTTCCGTGTGTGTGTGTGTGTGTGCGCGCGCGTGTGTGTACGCGTGCATGCGTGCGTGCGTGAGTGCTCAGTGCTCACTGTATTTTATGTGTGTGCGATACAAACACTCTTACTGTATGTCTATGTGTGTGAATGTGTATGGGTTGGGTTCATGTCTTACTAGTCTCTCTGTTAAGTGTGTGAAAAACCCTCACTTCTGAAGTAGTAGAAGCAGCAGCAGCAGCGTGTGTGTGCTATCTTCTGTGTCTCTTGCTCCCCTGTGTGTGTGTGTGTGTGTGTGTGCGTGCGTGCGTGCGTGCGTGCATGCGTGCGTGCGTGCGTGCGTGCGTGCGTGCGTGCGTGCGTGCATGGTAAGGGCGGGACTCACTGTCTGTTGCCGCGCTGCCATTGGGCAGTGAGCCCAGATCAACAACCAGGCCGTCCAGACAGACGTTGAGCTCGCCTCCTGCTACAACCGAGCCTTTGTTCTCCGTCTGCAGCACCAGACTCAGCTGTACATTCTCCACTGGAGGGGGGGAGAGGGGGGAGAGAGAGGGGGGGAGGGAGGGGAGAGAGAGAGGGGAGAGAGAGAGGGGGGAGGGAGGGGAGAGAGAGAGGGGGGGGAAAGGGAGGGGGGAGAGGGAGAGGGTGAGAGGGGGGAGGGAGGGGAGAGAGAGAGGGGGGAGAGGGAGAGGGGGAGGGAGGGAGGGGAGAGAGAGGGGGAGGGAGGGGAGAGAGAGCAAGGGAGAGAGTGAGAGGGAGAGAGAGAGAGGGGGGAGGGAGGGGAGAGAGAGAGAGGGGGGAGGGAGGGGAGAGAGTGAGAGAGTGAGAGGGAGAGAGAGCGGGAGAGTGAGCGTGAGCGTGAGAGTGAGCGTGAGCATGAGAGAGAGTGAGAGAGAGAGAGGGGGAGGGGGGGAGAGAGAGCGAGAGGCGGAGGGGGGAGAGAGAGCGAGAGGGGGAGGGGGGGAGAGAGAGAGAGAGAGAGAGAGGGAGGAGAATGATGATCGTAGTGTAAGAGAGGAGGAGAGAATGCGGGTGAGTGACAGAGCACAGGAGAGAGAGAGAGGGTGGAAGAGAGAAAGAAAGAAAAAAGTGAAGAAAGTAGAGAAAGAAATAGAATGCAGAAACAGAAAAGAGTGTGGGGGGGAAGGACGAGGGACATTAATAAATCAGAAATAAATAAAAGACAAATCAAATAAAGTGAGGATGGAGGACGGGGGATTTAGGAAATGAGGATGGATGAGTTGCGGTCAGTTTGGTTGATGGGGAAGCTGGCTGCGTTTACATACAAGCCCTCAACACTGAATCCTCTTTAACCCAGTTTGGACTGAGAACAGATTCTACAAATGTCTTCTGAATCATGACAGTTTTCTGAAGAAAAAAAAACCCTACATGAATGATGTATTCACATGAACTCTGGGCTCTGATCGGCTGAGATTTTGACTGCACAGTTACAGCAGAGGATCAGCCGAACACAGGTAGACTATAGGAAAACGTAATACAAATAAAAATCATTGCACTTTGTGGATGCATTATCACTCCCGTGCGTTAAGGCGTGGAGGTGTTCTATCAAACAGAAATATTTCTTCAAGTCTGTACTTGTGGAGCTGTACATTTATTACAGAGGAATAATGCTAGGTAATGCGAGGTATGTTCCGTTTGTATGGCTGAACTCACATTATGCATCTGATCACGTGTGGGTTTGTATTCTCCTCACATGCATGTTTAACAGAGTGCGTGTGTCCTTACTCTTGCCATCGTGCGTGCGCAGTGTGTCCAGAAGGTCTATGGTAGCACAGCCCAGCAGTTCCTTCCTCAGAGTGTGACAACTCCACAGCTTCAGATCCAGACGACTCTGAGGTGTAACGTTACTATAGGACACACACACACACACACACACACACACACACACACACACACACACACACACACACACACACACACACACACACACACACACACACACACACACACACACACACACACACACACACACACACACACACACACACACACACACACACACACACACACACAACGTTGTGTGTACGTTCACTTTTGTTTTCTTCTCAATACAACATCTTAGATAAAAAAATGTGTGCGCATCTGTGTGAGCATGTGTGAACTTGTACATGTACGAGGTACTATGCATGTACAAGTTGCGTGTATCCCTGCACCATCTGCATCGAGTGACCTCGGTACATAGAAATTGATTTATTGGAGATTCTGACTTTCAATTGTTACATACGCTTTGTTTTGATTGCATTGTTCCACCTTTCGTTTGGCAATGTAAACGTATGTTTTCTCATGCTAATGAAGCACTTTGAATTTAGTTGAAATCGTATGCAGCCTCCAAGGAAGGTCACACTCACAGGGTGAGGTCCTCATTCCACTGGAGCTCCTGGTGTCCGCTGCGTTTGCCTGTTTTCTTTGTTTCACTGCTCAGGCCATCGGCGGTCACCTCCACGAAGGAGCTGAGACGAGAGTGGCGGTTGGGCAGCTTGGGGGACTGAGGCTTGGCAGAGACCACTGTGGAAAAGACACACAAACACTGTTGTTTTTGTCCACTAAAACTATGACAAAAAATGATAGCTGATCTGTGGAAAGTGGAAAATCATTTTAGTCAACTAAATCAACTGTAGATTTAGTCGAGTAAAACTAGACAATAAACACTAAAACATTCCAGGTGACTAAAACTAAATGAAAACTATTCAAGAGACTATGACTAAAACTAAAATAAAAAATTGCTGTCAAAATCAACCCAAACTAAATAATCAACAAATAATCAACAAATAATGAATAACATACAGTCAGGATCGGAATAGTGTTGTTGTAGGGGTGGGGGGAACATCACCGCCAGGGCAGGTAGCTTATTGTGGGCCAGCAATGTGGGATGCTGCGTTTATTATTTGAGGCATTTTGTTGAAAACGGGCCACTCCTGCAAGCTTTGGAGCCAAACTAAGCCAATCAGATATTGGCGAATCAGGAAATCAGACAGATCCATCTCAAATCGATTACATGACTATAGAGATAATGTGTACCGATTTGAGTGACGTTTGGATGAAATGTGTTAGGAGTAATATAAAAACAATTGTTTCGCAAAAAATCGGGGAGTGTGTGTGCCAACGGCGCAGAGATTAGTTATACACAGATGGACGGACAGACAAACAGAGTCAAAAACAGTCTTGGTCACACCTTCGGCCTGGCGTAGACAAAACAAATAGGTGACGGTCAATATTGGCATAGCATCAAACGTAACTTTTTACTCTGCTCTGAAAAAGGCTCTGCCGAAACGCGCCAGCGTTCGCAAATAAACATGAGAAATTGCATCCGAGCCATCTTTTATTTTGGAGTGCCGCCTTTTCCATTTAGTTGGTTTATGAGTTAAGTTATTTTCAAAGCTGAGCACCCACTGCCTTAAACAAAGGGTCGTTTCCAGAGGAAGCGCACCTGTTTCTTTCTTCATCAAGAGTAACCTTTGCTTCATGAGTAGTGTTGCCACGACAACGGGAAGCAACGCGATGTCATGGCAGTGACATCCCCATAACTATAAATAAAAGCCTATAGGTTGAATCAGTAGCCAGAGAATCCTATAGATTGAATCAGTAGCCAGAGAATCATATAGGTTGAATCAGTAGCCAGAGTAAGAAAGTGATTCATAGCGAGTAATATCAATAACATCAAACTACTTCAAATTCAACCCTCAAGATACCATAGCCCAAGCTTCATAATTAGACTCATAGAAAGTCTTGATTATAAGTAGCAAACAATAAAGTCAAGCTATTTTATAATATAGTGCATAATAAAAAACTAGAAAGCTGTGCTCAGTAGAATGCAAATCTCCACTAGGAGGAATGTCCTTAATATGAATTGTGTTTGATGCAGTGAATGTAGCACGGCATGTGACAACATGATTGTTAATTCCTTGTGTCAATTATGTTTGTATCACCAGCAATTAAAGGGCCATTTCATCCCATTTGCAACCAGATCTTATTTTAATGATGTTTGGGAGTCAAGAAACACTTTCCTGGGGGGTTATTTTGTGGGTAATGTGTATTTGTAGATATTTTAGTATTTTAAAGTGTCCATGGACTGCCTGATGTCATGGACACTGGGCTCACTTACTTCCTGGACTACATGTTGTCTCAGTAAAACAGCCTCCCCCTATCCACAAGGAAAAAATAGCAAAGATAGCTGATCTATGTGCTCAAAACACGTCGCAGTGCGACACGTTTTCAGCTCGTAGATCGGCTATTTTTGCTATATGCAATGTGGCCCTCTGCCAATGTGGCCCTCGCCATCGTCAAAGTTGGAGCCATAGGGACAGGAGTGTTTTATTGGGCTACTTAGTAGTGTAGATTAGAACCCATAAGCTGGACTGCCCATTTGTTCCGGTCCATAGCCTGGAAGGATGATTGCTCTGTCAATGAGATACTTGTCATTGATATTTTGAAATGTACAGGTCTCCTTTAAAGGGTTCTTTACAAGGTGGTAGCGTCCCATTCACTAGCTCAGAGCAAAGATTCTAAGCTGGACCGAGGATATCCCCCGAGTGCAGTTTTGAGGTCACTTTGTTCTGGCAGCAGTACAGTGGTGATGGAAGCACGCACGCACGCACACATCGCCCTCTAGCTGAGGTAACAAAGAAAACATTTGTGGTGGTACTTTGGTTTTTGTGCTTAATGGGCCTGATTTAAGAATATAATTACATGGTAATGACAAAGTTTAGTTACTAAAATAATTTAACAAATATTATGCAAAAGATTGAGCAGCCATTATAGATTAGATTTGTTCAGCATCATAGCATCTGATAATCTGTCCTACAACCTCAACTTTGTCACATCACACACAGTGATCATTAGTTTACACATGTACTAAAAACAAAAATGATCGTTTTTTTTTTTACAAGCTTCCAACATTTTGCAGTTACAAATTTGTATTCATAGTTCATCCTGTAGTGACATGTGTCAGTCACATGTGCTGCTGACTCCGTTTCGTCCTTGTTGGGGGGGGGGGGGGCACACAAAACCTCCAAATCCTCCTAAAAGCTTTTCAAATGAAAATGACCAGCGGACTGAATACATGCTTTGAAAAGAAAAAGCATCATCTTCTTCTATCAAGTCGCCAGCAAGGTAATCAGTTAGACTGGTTTGAGAGACAAATGCTGTCTTTGAACTCATATAAACATCTGGTAAATGGAACAAAACATGATTCATCTGCAGCTCTCTGGTAAGCAGAAGGAAGTGACAGAGAGAGGTGGAAGACGGCCAACACAGTGTATTACTGGAAATAGCTTTCCACACAATGAGCGGGACGCGAGAGGACAGACAACTGAATGGTATGTGATAAGATGAACGCGCCGCAAAGATTAGCGAACCTCAGGTTGTGGAAGTAGTGTTCAACTGTGGTCACGAACACTCGCTAATATGAGCAACGTGCAACAATGAGCACTTATCGATCGTCACTATCGCATCAGGCATAAATCTCCATATTTCATCTGCTTTTCCATGAATTAATGGCCTGAGCCTGTCACTAAAAAATAACTACATTGGATCCATTGGAACACAGGTTATTTTGTCACTTTTTCCAGCGACAATATGTAGATACAGAGTTTAGACTCTACACAGAAGTATGATTTGTCCGTCTCTAACAATGTACCTGAATTAGCACACACCTTGTAGTCCATACTGGCTATCACAAATGCAAAGTATTCTTGCCAAAAATATTTGACCCCATTTCTGGATTTGCAAGTCAGTTGGGCATTAAGAGATGAATCTAATAATAGTGTGAATACTGAATATTAGGGATGCATGATATTGAAATTATTGCCGATATTCAATTACTATTCCATAATACTTTTGACCAATATACAGATATTGCAAAAAGAGTTTTCGGCAGAGGATTGACTGAATCGTGAAAATGTTGCGCAAATCTTTGAATATAAATATTCTTTCAGAGCAAAAGTTTAAGTAACTCAATCTTTGCTTCTTGGGGGGTCCCTGGAACGACACATTTTCAGACTGGGGTCGCAGCCAATTACCTGTAAGTGTGGGGTTCCTTTCCTACACATGAAATAGTTTGAGCACCACCGATACAGAATCATAGGTTTTTCAGAAAACTGCAAATCGCAAATGTGTCGTTACTTTCAGAGACATTTGAATAATATCCACACAGCAGACCGTGTCTGCGGTGTGGATATTATTCAAGATCAACACGAGCTGTTTTTTCACCAACGCATCAACATGGTTGGAACACAATAAATATCTATGTGGTATGTGTTTTTGTTTTCATTTTGTTATTACACCAATTCCTCCCATGTGTATAGCCCCTGTCACAGCTAACCTCTACTTGCAGCCTCGGGAAGGGTGTCTGTAGACAATCTCCACAAGTCAATAACTGCTTCTTTTCACCAGGACAGTTGAGGAGTGTCACCAGGAGAGTGTAACGTGAATGGAGGAACACAAACTACGCACTATCCTTCCAAGTTCCACTCCCCGCTTAACAGGCACCTGACCAACCCGTCATTCAGCATCGCTTATGCACTATGCAGCGCCAGAGATTGCCCACGTAAACATCAACAATTAAACTCCAGTATCCATGGGTGGTCGATGACACATTTGTATTATGGGGCTCTGCAGCAGGCGACCCAACAATAAATCAATAAGAGGGTTGGTCTGTGTGTCTGTCCGTATAGCCGGAGATAATTTTTCAAACCAGTGGACCAGTGGTTTTCAACCCTTTTCATATCAATGTCCATTATTTATTCGCCATTTGAGCCACGGACCACCATTTGATGAGATTTAGGACTCAAAACATAAATTTATTTTGTCCACAATTCCTTGCTGTATTGATGTGGTACCATAGATAGGAGAGATAACAATAACAGGCAAATGTTGATCAAAATATCAATTCATCTACATTCTCTAATTGTGTAGACTTGTGTAGAAGTAATGCAGATGTTTAAAGGTCCATTTGGTTTCAATTCAATTCAATTTTATTAAAGTGTCAAATCACAATAAGTTGTCTCAAGACACTTTACATGTAGAGCAGAGAACTGACAGAGATCCCACCCTGAGCAAGCAATTTTGCGACTGTGAGCAAACAGAACCCGACTCCAGGGTGGAATAAATCTGATTGATTGATTGGGTGGGCGGCCATCTGCCTCCCTTGAACGTGTCGGGGGAGGCAGATGGCTCTCAAGAGTTAAAGATCTATAGGGGTACATTTGGTTACCAACTCTCCATCATTTAGCTGGGGACCACCTGGAACCCCCCTGTTGACAGTGACGGATCAGCAACACATTTCTTATGTACACTGTCACTGCCTAACAGTGTAACTTAGCCACTTAAACCCTGCCTATACTGCATGTTGACCGTCCACCAGAGCTCTCTAATTTACCCTCTACACCTAACCTCTTCACAGAAAAGAAGTCCTGCCAAGGTTTGCCAATTATCCTATGGTTTAAAGTGGTTAGTACCTCTACTCATTTAAATTTTTTGAGGGGCGCTAGCACCTCCTATGCACAGCTTTGTGTATAATGCAGTTTGTGCACGGAATATGATGTAACAACTCAAATATTTAACGTAAATTCAGTCGATGCAGCTTGTTGGATCAGGCTGAAATCTTGCTTAACTTTGGAGTCATACGTCATAGACATAGTTATGCGACAGGCTGGCCACATTGAGTCTGAGATCCACATCAGAACCACGATATTCACATGTGGATCCATTTTAGGGAATTATTGGCCGATACCGACATGGCATGATATATCAATTCAAATCTGGCAGGTGGGGGTTTCATTTTATATATATTTCACTCACGGTCTGGGGTCTTTACTCACCAGTGGCGTGACAAATGGCCTTTATGATGCTTTATTTGTGGTGAAAAATGACCTCATTCAGAGTAAAGCTTGCATAGCTTATCAACATAATATTTGCGTGTTGTGTGAATGTGCTCATGGGAGCTGGGAGTAACTGGGGATTTTGTAGTTGTTGTTCTTTCCTCTAAATTTTATCCCACGATTTTGCAACCCATTTTTTCACCCAGTGTCAATTATCTTTTTTTTAAATGTTTTTATCCCATGATTTTGCAGCGGGGAGTTTCCCCGGACGGACGTAGCGCGTGATAGGAACACGTTATTCCGACCAGTTCCTTTCCACTCCATCAGGCGCCCCGGCTGGCCAGGGGGAGGCAGTTTAGAGACCAGGATTACTGCATGTATTTTGTGAGGGTACCTACCTAGGGGGACACGGGGAGAACATGCAAACTCCACACAGAAAGGCCCTTTCGCCAACCCCACCTCGGGTATGGGCACTGATGACACGGAGGAGAGAACACGCCCCCAGCGGGAATCGAACCCAGGACCTTCTAGCTGCGAGGCGATAGCACTACCGACTATGCAACTGTGCCTGTGTTCTAGTTGTTCAAATATCAGCGTAAGCAAATCAGAGGCAGAGCACGCACGCACATGTGTGCACACACACACACACACACACACACACACACACACACACACACACACACACACACACACACACACACACACACACACACACACACACACACACACACACACACACACACACACACACACACACACACGCGCGCTCCAGACTATATGCCAGGCAGACTGATTTCAAGGTATGTTGTTGAAGAAATGCTTCCTATATCAATAGTTGAGTATGTTGTGTACATACTACTATTAAAGGTCTTGTCTCACACTGTGCCACAGCAACACAGCTGCACAATCATTTTAGGTAACTTTCCCCAACAACAACACTACTCATGACACAAACAACACTTCGTTTTGTGGGGGTTGACGTAATTGCTCGAAAACACTATATAATACTGAGATTCTAATGATGATTGATAATATAAATATCATTAAAATCTTAGTGTTATCATTTGGGGAGGACGCACTTGCAATAATATCCACACGGCCCACAGGTTGTGAGAATCACTGGCGTTAAATGATTAATATGGTTGAATAATAATGTGATAATTACCTTTCAAGGTCAGCAGAGACTTCTCAGCGGTCTGGGCACTGCCAGGTCTGGTCACACTGGCAGCTGCCATGACATCCCAGCTCTAGAGACAACACAGTACACAGGGTTTAAAGCCAAAACAAATCCCAAGACTGAAAATGATGTTTTGCAAATCTGTACTGATCTCATTAAATGATCCCTATGAAATCAGTCCCCAGGACTGAGAACTTTAAGCCCCAAGTACGTATGTGCGCACACACACACACACACACACACACACACACACACACACACACACACACACACACACACACACACACACACACACACACACACACACACACACACACACACACACACACACGGAAAAAAAACAGAATATTGATTCTGAACAAACCTAACAAAATATTGTTCATCATAAAGCAAGGAATCATAGCAAGGGGAATGTTCCCGAGGCTTTCCCTTTTGGTGCAAGAGTACCATTAACCTTCAAGTCAAACTCCCGGCACATCACCTTGAGCAAATCGGACACTACAGAGAATATTCAATGCGTTGCAGATTGCATTCAATATCCAAGGACAATGGATGGAAAGCTGTATTGTCCTTTTTCTGTGGGACTATACAGCCAAGTCGGACAATCACTCTCCCATATAAAGAAGAAAGGTCCTAAACAAAACAAGCTATAGAAAAGTCGTGGCGAAAGGGTCCTCCTCTCAGACCCATCACACACACACACACACATTGCAGCTGCTGCTGTGCCCCGGTGTATTACCTGCTATGAAGGTGACTGCTGGTGACTCAGTCAATGGCTATTACAATAATAATCAATGACACAACCGAAGAGGTCATGCATGATGATGATGATGATGCAGTGGTTCTGGAGCAGAATGAATGAATGAATGAATGAATGAATGAATGAATGTTTATCTCTCTCACTCACACACACACACACACACACACACACACTAGTGCTGACCGCCTCGCATCATCTGTGATGGTTGATGGTTCTGCAGATGAAAACTGCCGCCTGCCACCACAACAAAAAGGAGACAGCAGCATCCCCCGACAATCAACCAACCAACCATCATCAACCCCCATTTAACAATAACATGACACACATCATAATCCGCTATTCGGGGTGACAAACACTACCAGGCTCCACTCAATGGGACTTAATCGCAGATTTAGATCGTATTGCTGCCCGGATGGGGGTTGAGGTTTAACCCCGTGTCCATATTTAAATACCCTTGGTGGCGTAGAAAAACATAAACACGGAAGATGATGATGATCAGGGGGCATTTTATGCTACCCAGATACAGCTAACTGCTAGCCAGCTATACAGTCGTTCTCTCTCTCTCTACAAGACATGGTGATAATAAAGCGGCTGTGGAAGACCTAATAGCAAAAGACAATATGTAATGTATCTCCGGACACAGCAGCGTGTCTGTTGACAATGAGAGGAGAGGACTATTATTGTTTATTTTTATCGTACCTTGTTCAGCTGTGCTCCGCTGCTGCTGTCGCTAGTTAACTTTCATTTCCGCCTCAATGACAGTACCACGTGACTCTCGGTAATCACTGTGGCGCAATGGATTCTGGATGTCAGTGTGTCACAGTGTCAGTAATAATAAAGTAATAATAAAATCGATAGGAGGATAACAAAAAATGATGCCCCAAACAAACAACATGACACTGAACTGGTTTATTACATTGTTCAAGGTTCAAATTGTTGCACATTATGTTCACTGATAAAATTGTCAAGACTTTAGATGTAATTCAACATTATACGCCAAAACGTTAAAATGCTAAATATGGCAGTAGATACAAAAAAATAAAATAAAAAAGTTTACTTCCTAATTCACAAGTTTCTGTGTGCTTGTACTCATTGACCCTATTATTGTACCATATATCCCTGGTATTTCCTCATGGATATTGTCCATGAAACTTACAGTAAACTGAAGGGAAATGGGGCCCCTTCCTTAACCACACATGTTGACACACCAGTGTATAAGCACTAAGCAACCTTATCTGCTATGATGTCACTGACTGACGTCATTGTAAAGAAATGATCCATAAAAGACGTAATTAATTTGACTAAGTCAGTTGCTCAGCTTTTCAAAGACATAGGCCTATCATGTTTCCGCCTGGGTTGCCAACCATCCGTTGAAATATGGAATCAATCGTCCATTATTTGGAAACTAAAAGAGGACACACTTTGTTCCTTATTTTGGGAATCAATCAATGACACACATCTTACAAGTTCAAACAGCACAGTAGGCCGACTGAGATGAGATTTTATCCTTTACTGGGCGTCCCTTATTTTTCTTGAAAATAAGGGACACCCGGACTGGGGGTGTGCCTTTAGAATGTAATATATTTGGTAATCCTAAACACATGGTTTATGTTTTGTTTTCACATTTATAAGCATCAGGCACCCAGCATCACTAGGGTTAATGAGGAAAACAAGGCAAGGCACAGGTCTCCACCAGGATAATATCATTTGTGATGTTTGGACAAAATGTGTAGGAGTAATTTATGAAAATGTAAACAGATCTGTGTTGAACACATGACTATAGAGATAGTGTATACCGATTTGCGTGATGTATGGATAAAATCTGGGCGAGTAAAAGAAATGTGTTTTGCAAAGATCGGCCTGGCAAATGATTTTACTTAGCCGCTACTAGGGCGTGTGCATACAAAGTTGTACACAGATCGGTATAGTTATAAATATGAAGTATTTTGCCTTTATTGATAGGGTACAGTAATTAGACATGAAAGCGGGAGAGAGATGGGGGGAAAACATGTGGCAAAGGCCGACGGGCTCGGGACTCGAACATCAGGCTGGATTGCCGGCCTAGGTGCCTGCATGGACTGCTCAGCCTAAATGTGAAGTCTTGAAAAGACAAAGTTGGCCGCACACACTTGTAGCCAATAACATATGTAGTCACATATCTTACGTTATCTGTAATTAAAGTGTTCTGTATGACAGCTTTACATAGAGAACAGGATAAGGAAATAAACCATGTTAGAGGAGCGTCCTTGTTGCCGAAAGGTTGTCGGTTCGATTCCCCGGGCAGGAAAAATCTGGGTTGGGAAGTGATTGGTCATCACTCACCCAACACCGCTGAAGTGCCCATGAGCAAGGCACTGAACCCCCAACTTCTCCAGTGGAGCTGCTTAGTGGCCAATAGTATATAAGATTGAGGTTGTACTGGTCAGATCCCAGGTTTTAATGTGTGTGTCTGTCTGTGTGTTTCTATGTGCAGGCCGGGCGTTGCTGACAATGAGCATCTGTGCTCAGCTACTACCCTGGGTAAATAAGGAGAAACAAAAATGTGCCAATACTTTATTAGAATAGGTCAATAGGACGCAGAGAGTAAAAAACAACGTTTTATATGATACCCTGAAGAAGGCAGTTGCATCTGCCGAAACGTTGGTATAAAGTATCGACACTTTGGCCACGAGTGTGTGTGGCCACCTTTGTCTTTTCAAGACTTCACATTTACATTGTTCTACCGTGGACGGGCACCACTACTAAGACTGGTGTGCGTATAGCATACTCCTGCGCAGTTATAGGTAAAAACAGGAATTGGCCTGTTATAGTGCCACCATGAAATTGAAAATGTTTTGAAAATGTTGAAGTGGCATTTCTTCCTCTGCCTAGTGGGAATGTGCCTGCATAATTGCACGGAAGTAGCACACTGTTAAAATTTGAGGCATTTTGTTCAAAACGGACCAATCCTGCAAACTTTGGAAGGCAATCTTAGCCAATGGGGATGGAATATGGGGAAGCGGACAGATCCGTGTTGATCATTATGATTATAGAGATAGTGTATACCGGTTGGTGTGATGTATGGATAAAATGTGTACTAGTAATCTACAGAAATGTGTTTTGCAAAGGTCGGTCTCATGGTGGCGCTATAACAGGCCGTTATGGAAAATTTGGGGCAGAGGTTTGTTGTTGGCATCCAGGGAGTGAGTGTGCACAGTTTGGCATATATTCCTTTATTCCTTCGGGTGAATGGCAATTTTCACTATCAAATTCCCTTTTTCGTTTTGTTTATTAATTTAGAGGACGTAGGGTGAGGGTCTTCGTCCTACTCCCCCCGCCCAGCACTCCCTGCTGATAGGTGCCGCCCCCAGCCCGTAGGAGTACATGAAGTGACAAAAATCACCCTTCCCGCTTCCCTTCCCTGAACACAGGCCAATTGTGTTCACACAGACACCCGACAAAGCCGGATACGAGGATTCGAACCCAAAAACTCCATGGTGGTGGGCAGGGACTTTACCACTACACCACCTAAGTGCACTGCTGAACTGTTACTCAGAAACACTGGAAGACATTATCACAGTCTCACATCAAAGGATCTCCTTACTCCTCCTCAGTGCAGTGGGAACTTGAAAAAGTCCTCATTTAACCTCAGATCACAGTCATCTTGGTCTAATCAATGTGATTGCCACCATGTGTCTCCAACCACATGACAGGAGATAGTTCACTGGGGGCTATCATCAGTCAGGAAGAGGTTGTGCCCGGTGAAGATAAAGACCGATGATGAAGCTGATGAAGGTTGATGTAGTGGTCATGGAAGTAGGAGGTCACCGCCACAGGAGGGCCCAGCAGCAGACACACCCATACTAAGGCATTGCCATAGTTACCCTGGAAATAGTGCCCAAGGAAAACAGCCACCAGAAGCTATAGGAGGGGATAGACAATGCTTAGTTACAGATAGGAAAACAAAGAGAGGAAAGGAAACAATCTGTTGTTGTTCATTATAATTAAGAAGTAGTGAAAATAGCTGATCTACAAGCTTGCAATGTGGCACGAAGCAATGCATTGTGTGTGCGCTTGTAAAGCTATGCTCACTAGTTTGGGTCCCGGGCAAACGTCTAATCTCTCTTTTGGGTCTCGATCTGAAAGGTTTGAGAACCACTGGTCTACATATATACTATCCAACCAAGTTAGTAGAAAGCAAGTAATTAACCATGTAAACTTGATATACTTCATTGACTTGGGTCCCCTAGGTGTCTGTAGCCTTACTTCTTCTCTAGTCTACACACCATATAGCCCATCTACAAGCTCACAACACATCACGTTACAACGACATTCACGAATTTTGACATGAAAAGATTAGAGGCGGTAGGGTACACGACAGTTAATAGTCATGTACATTAAAATGTACAAGATGCTACCTGTCCTGACATAAATCTTCCAGGGCCTCTAATGTAGTATCAAGTGTGTAAGATGGGATATCCCTATAGAAGACCTTTCCAGGTAGAAGGTAATGTTAATATCAATAAATGAGTGTGCAGCCTTTTCTTCACTTTTAGACTTATTTACCAAGGTCAACAGCCCCTCATCAATACTGGTGTGATTGGATAAAAACATTTTTTAAAGTTGACATTTTGGGAATGGTTGTGAAGAGGACAGTTCATTAGGACAATCAGTAGGTTTCATACTCTGGGGAGCATAAATGTGCTAAGCAATTTTCATGGGAATCATGAGATTATATTTTGAGATTGTAAATTTAAAAGGGCGGCACTAGACACAAGGCTATGAGATCGGTCTCTTAAACCATGAAGTAGGTATAATCCTCAGATGAAACACAGCAAATTGAATGGCAATCTAGCCACTTGTTTTTTATATCATGTTTGGCACCTCAATTTGTTTTTGTTTGCTAACTATTACTTTGTGAGAGCATACTGTGTATGTAACTTAAGTGGTAGGCTTACACACACATCCCATTTGGAGCAACAGTTTAATCTCATAAACCTGTATAAAATGGTGAAACACAGCTCTCACCTCAAGTATCATCATGAGAAAGATCCACATGCGGCAACTGTGTAAAGGCAGAGCGATCACATACTGCAAGAGGCAAAGGCCAAAAACAATACGTTATTTTTGACTATTCGTAATTATCATCTTTTTATTTGACCTTCAATGCTATTATTGCTGTATAATTCCAGTCCTGTTGACACCACACACAGTATACATGTAGTCTTACCTCACAAAGGACAGCAGACAGCAGAAAGACCAATACCTCTGCTTGAGTTGGGGACACATTCTTCTCCACAAGCAGTGCATAAAGATGTCTTCATAAGCATCAACAAACAGGGAGAAACGATAGAGATAAACAGAATGTGTTAGTTTAAAGATTGCTCCCTAACATATCCTATCAGCCCCCAAAAAAGGAACAGAACAATTTCAGCACCATTAGGCTGGAATACCTGCGACGCCATTTCTCAAGGGGAATATTCCAGTTCCTCCAGAATGTTATCAGGGTTGTGGCATTCCTACATATATAAATCATATTTGTTATACCATCACAAATCTATACTGTAAATAAGAAAAAAACACTAAACAGAGAATTTCTGATGTCTTTCTGATGTATATGATGACTGACTGACCACCAATCTCCATAGAAATGGCGATCTCCAAAGCGCAGGAGCTCAGCGCAGAAGTTCAGGTACGAGTGAGACAGGAAGAAGAAGAGGAGCCATAAAAAATGAGTTGATGCCTGAGAAGAGCATACATTACTTTGTCAATCAGGAGCATTTAAACACATTGCAGTACAGATTGTGTTTTAAACATTTCCCTCTCAAAAGACCACAGAAAACACAGCCACCACCCATTGACAGAATGTATTTTGTCTCTAAGCCTTTATCTATAAATACCTGGATCCCAGCCCAGGTGTGCTAGACCTAGACCTTACACATTTGCTTTATGGCAGACCGACAGCAATATCTGAAGACACCTGCGACAAATCCTGTTCATCTGGAGTCGATGGAATGAATCATATTACTAACACTGCAAAAATACATTGTAAAAAGATACTTGCCACAAGCCCTGCTAGGTGATCCACCCTTCTTATGATGTCCATATTCTATATACGTATAAAGAAAGAGTTAGCTGCAAAAGCATAGACAATTTTATGATGCAAATTATATGATATCACATGATAGGAAACATCACTCACAGAGTCTTTTGAGCTCTGGAAGATGGGCTCAATCCACTGAGAGAAAACCAAATGTACAGGCAACAAACAAATAGTCAGAGTGGATGATAAACAACACTATTAAAATGTATAGCCTTAAGCGAAAAACATTATGGTAGACACTGTACATAAAATATGTAGTGGCACATTACTGTAATTAAACACTAAGCTATGGTATAGTTAATGCATATGCCATTAAAGATCTTATATAAATATTTATGTTGCTGTTGGGCAGAAACCTTGCATCTCCACATTTCATTTTCATGTTTTTTTTTTTTAATGTATGCTTTTGTCGTACAAGAGTGTCATGCAAAAGTAGCAGACATAGCCAATCTACAAGCTCACAATGTGTCACAAAGTGATGTGCTGTGAGCTTATAGATTAGCTTTTTTTAGATTTAAAATTTAAAATTTTAGATAAAACAAGTCAAAAGTCTGGCTGGTTCTGGGTTTTATAAATATTGAAACAATATTTCATTTCCTAAAACAGGTAAAACCTTTTGACATACCTGGTCTTCCCAACAGCCATATTATTATAATATTCTTGCCAAAAATACATATTTAATATTATTTAACAAATTACCTGCTGCACGATTCCAACTATGACCTGAATAAGGATCATCTGTAGGTGGGAGAGGCAAGGCAGTAATTAATAAACACAGAGGACTGCAGCAGTGCTCATAGTATATCAGACACAAAGAAGTCCTTTCAAATATCATATTAAAATTGCCTCGCATAATGTAGGCATCGGTCAGGTCATTTACAGACTGACTTGTTATCTGCAATAAAAAACCTAATAAAAGAAAACCTTGTAGGAAAGACATCAATGACATCTTTGCTGGAGCAGTGCTGACAATTATTCAACTCACCATTTCCATCAGCCTCTGCAGCAGTTTGTTGATACGGACTTTGGGGGTTTGGGGGAAGTTTCTCTGGTAGCACAGAGTGGGGGCCAGGAGGAAGTAATAAAGATCTAAAAAGAAGATCAATTTCTCATTTACAAGAATAAATAAATAAATAATGTTTTGCAGAACACCCATCTCTCACTAACTTTCATTCAGAATCTGGCACAGTTATTTAACTCATAGGCACGATGCAGGATCATTGTACGTGCCCGTCGGCCCCCGGCCTACTTGAGAACGATGCAACTTTGGAACCTAATAATACCTGTCAACTTGTCATAGCACCCATTTTAACTGTCTGTCTGTGTCCCACATGGAGATGTAGATCTCTGTTGTATCTGACTGTCTGCCTGTGTCTGAAGAGGGCAAACTGACATGGCAATCAATTGGCTGAGGCAGAGGCTGGAAATTGGCTGATTAGGCCCACTGGCAGAGCCTGAGCAGAGCCTTTTGTGGTGGTTCTGGAGAACGGTGGGTCCGACCGACTCGATACCGGGCACTGCACTCCCTGCGGGGGTGTGGAACGCGTGTGTCGAATTAGAAGTCGGTGGGGTAACACACACACGCACGCACGCACGCAGACACACACACAGAGACGTGGCGCATTTATAGTAGGATTAACGTTACTTTCTACCTGGAAAGGTCTTCTTTAGTGATATCCCAATTAAATTGCATGACATCTTTATGCTTTTGTTTCTGCTCATGCCAATCAAGCCACCTTCTAGAAAACTGGGATTAGTACATTTCAACGTAGAACAGTGGTTCTCAAACCTTTTTGTCAAGGACCCCCTATTTGGCCGTGGACCTCCATCTGAAAATATATTGTGCCAGGGAACCCCAACAAGATTTGAGTTGTTTTTTAATAGCTATAGATGTACAAGCTCAGCTTGTAGAAATATTGGGTTTAAGTTGTAAAATTGATTTAGATGATATTAACTAATATGCTGGGGAGTGGGACCAACTGGAACCCCCGCTGGGAGTCCCCAGAACGCACTTTGAGGAGGTTTAGAAGAGTTTAATTGAATTAAATAGGTAGCTTCACCTTGCAAAGTAAGGTGCTTGTCATATACTTCTGGCTCATGTGATACATTCTGGTCTGTCCCTGCAAAATACATACAAAAAACAGAAGTGGTTATTGTTCATGGCATAACTGAAATGGACTCTGAGGTTCCAATCCTGCAGACATATTTTGCCACTGATGACATACTTGCATCCATGAAATGACCCTGTCGGTACCACCGGTTAGTTTCCTGGTAGGAATATAGCTTAAGCCACAGAACAGTGCTGGTCCACAGAGAGAAGAGTGCTCCACCTGCTGGACAAAAGGGCAGTCACAATACTACATGCAACATGCTTAGTATACACTATACAGTGTTGTATGTAGCAGACCAAATATACTTCTGTTGCTTGCAACAACAGGTGGATTAGAAATAGCAATGACGCACCTTCCTTGTGTAATATTTACCTGTTGATATTTTAGAGTCATATAGAATGACAACAGCGGGAAATAGCATGAGAAATCCTAGATTTCCTAGATGTAAACGCTGGCCATTGATGGAGGATAAAGTACCCTAATAGAATAGAATAGACATGCATTTTCCATATCAGAACCAGATTTAGAAAAAGAAAAGAAAGGTAATGCAATTTTGCGCTTGTCTTATACCTTTTCCTGGGACCTCTCGAGAAGCAAGGCCACAATAGCAGACATGTTGCCGGCTGGAGGAAATTCACAACAACATTGTCCATAATCACCAACAGATCATACATATCCCTCTACAAAGTCCTCATTTACAGTTTTACAGTTTTTCCATGTCATCATTCCATTCTAGGTTCCAAAGCTAGTTGCAGGTGGTTGTAACTGCTTTCATAACAAACACACTGAAAACATTTGGGCCTATAGTTGTTACTGAGGACCCAATGGACCCTCCATTCATAGTTAAACAGACCTGAGTTACAACTGTACTTGGAGCGCTTTTTTCCCCCATCTACACCAAATCTCCTTTAGCCTAGCTCCAGCCCCTGCATCAAATTAAAACTTCAGACTGTTTAGTGTTCTGTTCCGGGCCCCCAGAAAATGGATGCTGTGGTTAAGATAATTGGTATAATAAATAACAGATATCTCACCCAGTATAAGGTTGATAGATGACCAGGCATATTTTTGCTCAGTGAGATGTTCCAAAACCTTCTTCAGATCTATTAAAAATCCATGTCTAATTTAAGGAAACAAATAAGACAAAACATTATTGTTATACATGTACATACAGACAGTACATGTGTATGTGAGTGAGTGATGTGAGTGCATGTGCAAGACAGTTTTTAGTTCATACTCACGTACTGTATATAGTTCTCCAAGATCAAATGTGCATATGTCAAGACCTGAAAATCATGACATCACAATTGTAGCCAGGGAAACACTGGATGTCATTTTGATTGAGATATGAGCAATAATGGCACGTTTTCACAAATAAATAAAAAGGAAAGAAGAAAGCTAGTCAGACAAGACACCCATCCCAGAAACTGGACAATGCAGTGTTTTTTGGTGCATCGAAAAATGGTTCACAATCACAAGGTTTAGAGTTACAATTATTGTTGGACAATGTATTATGTGATTACACATAGGCCTACAATATCTCAACCAGTGGTCCACAGACCACTAGTGTCCCATGGCATAATACAGCAGGTGGTCCATTCATTTGTGAATACATTTGTCCAATCTGTATGGGAGAGTTAATACAATATAACTTACACAATTGGGGTGGTTGTAAAGTTTGGTCTAGCTGCTCTTCTATTGAGACATCCTGCATCTGGTTTAACACAACCTTTGACACAATCCTGTTCCGTGTATACTACATATAGTAGGTGATGTGTGAGGTGGTCCTTGAGGATTGTTTTGAATAGCTAGTGATCCAGCGCTCAAAAGAGGTCGAGAACCATTTTTTAAGCTTTTGATAGAAACTTAATTAGCCTAATAATAACATTAGAACATCACAACAACAATAGAATAGTGTTAAAATGAGTCACCCACCAGAAGGATGATAATCCAGTTGCGGACACCTCTGTAGTCAGTGAAACAACTGTTGGAGCTCAGCAGCGAATCCTGAACACAGTGGCAACTGAACAAAAAATAAGCTAGTTTCATGTGCATGCATGCTTCAGTGTTGATGCAGTGACAACACAATGGTTAATTTGGCCACATTTAATAATGATAATAATAATAATTAATTGCATTTTTTATAGCGCTCAAAGCGCTTTACAATGGTTCATTCATTCATACATTGGGAGGTGAAGCTGCAAACAGTCGACGCCAGCGTCCTCACTTCCCACATTCACACACCAATGGTGGCAAGCTCACACCGACCAACCCATTGGAGGCAATGTAGGGTTCAGTGTCTTGCCCAAGGACACTTCGACATGTGGACAGGAGGAGCCGGGATTCGAACCGTCGACCCAGGGATCATTGGACAACCTGCTCTACCTCCTGAGCCACAGCCGCCCATAAATAATAATTTAAAAGCTGTGATTATGATATGCACCACATGTTCCACTTTTAGATGAGTTTCTCAACTGTTAACTCAAGTAGCCATGTCCCTTAAGTGTGGCAAACTAAAACCCTCTTGCAAGTCCCCCTTTTTTAATTCCGTAAACACATTTGATCCAGATTAGATTTTATTCCTTTTCAGGACAAGCTTTGTAAACTGAAGCAAATGTAAAATCTTTATTCTCACAACTTCAGCACAGGAAATTATCATACATGATGAGATGTTACCAGAGCATGAGAGAGGGGTGGTGTTCATCCTGTGGGCCAGTAACAGATGTAGACTGATAGACTTCCTCATCATCCTCATCCTCTTCACTGGAGGACGGGGAGCAGGCAGATGAGAACCTCTTCCTCACTGCATCCATGTCTAGGTCCATATTGCCTAGTTTGAGGCTTTAATTGTCACTGTAGTGAAACTCAAAATCTCAGAGATGGTGGGTTGGATCCATAATATTCTTGCAAAAGAAAAGCAGTAGTAAATGTTCAAAAAAAATCTACACAATAAATATGCCTCATACATCAATATAGACCTATAGCTAGACTAGTCTGAAATTCAACACTAACTAAAAAAAAACACATAGCCCTAGGCTACACTTAATGAAGAACGTATTGTCTTAAAGCACGTTCTGTAAAGGCAAGGAAGATGGGTTCTAACTTAACCTTCCTTGAGATGCTGAAATAAAATTTCGTTTTCTTATATGGCACTGCATGTGTGCTTTGAAAGCTAATGCATCCTGCAGGCATGACAGTTTAGCTATCCCACTGTGCCACCCCACTCAGATTATTTACATATGCAGCGAGCGTTCCGTTTAAACCGTGGTGTTCCCAAATTACAGCTGGCTACGCACCTTTTCATGCCTCGGCCACGACGGCCAGGCAGCTCCACATACCACAACAAGCAGCCATCCAGTCTGAGTAGAATGGGTATAGCTGCTGAGTCAAATAGAAATTATATCATTTAGACCCATAATGATATCTTTTCCGCCACCGATTAGCCATTCTTAATTCAGTTTATTAGAACGAACGATCCAGCCCAGACCAGGTAGCATGCAGGATGGTAGGCTACGCAAACTGTCATGCAAGATCAATGCAAGTGCAGTTCCCTCTACCTCCAGCTGGCTGCCACCAATATCGTTACAATATTATACAATGGAATGTCTAAAGTAAAAGTATTACTGTACCACGAAGAGAAACTGTCCAGTTAAAGTAGGCTTATATTTTTAACACAGTTCCGTATCAGTCTTCAAACTATTTTTTATTTAGCATTTCAAACTCTGCATTAGCAAGACAGTGAGGTAGAATATTTTGAAGCAGGGGCCATGCACCTTTGAGCACTTGACTTCAAAGTGTGCTATACTGTAGTATGTATTTTATCTTATTTTCACTTTTGATAACATTCTTAATTTGGTATCGTTGTGAAAAAGTGCTATACAAATAATTGTATTATGTTGAGGACCCAAACAAAAGTTTTACTCATGTCTAGTCACATTTTGTAAGATGTAACAATAAGAAATCCTAATCTAAAGATTTTGACCTAGGCTGGACTTTTTATGTGTGATTTTAAACTGAATAAATGCATACTTATTTTGATCAAAATGAATGAAATACATAACATTTGTTTAATTCGAAATTTATTTGTAAAAGAATATTTTAATTTCCTTCTTCAATCGGTAAACAACTATACCAGGTCTGATAACAACATTGAAACAAAGGACACATTCAATGGAACAACTGTTTTTTTCAATCATAATTTTGTAGCATGTTTAGCCATATCTGCTAACACTTAAGCATGACAAAACAAACAAAAAAGAACACTGTCAATTGCAATCTGGCTGTTGATGGTTGATCAGCATTCAAACTAGAGATGAATGCTTTCTGAATTACAGCCCTTTGCTCAGAGGAAGAGCCCTCAAAGCCCCATTATGCTGTATAATTTTGCGTGGGTGTTTGCACATCGAAAATAGCCGATGTAGATCGGTTATCTTTGGTGAGCAACACCTACGCGCAAGTAAAATATGAGTCAGGCTTCAGTTGATGGTGAGAACGTCGCTCTGGATCTCATGGCTGAGCTGGGTCTGTAGGTCACTCAGCTTCTTTTTGAGCACGGCTAGCGCTGACATTACAATGGTCTCTGGTCGCAGAGAGCCGCACGACTCCACATTATAGTAGAACCTGTCAGGGTAAAGGTTGCAGATGAGGAGTTGTTAATAGTTTTTAGAACAACATAATCGTGACAAGCTCAGTATATTCTTATTTGTTGTACTTGTAATAAGTTGTGTATTAATGCGTCATCAACGTAACTTTCCTGTTCTACCCTGGATTTGAACGTGGTTTTGTTTTGCTGTCTCACCTAGACGCTCCGTCTCAATAAAAAGCAGGGGGACCAAATACAACCGACCCAATGTATTTAAGTTCTATTCATAATTTCATATTGTATTAACATACTCAACCATACAAATTTGACGGTGCATGTTGGGCACTGGCCTACTTGGATCACCATATAACACCATAAATACAACCTACTGTATGTGTGTGGTCTGACAATCTGAGGTTTAAATGAGTTCTACTCTGTATGTTGAGTAACATTCTAATACCCAGGAGGAGAGGAGCAGATAGCTTACCTTTCTGGTTTTCCATTTGGATCGTAGGGGGCCTCCACATCATCATCCTCAATCTCAGAGTATTCACTCTTTGGCCTGGGGATCACAGTTATGTCAGTCCAGTCAAAACACATGTTGTGCATTCTATTATTATTCAAATAGTCTTCATTCTGTATAACATTTATGCTTCACCACATCAGGCATGGCACATTTTAAAACTTCAGAATGAACATTAAAATAAAAAATAAGAAAAAGATTACAGTGCAGAATAAGAAACCTCAATAAAATGCACTGGCAAGTGGCAAAAACAGAAAAGATGTAACGCACCACTCCTCAGGTCGTGGGTACACTGTGTGTCTCAGTGCATTGTCCGGGTCATACTCAAAGGACACCCCTGCTGTGGGATTCCACTTGGCATGCTCCTTGCCAAAGCCCTTCTTGGCATAGGCCCTCAGACGCAGTTCCTGACCCTTACGAAGCTTGACCAGTAAAATGTCTGTGGAGGTGATGAAGATAGCGAGGGGAAGGACAGTGCGTATGGAATTCAGGGCAAAAGAGGTAGTAGGGCGAGATCAGATGAAACCATATAGTGAACTTATAGAAGAGCAAACGATTGGAGACCGGGAACGACTTGATTGGGAATATGAGAACAAAGTGTACCAGAGAAGGAATTAAGCTTACCATCCTGTTCAACATAGTCATTGGCATCATTGTCTCGATTCCTGGAGGTCACCTGTGAAACACAACATAAACTACTGCAGTGATTCCCAAACATTGTGTTGTGGGCCCATTTTTAATGGGGCACGAGAAATCATCCCTTTCTTGTTTTGTTCGTTTCCTACAAAATCGATGTCATTATTTCAAAAGATTTTCAAGTAATATTTTTTTTTTAAAACAACTTGAAAACAGCAGATCAAGAAGCTCTCAACGTGTTATGACACAAGCTTGAGTACAGACATCAAATTTCTCTTTTCGGTCTCAAGCCAAAGGTTTGGGAACAAAACCTCTTAGCCTTTTTGAACTAACTTTTAACATTCAATCTGGCATCGCTGTTACGAGCATGTCATTATAGGCAAAAATAAATAATTGCAGATCTACAAGTTCACAAACCCTTCACCGTGCGATAAGAGAGTTTCACCGTGCTTTATTGACCCGTTACAGCAACTGAGAAGCACTCACAGGTATGACTCTGGGATTGTTGGACAAGAGGTCACGAGAGGTGACGTGACGAGTCTGGTCCTCTGTACATCGAACATCCATGGTCAACTCAACAGAGCACTCTGGACAGAAGTCATCACATGTGCAGTCCTGGATGTGATAAAAAGAAAAAAGTAAGACGCTGACACAGCATGTTCGCTACTGAGAGAATAAATATCAAGACCGTCCAAAATCATAATTTGTGCAGCAAATTCTTTGTACAATTATTTTGAGACCCTTACCCTAGAATATTGCATTTTGTCCACAACGTCATCACTGGTCAGTGGTATAAGGCCTGAACACACACACACACACACACACACACACACACACACACACACACACACACACACACACACACACACACACACACACACACACACACACACACACACACACACACACACACACACACACACACACACACACACACACACACACACACACACACACACACACACACACACAATGAATTTATGTCCACACAAAGGAGATGCATACAAGGACACATATAGTAAAGGTGCAGTAGAGTTACACACTGTTTTCATGGTACAATAGGCATATATCACATACCTACTCTATGGGCAATGAACTCATCGTGAATTACAGATGAATTGGCATCGATCTGGATCCAGTCGATAGCTGAAATGAAAGTCATGCATGTTAAGCCACAAAGTAGTCATGGCATGTAACAAGTTTCCTCCACTGAAGCAAATCTTACCTATTGTGGCAACCTCTGCCATGAAGACTCGCCGTATGGCATTTGTGATCCTGAAGATCACAAGAAGAGCATGGATTTAGCTGCCAAAGGCATTTCCAGTGGTAAACCGTTTAACCAGTGCAGCAAATTATCTTTAGCCTGGGTTCCAGCCTGATTAGCTGAGTTTCACATTTTCATTTTCGCGGAACGCAGCGAATCAGGCTAGGAACCCAGGCTAAATTAACTTTGCTGTACAATAGGATAAATCAAAACGGATGAACAATTTACAATTTAGGCATTTAGCAGACGCTCTTAATCCAGAGCGACTTACATTAAGCAATAACAAAAGCATGGCATACATCACATATATAAAAAGTAGTTATCATGAATCATGCGTAAACTAAGAACGTAACAGTGGAGTATCTATGTTAACTATACATACTATACAATATAATATATTATACATGTGTACTATAAAGTGCTATGACTACATAAAGTGCAATTCTAGAGCTGTCTACGTAACAAGCTATAAGTCTGTTTAAAATACTATCTAAGTCTACATAATGTGCTATCTAAGGGGCTAGGGCAAGTGTGATGAACGGAACCTTACGTGTCCATTTAGTTACATTAGTACTCTCTCATATGTAAATTAACACTCAGGATTGTACCTGCGACCAATTTGGCCTTTAATAACCTAAAAGTTTAATCTGCAGTCCAGTGATTTTCAACCAGTGGTCCCGGGGACCACAAATGCAGTGGTCCTTGAGGGGGTTCCAGGTGGTCCCCAGCTAAATGATGGAAAGTTGGTAACCAAATGGACCCTTATATAGAACTATAATTCTAGAGTGTGTATAAATGAAACCAAATGGACCCGTTTCATTTACTCACATTTGTGTTAAACATCTGCTAAAGTTAATTTACAAGAAGTCTACACAATAGAGAATGTAAATACTTGTTATTTTAATGTTTGCCTGTTATGTCTCCTATATCATGGTACCACGTCAATATAGCCCCGCTCGGGACCCCCCGGTTTAGCTCTTGTCTTTCGCTACCCCGGAGGGTCCCGTCCCACCGGCGTCATGCTACATGCTAATTATAAAACGCATACAGATTTACCGTCGCATACCCCTTTGCTGCGCTGTGTGTGTTATAGTGACATGTTCCAAAAGAAGCATATAGGAGCTATAGGAGACAACGGAAACATCAATGTAACTTTCCTTTGGCGCAGAAGCCGTTAAGTATTTTTAATCTTTGTGTGACCGTTTTGGCAGCTCTGAAATTCTCTCTTCCTTCCTTGACTTCCTTATTGACATCCCATTGTACCACCTCCAGCGCCGGAACTGGCAAGATCAGAGGCAGGAACGTAGGGACTGACGCGCAGATAGGATGTCAATAAGGAAGTCAAGGAAGGAAGGAAGAGAGAATTTCAGAGCTGCCAAAACGGTCACACAAAGATTAAAAAAACTTAAGGGCTTCTGCGCCAAAGGAAAGTTACATTGATGTTTCCGTTGTCTCCTATAGCTCCTATATGCTTCTTTTGGAACATGTCACTATAACACACACAGCGCAGCAAAGGGGTATGCGGCGCCAGGGCCAAATTAGCCATTGGGCCAATGGGGCCGTGGCCCGGGGGCCCTTGGCTCTCAGGGGCCCTTCTGGGAAAATGTAAAGCCCTGTAATGGGTTTGAGGCCCTGAAAAAAGCTCCTGGGGACCTTCATTGGCCATTGATTTTGTTAAATTTAGGTAAAAAAAATGATAAAAACACAAAAAAAACTCGAAAATTCTGCGCGCACCGCGCTAGGGGCCCTTGTGGGGTTAATCCGTCCCTCGTATGCGACGGTAAATCTGTATGCGTTTTATAATTAGCATGTAGCATGACGCCGGTGGGACAGGACCCTCCGGGGTAGCGAAAGACAAGAGCTAAACCGGGGGGTCCCGAGCGGGGCTACACGTCAATACAGCATGGAATGTGGAGGCGAATGTGGACACATGCTGATGATTACTAGTTAAGTTACACACGTTTCAGATCATAGTAAAGGTCTTGAAAGTTTCTTCAGTAAGCTGCAGTGCTTACAGAGCGAAATAAATAAATACACTGTATATACTCACGCCAGGTCGGTGTTCTCAATAATAAACTTGACATTCTCGTCTGTTAATTCTGTAATTTTCACCGTTGGCTGGTTAGCATACGGCATGACTTGAATAAAATGAATACAACTTGGTATAAACAGAATGTTTGCTTCCCTGGCAGTGGCTGTGTGTAGTGCGTTCGCAAATATTTTATATCCGGGTCACACATTGCATTGGAACATCAAAATAAAAGCTCATCCTACACAGAGCCATGTCTATATCTATATACTCGTTTGCAATGAATCTAATATTAAATGGGTCAGTATATGGCTAAAAATCTAAATAATTGATAAAAGAGATTTTCCAATGGATTCTATTAGTATTGGGTGTGCTAAATAACATACTAAAAAAATAGGAAGAAATAACTTCTGGAAAGGCATCATTTTCAACATGGCGTCCACGATGGCTGCCAGGAGCTTAAAATGCCTATAAACTGGGATTTAATACATACAAAATCATAAGAATTATACTCTTGCTGACAAGTTTTTGATTTTTGGCATGATGTTAGGTATGGGTATAAGGTTTTCAAAAAACATCGCAAACAAGTCGGGCTCGCCCCCCTAGTGGTCTGTTTGCAATGAATCTAATATCAAATGGGCCAGTATATGGTTAAAAACCATAATAATTGATAAAAGAGATTTTTATTTTTATATTAGTATTGGGTGTGCTAAATAACATACTAAAGAATTAGGAAAAAATAACGTCTGGAAAGGCATCATTTTCAAGATTGCGTCCACAATAGCTGCAAAATGCCTATAAAGATGGGATTTAATATGTAAAAAAAATAATAATAATAATTGATAAAATGTATTTTCCAATGGATACCATTAGTATTGGGTATGCTAAATAACATATTAAAATTTTGGGTGAAAATAACTTCTGGAAAGGCATCATTTTCAAGATGGCGTCCACGGTGGCCTCATTAAGCTTAAAATGCCTATAAACTGGGATTTAATACATAAATAATCATAACAATTATGCACTTGGTGACAAGTTTTAGATTTTTGGCATGGTGTTAGGTATGGGCATGAGGTTTTCAAAAACCATCGCAAACGAGTTGGGCTCGCCCCCTAGTGGTCTGTTTGCAATGAATCCAATGTTAAATAGGCCAGCATTGGATTCATTGCAAACAGACCACTAGGGGGCGAGCCCAACTTGTTTGCGATGGTTTTTGAAAACATTATGCCCATACCTAACATCATGCCAAATATCTAAAACTTGTCACCAAGTGCATAATTGTTATGATTTTTTATGTATTAAATCCCAGTTTATAGGCATTTTAAGCTTACTGAGGCCACCGTGGACGCCATCTTGAAAATGATGCCTTTCCAGAAGTTATTTTCACCCAAAATTGTATCAATTATTTTGGTTTTTTTTAACATATTAAATCCCAGCTTTATAGGCATTTTGCAGCTATTGTGGACGCAATCTTGAAAATGATGCCTTTCCAGACGTTATTTTTTCCTAATTCTTTAGTATGTAATTTAGCACACCCAATACTAATAGAATCCATTGAAAAATCTCTTTTATCAATTATTATGGTTTTTAACCATATACTGGCCCATTTGATATTAGATTCATTGCAAACAGACCACTAGGGGGCGAGCCCGACTTGTTTGCGATGGTTTTTGAAAACCTCATACCCATACCTAACATCATGCCAAAAATCTAAAACTTGTCAGCAAGAGTATAATTGTTATGATTTTGTATGTATTAAATCCCAGTTTATAGGCATTGCTCCTGGCAGCCATCGTGGACGCCATCTTGAAAATGATGCCTTTCCAGAAGTTATTTTTTCCTATTTTTTTAGTATGTTATTTAGCACACCCAATACTAATAGAATCCATTGGAAAATCTCTTTTATCAATTATTTCGATTTTTAGCCATATATTGACCCATTTAATATTAGATGAATTGCAAACAGGCCACTAGGGGGCGCTCCCAACTCGTTTGCGATGGTTTTTGAAAACCTTATAACCATACCTACCATCATACCAAAAATCAAAAACTTGTCACCAAGTGCACGATCTTGTTGATTTTGGACGATTTCAGACCCAGCTACTAGTTACTGTTGAGTCAAAACCATAGGTCAAAACTCAGAAATGGACCACAAATATGGTCAGCATGACATCCCAGACCTCAAAAAACTACATCTCCCAGAATGCAGCAAGATGGCTGCTCGTTACAGGATTAGGAGCACCTTAAAAGGAATGGAGCTTCAGTCATTCAAGCAGATGCAGACAGCAAAGACAACTCTTTGCTTCTTCTACCTCCAAAGACGCCAATGGTCGGTGATATTGTATTGTTTTAATTACACTTATATATGCACTGCAATACTGTTTGATGTGGTTAAAATCTGTCTAATTGTGTTTAGTAGCTTCAACTGCTTCAGTCTGAAGTGGGGAAGGAACACGTACATTAACTTACTTGAGAGTTGGATTTCACTTATGTTTAAAAGTATCTCTTTACAAAAGAAGACCAAGTTAGAAATGTTAAAATGATTTAAGAATTTAAAAGCTTACTAAAAATGTGGACAATTCATGTTAAAGGTTTAAAATGCTAGATGTTTACTTAATTTGAATCTTTTATCCAAGCTTAAAAATGTGGACTCGAGAGTGAAGACCAGACCCGAGAGCGGACTCGAGTACTACATCACTAGCTATTACATCGAAAGTGACCTGTTATGATTCGATTAGGCTACTGGTGTGGTAAATATCCAATCACTCAAACTCCACCTGGTAGGACACCATCTTCCCGTCGCCATAAACATACAGCATGTGGTCAACGGGACTGTAGTTGAGGGACATGATGTTGGCTGACATTTTCTGCATGTATATGCCAACATCATACCTCTCAAGTCCCGTCGTGGTGTCAAAAGCGTAGAAGATCTCCTCGGTGCCAGCGCTCACGTAGCGCGTGGCGTAGAGAATGCCACATGCCACGAATGTGTTGGTGACCGCTTGCTTGTAGAGTGAGGTGTGCCAGGTCTGCCCGAGCGTCAGCTCTTTGCCCAGCTCTACCTTGGACAGGATCAGGTTGCCAAAGTTCTCAGAGGTGGTGTAGATTACCCAGATGCCGCTCTCGTCGGTTGCCAGGTCCAGGTCTGTGTATGGGTAGCATACAGTGTGACCAGTGTGGCAAAAGTTACTCTTAGAGTTAAACCTATACACGAGAGAGAGAGAGAGAAAGAGATTAGTGTACAAGACCCATGTTAATTTCTGACTGCATACATGGAAAAAGTTTACACGATCACTGATACCCTGTAAATAAATACATAAATAAATGCACACAAGATAGATAGATAGATAGATAGATAGATAGAAAAGGGAATATTTTACCTGGTGCCTTTGGGCAACTGTACAGAGGTAACACTAAGGTCTGTCAGGTTGAATCTACAGATAGCATCTTTGTTATAACAGCCATAGTACAGTGCCTCTTCATAGAGCACAGCGTTTGGGCCTTGGATGGTGTTGGTGGTGGGGTTGGAGGGGGAGATTATTACATTGCCTGTAGGAAGAAATACAAGAATAAACATACTAGTAATAATAGTACATGATACCTTTACTATGAGGAAATAAAGCCCTATTAAAAATGTACAAAAAATTTAAAAAAAGCAGATCTACCTGGACGACTCGCTCCGACAATCAGGGCACTCAGACTGGAGAAACGGCGTACATAATGAGCAAATACGTTGCTGACTGTCAACATCACCAGCCAATACCAGCTCTCCTTTCCTGCTTCAGGTTTAGCATCGCGACCCCAGGCCCCATATGCGTTTGAGCCAGGCGCTACGGAGGTGATCCTGGGCCCAGTGATATTCACCATACGTCCAAGAGGGCAGTTCCCTGAGAGCACAGAGTGGGAAAAGAATGACTGGAATGGTGAGGAGAGGAGAGGAGAGGAGAGGAGAGGAGAGGGGATGGCAGGGCAGGGGAGGGGAGGGGAAGAGCGACTTAACCTGACTCCGCCAGATGGGGCGGTATTGAGTTCACAAGTTCACAATACAGCCTCCATCTGGGATCGCTCAGGGATTGGCATAGAAACCAACCCGCGCCGAGGTGAAACAATCAGCGGCAGCTACGGGCGGGATCTTGGCGAGACCGGGTGTGACGGCAATTGTATTACACAGCTCCTTTAGAATTGGAAAATCGTCTTCTATTCTTGAAAGCAAGCGAGAAGCGATGACGTGACATGCTGTATACACATCTGACAAAATAGTTAACACTTTTATCGTCTGCAGGGGTAGCCCCATATGTGCCCTCTACGCTCATTCTGTAGCTCCGAGATGAGGTCACAGAAAGAGCCCCTCCCACCCCGTTCAGAGACGGCGCATGTTTCCACAATTCCCCATTTCTTACCCCTTTCTAAACAATATATCAAAAACGTGAAGTGGCTTTCAGGGTTTACACTAATTCAACGTCAACAACGCCAAAGAAAATCCAACTTTAAACGGTTACACGAGCGTCTAGCGGTTGTTTCGCATGTTTTTCAAGGAAGTTGAAAAGCTTTAGCGCCTCCCTGGCGCCTCCCCTGGTCGAAAATGTCCAACTGACTTCAGTTCACTCGACATGCCCGCGCACACGCACCAATCCCTTGATAAACATGGAAGCGGCTGACTAAACCAATCGCTGTAACGCTCGTAACCGTTTAAAGTTGGATTTTCTTTGGCGTTGTTGACGTTGAATTAGTGTAAACCCTGAAAGCCACTTCACGTTTTTGATATATTGTTTAGAAAAGGGTAAGAAATGGGGAATTGTGGAAACATGCGCCGTCTCTGAACGGGGTGGGAGGGGCTCTTTCTGTGACCTCATCTCGGAGCTACAGAATGAGCGTAGGGAGAGGGCACATATGGGGCTACTGCAGGGGTTGTTTCCTTTCCTGCTCTTATGCGTCATGTAGACACGTCAATGTGATTGACAGACAGTCCCATCCAATCAACCAGCCAACTAGCCTGAAGAAAAAGGGAAGGCCTTCTTCAGCGATTGGGCTACAGAGATCCCTGATGGAAGTTTGTGAAACAAGTGTGAAGCAAGCATCTTCAATCTGGCGGAGTCAGGTGAAGAGCGACTGTTAAGCCAAAACTTCCACTGCAGCTCTGAGGAAGTGAAAGGGGTTGAGTAAAGTCACGTCTGGTGAAATGTGGGACATACCTTGTGGAGGCTGAGTGAGCGGGGCTGGGCGGGGCTGTCCGTTTTGGCACTGGTCCAGGTCTCTCTTCAGACGAGTATTGTCCTGGTCTCTCTTCACAACCTGCATGCTGTCATACGTTTGAAGATCTTGCATCTCCTCTTTCATCTCCTGCAGCTGTAAGACAACAGGGCTTTTATTGCGTGTCAAAACCTTTATAAAACATAATCCAATGATGGCCAAACAAAAGTATTTTTTATGGCATTAAATATATGTTATACACCTACTGTATACACTATGCAGTAAGATTTTTATTTTCACTATATATATATATATATATATATATATATATATAAATGTATGAAATTACCATACCATTGGCTACACCAAGTTATTATAAAAAAATGAAACTCAAGGCTGCTGATCCCGACAATCTTTGCTGTGTGTCACTCCCCATCTCTCTTTCCCCCTTTTCCTGTCAGTCTTTTTTTTTTTGCCTTTATTGATAGGTCAGCATCCTATCAATAAAAAATATATTTTATTTTTTGTTAGGTTTTGTATATCTACCTTGCGCTCAGTGTCAGTGTTGAGGAGCTGGGAGCCCACGGTGCTGTTACTGAGCTGCTGGATGAGCTTTAAGACCTCCACCTGCTCGTTGTGGATGACCTGCAGGCTTACGGCTCCGTACAGATCCCCGTCATCCTCCCTCTCCAGCTCCCACACCATGGCCTCCAGCTGGGGCATACGGTGCTCCAGGGCAAGCAACAGAACATCTATATCCTGGAGCTGGAAAAGGCAGAGTCCACCGTTATTTATTAGCTTTTGATTGATTGATTGATTGATTGATTGCTTTATTAGTCAAAAATGTAAGCAGCACGGAGGTACAGTAAAATATTTAGGCTAAAGGAGGAATAACCTGACTAACAACAGCTCATGAAATGTACAAGACCTAGTCATACAGTCATACTGAGGACCTAGCCCTGATTGGCTGCCACACACGCTGCTGTCATGTATTGGTTACTCAGGTCACATGACCAGGAAACAGTTAACAGAAATCTTTAGAGACACCCAATGTTATGTAATGTTATGATTGAGACCAGCCGGTTTAGAGGAGCGTTCGTTATTAAATAAAGAAACCTGACAAATATCACTATGTGATCATTTCTTGTTTCTTTCTTCATATTTCCTAAGTATTGTGACTTTAAGTAGTCACACTGTGACTACTGTGATTCTGTGACTGTCACGGAATATTCATCTCAACTACGATCGCACCCCCGACTGTTGATAATCACTGAGCCGTGCGCTGTGCATTCGCAAAAAAATAAATAAATTGTCCGTCGAAAATGCAATGATTGCGGAAGTGGAACAATACAGGCCTTTTAGAAAATGTGGGAGTGGACCGGACGTCTTTGGTCATCAACAAATACAAATAGGAGAAATAAAAAAGGAAAAATGGTGGCAGTGTATGACCCTGATTTCTATGACAGGACAAGCAGAAATTACAAGTGAGATGTACAGTATGTGTTTATCTTTGTTGATTCACACAAAACACAATATTAGTGAGCAATGCATGAATGCCAAAACCCATAGATCCAGATTATTTTCATAATATTATTTCCGGGTGTACAGCATTGTACTGTAAGTAATTCCATCCAAACTCACTCATTCATCCGGGTTTCAAATTATATATACAGGTACTGTACTAGCCGCAATTTGCAACTCTAGATTTTTTTATAATGGGATGAATCTAGAGTTGCAATACCCTCCATTGACTCCCCACTCATCATTTTGCGTTTGCGATCTGCTTGTCTTAAACGACGTTAAACTCACCAACATTGCAGCTGTAGTCCAAGCTTGAATTATTCTCTTTCAATCTGCAAAGCTTGTTTTTCATGAAAATCCACCGTAGACATGTTATGAGCTACTTTCTGTCAAGAAGAAGAAATGTTGGAGTTTGGAAGCGCTCGTTTGTATTAAAGGGATAGTTCAGATTTTTTGAACTTAAGTTGTATGAAATACTTGCCATTAATATAGTGGTTGCAACTGTATTAATTGATTGCCCGAGTCCTGTGGTGGGAGTTCTGCTCTGGTTTTGGTGAAATATCAAGTAGTTCCGGTCATTTTGTGGGGGGCACTGGGTGCCACGCAGTAAAAGTAAATTAATCCACAAAACTAACGTAATTTGTATTGTTGACCTATTTCTAAAATATTAGTGCAACTTCCGTTCTTTTTTTACCCCTCTATCACACAGAACTATGTTTTTTGTGTCCATATCACTACGCCCAAAAAATAGTTCCATGTGATATAGAGGGGTCAAAGTTGAACGAAAGTCGCGCTAATATTTTAGAAATAGGTCAACAATACAAATTACGTTCGTTTTGTGGATTAATTTACTTTTACTGCGTGGCCCCAGTGCCCCCCACAAAATGACCGGAACTACTTAATATTGACCAAAACCAGAGCAGAACTCCCAACATGGGACTCGGGCAATCAATTAATACAGTTGCAACCACTATATTAATGGCAAGTATTTCATACAACTTAAGTTCAAAAAATCTGAACTATCCCTTTAAGGGGTCGCGCTGCTGCCTCCTGCTGCCCTGCATTATGTGCAAATGCGAAACAGATGCATGCAGGGACGTTCAGTGACTTACACTGTAAAAAAAATCTGTAAAAAAACAGTGAAATATTGTAAAATCCCTACAGGGAAAAACTGTAAATAAATAAACTATGGAAAAATGTTTAATTTACAGTATTATTATGTAAATTCAAATAATCTTTAGCAAAGTAAATTTATCATTTATTTTTTGTTAAAATAACAACAAATGTCTGTAAATTTACAGATCACTGTAATAATTACATTCAAAAACTGTCATTTAAAAAAAAAATACAATACAGTTACAATTACAACATTACAGTGTAAAAAAAACAGGTTATAACAGGTAGATTTAAAATAAAATTAAATATCTGTAAAAGCGGCATTATAAATGTGTCAATTAAATAACATTTTTTACCTGTAAAAGTGGCATTATAAAAGAGTCAATTAATAGTTTTTATCCGCAAATTGATTATTAATTGGTAAAAACAACAGCTTTATTCAGCAGAATTAGCATTATCAGACTGCTATTACTCCAATTATTTCAGTAACTTTTACATACAGTTGTCGTAGATCTTACATTAAATCCCATTCAATTTCACAGAAAAATACAGGGCAAATTACAATGTTTAACTGCAAAAGCGGCATTATAAATGTGTCAATTAACAGTTTTTATCCGCAAATTGATTATTAATTGGTAAAAAAAACAGCTTTATTCAGCAGAATTTGCATTATCAGACTGTAAAAGTTACTGAAATAATTGGAGTAATAGCATACAGTTTTCGTAGATCTTACATTAAATCCCATTCAATTTCACTGAAAAATACAGGGCAAATTACAATGTTTAACTGCAAAAGCGACATTATAAATGTGTCAATTAACAGTTTTTATCCGCAAATTGATTATTAATTGGTAAAAACAACAGTTTTATTCAGCAGAATTAGCATTATCAGACTGCTATTACTCCAATTATTTCAGTAACTTTTACATACAGTTGTCGTATATCTTACATTAAATGCCATTCAATTTCACTGAAAAATACAGGGCAAATTACAATGTTTAACTGCAAAAGCGACATTATAAATGTGTCAATTAACAGTTTTTATCAGCAAATTGATTATTAATTGGTAAAAACAACAGTTTTATTCAGCAGAATTAGCATTATCAGACTGCTATTACTCCAATTATTTCAGTAACTTTTACATACAGTTGTCGTATATCTTACATTAAATGCCATTCAATTTCACTGAAAAATACAGTGCAAATTACAATGTTTAACTGCAAAAGCGACATTATAAATGTGTCAATTAACAGTTTTTATCAGCAAATTGATTATTAATTGGTAAAAACAACAGTTTTATTCAGCAGAATTAGCATTATCAGACTGCTATTACTCCAATTATTTCAGTAACTTTTACATACAGTTGTCGTATATCTTACATTAAATGCCATTCAATTTCACTGAAAAATACAGGGCAAATTACAATGTTTAACTGCAAAAGCGACATTATAAATGTGTCAATTAACAGTTTTTATCAGCAAATTGATTATTAATTGGTAAAAACAACAGTTTTATTCAGCAGAATTAGCATTATCAGACTGCTATTACTCCAATTATTTCAGTAACTTTTACATACAGTTGTCGTATATCTTACATTAAATGCCATTCAATTTCACTGAAAAATACAGGGCAAATTACAATGTTTAACTGCAAAAGCGACATTATAAATGTGTCAATTAACAGTTTTTATCAGCAAATTGATTATTAATTGGTAAAAACAACAGTTTTATTCAGCAGAATTAGCATTATCAGACTGCTATTACTCCAATTATTTCAGTAACTTTTACATACAGTTGTCGTATATCTTACATTAAATTCCATTCAATTTCACTGAAAAATACAGGGCAAATTACAATGTTTAACTGCAAAAGCGGCATTATAAATGTGTCAATTCACAGTTTTTATCCGCAAATTGATTATTAATTGGTAAAAACAACAGTTTTATTCAGCAGAATTAGCATGATCAGACTGCTATTACACAAATTCTTTCAGTAACTTTTACATGCAGTTGTTGTAGATCTTACATTAAATCCAATTAAATTTCACTGAAAAATAGAGCAAACTAGATAAAGTGCCCCTCGGGGCATACTGTAGGTCTCCACCAGGGCAGGGCAGGTCAGGTTGTGGCCTCCTGGTGGCGCTATAATAGGCCAATGTTAAAAGGGTGCCATTTATTCTTCTTACGCATTGGATGGCAATTGGATGATTTGAGACATTGTTCCAAAAATGGGTTTTGCAAAAATCCACCTGTTGGTGGCGCAGGCAATGTGAAAAGGGTGGGATATATTCCTCAGCCTAGTAGGAAAGTCCATGAAAGAGTTCACATAAATTGCACACTGTGTTCATGATTTGAGGCTTTTTGTTCAAAACGGGCCAATCCTGCCAACTTTGAAAGCCAATGTTAGCCAATTAGAATGGAATATGAAATAACAGACAGATCTGTCTTGAACACATGACTATATAGATAGTGTGTAACGATTTGCGGGATTTTGGGACAGAATCAGGAGGAGTAATATAAAAAAAAAGTGTTTTTCAAATGTTGGCCTCCTGGTGGTGCTAGAACAGGTCATTCTGTGGGGAAGACGTTCATTGTTGGCATCGACCGGGTTAACGGTGCCGGAGATTAGGTGGTAACAGACGGACGGATGGACACACACACACGGACTGAGTGCTAAACATTCTCTCTCCCCATGCCTTCGGCCTGGTGGAGACAACAAACTACAAAAGTGGCATTAATAATGTGTCAATTAACCTTTTTAAGCCATTTTTTTATTTAAAATACTGAAATGACTTCAGTATTTATATGTGCAAACTGCCATTAATACAATTATTTAATTCAGATATACAGCACATGCAGTTGTCACTCACAAAAGCCTCATTATACAACTGCTATTTAACTGGATTGTTCTACACCGTGTACTTATATTGTAGTGCAGGGGTGCCCAAAAGGTAGATTGTGATCTACCATTAGATCAAAGGCTGTGCAGGTAGATCACGATGCCCCTAAAAATATATAATTCAAGTTTAAAATAGGCATCTGCCACTTAAATTAAGGAGACTTGACTTTTGACATCAAAAAGGGCCCGTCAGCTCAAAACCACAATGCAATATCTTCTGTTTTCAAAAAACCTCAGAAGCATTACAAAGTTATATAGGCCAAAGATAGCAAGATAGCAATTTCTTGGGTGGGGAGATCTTGTTTAGCTGGGCATTTTTAAAAAGTCCATATTCAAAGATTTTGACACTTGAGGTTCCTGGAATCAAGGTGTAGCGGTCCCCGCCGAAAGAAGGTCAAGACTTTACTGATGGTATTGAATTTATTGAAATAAACCAACATGAGAACTGACAACAAAATCACCATGTACTTTTATAGTACAATATACATGTATATATTTCAAACAGTATATTCTATAGTACTTCTATAGAAACTATATTGAATGTCTCAAGACATTTTTTTCGTCACGCATGTTATGACTTCATGCTTCCTCTCTGGATCGTGCAGGAAAATAAGTCATGCAAAACTTTCAAAAGTATTTGGCTTACACAAAAGTGCCTTAATTTGCAGAGGCTTGCCTCAGCATCGCAACCAACAAAAAAAGCGTGAGGATTTGCATCGATCTCGCTAAATAACCAGTATGGAAACAAAACTCTGGCAGATCCGCAGAAGTATTTCATCCAAGGGCCCCTGAGGTTGATCTTTGCCTGCCGGGATTGGAAAGGACAAAGTCTTGGGGGAACACTGGGTTCGGGGTAATACGTACGTGTACGTGGATAATGTTCGGATTCAGCTGTGTAGCGGCACATTCTGTATGTCTGTTTCTCTGCTGATTCTATGAGTCCTAGGGTAGATGGAGATGGTCAGACAAACCAATGGAAAATATCATCCGTTTGAATTCTGCCCATTCTGAACATGGGCTTGTCATGTGGGTTATTTAAGGTCACTTGGGGTGGGGGGGGGGATTACATCTAACAAATTTGGTCAAGGCATCTCTGATGAAAGAAACCTATTCGGCTGGGAAAATGTGAATGTTTTAGCGTTTTGCAAAGAAAGAACGAGAGCTCCGATGGCAAAAAGAGAGACAAAAAGAGTGGACAGGAGCACACAGCATTATAGCGCTGTGCAGTCGTCTGAGCTTGAAGATTCAAGGTGTAGTCGTCCGTCGAAAGCGGACGACAACTCTGGGAGAATGGACGGTATTGTTCTAACCAGGACGAGACATGGGGGCATTATGTTCTAACTCGGTGGTTTTCAAACAGTTTAATTTCAAGGACACCCCAGATTGGTGTGCATTAAGAAGTCAGAGAGTGTGTGCACAAATGGAACCAAATGGACGAGTACGATTCCATCTGGTTCCATGTGTGCACTCTCTGGGTTACAGACTTGCAAGAGTCTATTTGGTTCCTGACAATCAATCATTTAAACGGGGACGCCCCCTGGACCGCACGTTGAGAACCAGTGGTCTAAACAGTTTTGTTTGAATGTCATAGGCAAGCATCCAGGCGGACTGTCAGTGTGGAAATCTGGAGACAGTGCAACATGGTATGTTTCTCGTGTAATACAAATAAGAGACATCATTTATTCAGGGGGGGATTTCCAGATCCGGGTCCGGGATTTCTCTTTCAAGTCTATATTGGTACATCACGTGAAGCGATGTTGGTCTTCTTCACCATCTGTGTTGATAGACATGGGAAAATAGAATGAAACTATTAATTGTGTGTGTGTGTGTGTGTGTGTGTGTGTGTGTGTGTGTGTGTGCGTGTGCACGCTTTGTATCAACAAAAGGCACATTGAATACTTGGAGTCAAACTATAACTCACTCTAATATATAAAACTATAACAATGCTTCACAGTCAAATCCTCAGTTTTATGGTAACTCTAAGAGGGGTCCATTTGGGTCACTTTTTACCCTCAGTTATATCTGATAATATATATTTTTTTTGTAATAGAAGCACTGGGTGTGTGTCAGAGAATGCACACTGCTGATTATCCAATAATGACACCTTCAAAAAATATTATAGGAAATTAACATGGGGAGCATGCAGTTAGACTAGAGTAGGCTATAGACTAGAGCAAACTTGTGTCAAAATGGAGCAGGTTTATGGCTGAATGTTGCCCTTTACTCATCTACAGCATTTTGCTTCAAAAACAGCAAGAGAAAACACTAGTAGGCACTATGAATTAATGTTAAATGCTCCCAAAATAAGTGGGCACCTGACAGACTGGAGAGGCCAAAACGTGTGCATGTGGCCGTGGGCATGGCCAGAATTCTTACCATATTCAAAGATCCCGCCAGTCATGGTCCGAAAGAGACTGGATCAACGTAGACACCTTAGGATTCACACTAAGTCTTGATTTTTTGCTCTCTACTTTGGTGCCTTTCTCTGGGTTGATAGAGAACATGCATCTGCAGACACACAAGGACATAGAAGAAAATCTACAGATTATAAAACGGCCATGCAAAGAAAATAAACTAATGTCCATCCTTTTTCTACACATTATATAAAGCCATTTCAAATGGCAAAGATGTAGATTAGGCAGCACTACTTCCTTTGTTACATTATGTGAAAATGCATGCAAAAGCAAGCCCAAAAATACACACCTCTGAAGAAACTCCATGGTTGATGCCAGCGCTGATGGGTAATGGATGTTGAAGCAATAGTAGCTCCCAAACATCATGCGCATAGCACTCACAAAGGTGGGGATGTTGTCATGTACTATGACTTGGTCAACAGACAGCATGTACCGTTTTGCAGAATAGCAGGACTTTCCTAAAAAAAAAAAAGAAGGAAGCAGTGTCATTCAAATAAAATGTAAAAGACAAATTGTGTTTTGAACAATATTCAAAAACAGAATTAAAAAATAAAACGTTAACAAAGCCAACTTACCACACACCACAATGGTGGGAGTAATGGGCATATGGTCCAGCTCAACTTCTCCTGCCAAGAATGTGTCCTCCACATAACGGAACATTTCGTCCTCCTTCTCATTGAAGTAGGACATCAATAAGAGCACCATCTCTTTTACATCGTCAGAGATCCCACCCTCCTCTCCCCTCATACTTTTGTTCCGTGTGTAGGCCTCCAGGTACCCTTTGTTCTTCTTTGCAGTATCCCCGTTCAAGTACTTCAGGAGTCGTTCTCCCTTGAATTCCAGATTCCGTGCAAACACCTCTTTAAGCGCCATTCCAGTAAGCTTGTGGAAGTGGGCCGCCATTCCAACTTCTTTGAACCACAACGGCCACTCTGTCACAAGGTCCTTGATGCTTGTCCCCCGATTCACGTCTTTTCGCTGTGTGTTGAATGTCAGATTCATTAGAAGTTTGACCTCTTCTTGATCAATGTCAGTTTGCTCATTTTCCATCTTAATCATTCTGGCCTTTTTCTGTAGCTGGCTCTGTGTGGACTCTCCTAGGGGCAATACTTTTGGCTCCCAGTTGATGCACCCATATGTGTCCTGGATTTTTGCTCTTGCTGGAGTCACTACATCTGTGGAAGAGCCATCATCACTGTCATTTCCCAAACTAAGGAGTTGTCGTTTCCTTATTTTGGGAATGTCAGGTCGCCTCATATTGCTAATTCTATTTACAATTTGTTTTTTTAGAGAGTCCCACCCTGTCCCGACTTGATCTCCACTTATTTCATCTTTTAGTGCTTTGGGGTATTTCTCCACCATCTTCTTGGCAACTGCCTCTGCATGTTTTGACTGTAAGTTAGAAGATTTCTTCTTCATGTCATGGACGACGAGCCTGACCATCTCCTTTCTCAGTTGGGACCGTGGACCTTCTCCTCCCTCCAGTGAGTGGATTAGTTCATCTGGGAACGTATCCCAGGGTATGATGAAGGTATCCACCCAGTCTCTGTCAGGACTTAGTAATATGCTAGAATCTGTGGATGTGGAACTTCTAGGGGAAAAAGACCCGGATGCAGCCAGTCCTGCTGATGATGCAGGTGATGGAGCTGGACTAGCTGCTCCTGTTTCAGGAGTCTGGTCTGCAAAACATACATGGGCATACACAAAGTTACCAGTAACACAATATGAATGTTTGTACATCAACAAAGGATCTCTTATGCAGACTACCATTGGTGCTCCTGTATGATTGTTTAACCTATGTACAAGTATGCGGGAAGCGAACACAGCTCGTAAGTGTGGTACTGTAAAATTTGTGAAAACAGGGCCGCCACGAGAAGGCTCAGCACCGCTAGCCCCCTATTTTTTTTTTATATACAGCTCCATCTCACTGAATTAGAATATTTTGTAAAAGTAAATTTTCTTCCGTAATATAATTCAAAAAGTGAAACTTTCATATATTCTCAATTCATTGTGCATAAAGTGAAGTATTTAAAACCTCTTTGTTTTAATCTTGATGATTATGGCATACAGCTAATGAAAATCAAAAAATCCTATCTCAATGAATTAGAATATTTTACGAGACGACTAAAAACATATATTTTTAAAAGATAAATGTCGACCATCTGAAAAGTATATTAATGTATGCAGTCAATACTTGGTCTGAGCTACTTTTGAAGAAATTATTTCATCAATGGGGTGTGGCATGGAGGTGATCAGCATGTGGTACTGTTGAGGTGTTATGGAAGCCCAGGTTTGTTTGATAACAGCCGTAAATTAATTTGTATTGTTCAGTCTTATGTCTCACACCTTCCTCTGGACAATACAACCTAGATTCTCTGTGGGGTTCAGGTCAGGCCAGTTGGCTGGACAGTTAAGTCACACAGTAATACCATGGTCAGTACACCAATTACTAGTAGTTTTGGCTCTGTGGGCAGGTGCCAAGTGCTGCTGGAAAAGGAAAATCAGCATCAACATAAAGCTTGCCAATGTACGGAGGCACACAGTGCTGTAAAATATCATAATAGATGGTTGTGTTGAGACTCTGGACATGACAAAACACAGTGATGATTTAGGCCATGTTATCTGCATGGTGTTGGTCCACTGACAGTGAAAACTTAAGAATGGTTTCAACACAGCCATCTTTTTAGAGTACATTGTGCTTCAGTATATTGACAAGCTTCATGGGGATGCTAATTGTCCTTTCCAGCTAGATTTGGCACCTGCCCACAGAGTCAAAACTACTAGTAACTGGTATACTGACCATGGTATTACTGTGTTAAAACTACTAGTAACTGGTTTACTGACCATGGTATTACTGTGCTTAACTGACCAGCCAACTGGCCTGACCCCCACAGAGAATCTAGGTTGTATCTTCAAGAGGAAGGTGTGAGACATGAGACTGAACAATACAAATTAATTTACAGCTGACCTGGGCTTCCATAACACCTCAACAGTGCCACAGGCTGATCACCTCCATGCCACGCCCCATTGATGAAATAATTTCTTCAAAAGTAGCCCAGACCAAGTATTAACTGCATACTTTATACTTTTCAGATGGTCGACATTTCGTTTAACATTTTTTTAGTGGTCTTGTAAAATATTCTAATTCATTGATAGGATTTTTTGATTTTCATGAGCTGTAGGCCAAGCCATTATCATCAAGATTAAACCAAAACAAGTTTTAAATAGTACACTTTATGCACAATGAATGGAGAATATATGAAAGTTTCACTTTTTGAATTATATTACAGAAGAAAATGAATTTACAAAATATTCTAATTCAGTGAGATGGAGCTGTGTATATATATATATATTTTTATATACTTTTTATATACTTTTTTTTGTAATGATTATTATTATGTTTTTTTTATTTGGCCACCGACCCCAACATCTGAATATGTTTTGTTCAATGGACCCCCCCCCCCCCCCCCCCCAGAAGCAAAAGATTTGAGTTAAAAGATTTGCGCCACATTTTCACAATTTTTTAAAAATAGCATATATACAAGGTCATAGCGCAGGACTCTGTGCCGCACTTTGGGCTTGTATATCTATTATAGCTATTTTTCAACAACTAATGTTTAAAATAATGGTTAAAGTGGTTAAAAGCTAAGGTGACACAGATGTGTTCCAGTCCTTAATGGGTTAAATGTGCTGTATGTGAACATACTGAGACATACGTCTCCTGTGTACGCGTGTGCTGCGACCACATTACATACATAAAAATTGTACCAACTAAGACATTTAGATTGTACTGCATCCTGCAATAATTTACTTACATTTCTGCTTCCAAGACTCAAGGAGCTTTCGGGCTTGAATTGGCCTCAATGCCGACAGCAAATCGTCTTCTTTAAGGTACTTAATATCTTCAGACGTCTCCACCCCAACCTCATGTAATTTCTCCTCCACAATATTGACCACCACCTCTGGAAGGTCAGGTAGAGCCTCAGTAATGGCTCTGTGTAGAAATGTCTCCTCCATTTCTGGAATGGAATAAAAACAGGTTTCAATGGCACTAATGACAAAAGACTAAAAAGGTAATTTTACTTATTTTTGTACACATTGTGTATCCATCAAAGTGGTAATAATACAACGTGATGTTTATTTCGACAACACACTGTGTTTCAGCGGAATTACTTTGAGCCTGTTAAGCTTGTATGATGTTAAAGGATAAAAATCTACCAAGTCATTAATGTTACAACATTGTATTTTTGTATTTTTTGTATTCCGTTTTGGCACAGAGTACAGATGGAATTCAGGGTGATATTCAGCTTCATAGATGTCCATCACAAAATAAACTGCATCATTTTGTATTAAAATCATGAGCAGTTCTCCAAAGTGCATGGACTCATCATTTTGTGAGACGAGGAAACGTCCTTTTTTATACGATGTGCCTTTGTACAGTATGTCAGTGGAAACAATAGTATTGTTTTCTGAAAAACCAAACCCTCTCACTGCATGCTGAATGGGCTCACTGTAGAGGTTTGGATAAAACCTACAACTGTCTTTGACTTGCAGAATGCATCCTGGCCTAGCTATGATATATGAATGAAACAGCTGGTGTCGTTCAGATAATGTTTGGCAGATGTTCTTAAAGTTTTTCAAATGCCTGGCACATCTCTTAAAGTAACAGTGTTTACTTTCGAAGCGCATCGTCCATAATCTGATCAACGGTCCAAATCTCAAAATTAATGCCGGGTAGTGCCGCAGGTAATGGTGTTTTGGTTTTAGTTTAGTGTCAGGAAACAAACTCTTTCTTGAATCCAAATATTCCTGGATTAGAATTTCAAGATAGGCAACCTCTGCCACAGAGATCTTTTGAGCACATATAAAATCAACAATGTCTTTAAGCTGGAGAGTTAACTGCCAGACTTCATCATCTGGGTTTGTCACTCTGTCACCAATTAATACAGGCAACAACCGTAAAAAATTCCAATTCTGGACGGCTTGACCTGAAAGACGGGCTAACTTCGAGTTGACGACACAAGGCTTTGTCAAAGCGTCTGACCCTTTGTATTTGTGCTGCTTTATACGTCTGTTCAAAAATGAATAAGTAAACCACTTCTTTTTTTTAATTAGATGCTTCAAGTACAGTGCAACGTCGAATGATAGCACACCCTCAAACATGTCATGTCCTAAACAAGGTGGGAGACCTGGCTGGCATACATGAAAAGATTTTAGTTCATTGAAAACACTGTTTACCTTTATGCCTTTGATGTGTACAGCGTCTCCTGCTTCTAGGTCACCAACAACAGTGTCATAAGATTCAGGTGTGCGCTGTGGACCAACAACATTTGGGTTATCACTTTGAAACTCTCTGTGTGTGATTTCACAATACCTGCAAAAGTACTGAGATTTACTAAAGTTTTCAACAAATCCACCAATGCCATGTGAACCCAAATTATCACCAACAATACTAAACAGTGCACCTTTAACTTGATTGCCATCAACAATTATTCCATTATCCTCCAAATCTTTTAAATCTTCTAACAACTTTGAGAAAACCTTAGCAGATGTAAATAGTTTCAAGTCGTTTTCTGTACAAAGTTGGACAAGGGACATGTGATCAGTATTGGATCTCAAATGAATAGGTAAATTAGCTAGAGTCACATAGACTGCAAGAATCTTATGTTTTTTTTTAGCAGAGCCAAGAGGATTCACTACTTCGAACGCATCTTGGTACAGAATTAATTTTAGGCATCCTGGATTTTCTATAAAGAACGGGTTTGACTTAAAGGTTTTCCCATCACGTACGTCACTAAAAACACCAGGGTCTGATTCACAAGATTGCTGTTGTGACATTGAATACTTCCACAGTTCTGATTTTAATAAGCCAATTAGTGTTTGTTTCACAGGTACATAGTAAGCATATCGTGGAGTCCTATTTTCATCAGTTCCTAGTTTTAGTTTTATAGGCTCCACATACTTAAACATTCTTTTGAATGACTGGTTTCTTGAATATGTTGTCCTCAGTGGTCCCTTATGACAGACTGAGAACAGATCTGACTGCTTCACACAGTCACTGATTTTAGTAATAACATCATCTGATAAACACATGTTCTTTTTTAAAAGTGAGTGTAATTTGTTTAAAGTGTACTCCTGTCCCAACTCATGCACATTCTGCATCTCTTCAACAATTGTCTGTATTGTTGAAGCTGGAAGAAGGAGTTGCCCTTGCAATTTAAGGTAGAATAGAGACATATTTTTTAGAAAATCCTCATTGAAACTCTCTGGAATTTCCATCCTATCACTTGCATCATTTGAGCTCTGGGGGGCAGCGTTGCCATTGTCACATGCTGACTCAGCAGAAACAGAATGTGTAGTTCTATACATGCAATTCATACTGTCCAATGCATATCCTTTATGTTTCCTTGACATATGAGAAGTAAACGATGATTTCACATTAAATGTATCTTTACAACCACTGACTGGACATGTCACAACTCTTCCCTCAAGTATATGCTGTTTTAAGTGTGAAATTAATTCTTTCACTGTCTGAAATTGGCAGTCACACAGCGAAATTGAACATTTGAGAAATGTGTCAGTGTCTGTGGCACTAAAAGAGGATGCAGGGACATTATGATGGCGGTAAAAATGACCCTTAAAAGCTACAAAGGTAGTGAATGTACGTTTGCAGCCAGGGGCTTCACATTTGAACAAGCATGACTCATTTCTATGTATTTTACAGTGCAAAACATAGCCACGCAAAGTCTCTATAGTGGTGCTGCAAAAACGGCATGTAATCATTTTGAGTGTTTTTTACCTTTCTCAGTCACCTTGCAGAAAATCCATATGAAAACAGTGTGGAGGGGGGGAAAACAAGGAGAAACCCCTCTGCAGAAAACTGACTGAACAGACTTAGTTAGAACAAAATTAATTGTTGTAAAATGAAAAAGAAGTAACAGTGGAGTTGCAATGAGCACATGGGCAAGAAGTTAAGAACTAAACACACAGCACACAGGAGCAGTCACATGCTGTTCTGCAGTGCAATGACTAATCAGAGGCACTTACTGATCATCTCTACCACCTGCGTTTGTACTCTGCCCACAGGTTGTCCAATGAAAGAGCTGTAGATTGCTCAGTGATTTGAGGAGGCAGTTTGCACAGAGGGTTATTTTTCCATGAATGTAAATTCAATAGAAATCATTACAATATAAAATGTCCTCAAGGTATATAGTATCAAATTAAATTATTCTGTAATGGCAAAAGTGCTAATTACTTCCATCATTTCAATAACAATATAATGCCAAATAATGAGTAAATAAATTACATTGCAGAAGCAAATAAGGATTTGACTGGTTTAGTTAGTTTCCATATTCAGATTATCAATACAAAATGTATGTAAAATATAAATATGTTCATATACCCACATCAAGTAATTAAAAAGGCACTTTTACCACCTATACATTAAAATTGTACTATTAATACAAATATGATTGTGAAATGGGCCCCTTTTGTACTATATTTAGAGCACAATACTTTGACTGAATGTAAACTGTGAAATACTGAACTTGAATTTGAAGCAGCGTATAGCCTATTTATATTTTATTTAACATGAGTACTTCTTATACATAATTGCGACAGTAGGTCACAGTATACTATGAAAACCTGCATTTCCTGTCACATCACGCCTCCATATATATATGGTCACGCCTCGTGACATCACGCTGCCATATATGGTCACGCTTTGTGACATCACACCGCCATATATGGCCGTCTCCATATATGAAGATCATGACACTGACCTCATAAAACCCTGGATAGCCATACATAGAGAAGACTGGATCTTCACCTAGATCTGCATATATGGAGCCGGCCAGCAACTCTACTGTACATCTGACCTCAAACATCAAACCCTTAGATCTCCATATGGAGCTGACCTGTTCTGCAATTCTATATGTTGATCCTTTGCCACCCGTCCTTCCTCTTTGATGTCATTTTTTGACTGATACCTGTCCATTCAAACCCTAGACGGGCCTGCCCCAAAGTTATTAGTGCACCCGTGCCCGGCAGCCAGCGAAAACTAGAGTTCGCAACAGAACCGGAAATGAAGGCCTGGCCCTACCTGGGCCGTCATCAAACCCTGTACACTCAAGACACTGCCCCTGCTGCCACCCTTAGATATCTATATATGGAGCTGACCTGTTCTGACATTCCATATGTTGATCTGACCTCATCAACCATGTACACTCAAGACACGCTCCATATATGGCCAGTACCAAATTCATCTGACCCCCCCATGCCAAAGCGCCAGTGCTCGCCCAGCAGTCTGCCGTCACCCAGGCGGATGCGTGCACGCTCACAAAGTGTTGCATCGTGACGGGAAGGGACGGGACTTTGGTTAGACATAGCATTGGTCCGACTGGATTAAGGTTGGTGAGGGGTGCGTTAAGGGTTGGGAGAGGGTTAAGGTTAGGTTTAGGTGTGCTGCCCCGTGGGAGGTTAGGGTTAGGTTGAGGGTTTGAGATATCGGACCAATGGTATGTCTAACCAAAAGCACGTATGACGAGAACCAACCGACTATTCGCCACACATATTGTGGACATGTGTGGCAAGGGACTCGTGGAGTGCAGTGCTCTGCGTTGGATAAGCGGTTGTAATATAGAACTGCCATAAAAGGCTCTGGCATCTTAAAGCCAGACTACAAGTCATTCCCTCCAGACGCACACTTTCTATCTGGTTCCCCACAACTCAGGTTCCTCATTGCTTGCACCACACCACAGAACAGATCACTGAATACTGTCACACATCTTGAATGGCTCTTATGCGTAGTATGTAGTGTACTGAGTGACATGCCTATTGTATCATGAAAACACATACATGTCATGATGTTGTGAATGCAATCTTACTGCACCTATGCTATTTGTGTCCTTATATGCATCTCCTTGAGTCCTTTGTGTGTGTGTGCCTTAAAAATCAATTAAATATTTAAAAAAAATCCTTTTGTTTTAGGCAGGACACCTTTTTCATATTTGAAGGATGCCAAATCCGATGAAATGGGTCTCGTGTCTCTCCGACACTTCTAAGCGTCGACGGTCGAGGAATAGACACGAAATTCGGACGGGGTCAATTCAATTATTTTTTGTTTCAGGTAAAAGACACTTGTTGACTTACTTTTTGACGCTGAATCTGATATGCTTGGTGTTATTGTAGCCACTGGAACAGTAAGCAGCTGCTGCTCAATTTTTTAGAGTCCTAGGACCTTTTGTTGATCAGGCAATGCAGTCACACAGTCTGACTGTGTGCGTGCGTGCGTGCGTGCGTGCGTGCGTGCGTGCGTGCTGTGCGTGCATGCGGGTGTGTGCGTGCAAGCATGTGTGTTCATGCGTGCACACAAAGCACATACAGTACACAGTAATGCTTATACTAACAGCATACAATATGTAGCTCGATCTGCTTCAATGTGTTGCTTGGTCAAATACTTTGCTCAAGGGGTGATTTTGTTGCACACATACAGCAGCATTCTGCATACATACCGTATACACATGGAAAACTGTTATCGGCTATAGAAAGGTCTTGACCTCAGCTGCCATAGGTATGGTCATTGTTGAACAACTGTTGGGGGCGCACGCGCACACACACATTTTAATCATTTATTTATGTCCACATAAGAGATACAATACAAGGACACAAATATTTAGGTGCTGTATAGAGTGCAATTAGTAAATCCCGGACAAATACCCACACACCCTTCAGGGGTACAAGTAACAGCGTCTTTGCCATATTTGGCGGCTACCGATAGTGGAAGAGATTGCACAGAATTTCGCAAGCCATTTAGCTGCTTTTTTGGCATCCCAAGTTGTTGGAAGCCTCTTACAACCAAACTGTGTCCTACGTGTCCTAGGCTGCCGAAGATAAACACAAGTAGATTGCACCTATAGCCTAGTTCAATGATGGTCTGGAGGAGCGGCTGGTTTAATGACTTTGGTCATGAAGGCTTCCTCTAAGCTAGAATCAAAGGTGCAGTCAGGCCACTTCAAGAATGAAAACAACATCTGGTTTGTTAGCAGAGAGATGTGCAAAAAATTCAGGATTTTCAGTACAGAGTTGAAACATGGAAGGTTTGACACAGGAATGTTTGTACATTCTCACAGACAGTGAAAAATGTTTAGATATGTCCTTTGTTATGAGATCAACTATTCTGTCATGGCGTGCTATGTAAAGCCCTTTATAGGCATAACAGCCATTCAGAATGTGTGACATGGTTTCTGTAACGAGCCCTGTGGTGTGATGCAAGCAATGAGGTGCATGGGTGGAGGGAAACCAGAGGGAAATGTTGAGTTTGGTGGGAAGGATCTTTAACCTGGCTCTTACTGTAAAGGTGATAATGTCATCATTGAGAGCAGTGTTCCTTAGGAATGAATGGGAAAGAGAATGGTCAGCATGGGGAAGGCAAGCCAGTTTCCCCTGGAGTTTGAGTCCAGTCCAGTGTTGTTGTTGCCGATGTTGGAACATATCCATCAGGGCACCCTTAGGTGTCAACAGGTGGGTGTATCCGCTGTAGGTCACTGTTGCTCTAACAGAGGTGAGAGGGTCAGTTATTATGTCCTCAGAGACCTCCACAGTCTCAGAGTCAGGCCGCACCCACTCCAGGGACACACACCGGCTTGGACGCAGAGGTCGTTCAAATCCGGCCAATCCAATGAAACTCCAAAGCCTGGGGAGCGAGTGTCCAGTTTCCCAGTGGGTTTCCTTTTGAACCCAAGGAAGTGGGGCTGTGGCTCCCTGGCTAAGGGGACCTTGCGTCTCCTCAAATCGAGGAACAGGGAAGATCTCGCTAGCTCCCTAACATCCCTATCATCATTATTCAGCATTCTCAATAGATGTGATATGCGCATGCTGATATAAATCCATGACACATTCGGTACAACCAGCCCGCCCCCCCACTGAGACAGACACACACACACACGCACACGCACACACGCACGCACGCACGCACGCACGCACGCACGCACGCGCGCACGCACGCACGCACGCGCCATGCTCGGCTCCAGGGTTAAATGACTGGGGGGGCAAATAAAAATGTCAAGGGGATCTCATTTTTAAACTTAAACTGAGGGTGCAGAATTTGCAACTGAGGGTGCCAACTGCCAAGCACCCTGTGGCCCCAGGCCTGACACACGCACGCACAATTTTTCATATCTACATTCATTCATCTATATTTGGTTTATTGGTTACCAACTCTCCATCATTAGCTGGGGACCACCTGGAACCCTAAGGACCACTGCTGAGTGTAACCCACCTGATTTTAACCATAATTTTTTCAAACACAAAAAATACTGCTTGAAATAGGTTTTAAAAACGGGCATCATATAGAGACAACATACATTCATTGACAGGTTGTATAATAAGCAAATAATCAGCTGTAATTAAATCTGATTAAAACACATGTCAAGGCCCAAACATCTGTTTGGATATTATATATTGTGAATAAAAGAAAGAGTGAACGATAACAGACATATAAGTGTTAATGGAAAGTACTTAAAAAATCAACTACATGTCCCACAATGCATTGCAGCTCTCCAGTGCACTCTGAGTTTGAATCTGATTGGCTGTGACGTGGCAAGCAGCCATTGGCTCATGGACGAGTACACAATGTTCTCTTGAACAGATAGCCCGCGATCTGCTCTGCATATTTTGAAACACAGACAGACACAGAGGCTGGACTGGAGCGGAATGGAGATATTAGGCTACAGCATTTTACAGGTAATGTAATGCTAAGCTTTTATTGATTGCTTTGTGGCTACATTTGCATTTCATACTGCAGTTTTTTCAGCCTTTTTCATGTCAAGGAAATTCACAATGTAGGCTATTTGGCTGCAGACTAGAGCCCCCTTTGAAAAGTCTTTGTTACAAGAACCAACTTTAAAACATGTTGCTTAATTTAAGGTAGGGTAGGGGGTTTTCTTTGGTAGAAATAAGCATCAAATCACTATATTGTGATAGTAATCATTGTATAGAATTAGGGTCTTCAACATTTTTCAGGTCAAGGACCCCCTAGTTGAGAGAGAGATGAAGCAGGGACCCCCACTGCATATTGTATAAAATTGTGTTGCAGATTAATGTAAGCCTTTTCATAGATTTCATAGATAGCTTCAGAGGCTTGTTTGACACAAATTACTTTTACCATAAACCCTCAATCTAGTTAACTTGACCATTGGCTTACTTATCTGAAAATAGCAGATATTTTTGGCTAACGTTCCCTATCGCATAAAAGATTTGGTGGACCACCTGTAGTAAGTCTGAGGACCCCCTAGGGGTACTGGACCCCCTGTTGAAGACCCCTGCTAGGTAGTGTTTGTTCAGTAACAGTGTTGAATTGCTAGTATAGAGCAGTGGTTCCCAAACTTTCATGTCAAGGACCCCCATTTGAAGAGATATGCCATGATTGTAATGTTAACAATTGGATGACCTGGCTTACCTGTAATCTTAGTCACACTACACTGTATTCTATGTGTTTACCTTGCTAGTATAAATATTGAATGGAATAAATCGAGTCATAAATCAAACTACAACCAACAACCATTGTACATTTTACTCACCGCTGAGTATAACGTGAGAAGTTTAGGTGCAGTACAAAACAGTGTTTGGTTGCTGCCTTCAGTGAAGCAGGGACTAACTTTATTGCAGAGCCTGAGTTTCGATGGGCACTGATGGGACGCTTGTTTTACAGCGCTGGCTACTACTAGTAGGGTGGAGTTATATTATAACCTCACAAAAACTTTGCCTAAACCTGACCTGTAAAACAAGCACCGCCTCAGCGACCATCGACACCCAGGCTCTGCAAAAAAGGCAGTCCAGGAAGTGACATCATACTTTTTATACTGATCTGACTGACAGATCATTGACATGATTTTTTGGTTACCATCTTTACCTTGCAATATAGTAGTTAGTCGTTAGTGATTTCTTATAGTAGTTAGTGATTGCTTGAACGTTTCCAGAGTGTCTATTGTGATCAACAAGAATATTTTTTCCTGACTCTTTTTTATGTTAATCATCTGTTCCCCTTATTCAAATACTTTACATAAATACTCTGGTTAAAAAATAGTCTGGTTAAAAAATAATTGATTAATTAATTAAAATATGTTTTATTATTGCAACACTGGGTGGTACAGGGTTAAATGTGACATTTATCTGTGAGTGTCAGAGCATTTGGTAGAGGCAGGACCTGTTGCAATGTTGCATTGTTGCATATCCATCCAGTAACATGTTTCAATACATTACAGTACACTTGTGACATCATCAATTACTGCTGAATGTGCTTTTATGGCCAGGGGTGTTGTCTGTGGTGGATAGAATAATGTAAGGAAATGTCTTTGGTGCCTCCCAGAGCTCAAATGATGCAACATGAAAGCATAGAATTGCCACAAATCTTCCATGAGACCTTTTGTGTTTGATTAGTGTCTTAACAGACATGGGAGAAGACCTTAAGAGGCGGCTGTTCATAGCTACTGTGGAGTCATTACTGCTGTATGGGGCCGAGACATGGACCCTCACAGTACAACAGGAAAAAGCCCTGGATGGAGTCTACACAAGAATGCTACGAATGGCACTTGGTGTCACATGGACGGACCGCATCAGAAATGTGGACCTCTATGGGGACCTACCACGCGTCACGGACAAAGTCAGAGAGAGAAGGATGAGGCTGGCAGGGCACTGCGTCAGGCACCCAGAACTTGAGGCAAGTAAATTGACCCTATGGGAGCCAACCCAGGGCAAAGCCAGGAGGGGAAAGAAGCGTACCACCAAAATAAAGTGTTTCCAATTATGGTGTCAAATACAAATAGTAAATATATAAAAACGTATGGGACTGTTTTATATAATGGAATATGCAGTGATGAAACTGCTATAAGAATGGTCTGTCATGTCTCTTCATTCCGGCAAGGAAAAGCCATGGCATCCAATTTGAAAATGAAAAACGTTTTCTCACTTTGAGTTATTGCAATGTTGTGGTTGTGGTCAGTTGAATGTGTTCAATTCCCTCTGCTCTTAGTAGCAGGTCATTACTGGCATGAGAATCGCTGACAGGCCTGGTTGTTATCCATGCACTGTTATTGAAAGTGTGTTTGTTCACTTTCATTTTTGCTTTGAAAACTGGTGTAACTTTTCCTTAATTCCAGAAATGGCAGTTGGGTGGAGACCTTCATAGCACAACTTCCCAGAGGACCTGTTGCAGTCTTCGGACACCGGAGAAACATCAAATGGGAATTCAGGAAATTTGTGGTGATATGATGAAAGTGAGTTCCTGCTTATAGGAAGAACACACTACGGTATGCGGCTGAACTTGTTATTCCCTAAACCTGAAATACAATACATTTGTGTTGATGGTGATGCCAGTTTTAAAATCTTAATGATGCTTGTTTTATTATTTTGTTCGTTTCTTATTTGGAAAGTCATGTATTCTGCAAAATGTCTACCCATCAGTGCTGGCATCAACCCTGGATTTTCTGGAGAGGTGTGTATTTATTCTTAACATATGTTTATTGATTTTTCTTTACCACATAGTATTTTCAAAGCAATTATTCACATATATTTTTGTGTGTATTTTTTAATTTGCTTTAGCCTGCACTAAAAGAAAGTAGCACTGCCTAATCAACATTGTTGCCTTAAATTAACATTTTCAATTAAAACATCATTTTCTTTGTTAGATAATCTATATAGACTGTTTTTCTTCTATTTCCGCAGGTGTCTGTTCTCCATCAACCCAGAGAAGGAGAGCACATCTTATCTATAGTTGTGAATCCTAGGGTGTCTACCTTGATTCACTCTCGGACCATAAGTAGTGAGATTGTTGAATATGGTAAGATTCATAGTTGTGCACGCGCGGACACACACACACAGTACTTGGATAACACACGCATTAATTGTAATTCTATTTTATCAGGTCCTCCATCAACCCAGATGGTGGAGAAGATGACCAAAGACCAGGAACCTTTGAGTAACATGATATTCGAATATGGACTTGAACCTAGTAAGCTTAAACATTCAGTACACAGTTCACAGTACACAGTGCTTTAATATAATAGAAAGATTATCAACATTAGTTTATTTTCTTTACATAGCTGTTTTATAATCTAAAGATTTTCTTGTGTCCTTGTGTGTCTGCAGATACATGTTCTCTATCAACCCAGAGAAAGGCACTAAAGTGGAAAGCAAAACAAATCACGACTTCCTAAGGTGTCTTTCGGACTATGACTAGCATGATCTTTGAATATGGTAAGAATTTTGGCCACGCACGCACATGTTATTCGGTGCATTAACCTGGTAGCTTTGCGCTTAAGACACTACACCCTGAAGAAACCCAGCTATGACCTGTGGTCCTGCACTGCCACCTATTGACCAAGGTTATTGAAACACAAACTTGTTTTAAGAGTAAAATGAACACTCAAGACACAAATAAAACAATCACACACGCGCACACACAGAGTACTTAGATACACACATATTATTAATATAGTTTTTATTCTATTTTCCCAGGTGTCATCCATCAAGCCAGGTGGAGAAGACCAACATCCCTGCTTTGTGAACCTTGATTCCAGGAACCTTTTGAGTGGCATTCAAATATGGACTTTTAAACACCTAGTAAGCTTTAACATGCAGTATGCAGTGCATAGACACACACACACACACGTGCGTGCGTGCGTGCGTGCACACACACACACACACACACACACACACACACACACTGCAACACCACCCTCCAGTCTTATTTTATTTGTATTTATTTTTTTACAAATTGAAGCCTGGTTAGGATTTTTCCAAAGCACATGGGACATTAGGCCCTGTTTATTTAGACTGTTGTCCTGATTTGGTGGGTTGACAATTTTGATGCTTAATGATTGCACCTGGACTGTGGTCTTTGCGTTTTGGTTAAGATGACTTGAGTTAAAACATATGTTTGCATGAACGGGTGAATAGTGTTAAAGGACGACTTCACCGACTTGCTCATAGAATATGGTACTATTTTTGTCTACTCATTCTTTGTCTTAGAGGGCTGTGGACAGTTCAGAAACCTACCTACCAGTGCAAAAGCCTATTTAAGCCCAATTCCGGTACCACCATGCCAACTTAGTGGAACCACTCCAGGTCTTTGCTTTCCCCTTATTGACCTCTTTTCTTTGTGGATCGAGATGAAAGTCAAAGTTCTAATGAATGTGACTTTCTACACACATCCATTTGTGGTCTCTCCTAGGGAAAATAATCTACCAGTGACATTGAAGGCGTTCTTGCATGAATTCATTTTTGAAATGAACAAACCTGCCTGATGATGTATAGGCAGCTCTATTAGGACACCTAGTGGTTGAATTTGGTTTTACCGGTGTTGATGAGCCTAGTGTAGGTGGATAACTAAGTTCTAACACCCTAATGAGCATTAGTGAGGACCAATATACAAAGATAGGTTGGTGAATTGGTCCTATTATGGTTATGTGCATGCGTTTGGGGGAATGAGAATAACGTAAGGATTTGTTGTCTGCTACAGAAACACATTTATTTTCCTTTTAGCATTTGAGAAAAACTGTTTTCTAGCTAGTAGATGGGCTAAGACGCTCAGACACGTACAATGACTTTGGACACACATGCTCAAACTTTACACACAAATTGTTTCACCTCTTTCGGTTCAGTTCGATCTTAAAATAAGTTAAAGTTTAAAAGTTCAGGATTATTGATCTTATGTATGCTGTTGTTCTATTGGTTCGAACAGCAAAACATGTTTAGGAGCTTGCCCTCATGTCTAAATACATATTTTTCTTTGTTTACATATTTATCTTTGTTCCTCTCCCTGTCTATCTTTCCTCTCAAAGTAGCTGTAAGCGTTATCTGTTTGTTAAAATAAAGGCTTTATTCCTACAGTGATCAATTCTATAGAGTGGGTTCAGTTCAGTCTCCCTGTCTAGGCCAATTCTAATAAATGCCTTCTAAAGCCTAAAGTTTTCTGTATATATTTTTTAATATACAAATATGGAGATAGGAGGTTTCTGCCCGACAGTGACGATATCTAAAATGACACTAATGCTTTCACAGATTCCACAACATATAGCTTTTCAGGTCTACATGGGTTAAATAAGATTGCATCTTGCAGTATATAGCATAAGTACACAGTTTAAAACAATCCAGTTAAATAGAAGTTGTATAATGAGGCTTTTACAGTTGAGCAATGTTATTGAATGGGACTAGATGTACAAAGACATGCATGTAAATCTGAATAAAATTATTGGATTAATGGCAGTTTGCACTGCATAAATACTGAAGTACTTTCAGTATTTAAAATAAAACTATAGCTTAATGAAGGTTAATTGACACCTTTTTATAATGACGCTTTTACAGTCAAACATTTAATTTGCCCTGTATTTTTCAGTGAAATTGAATGGAATTGAATGTAAGATCTACGGTAACTGCATGTAAAAGTTACTGAAATAATTGGTGTAATAGCAGTCTGATAATGCAAATTCTGCTGAATAAAGCTGTTGTATTTACCAGTTAATAATGAAATATTTGCAGGAAAGAAATGTTAATTGAAACATTTATAATGCTGCTTTTGCAGTTATAGGTTTTAATTTGCCCTGTATTTTTATGTGAAATTGAATGGAATTTAATGTAAGATCTACGATAACTGCATGTAAAGGTTACTGAAATAATTGGTGTAATAGCAGTCTGATAATGCTAATTTGCTGAATAAAGCTGTTGTATTTACCAGTTAATAATGAGACATTTGCAGGAAAGAAATGTTAATTGACACATTTATAATGCTGCTTTTGCAGTTATAAGTTATACTTTTCCCTGTATTTTTCTGTGAAATTAAATGGAATTTAATGTAATATCTACGAAAACTGCATGTAAAGGTTACTGAAATAATTGGTGTAATAGCAGTCTGATAATGCTAATTTGCTGAATAAAGCTGTTGTATTTACCAGTTAATAATGAGACATTTGCAGGAAAGAAATGTTAATTGACACATTTATAATGCTGCTTTTGCAGTTATAAGTTATACTTTTCCCTGTATTTTTCTGTGAAATTAAATGGAATTTAATGTAATATCTACGAAAACTGCATGTAAAGGTTACTGAAATAATTGGTGTAATAGCAGACTGATAATGCTAATTTGCTGAATAAAGCTGTTGTATTTACCAGTTAATAATGAGACATTTGCAGGAAAGAAATGTTAATTGACACATTTATAATGCTGCTTTTGCAGTTATAAGTTATAATTTGCCCTGTATTTTTCTGTGAAATTAAATGGAATTTAATGTAATATCTACGAAAACTGCATGTAAAAGTTACTGAAATAATTGGTGTAATAGCAGACTGATAATGCTAATTTGCTGAATAAAGCTGTTGTATTTACCAGTTAATAATGATACATTTGCAGGAAAGAAATGTTAATTGACACATTTATAATGCTGCTTTTGCAGTTAAATGTTTTTATTTGCTCTGTATTTTTCAGTGAATTTGAATGGGATTTAATGTAATATCTACGAAAACTGCATGTAAAAGTTACTTAAATAATTGGTCGAACTTGAACTGTTATCATGTTAATTCAGCAGAAAATGCTTGTTGTATTAACTGGTTAAAAATGTAAATTAAAACAGTTTTATACTGTAGAATTATTTTACAGAATTATGTTGTAAAGTAGTTACAATTTTTTTCTGTAATTTTAACAAAATTAAAATGGTAACCACAGCTGCCAGTATTTCCCTGTTAATTTACAACTTTATTTTTTACAGTGTACGATGAGCGCTTCCAAACTCCAGCACTTAGAAAAAGAATCACTTGCACAGAATTTCTTGACAGAAAGTAGCTCATAACATGTCTACGGGGGATTTTCATGAAAAACAAGCTTTGCAGATTAAAAGAGAATAATTCAAGCTTGGACTACAGCTTCAATGTTGGTGAGTTTAACGTCGTTTAAGACAAGCAGATCGCAAACGCAAAATGATGAGTGGGGAGTCAATGGAGGGTATTGCAACTCTAGATTCATCCCATTATAAAAAAATCTAGAGTTGCAAATTGCGGCTAGTACTGTACATACAAATTCACAGACATTTATTTTGAATATCATTCAGGTTTAGGGCTGTATGTAGCAGTGTGATACATTTGATTATATTTAAGCTCATTATGTCTTTATGTTTTAAGTGTAGGTTGCTTGAAAAGCATTGCTGTTTTGACCCTTACCTTCTGTTGTTTGTATTTCTCATTGCATGTTGAGGCACTGTCCTCCACGGTCCTCAACTGATCATGAGGAAAAGGCTTCTCCAAATTCTTGAACTCGCAGACACAACCAGGGGAAGACGCACCCTATGGAATATCATGAATACATAGTATAGATTCATTACCGTTTGCTGAAACAACATTGTGCAAATGGAAATATCATATGTATTTCAAGAGTTTAGAGAACACACAGCATTATTCTTTATTTCTATATTAGCTACCATTGTTGTCCAAATATGATTTGGTCTTAGGCCTACTCCATAAGCTGTAGGCGAAACTTCAATTTGGAGATCATATATTTTCACTAACTGTACTGTATAATACACCACCCACACCACAGTTTGCACTAGCTATTTATTTCAGCATGCAGATATATATACAGCTGGTAACTGAATGTATGTTGTTAACAAACAATAGTATTTGGGACAACAAGTCAATAAACCCCATTCTGGTTATGTGTTGTTTCTTACCTGGTGGGCAACAATAAGCAGAGCACAAAGTTGAAGAAGCTTCATGGTGGATCGGAGAACGAAGCAAAAATGACACTTCCCCTCAGAGAGCATGTGGAATAAGACCACAAGTTGTCAGTAGCAGCAACCAGGAACGTGCACACATACAGACATCAAAGGGGGCTTCAGCCCCTGCCCTTTTACCCATCTGTAAAACAATGAACTGCCCTCTCCTGACCACGAATGCAGCATAAAGCTGCAGCATTTGCAGCAAGAAATGCAAATGCCACTCCACAGCATGTCTCACCAGAACCAATTCAGGGTTGATTGATTGAACATTTTATTCAAGGTATGTAGAATGGGTACATTTCAAACGAAAGCTTACACAAGTCAATACATATATATATATATATATGTATGTATTATAATATAATACATATGAAACCGATAAGCACTAAGACTTTTCAATTCATCAGAACATTTAATATAAAGACTTATATACACTTATATAGATGAAAAACAGGAAATCATCATATATACAGTTAAAGAATGTAAAAAACTGGAAAAACATGTAGAGTATATACTTTGACTTTGATTATAATACTATAATAGAATAAATAAAAAGAGTCACAATTGAGTCTCCTTGCCAGTCATGAAATTAGGACAACGACAAAATCCCCATGAATTCAAGGTTTCAAGGCGTGTGTAATTAATAAAATCACACCCGTGTGAACTGAGTGGTGCAGTGACGTCACACACTAACCATAGCAACCATGCTCACTTGTGCGTGGGGCCACGTACAGGTACACGGGTACACGTACAGGTACACGGGTACACGTACAGGTACACGGGTACACGTACAGGTACACGGGTACAGACAAAGCTGGTTGTTGGAGTGGTTTGCACCACTCAAAAAACATTTGGGTGAACTATATAATATAAGGTATTAAGATGGCCATATAGAACAGTGGTTTTCAACCGTTTTCACATCAAGTTCCATTATTTATTCGGTATTGGGGCCATGGACCACCATTTGATGACATTTAGCCTCTCAGAACATAAAACTTTGAATATTTTGTATAATAATTGTGGAGACTACGTAATGCAGATGCGAGCGTAAAATGAAACCAAAATGGACCGGTTTCATTTTGTTTCATTCAAAATTAAACCAAATGGTTTAATTCAAAATTAAACCATTCAAAATGAAACCAAATGGACCCATGCGGGTTCATTTGGTTTAATTCAAAATGAAACCAAATGGTTTAATTCAAAATTAAACCATTCAAAATTAAACCAAAATGGACCCATGCGGGTCTATTTGGTTTAATTCAAAATTAAACCAAATGGTTTAATTCAAAATTAAACCATTCAAAATTAAACCAAAGGGACCCATGCGGGTTCATTTGGTTTAATTCAAAATGAAACCAAATGGTTTAATTCAAAATGAAACCATTCAAAATGAAACCATAATGGACCCATGCGGGTCCATTTGGTTTCATTTTACGCGCGCAAGAGTTAAAGATCTACAAGGGTCCATTTGGTTACCAACTCTTCTTCATTTAGCCGAGGACCACCTGGAACCTTCTCAAGGACCACTGGTGGTCCCCTGACCACTGGTTGAGAACCACTGGCATAGAACAATAGGCTAAGGAGTAAAGGTTCTGCACAATTTGGTCCATGGTCTATCTTTTATTAAAAAGTTTTAGGTCCACAGACATTCATCAAGGTAAGGCACTCTGACCAATTAAAAAATCTTCCATCAACAAATATAGCTAAGTAATTGTGTGTTTCATTGACCATTTAAAATGGTTAAATTGATTCGTACAAGAACCGATTGGCAAGATATAGGCCTGCCACTACTGGTATTCTGTTTCATGTGACACTTATTTGAGTCTTGGGCTGTTTTATGGTTTTCATTATTATTCTTGACTGTACATACATTTTGTCAACGGTATAGTTGTTTTTAAAATGTGCTTTATTATTATAATAATTGTATAGAGGAACCTCAAATGGGGAATAAGAGCAGCAGATCGGTTTCCCGATTCTTGGGAAATAATATTTGGGGAATTGAAACTGACCCCGCAGCAATCCGATGTGTATGCAGGCCAGCTGGTTATGTAGGCTACTATAAGGTAAGGTTTCCCATACTTTTCAGGCTGCGAAACCCCAAAATAATCATAGTTGAACTGGTGACAAGGACTTTGAAATTGTAGGCAATTAATGCATTACAACAAAACAAACCAATGAATACGACCTGTTCAGATTTACTCCACTACAAGTAAAAGTAGCTCAGTCAAAATGTGTAAATGTACTTAAGTGTTCAAGAAACGTATTAAAGCAAATTTCTTAGTTTTCACATGAACAAATTGCTGTAATATTTTCACAATTATTTGATAGGACCTTGGTCACCTTGTAACTCATCATTTCAGAGAAGCATGATGTGCTTGCTTGTAGATTAAAACTATGTTATACATCTTAGTATAGCAGGATTATACTTTCCTTTTTTGATACAATACAGAAAAGGTTTGCACACCGAGCGGTGAGCAGAGGGGGAAGAAACAAAATCACACTCATGTCATGTGAAGTGAGGGGCACCCATGTGTGGTTGCCACTTGACATCACGGTGGGCATGCTGATTTCAGGTTGCCCTTGAATAAGACATTAAAAGTCCATAGACTTGACACCATGTCTGTGGGCACTGTGGGCCACTCATTAAAAATAAATGATTAATACATAAAACGATTTGTATTGTTGAAGTATTTCTACCATATAACGCAACCTTCGTTCAACTTTGACCCCTCTGTCACATTAACTATTGTTTTGTGCTGCTGATGGCACAACAAATAGAGTACAAATGTAACCAAATGTAACATGTTTCCATGTGTACACTTTCAGAGTTATACAAAATGATAAATACACTCTGATGATTTTACTGTACTGTATCAATTTGAATTGTCATTAAAAACTCAATATGTAATCCAAAATATTCTAACAAAAGCCACATAATTTGATTTTATACAGCCTATGTATCAATCTCTTTCAGGATTCAGAATGCAATGGATGTCCTGTATTTCATAATAAGGGAATCTGCATGATATTGCTAAACTATTTCCATAGGAAGTGAGGAATCTGATCATTTCCTGTTTGTAACTCACACACAAACATTCTGCTTTATTTTTTTGTTTCACATCCACAATGACTGTTTGTGTAACTATAGATGACACAGCATAAATCACGAATATGTGTGTGTGTGTGTGTGTGTGTGTGTGTGTGTGTGTGTGTGTGTGTGTGTGTGTGTGTGTGCGTGCGTGCGTGCGTGCGTTAGCTTATATGTTCCTGTATTGAGAATGAGAGAGGAATGAGAAGTCACGTTTTAATGTAGTGTTGTCTTCCTCTCCTCAGATTCAGTGTGAAGTAACAATGGCTCCGATGCAGACCGTGCTCCTGCTCCTACTGATGCTCATGTCATCCCCAGTGAGTAACAACTGATATTCTAAACCCATTCAGACAAATGTCTTCTCAATCCTGTAATAGTTTTCTGGAAATATCAGCGTGCTCAAACTTTTCCATGTCAAGGACCCAAAAATTATAATGTAAATTATTTGTATATCTGCTATATTTTGAATAGCCAACGTATAAAATATGCGGTTAAAGTGGTTACAATTATATTTGTGACGCTATATTAAAATAAAATGGTGCATTTATATAGCGCTTTTATCCAAGGCGCTTTACATATAGATTGTGCATTACATTCACCCATTCACAACACACATTCATACACCTATGGTGGAGGAAACCATGCGAGGCACCAATCTGCACATCGGGAGCAAGCGAGTTCAGCGTCTTGCTCAAGGACACACTAACTCTGGGGGAGCCTGTGATTAAACCAGGAACCTACCTCACGGTTCCCATCCGGCTGCACTACCGGCCACTCTATCCCTGAGCCACTAAAATGTGTTTTTTGCAAACTTAGCCTACTTACTCCTTTGCTATATATTTCTTTTACGTTCGACAGTGCAGGTCCGTGGATCATAGCACACAATGTCAATATTCATGGAGTTGCTTCTTTGTACACCACAGGGAGACAGCCATGCCCAGCGTGTCGATGGGCAGGAGAAGGACGGCACGTGTGTGTGTCCCGTGAACGGCAGCATGTGGATGTTCCCCGTCACAAAGTACGAGAACGTCCAGGATCAGGTCAAGAGCTGCGAAAACTCCTTCAATACACGACAAGATAAGGTGATCAAAACCTCCTCGACCCTGAACCGTAAAAGAGTACACTGATTTATATTTGGGACATGTAAGGTGCAGAAGTGATTTATTTGGTTATTTTGTTAAAATAATGTTGAATAGCTGCTAATAGAATTTTTTTTCAGTAACAGACGTCTCCCTGTCTCTCCAGCTCTCTACAGAAAATGCATCTTCGGGTCGAAATACAATTTTTTATCCAATCAGGATAGAGAACTCATACAATATAGGATAAATAAGTGATAACAAGCATTTTTCCTCTATACGTGGGGGGGGGGGGGGGGGGGACTAGATCATATAAACGTCCCGTGGTTGCGTACCTGTGAGCGTCCCCCACTCTGGGCAGTTAATCAACCAACCAATTATTTGGGAAATTTCTGCTTCTGTGGCCTTTCAGACAAACCCCCTGGAGTTCACTAATTCTGTGTGTGTTCCTCCTAAGGTGAGAGTGTCCAGAGAGCGTCTGCCTGGGATCCAGGCTCTGTTCCAGAACCTGACAGCCCGTCTCGTGCCCTTCCAGTACCTGCAGAACATGGGCCTATATTCTGCGCTGCACCTGGGCCAGCTGGGCCAGGAACTGGAGCAGCTGGAGATGGACATCAGCTCCATCCACACGGCGAAGCCCACTGACGAGACGCACAGACTCTCAGAGGAGGTACGGCAGAGCTTTGCAGAACTCAACCAAGGGTGTGGTGGAGCAATAATATAAGACAGCTATATAGCGCTGAAGTCCTGACGTCACTCGCTCATCCCCTGGTTCATGGAAGTTTTTCCTCAATTGTCTCATATAACCATTGTGGTCCAAAAATAAACAAACTGTCTCTGCGATATTGTCGGGGAGGTGTCTCTGTATCGTTTATGACAGTCCGTTTCTAGCGAAAATGTAACTAATTCAACAGCAGTAACAATAGCGTTTTCTCTCAGTCAGTTGATTCTTCATATCCATATGAGTGAAACGGGGGATGATTTGTTTATTTTTCAAACACAGTTCTTATATGAGGCGATCTAAAATCCCCCTATGGGGATTACAATGCAAATAAAAATGACGCCTTCTACCGATATTGACGTCAGACTTCGGTGCTCTGTCTATACTAGCTGAATTAGCTTTTTATTTTTGTAATGATGAAATTGCCTGTGTAGTGTGTGAAGATTATCTAACTATAAATGCACCAAGTCTCTGTGTGTACATCTGTACGTCTGTAATCCACGTAATTCTAGAACCGTTCACCCCACGACTTCAAATTCGACACACACGTTCCACCCGGTCTGACCCACGGTTGTCCAGAACCGCCCCAAAAAGTCCTGCCCGGCAGCCCGGGCTCTGGACAGGGCCCCTGCAGCCAGTGTCCATATATGGAGCTGGCCAGTTCTGACATCATTCTGATGTCCCATGTCTGCATAGACTCCATATTTGGGCATGCCTAAAGAACTCTATATATGGGCATAAAAGGGACACAGACATAATAGCTGGGTGGGGCATTAATTTCCAACTTGCATCGTTCCATGTAGGCCAGTGCCCAACGGGCACCGCTGAGGCCCCACAGGCACCGCTCTAGTGTAACAAATAAACCAGAGTCATTATTTTAAGTAGTGGAAGACAATTAGCAAGCAGCAGTAGGGTTTATGTCGGTAAGGATGCAAGGAGTAGAGGTGGCAACGGCGAAGTAATATAAATACCAGGGTCAACTATACAAAGCAATTGACCTTATGCACACCGCTGCCATCTTGCCCGCAAGGTGGTAATGGTGCAATTACCCATTGACAGCCCATTCATCCAAACAGAAAAGTCCTATCTGATTGGATTAAACAACGTCAAACTCAGCAGCTGTACGAAAAGCTTGAATTATCCTCTTTTTTTCTTTTTTTTTATAATATTTATTTTATTTGGAAAAAGCAGTACAGTATAGACAGCATTTCTATTTATACATAGGACACAAGTGCAATTCCCAGGATTTTTTTTTCACCCCTCTTCCCTCCCTCCCCCCTCATCCCCCCTCCAAGTGGCTCCATCTCCAATGTCTCTGTATAATCCTCGCTTTCTTCAGATGGACTACATATGGCATCAAGTCAACACTTAACAGGGGCAACAGGGCAATATCACTTCAGAGTGTACATTTCAGGAGAAAAAGAAGAAAGAGTGGGCAGAAAAAGAAAAAGACAAAAAAACAACAACCAAGAAAACAAAAGTATTTACATTATTGCTGATGGGAACAAAAACAAAACAGCTTTGGACTTCGACCATCATTTTCTATAAAGATCATAGAATTATCCTCTTTCTATCTGCAAAGTGTTTGTTTCATAAAAATCCACTGTAGACATGTTATGAGCTACTTCCTGTCTAGAAGTTCCTTGAAGATGATTATTTTTGTCAGAGCTTGGAAGCGCTCGTTATCAGTAAAGCGACCTCCTGCTCATGCCTCCTGCATGCATTATGTACAAATTCAAAACAGCTGGTATACGCATGGGCCGTTGAGTGATATTCAACGAGCGCTTCCAAACTCCAACACCAAAATCCAAAATCACCTGCAAAGAATTTCTTGACAGGAATTAGCTCATAACATGTCTACAGTGGACTTTTATGAAACAAACACTTTGCAGATAGAAAGAGCTAGATTCAAGCTTTTCGTGCAGCTGCAATGTTGGTGAGTTTGACGTTTGGTTAATACAATCAGATAGGACTTTTCTATTTGGATGAACCGGCTGTCAATGGGAAAATGCACCATACAGTAATTACCACCTTGCTGGCAAGATGACAGCGGTGTGCATAAGGTCAGTGGGAGAAGAGAGGTGGAGAAGAGAGTGCACTCAGCGCAGGAAGGGTGAAATGGAGGACAGATTGAGATGGAAGCTGCATGCGATGGCAGTGAGACCAGCGGTGCTGTACGGATTGGTAACGGTGGCACTGACGAAAAGATAAGAGATGTGTCATAATTGAAGTGTGTGTGTGTGTGTGTGTGTGTGTGTGTGTGTGTGTGTGCGTGTGCGTGTGCGTGCGTGTGTCAGGTGGGTAAACTGCGGAACGATGTAAAGAGGATGCACCGTTCGGACAACATCAACATGAAAAGCGTCAGAGTCAAACTGCGTACTTTGAAGAACGGAGTTAATTCCTGTCGAACGATCCCCAAAGACTTCAAAAGTAAGCACACTTTTATAGTACAGGATTTTTGTGTAAGAAAATAGGAAACATCATACAATAGGCCTATATATTTGCCTCTGAGATGTAGTGGAGTAGAAGTAAAAGTATTGAAAATTGAAAATACTCCAGTAAAGTAACAGTACCTCAAAATTGTACTTAAGTACAACTTACTTTCAAGTTCAAGGGGCCAACAGCCTGGAATAAACTCCCATTACATCTTAGACAGGCACCCTCCGTAGCCATATTCAAAGCACAGCTCAAGACCCACCTTTTTACTCTTGCCTTTAGTTGAGTTTTTAAACGTGTTTGTTCTTACTGCCTTGCCTGTTTTACTGCTGTTTTTTGCTCTTTGCTATTGTTTTGTATTGTCTTAAGGCCACTGTGTTTTTGCTTGCTTAATTGTTACTTTACGTTTCTGTTTTCTGTTTCTGTTTTGCCCTGTAAAGCACTTTGCGTTGCATTTTATGACATGAAAGGTGCTATATAAATAAAGTTTATTTATTATTATTATTAAAAAAAGATTAAACAAGAGAACATGTATACTATATGCAATGCATATGCAGTTGTTATTTAGACCAAAAGGGAATATAGGCTGAAGCCTTAGCTTATAATGACTACCCTTTTAATATTAAATAATAATCAAGGTGAAAAAAGAAACAACAAGAGCACAAAAACTTGAATACAATACTTCACGCCACTGCACCTGACCCTCGTAACCTCTCCTACCTCCCATTAACCCCAGGCTCGCAGTGCCTCAAGGGCCTCATAACCAACATCAGTGACCCCGTGGTGACCAAGATCGGCGTCTACCAGACTAGCTACCAGTCCGGCTCCTGGGGCAAAGAGGCCGACGGCAACAGCCCAGCAGGAGTAAAAGACACCTACTGGCTCATGCCTCTGATTAGCAGCAACGCGTGGAGCAACAAACTGCGCATGTACAGGTCGCACAAAGATCTAATGGCCGAGTCCAATTACAGAGACGTCTCCTTCGCCCCATCCTACACGCACAGCAACGCCGCCGAGGGTCCGAGCGCCGTCCTCTATGGCAACGCCCTTTACTACCACTGCTACAATTCTGCCGACGTGTGCCGCTCCAACCTGACGGACACCAAGGTGACCAGGGTGACTCTGCCCGGGACGGGCGTAGGCTTCAGCAACAAGTTTCCGTACTGTTATTACAACTGCCGAGTGTACAGCGACGTGGACGTGGAGGCAGACGAGACGGGGCTGTGGGCCATCTACGCCACGGCCGGTAACCACGGCAACCTGGTGGTGAGCCGGCTGGCCTGGGACGGGGAGAAGAAGCTCAACGTGACGCACACCTGGGAGACGCAGCTGTTCAAGAAGGCGGTGAGCAGCGCCTTCATGGCCTGCGGCGTGCTGTACGCCACCCGCTACGTGAGCGAGTATCGTGAGGAGGTCTTCTATGCCTTCGACACCGCCACGGGCAAAGAGGACAACGGCCTGGCCCTGCCCCTGGAGAAGGTGGCTCCAGGAGTGGCCAGTCTGAGCTACAATCCCACTGATAAGCGGATCTACATGTACAACGATGGCTACTTACTGGCTTACCAAGCCGAGTTCTCCAGTTCTCGCGCAACTGGGCCTACATACTACTAGGCATCTTCAGCATATGAGCATAGAACGCCTTCTTGCGACACTCTGCATCCAATTTAGTATCTGTAGACCTGTTGATTTATGTACTGCAGCTTATCAATGATCTCTTGCCAACCATCCATCCATCCATCCATCTTCAACCGCTTATCCGGAGTCGGGTCGTGGGGGCAACAGCTCCAGCAGAGAGCTCCAGGGGGATCCGAGGCGTTCTAAGGCCAGTTTGGAGATATAATCCATCCATCTGGTCCTTCCAGTGCATGGGACGTGCAACAAGGACCTCCCTAGGGAGACACTCGGGAGGCATCCTAAGTTCTGATAAATTACATTATAATATTCAACAAAAAAAATGAAGTACCTAAAAAAACTACCGGTAGGCCTATGTGCAAGAACTGAGGTGCTTGAAAACAATGGTTCTCAAGCACCTCAGCAATGGCAACAATGGTTCCTTGAGGTTGATGGTGTTCCCTAGACTTTTTTTTTTTTTTACACTATTCCAAGTGGGGGTCCCGTGCCAAATACAATACAAATATACAGTAATACAATTTGGGGGTACTTGACATGAAACTGTGTGAGAAGCTGAGAACCGTCAAATAGTTGTCAAAATCAAAGCTAAATTGAAGTTGATGTGCAAAGATATATATCCCACACAAACTCAGACACACATGTCCACAAAAAGGCATAATGATTTTTAAAAAAGCAGTGATTATCACAACACACACACACACACACACACACACACACACACACACACACACACACACTGACAGGGACAGGCAGCTGGCACAGAAACAGTGGTTTGTGATAGCTTCTGTCGACTGTCGAGTTTAACTGTGACAAAGTGGGTTTGGGTGAATGGGTGCAATGCTTGCTGCGTACAGTAGGAGGCTCTATAACCACACACACTGCAGGCGAGGACAGATGTTCACGTGTGCCTGCAGGGGTTCTACATCTTTAAAATCAAGTGGTTAAAAAGAGAACCTGTTTTGAAAGGATTATCATTTGTTGTTTGGCAATGTTGTTAATCTTTGTTTCTTTGTGTTCGAAGGTTTTCAACCTAATTGAAACGACCAGCCAATCACCAACAATGAAGCCAACACTGAGCTTAAAAGTTGGAAAATAAAAAATCATTGGATTGAGTTGGAAATTGGAGTTGCGTCCTTTTGTCCTTTGGAGTGGAACAGAGTTGAACTTTACAGTTACCTTGTCTAAAGTCTAACCCTTTGTAATTTGTCAGTGTTTCCACCTGTGTCCTTTTAGTCCCCCAGCCTATCCTAGTGTTGATTGTCTCCACCTGAACGACGGCCAGGCAGCTCCACATACCACAAGCAGCCATCCAGTCTGAGTAGAATGGGTATAGCTGCTGAGTCAAATAGAAATTATATCAATTAGACCCATAATGATATATTTTCATTCTTAATTCAGTTTATTAGAACGAACGATCCAGCCCAGACCAGGTAGCATGCAGGATGGTACGCTACGCAAACTGTCATGCAAGATCAATGCAAGTGCAGTTCCCTCTACCTCCAGCTGGCTGCCACCAATATCGTTACAATATTATACAATGGAATGTCTAAAGTAAAAGTATTACTGTACCACGAAGAGAAACTGTCCAGTTAAAGTAGGCTTATATTTTTAACACAGTTCCGTAAAGGTCACTTATTATCCGTCTTCAAACTATTTTTTATTTATTTTGCATTTCAAACTCTGCATTAATAGCAAGACAGTGAGGTAGAATATTTTGAAGCAGGGCCCATGCACATTTGAGCACTTGACTTCAAAGTGTGCTATACTGTAGTATGTCTTCTTATTTTCACTTTTGATAACATTCTTAATTTGGTATTGTGAAAGTGCTATACAAATACTTGTATTATGTTGAGGACCCAAACAAGTTTTACTCTGTCTAGTCACATTTTGTAAGTACATTTTGTACAATAATAAGACATCCTAATCTAAAGATCTTGACCTAGGCTGGACTTTTATGTGTGATTTTAAACTGAATAAACGCATACTTATTTTGATCAAAATGAATGGAATATTTTAATTTCCTTCAATCGGTAAACAACTATACCAGGTCTGATAACAACATTGAAACAAAGGACACATTAAATGGAACTGTTTTTTTCAATCATAATTTTGTAGCATGTTTAGCCATATCTGCTAACACTTAAGCATGACCAAACAAACAAAAGAACACTGTCAATTGCAATCTGGCCGTTGATGGTTGATCAGCATTCAAACTAGAGATGAATGCTTTCTGAATTACAGCCCTTTGCTCAGAGGAAGAGCCCTCAAAGCCCCATTATGCTGTATAATTTTGCGTGGGTGTTTGCACATAGAAAATAGCCGATCGGTTATCTTTGGTGAGCAACACCTACGTGCAAGTAAAATATGAGTCAGGCTTCAGTTGATGGTGAGAACGTCGCTCTGGATCTCATGGCTGAGCTGGGTCTGTAGGTCACTCAGCTTCTTTTTGAGCACGGCTAGCGCTGACATTACAATGGTCTCTGGTCGTAGAGAGCCGCACGACTCCACATTATAGTAGAACCTGTCAGGGTAAAGGTTGCAGATGAGGAGTTGTTAATAGTTTTTAGAACAACATAATCGTGACAAGCTCAGTATATTCTTATTTGTTGTACTTGTAATAAGTTGTGTATTAATGTGTCTCGTCATCAACGTAACTTTCCTGTTCTACCCTGGATTTGAACGTGGGTTTGTTTTGCTGGTCTCACCTAGACACGTCTCAATAAAAAGCAGGGGGACCAAATACAACCGACCCAATGTATTTAAGTTCTATTCATAATTTCATATTGTATTAACATACTCAACCATACAAATTTGACGGTGCCTGTTGGGCACTGGCCTACTTGGATCACCATATAACACCATAAATACAACCTACTGTATGTTCACATCACAACATTACTGTATGTGTGTGGTCTGACAATCTGAGGTTTAAATGAGTTCTACTCTGTATGTTGAGTAACATTCTAATACCCAGGAGGAGAGGAGCAGATATCTTACCTTTCTGGTTTTCCATTTGGATCGTAGGGGGCCTCCACATCATCATCCTCAATCTCAGAGTATTCACTCTTTGGCCTGGGGATCACAGTTATGTCAGTCCAGTCAAAACACATGTTGCATTCTATTATTATTCAAATAGTCTTCATTCTGTATAACATTTATGCTTCGCCACATCAGGCATGGCACATTTTAGAACAATTCAAATTCAGGAGTTCAGAATGAACATTAAAAAAAAAATAAGAGAGAAAGAAATTACAGTGCAGAATAAGAAACCTCAATAAAATGCACTGGCAAGTGGTAAAAACAGAAAAGATGTAACGCACCACTCCTCAGGTCGTGGGTACACTGTGTGTCTCAGTGCATTGTCCGGGTCATACTCAAAGGACACCCCTGCTGTGGGATTCCACTTGGCATGCTCCTTGCCAAAGCCCTTCTTGGCATAGGCCCTCAGACGCAGTTCCTGACCCTTACGAAGCTTGACCAGTAAAATGTCTGTGGAGGTGATGAAGATCAAAGCGAGGGGAGGGGAAGGACAGTGCGTATGGAATTCAGGGCAAAAGAGGTAGTAGGGCGAGATCAGATGAAACCATACAGTATAGTGAACTTATAGAAGAGCAAACGATTGGAGTGTAACAGAGAAGGAATTAAGCTTACCATCCTGTTCAACATAGTCATTGGGATCATTGTCTCGATTCCTGGAGGTCACCTGTGAAACACAACATAAACTACTGCAGTGATTCCCAAACATTGTGTCGTGGGCCCATTTTTAATGGGGCACGAGAAAACATCCCTTTCTTGTTTTGTTCGTTTCCTACAAAATCGATACATTATTTCAAAATATTTTCAAGTAATAATTTCAGAAAGAAACAACAGATCTAGAAGCTCTCAACGTGTTATGACACAAGCTTGAGTACAGACATCAAATTTCTCTTTTCGGTCTCAAGCTAAAGGTTTGGGAACAAAACCTCTTAGCCTTTTTGAACTAACTTTTAACATTCAATCTGGCATCGCTGTTACGAGCATGTCATTATAGGCAAAAATAAATAATTGCAGATCTACAAGTTCACAAACCCTTCACCGTGCGATGAGAGTTTCACCGTGCTTTATTGACCCGGTACAGCAACTGAGAAGCACTCACAGGTATGACTCTGGGATTGTTGGACAAGAGGTCACGAGAGGTGACGTGACGAGTCTGGTCCTCTGTACATCGAACATCCAAGGTCAACTCAACAGAGCACTCTGGACAAAAGTCATCACATGTGCAGTCCTGGATGTGATTAAAAAAAAGCATGTTCGCTACTAAGAGAATAAATATCAAGACCGTCCAAAATCATAATTTGTGTTTTTTTTGTACAATTATTTTGAGACCCTTACCCTAGAATATTGCATTTTGTCCACAACGTCATCACTGGTCAGTGGTATAAGGCCTGAACACACACACACACACACACACACACACACACACACACACACACACACACACACACACACACACACACACACACACACACACACACACACACACACACACACAATGTATTTATGTCCACACAAAGGAGATGCATACAAGGACACAAATAGTAAAGGTGCAGTAGAGTTACACACTGTTTTCATGGTACAATAGGCATATATCACATACCTACTCTATGGGCAATGAACTCATCGTGAATTACAGATGAATTGGCATCGATCTGGATCCAGTCGATAGCTGAAATGAAAGTCATGCATGTTAAGCCACAAAGTAGTCATGGCATGTAACAAGTTTCCTCCACTGAAGCAAATCTTACCTATTGTGGCAACCTCTGCCATGAAAACTCGCCGTATGGAATTTGTCATCCTGAAGATCACAAGAAGAGCATATTATGGATTTAGCTGCCAAAGGCGTTGCCAGTGGTAAACCGTTTAACCAGTGCAGCAAATTACCTTTAGCCTGGGTTCCAGCCTGATTAGCTGAGTTTCACATTTTAATTTCCGCAGAACGCAGCGAATCAGGCTAGGAACCCAGGCTAAATTACCTTTGCTGTACAATAAGATAAATCATTTAGTTACATTAGTACTCTCTCATATGTAAATTAACACTCAGGATTGTACCTGCGACCAATTGGCCTTTAATAACCTAAAAGTTTAATCTACAGTCCAGTGATTTTCAACCAGTGGTCCCGGGGACCACAAATGCAGTGGTCATTGAGGGGGTTCCAGGTGGTCCCCAGCTACATGATGGAAAGTTGGTAACCAAATGGACCCTTATAGAACTATAACTCTAGACGGGCGGCTGTGGCTCAGGAGGTAGAGCAGGTCGTCCAATGATCCATGGGTCGGCGGTTCGAATCCCGGCTCCTCCTGTCTACATGTCGAAGTGTCCTTGGGCAAGACACTGAACCCCAAATTGCTCCCGATGTGCTGGTTGGTACCTTGCATGGCTTCCGCTGCAATCGGTGTATGAATGTGTGTGTGAATGGGTGAATGTAATGCACAATCTATGTAAAGCGCCTTGGATAAAGGCGCTATATAAATGCACCATTTACCATTTACCATTTAGAGTGTGTAAAAATGAAACCAAATGGACCCGTTTCATTTACACTCACATTAGAGAATGTAAATACTTGTTATTTTGATCAATGTTTGCCTGTTATGTCTCGTCAATACAGCATGGAATGTGGAGGCGAATGTGGACACATGCTAAATGACTAGTTAAGTTACACACTACATTTTCCGTTTCAGAAGATCATAGTAAAAGGTCTTGAAAGCGCAGTCGTTGCTGTATGTTTCTTCAGTAAGCTGCAGTGCTAATGATAGCCGTTGATTGATTGATTGATTGAGAAATGTATTAACAGTTTGCAGAATTACAGTACATTTAAAGCACAAACTCAATACAAAGGCTGTTAACTGTGAATGGACGACCAATTAAGCATTACACTCGTTTACAACAGGGTCCACCATGTTCAATTCATCAAAACAATTAGAGACGTACAAATAGACACTTCTATATAGACAAAGAACAGAACAGAAATTCATCATAATGGAGGTAAAAAGGGAAAAGAAACATATACAGTGAGGGGAAAGGGGATTCAGATTTTTGGGGGCCAGTTTCGAATTGCAGCCATCCGTAGGTGCCCTTTGAGAGCGGTTTTGAAGGAGTCAAGGGATTCGCATGTCTTAATGACTGTTGGTAGGGCGTTCCACATTTTGGTGGCATAGGAGCGAAAATAATTTAGTCCCTCGTTTGTGCCGAATCTGGGTTGTACATGGTTCGTTGCCCTCCCTCTGGTGTTGTGGGTGTGGACTTCGTTAAGATTAAGGAAGTATCTAGACAGGTACATGGGTATCTTGGTTAGCTATTAAAACACAGTTGGACAGTGATCGCGCTTACAGTGATCGCGCTTGATTGATTGAAAAATGTATTAACAGTTTGCAGAATTACAGTACATTTCAAGCACAAACTCAATACAAAGGCTGTTAACTATGAGTGGACGACCAAATTAAGCATTACACTTGTTTCCAATAGGGTCCACAATGTTCAATTCATCATGCTTACAGAGCGAAATAAATAAATAAATACACTGTATATACTCACGCCAGGTCGGTGTTCTCAATAATAAACTTGACATTCTCGTCTGTTAATTCTGTAATTTTCACCGTTGGTTGGTTAGCATACGGCATGACTTGAATAAAATGAATACAACTTGGTATAAACAGAATGTTTGCTTCCCTGGCAGTGGCTGTGTGTGTAGTGCGGAAAGTACGCACGCCACTGCGCGTTACAAAAGGTTCGCAATGATTGGCTGTTGGCTCACAAATATTTTATATCCGGGTGAAATAAGTTGAAATAAGTTTCTGAATGACACAATATTTCATCACTTTCATCTTATGCAACACAGGCTGAATCATCAATATATAACCCTGTTTATTTTCTTAGAACATTTACATACATTCAGAAGATGTGGAAACCCTATTTGATGAGAGAAGAAGTGCACGCATACTCAGTAATCCACTGTAGTGTCCAGGACAGGTGCAGGATAAACCATTAACGTCAATAAAATGAAGACTCTACAGTACACCGTGCTAATAAAATGAAGACTCTACAGTACACCGTGCTAATAAAATGAAGACTCTACAGTACACCGTGCTAATATGCTCCCACTGTTTATTGCAAGTTCAATGTTTCGATCAAATCTAGATCAGAATTATTTCTTAGACAAAGACTTAAATATGCATTTTATCAAACATACAAAAATAAATGGAAATGAAACGGTTTATTGAGAGTTAAAGACTATCAGCCTCTCAGCCAATGACAAATCCATTATAAATCTTTATATCCTTGTTGTTTGTTTTACAAAAGGGAAAATAACCTGGCATAGATGGAGAGGGGAAATCTATCAATGCCAGCGTTTTGGCAAATGACCAAAAGACATTTTGGGCCTGGGTATCAGCCTGATTCGCTGTGCTCCGTGGACTGGAGTAGCAGGTGACAAAACGGATCCACGGAAGGCAGCGAATCAGGCTGGAACCCAGGCTAAAAAGCCAGGCCTCTATGGCACACTATAGGTGGCCTTTACCCTGATGAATAAAAACCTTCAAAACGAAAAACTTGAATCTACATACAGTACTACACATAAGAGACGGGTGCCTGAGCTGCAGTGAACACAGGGATATTGCACTTCAAATCATACACAATAAACAAGATAGGTAGGATCAGAATGACTTGACAGTGTGATGTTTTACATCATCGTCTCTGATTAATTCCTGTGAGGTTCTTCAGCTGCAGAAAGAGTGTAAAATATACAGTAGGTCAATATACATACATATTTTTTTAAAGTCATGACTTTGTAACCAATGATCACGTGTACATGCAAATACTTTTCTTTTACACTGAATCACTGTGTATAAGAGAGTGCCTATACTGGGTGGGAACATTAGCTGAAAACAGCAGATCTACAAGCTCACAAATCACAATCCATCAGACGTGTTGCGAGCTTGTAGATCAGCTAATTTAGGTGAAGATGTTTGGTGTAAAGGAAATAAATTAGGATTTACAGAGTCCTGGGGGACCGAGGTCAACTAAGACAAGTACATAGGGTTTAACTAAAACATGACTCTTTTAAAGGAAACCTACTGTTACTGCAGCCCCCATCAGTCCTTGAATCACTGCTTCGCCAGTTGCCTGCACCTATTGAATGGAATAAAATACCACCGTCATATAGCTTAATCCATTGAGACCTGGAACGCATCCATGTCACGTTAGCGTTTAACCACATTAACCATTAACCCATTTTGGGCGGGAACCCCTTTTGGTGTTTTAAACATTATGTTATAATTTAGCTATTGAAAAATAGCAGACCTACAAGTTCATAGCGCGCCACTCGGTGGCGCGCTATGAACTTGTAGGTCTGCTATTTTTTTTAAATCGTTAAAATGTGCCTTTTTCTTTCCGAAAATTGTCATGATTTAGAAAACTTTTTTTTTAAAATTTCGACGTCAGGCCTGAATGGGTTAAGGCTTATACAGCATAGGGCCTATTGTCATATCGCATAGGCCCAGGGGTGCCCAAAAGATCATGATCGACCAGCAGATCACATGACATTCCCCTAAAAATATGATTTAATTTGAAATATAATAAATAAATAAAAACTATTTTTACTTTTGGCATCTGCCACTTGAATTAAGTTGACTTGATTGATATCAAAAAGGGCCTGTCAGCTCAAACCCACAATGCAATACTGTGTTTTCAAGAGTGTTTCACAAGAACTTCAGTAGTAGTTATATACAAGAAAACCCTTCCAATTCCATTTCCTCCCCTCTATTTCCCATTCCAAGTGTGTTTGTCTTATGTAACACCATCGCCGCTATTCCAAAGTCCCCTCAGGTATTTTTTTTTACCATTTTCAGAAATGGGATACTATTTATTTTAATGGATAGATCTGGTTGAGCCGGTCATTTTGAAAGTAGCTTTCAAAAGTAGTTCTCAAGTCAAAAAAGTGTGGTCAGCCTTGGCATAGGGCTTAATTGTGAGGCAGTGTGGCTCACAAACAAGCCCACTTATCTCCTGAAGTGAGATAAGTTATCTCTATGACACTTCTTCCTGTAGGATGTGTTTGTTACATGATTGTACCTGTTTTGCCGTGGAAGCCATGTTGTTTAAATCCTGAATGCGGTTGTCAAGAAAGTTCCAGGTATCCTGGAAATCTGGGGAGGAATCCTGAAGCATCACAAGCTCTGTAGTGTTAAAGATGCCTGTGAGTGCTGCCCGTTTTGTGTACCAGTTCATCTACAAAAGACAGAGATTATATGTAAGACAATGAGGTAGGTAAAACCAGTAAGACGCCCTGAGGGCGAGCGCTGGCACTGCTGGGCGAGTGCTGGCACTTTGGCATGGGGGGGTCAGATCAACATATGGAATGAATTCTGTACTGGCCAGATATGGAGCATGTCTTGAATGTACAGGGTTTGATGAGGTCAGATCAACATATGGAATGTCAGAACATGTCACGAGGCGTGATGGACTGACAAGTGACAATCATATATGGAGGCGTGACGAATTGACGGACAGACAGACAGGTTTTCATAGTAAGCAACAAGTATAATGTGGTAGCTGGATAATAAACAGAAAGAGATTGACACAATTATAATTATAGATATAGAATTCTCATTTGCCGCTGCAGTTCATTAGAGTGACCTGTAGTGACTACTGGCCAATCACAGTCTTTTCTGGAACTTATCAATTCAAAGTTATTTGTGTTATTGGCAAGAGAAAACAATTGGCCTACCGAACGTCCCCTTATGTGACGCATGCCTTTCTGTCTATGATTAGAATACAGCAACACAGTAGTGTCTATGGTAGTAAACATCACAACACAACAAAAATAAAGAGTTTAAGGTGTCGGTGGGTAAGTAGAGTTAACCTGGGAAGTGGCAGGCCGGGCATTGCTGGGGTTGTGATGAAAGGGAGAGAGGAAAGTGTGAGTGGGAGAGAAGGTTCTATGATCATGTGGATGATGTGGTCCACTCACATCTGTGGACCGGTCCCCAGCGTAGTACCAGATATCATCTACCAGGTTGGACAGGTGCTTCAGGCTGTCAGGGATGTTGTGAGGGAGCAGGAGGATGCTCATAGCCTGCATGGGGGGGGAAGTATTTATGTAGATGGTGAAAACGTGCAACAAAGTGATACCAATGAACTAGGTGGTCATTTTCCGTCAAGATTAGCTTAAAATATCTTAAATCTGCACATTTAACCGCCCTCTGCGCCCTGTATCGTCATTATGCACAAAGTACCTGGGGCCACTTTTCCATGTATGGAATATGCATCCTCAGTCTGGTCTCCACAGCATCCCTTAGAAAGTCAGCTGTCTCCTTTGGTCTACAAAAGATTTAGTAATTCATAAATTCAATTTGCAAAGAGAAACAAGCAAGGGGTTGTGCGTGTGTGCAGTGCACATACTCGGCATGGCCCAGTTGGACCTGGTTGTGTTGTTCAGCCATTATCTCGGTCAGCTGCGAATTGCATTGGGCAATGAAATGCAAGACCAGGTCTCCAGTACCATTATTGAACATACCAGTGGATGCAGAGGATAGGCCTAGGGTCTGTGGTGAACACAAACAAATACATGTTGTTAGTTTACTTACAATTAATGACTTAAAATAGCACTATTATCTCATACAAACATAATATGCTCATTTACATGGACCATTGGTTCAATTCATAATTTAAAACCTTTGCCTTAATTACAATTAATGAATGATTATTATTTTCTTAATAGTGAATATAGCAGATCTACAAGCTCAAAACACGTCGAAATGCAAAGCGATGTGAGCTTTGTGCTTTGAGCACAAATAACAGAACACAGCTTTGCGCTGTGAACTATGTTCACTATTTTTACATGCCACCATTTTGCAAGTTCTATTTTACGTATTATACTGTAGTGTACAGTGTTAAGTGGTTAATCAGACTAATCGATTTAGTAGATTATAAAAAGCCTATTATATTTTTTTCATGTTAATGTCTGTGGTTGCTTCTCGATTATTCGATCATGCGTCTGTTATTGGTTCTAACTATCGGTTTCGATACATTTTCGGTTAATTGCCCAGACCTACCTCAGCCCCAGCAGCGATGGCTTCCATGGTCCATCCGTGCAGTGGGACAAACTCCAGGGCAGCCGTTAACATACGTCCTTGCAGTTGTTCCTCCGTCTCATATTCCTCCTCCTGCTCTCCACTCTGGTCTTGATAACTGTAAACATTCAACAAACTGCCATTGTTAAGTGCAAGGCGACAAAACATAAGCCTATTCGCTTAAAAAGAACATAATCCATAATTGTAAATATAAGCACATCACGCTATATATATATATATATATATATATATATATATCAAGCAATGAATAATCAATGTTTTTCAACAAATAGACATCTGACCTATATTATTCCCTTGTGGTATTATGATTCACTTATTTTAGCAGACAAAAATAGTTTATTGTAACATACGTTTTAACATACAGTACGTATCTAAGCTACAGATAAGTCGTTCCACATTTTTTTTAACTCTGCATGAAAAGAGAAAGCTTTTTGATGCAGAGGGAGTAAAAGTAAGTAAGTAAAAAGTCAGACAGTTAACTTACTGTATGTCCACAAACTGAGAGATAGACTGAATTTCAATCAAATGCAATTACTACACACAGTCACACAGAAAAAAATATTAGCGAGTTGAACATGCTGCATAATCAATGTGTGTATAAAATGTCACATGTGTAGCAGTTCATTCCCATCTTACATAACAGAAATATTAAATGTTAACCGAACAAAGGCTTCATTATTTTGAGTGGACTAATTAAATAGACCAGGCCATGGGAGGGTGGGTGTCATGCATAAATGAGTTGTGGTCCTGACCTAGTGTTTGACCTGCTGGAAGCCTCCTCGGGATCGGGTGCTGGGTCTGCTGCTGAGGCCTCCTGGGAACCTGCTGTTGTTGTGTCTTGTTCACCAGCGTGACCGTGGTAGTGCTCATGGAAGTTTGTGGATGAGGGAGCAGCAGAGGATGAGGTCTTGTCGGCTTTGGATTCATCCTGAAGTCTCAGTGCTGACGAGTAGAGGCCTCGTCTCAAGGTGTTACACTGATGGGTTGTCACTGTGGTGGGTGCAGCCACCACTGCAACACATAAAGAAAGTCTATCAGACAAGAGGCAAGAGCTAATGTGGCCATAGAAAAGAAATCAGCTACCCTAATACGTGTATAAGACAAGATCAAATATCAGCAATATTGCTCTTTTGCCAAATTGTATAATATATCAGGAAAAATACTTAAATTCTTGATTGCACATGAAAGCTTGCATGCATGTCCATTGAGGGTATACGCCCACATTTGTACGCACCCACTTGTTTGCAGTTTGCACAAGACCATGCCAAGTTTGCCAATGCAAGTTTAAGGTTTACCGACTGAAGCTCACTAACTTTACCAAGATGTACATCGTCTTTCGATTCAATGTATTGCGAAAGTTACAGTTAGTAAAGTAAACACTATAGCGGTTACCTAATCTTGTCCTTCATGATCACCTCTCCCTAAACAACATGTCAAGTTAGCCCCATATGTGCCCTCTCCCTACGCTCATTCTGTAGCTACAGAATGAGCGTAGGGAGAGGGCACATATGGGGCTAATGTCAAGTCGGTTGCTTGCAGTGACATTGATACATTATGCAACCAGCATCAGATTCATGCACAGAGAACAGTCAAAGCATTTAACAGAATAATTCCACGGTGAATTAAACCACGGTAAACTACACCAAGACCTCGCTGGCACTGCTTGTCTTACCACTGCCAAGCCCACGAAGTGTCCTTCCAACCCGCAGTCCTCTCAGCAGAGCCGCCATATCAGCTTCAACTCAAGCTACACACTCAGAGTGCACTGATATGTTGTTTTTTTCTTGAACACAAAGCGTCATTTTTAAGCGACTCGTTTAGTCTCAGTCGACTGGTGATGACTCAAGTGAGCAGTGTTGCCATGTCCGCTTATTACAAGCGACTTTGGGCTTTTTCCCCCTGTGAAGATTGCTTGATTGCTTGATTGCTTGATTGCTTGATTGCTTGATTGCTTGATTGCTTGATTGATGAGTTTGTAAGGTCAAATATCCTGTCTCGTACGGAAGGCGATGGAGTCTCTCGCGAGGAGCCTAGCAAATACTGCTATCCCCCTACCCTCAAGGGCAACAACTACAAATTCTTGTCACGATGACGATGCTAATCGTACATATCCATATATGGAGTTTGTACGTTGACCTGATTTAAACCAGTGGTTTTTTACTTAAACATGTCAAGGGCCCCCAAATTACGGACCCGACCCCCGCATGTACGTGCCAGGGAGTGGGACTAGCCTAAGATTTAGCCTCGTAGATGTATTTTATCGAGAGTCACTCTAAATCTTTGGCTAGGACGGGAACCCCAAACCAGATTTATGTTAAATTATATTGCCCGGTATCGAGTCCGTAGGATCCACGGTTGTCCAGAACCAGACCAAAAGCCTCTGCCCAGGCTCCGGACAGGGCCCAAATCCAGATCACCCCTATAGATCTCCATATATGGAGCTGGCCTGTTCTGACGTCACACTTATGTTCTGACATCTGCATATAGTCATAGTACTCTCCATATTTGGGCATGCCTGACAAAGAACTCCATATATGGGCAATGGGCATAAAAGGGACACCGACATAATAACTGGGTTGGGCATTAATTTCCAACTTGCATCGTTCCAAGTTGGCCAGTGCCCAACTGGCACCGCTCTAGTATATCAGATCTATTAAGCTCACAACGTTTGGGCTTGTTTTCATAGACGATGGTCGCTTATTTCTGTCGCAAAATCTGGCAACACTGCACTGCACTGAGGTGACCGACCCGGCGGATAGTCAGCAAGTTAGCTAAACAACATTATTGGACTGGTTTATGAAAGCTTTTAAATTGTATAAGTCACAAGTACAAGTTTCACCTCGTTGTTGTGTCCGTCCGGTCCGGGTGTAATTCTTCAGGCGAAAACAGGTATGTCATATTTATTATATTATATATAGCATTATTATTGAGCATATATTTCTGCGTCACGCTGTCGTTACGCAAATACACAACACACACACACACACACACACACACACACACACACACACACAGTGGCACACAAATATTGGTATTTAAATTGTATTGTGCTGGGGAATTAATGTGATATGTGTTATTATTGGATCATCTCAAGCTTTGGAGGCTGGTCAGACTTCAAAGAGATAAAGAACACTGTGACTTGGACAGGTGACTGACCACAGGAAAATCCAAGTTGACTGTCAAAAATGTACTCCTCAAATCCAGTCTTAAAGACAGCAACCATTACCAACTAAGAACAAATATGTTTGCTACTTTGCTCACTAGTTTGTTCTTGGCTACAATCTATTATTGTACAATTAGCCTAGCTGGAGAAGTGGAGAATGATAGGACCACAGCTTTTGAGATAAGATGAAGTTTGCACACTGGTCTTGAGCTCCAAACAGTTTTTTATGAAATGAAGAGATACAATGTTTCGACCCCTTCGGGTCTTTGTCAGGAATTACAAAAACTTTTTTTTATGTCATAATCCCTTTAAAATAAAGAAGTCAAGGGTAGGGTGGTACAGAAAGGTAAACAATTAACTGCAAACCAAAAAGACATTTTTGCATAATACGTATTTTTGTTCAGCACCCGTAGAATTTTTGAGATGTGCGTGCTTTCCTGCTGGATCATATTCCTGTGTATTGCATTTATCAGTAATAATAATTAGGGCCGGGACTTTAACGCGTTAATTGAGATTAATTAACTACAGAAAAATTAACGCGTTAAAAAAATTAACGCATTTTAATCGCACTCTTTTTTTCACCGCGGAACGTTGTCACTGGACAGTTTTCAGATGGACCGGCGCACCACCCAGTTCACCGAGTGAAGTGTCCGTTGTTACAGGGAGTGGAAACCACCCCCCTTTAGAATGGTATGCCCCAGCAGCATTGGGGGAACAATAACACCACCAGACAGTTCACCAGACCGGGGGAAGCCGCTGAGATCACTTTGCTTGTCCCCGTGGATTGGAAATAGGATTTAAAAGGCTATCCGATGATAGCGTGGATTACAGCACAGTTGTGTGCAATTATTCAATAAAGAATTCGCATATCACCGAAGACCGCACCTCGTCAAGCCTCCAGTATCGGCTCGATGCGAAACATGTTGCACCGAGCCTAGCCTGGAAGCTAACGTCAACAACAGTAGCTCTGGTCCTTAGCTTTGATTGATTGATTGATTGAAGAATTTATTAACAGTTTGCAGAATTACAGTACATTTCAAGCACAAACTCAATACAAAGGCTGTTAACTGTGAGTGGACGACCCAATTAAGCATTACACTTGTTTCCAACAGGGTCCACCATGTTCAAATCATCAAAACATTTAGAGACGTACAAATAGACACTTCTATAGACAGAACAGGAATTCATCAAAAAAGAATTCATCAAAAAGGAGGTAAAAAGGGAAAAGAAAAATATACAGTGAGGGGAAAAAAAGGGGGGGGGCGGGGGGGGGGATTCACGTTCAGCTCCGTTAAATTGTTTGTTTTCCTTGGAGGAGCTGCGTTGGGTCCCCAAGTCGGCTCCGTGGCCGTACCTTGAGTTGGCTGTGTGGCCGTGACCATCTCTTGTGTTGTCCTTGCGTTGGGTCCCCAAGTTGGCTCAGTGGCCATACCTTGAGTTGGCTGTGTGGCCGCGACCGTCTCTTGTGTTGTCATTGCGTTCGTGTTTGAGGGATTCCGATTTTACAGGGGCCAGTTTCGAATTGCAGCCGTCCGTAGGTGCCCTTTGAGAGCGGTTTTGAAAGAGTCAAGGGATTCGCATGTCTTAATGACAGTTGGAAGGGCGTTCCACATTTTAGTGGCATAGGAGCGAAAAGAATTTAGTCCCTTGTTTGTGCCGAATCTGGGTTGTACATGGTTCGTTGCACTCCCTCTGGTGTTGTGGGTGTGGACTTCGTTAACATTAAGGAAGTATCTAGACAGGTACATGGGTATCTTGGTGGTGTATCGAATCTTGTGGACCAGACCCATTGCAAGATGCTGTACTCTGTCGTCGACCCTAAGCCATTCCAGCCTGTCGAAGTGGGCAGGGGTGAGGTGGGTTCGGGGGGCTAGATCAAGTAGGAGCCTGACCAGTTTGTTTTGGGAAGTCTGGAGCCTGGTTTTAAGGGCCTTTGAGGTGCTGTGGTACCAGGAGGTGCATGCATAGTCAAAGAAACCCTGTACAAGGGCTCCTGTTAAGGTCTTCAAGGTGTTTTTGTTGACCAGTGAGGAGATCCTGTAGAGGAATCTTGTTCTATGGTTGACTTTTTTGATTACGTTGGTGGCCATTTTATCACCGGAAAGATTAGCCTCCAGGATGGAACCTAGGTAGGTAATTTCATCTTTACGTGTGATAACATTGTCACCCACTCTAACCAAGAAGCCATTTGCCTTGCTGAGATTACTAATAGAGCCAAAGAGAATGGATTCAGTTTTTCCCAGGTGTAAAGATAGTTTGTTATCAGCGAGCCAGGTGCAGATTCTACCGAGTTCAGAGCTGAGGGCATTTTCAACCTGCAGTTTGTCCCTGTCCGAGACCAGCAGTGCTGAGTCATCTGCGAACAGGAACAAGTTGCAGTCACAGGCTGAAGTCATGTCGTTTACATATATTAGGAACAGTAGAGGCCCTAGTATGCTTCCTTGTGGAACGCCACAGCTCACTGGGAGGGGGGGGGACAGTGTTCCGTTTACTTCCACCATCTGTTCTCTCCCCTCCAGGTAGGATTGCATCCAGCTCACTGATGTGCTATCGAAACCAATTGCTTTTAGCTTGTTAACCAGTATGGAGTGGTTCACGGTGTCAAAAGCCTTTTGGAGGTCCAGCATGACCATGCCGCAGTATTTGCCAGCGTCCACCTCTTGTTTGATGTGGTCGCTCAAATAGAGGAGGCATGTGTCAGTGGAGTGGGATGTTCTGAAGCCAGATTGGAACTCGTACAATAATTTATTAGTGGCAAGATACTTTTCAACCTGTTCATAGACTATTTTTTCCATCACTTTCGAGATGGAACTAAGAATAGAAATAGGGCGGTAGTTGCCGGGGTCTAATTTACTCCCTTTCTTGTGCAAGGGGGTTACTTTGGCCAGTTTGAAATCTTGGGGGACCTGTCCCTGTTTGATGGAGAGGTTTACTATGTGGGTGATGATTGGAGCTATAGAGATGGCTGAGTCTCTGAGAAATTTGGAGGGAATGTTGTCATGTCCTGTGGCCTTGTGGGGTTGGAGGGCACTCAGTTTCTTAATTACCTCATCAGTTGTTACCATAACTAGTTTAAAATCGTCTTTACAAACACCTAGGTTTTTGTAGAAGGTTGTAATGTGCTCTACACCAAAGAGCCCAGAGTGGGAGGGCAGTTTGTTAACCAGAGTTGTTGATATGTTTGTAAAGAAGATATTCAAGTAGCGTAGTTAGGACTCAGGAGGAGTTCTATGGTACTTAATTTGATCCTTTCCCCTCACACCCACGGAAGTGCAGGCTGTGCAGCCCCTCGTTTTTAGCACAAAAAAATATGTGAAAGCCTACTTTCCTCCTTCTAACACTATGGATCAGAGCTAACGTTATTCCAACTACCAGTAGCAATTCAAGGACCCGACCAGATGACATGGTTTCTAACTAAACGGTTATGGCCAAATAAAATGTAAAATCTGTTAATGGCTGTTACTGTATGTCCACGGAAGAAACACAGGTGCTTTGTTATGGTCATGTCACATATTTGCTGCACCAAGCCCCCCCCCCCCAACCCTGTGGAATGCATTCCCCAAACTCTCAGAGACATGCCCCCACCATCCAAACCTTCAATATTGCTTTCCCCAGCTATTTCATCTATTTAATTCCTTAGTGTTTTTCCTCTAATAAAGTTGTTTTTGATTTATCATGTCCCCCTTGTAAAGCATTTTTGGGTACTCAGAAAAGCTTTATATAAATTATTAAATTTGAGATATTATAATTTATTACCCCTATTATTACTACAAAAACAATGTTTTATTGCTTAAACTTATGTATTCACTATTCATTGATTCACTAGTATACCAAAATCCATTTGAAAAAATAGCTTTCTCACTGTTCTCGGGTCAAATAATGATATGCGATTAAAATGCGATTAATCGAGATTAATTAACTACAAAGCCTCTGATTAATTAGATTAAAAATTTTAATCGAGTCCCAGCTCTAATAATAATGAAAATGACAGGCCAATTGCTGCCATTACAACGCTCAATGTATAACACTGGAATTGTATTGTATACATGCGCATGTGTATTATAATAATATATCAAAATGTACCCTACTTCTGCTAGGAGACCATGGCAGACCTTGGCATCAAAGAGGGAGATATGGTGATGTTTGTGTGGACCCAGCCCACTTCACCGGTTACCTTAAAAGATTTGGTGGGAAGTCTGGGTACTCTAGTTGGAGCAGAGGGCAGAGTGTCAGTGGAGAACATAGAGAGAATATCGCAGTGTGAGTACCTTGTTATTGTTGGTGTATTTTTGACTCATAATACCTTCTAGAAATAAAAACATACTCATATGAAAAGAAAATGAATTAGTAAATTGTAGTGTAAGGATCAAAACCTAAATAGTTTATTATTTCTGGCTGTCGGTTAGGTCTGTTCAGATATCCTATAATTTCAGTTTCACACTAAGCTCTATACAGTATTAACGCTCTCTTCTCTTTAACTCTACTCTTCTCAGCCAAACATCCAGCATCCACTTTCAATTGGGTACTGTCGTGCATTCTTGCCGACAGTTACTTCGTCCACAGCTCAGAGACTCTAGAGGAAATGGCCAGAGTTCTCAAGCCTGGCGGAAAACTAGTTCTTGAGGAGCCAGTCACAGGTGAGAGTAATGATGGAGTAAGAAAACAGACTTAATGACTTACAGGGGGTATTATATTATTATTATTATTATTTATAAGTTTTAAATAGCTCAATATTCTGATGGGAATCATTTTGTGTTTGTTTAGTAACATGGATTTCACAGTCTCTCTTTCAAACGGAAAATGTTTTGCAGTGATGAAAATCACTTCAAATTTTAATGAATCAGGAGAGAACTCATGCAGTATACAGGATTAACCAGAGAACTTAAACACTATAAAATTGAAACTGATAAATGGGTTCTCCCCCGATAGAATTGGTGACCCACCATACCTGAAATGTATTTTCATCAAGAGACAGGGAGACACCTTAATGAACAAACTCTATTGCAATTTATTACTCAGATATAGATCTTGTGTGTGCGTGCGTGCGTGCGTGCGTGCGTGCGTGCGTGCAAGTTGTTTAACTCAAACTTCTAGGCTTAGTGAGGTTTTCAATGTCTGTGTTTTTTACATCAGTAAAAGAGACAGAAAGGAGAGAGAGAAAAATAATTGTCAACTAAGGGGAGTCACGGACTAGGCAGAGTAAATGCAATATGGTGGACTCTCCGTGGTACAGAAGGACTATTAAAGTTTCACCTCTACTTCTCTCTGTCAGAGAGTGACAACAAGGATGTGAGGACCACTGACAAATTGACATCAGCTCTGAAGTTGTCTGGTTTGATATCTGTTACGGAGGTGAGTGCATGACTTTGACTAGGTTCAATATTTGAATGCCACAGACGAATAACAGTCTAAGTCCACACTATTGATCCATAATGTATAAATGATAGATAAGGGTTCAGGACAACGAGGCCTTTTCGTGGAGGGGTCAGTCTGAAATTTGGACTTAGACTGGTTTTTGTCTGTGGTACTCTTTATTGTTTATTCAAATGATTTAGGATTGTGCTGTGAACAACATTATATATAATAACAAGACAAACCAGTCGACATCTCACTTTCATATTAAAACATTCATTTTGATAAACATTTCTTTACTGCTTCCACTTCCATCCAGTTGAGTAAAGGAACACTGTCCCCGGACGTACTAAGCTCCTTCAGGAGTTCCACAGATTACCAAGGCAACTCGCTGACCAGGGTCCGCATGTCCTCTTCCAAGCCTTCCTACGAGGTGGGATCTTCCACTCAGCTCAAGCTGTCGTTTGGGAAAAAGAAACCCGCCAAACCAGGTACGATGTTAACGACGGTGCCCATGGCTCCTCCTCACACATTTTCGGTGGACTTGCCCGATTCAAACTTAGTTTGGACTGCAATGCAGAGAAGGATTCGGACTGAGCTGAAGGCAAATCACCATCACTGAAAAGAAAGAGTGCAAAAGTTTGCAAACAGGCTAATTGGTAGTTACAGTATGGTGGACAGAGTCCTATCGCTATGCTCCTTCATTGATGTACTTTCTTGTGCCTAAAAAAAATGGCAACTAAAAAACACGGTGAAGCAGCTTTCCGCTTCTACAGGCCGGCGGCGTGGAACAAACTCCCACTATACCTTCGACAGGCAGCCTCTGTAGACATTTTAAAGCACAGCTCAAGACCTGCTACTTCTACACTCTTGCTTTTAGTTGATTATTGTAATGGTTTATGCCTTGCTTTTCTTTTCTTCTCCATTGCTCTGTAAAGCACTTTGAGCTGCATTTCATGTCATGAAAGGTGCTATACAAATAAAGCTTTATTATTATTATTAATGGGGCATAAGGCATCGATACTGTTCCTTCATTGATATATTTGTTGTAAATTATCGATTATTTCATTAATGAGTACCACAGACGAAAAACAGTCAAAGTCCAAATTTCAGACTGACCCCTCCACGAAAAGGCCTCGTTGTCCTGACCCCTTATCTATCATTTATACATTATGGATCAATAGTGTGGACTTAGACTGTTATTCGTCTGTGGCATTCAATTGATAACCTTTCGATTAAGTTAATTGATTATTTGTATATATTTTATCTTAATTTCCCTCAATGTCTAACAACATTTGTTTTGCTGATATACAGAAAGAATACAAAAGGCATTATATTCCTTAATCAAATATTTGAAATACAGGGCGCAGACAGCATTACATTCACAGAAAACCGCCCAATGAACCACAGCATTTTTTTTAAATAAAGTCTTAATTAACAGTGATTCATCGATTTTCAATTAATCATTAACATCCCTAATTTGTTGTTGGTTCATGTATAATATACACAGTATATCCATTGCTGTTGTTTTAGCTCTTGATCCCAATGCTGCAAAGATGTGGACCCTATCGGCACTGGACATGGATGATGATGATGTGGTGAGTTCATTATCTAAGTTACTGCTGTGCAGAAACCCACATATAGACCCTAACAGACATGTAAAGTAACATTACAAAAAAGACATGCGTGCAATAGGTGTGTTGTGGACTGCCAACTGTATACTAGAATTAAAGGATTACTTTAAGGTCTACTCAGTCTGTGTCTCAGCCAGGGTTTAAGCCAGTTTGTTCTCCCTTTCCCCTGTCTTCAGGATCTGCTAGACTCAGATGCTCTGCTGGATGATGAAGACCTGAAGAAGCCTGACCCCAGCTCTCTCAAAGCACCAGCATGTGGACCGAACTCCAAGGCGAAGAAAGCATGTAAGAATTGGTGAGTATACCACCACAGATCCAGTGCTGTTCCTTCCCTGAACTCCCATCAGAAGAAAAGGCCACGGTCATTAATCTAGCCCATTGCAGACGAGAACACGATCCATTTTTGGTATTTAATATTCGTATATGAAATCACAATGTTTTTCTGTTCAGTCACAAAAAAGTAAAGCTGCTTTGGACTGTGGGTATCATTAACATGAGTGAGAGAGGTGTAAATTGAAGGGCGGGTTGCAGAGGCATAGAATCCAACTGATGTGTACATATTTAAAATAACTAAACCAGGAGAATCCAAGGCTCACTCTCATTTTTAAATGCATGTATTAATTTGACAAGAACTGCTGTTGTTTTAGCTAGTTTTATTTAAAAATCCAGACTGGATGTCTGGGTCTATGGATCCTGATCTTCAAATAGTAAAAACAGAAAATTGCTATTTTTATTTAAAGAAAAACACGGTTTTGTGATATGTATTCGTTTGCGTTTGTGTCCGTTTACTGGCTAAAAGAGGGACTTTGAGAGCTGTTTCACTGTACAATGTAAGTCAATGAGGAAATTATTTTGAATGATCAATTTCTAATCAAAGGGGCAGCTATTTTTTATATCACCCACCTTTAGTTACATCATTGCAAGGTAACTACAAAACCTCTATGTCCTTGCCCTTTAATGTGGGTGGCCATAGTGAGAATTGCATCACTTCCTCCCAGGTCTTGGTGCCTTAGCTTAGCACACATAATAATAGTCTGACATTATTACTGTTTTTGAAGCTCATGTGGTTTTGCTGAGGAGTTGGACGAGAAGAAAGATGGCGTCACGAAGGCCAACCTACCAAAGTCTTCCTGTGGAAGTGTGAGTAGCTTTCTTTGAGTTTGCAGAAAAGAGAGAACTTTGTGTGAAACGCCAACCCTCTTGTGACAATATATAAACATAAAATTACAATTACTATAATGGATTTATCCATGATCTGATTTTCCAATCCTAAATTATACAGCAGTTATTTCATAATTTACACATATCTTTCCTTTTCAGTGTTACCTGGGTGATGCTTTTCGATGTGCCAGTTGCCCATATGCGGGCATGCCAGCATTCAAACCTGGAGAGAAGATTTTGTTGGACAACAAGACCCTAAATGATGCCTAAAAATAACTATCTCGATACTCCAGCACATCACATTGAGTTACATTCCATCCAACTTGAGAAAGCCCTAAATTCCTTGTAGACCCACATTAACCATATTCCTCCTGCAAGACTTGTTTTGAAAGATGCTTTTTCCATTTGAAATTTGTTTTGTACCTAACGGCAAGTAGTCTCTTGTGCGCTGGATGTTTCCTGAGATTAGTTCTGTTTAACAAGCAGTATGTGAGTGAGATCACCAACTTCAATCACTTTGTTTCCCCAGTTAGGGGGCAGTGGTCATGCTCATGTGTTGTCTGTACAAGTTGAATTGAGTCATTCTTGCTCAGCATCAAGCCTGATTTATGCTACGGTGACAAAAAGTGCAACATGATAGACTAGATGCAGTTATTGGTAGTGCAGGCATGTTGGTGTGGAAGGGGCAATCAAAAATTATCTGATGCACTATTGTTAATTGGAGTACATGAGAAGCACTGACTGAAAGCAGCTACGTTTCTGGCCTTTTCATCAATAATCCTGATAAGCAATACATTCACATAAGGCAGTACATGATATTGTCCAGCTTTTCAGTTTTCTCAATATACATGATCGAGATCAGTGTTTTGTTAAAGGATTAAACAAAAGTTGTTCACAAGTATGTTATTTATTTTGGTGGTGTCAAATTAATAAAATCAAATAAAAAAAAATCAACTTCATATGTCAGACGATGCATAACGCACCACTCCATGAAATCAGATGCTACCTAGCAAACACACTACACACTACTGGAAGAGTTTTGCAAACAAAGTAAAAAACATTATTTTCAATACAAAAAGTTCACGGCAGCTTATACCACCAGGCAACTAGTTCAGTACTGTCAGTAGGAGTAGTAAGACCTTTCCTTTCTGCTTGTTTCAAGCAAGGTCTGTGTTCCCTGTAAGATGGCCATTAGCCAAGCTATAAAACTAATGACTTCATGAGTAAATGAGAGTTTTAACTTTTAAACTAGCATTTGCAAATGTGAAATGAATCAACTGCGTGGCCCATTCCTCACCTCAAAATGTTAAAACTATGTTGTGATAGACATCAGGGAAATGGGGCCGTGAAACTATTTACCGCTTCTCTCTTTCACGTCTCCAGTTTTTGCCGGTGCGGTAACTTTATCCAACGAAATTACCGTCATAGCTATGAGGTGACCATTGCAGTAGTAAACTGGCCGACTGTGGGATTAGAGGGCTGCTTTTACATGGATCATTTTGTATTCTTAAAATGATTCCAACCAAAGGCTTAAAGTGAGCTGATCACAAATGGTACAGTCAAGGAAAAGCAGTGAACTGGAGAACATTTTGTCTGTGTCCATCTCCAATTTAGGGCTCATCATGGGTGCGTAGCCTCAGTCCAACGTCCCAATAATCCGACACCCATAACTCCCGACCACCCAATATTCCGACCATAGAGCCCCATACGAACCCTATCGCGGCCTAAACCCTAGCCGCACGCGGAAGCCACGTGTGAGTCTTAACCGGCCATGTAGTCGGACTAACGGGATGTCGGACTAACGCCCATCATGACTCTACAGTGAAATCCATTTTGATATCTCCTAAACTGGGATTAAAGGTGAAGCTGTATGACACTCCGGCGCTCCCGTCCCCTAAGCTCTCCCATGGTGACCTGAAGAAGAAGACACCCTGTCTCCTGTGCCGGCTCCACTCGCAGGCACCCTGTACAGAAAGTTAGAGTAAAGCATTGGCTCACATGATAAATTATAGTATGGGTAATGTTCCTTGGATAAAAATACTGTCTCTAGAGGCTTGTACTTGGTACATGAGCAACTGTAAAGGCCTTTTCAGACGAGATGCGACCGACGCTTCATGGTAATTAATTTTCAATGAGAGGCGGGCGGTTATTTTGGATGAGCGGAGAAGTTGAAGGGCGTTGACACAACCGGGCACGGTCCCATGAGATTATCACGCACATGCTCGTTTGTGCACACGCCCGCGGGCGACAAGAGATACAATTACAATTTAGGCATTTAGCAGTCCAGAGCGATTTACAGTAAGCAAGAACAATACATAGAAATAGTCATCTAGAATCATAAGAAATCACTAAGAAACTAACATCCGTCTATCTGTACAATGAAACTATAAGAAAACACTTTAGTATAGACTGCTATGTCTACATAATATGCTATCAAATTACATATTTTCGCCTTTGCATACGCATGCAAGGTTGTCGTGGATAGGGCAAGTGCTACGGCAAGCTCGATTGTATTCATCTTTTTTTCACGCTACACGTTCTGCACATAACGAGACCGCGGCGCGATCCCCGCTGATCCAAGCGAGAGCGCCCGCGTCATTCGCTCCCCGTCTGAAACGGCCTTAACGCTGAAATCAACTCAGTAAAGTCAGTGTTAATATTACCTGTTCACCGATAGGTCCAATCAGACCCATGCTGACAGTGATGTCATCATTCAGCTGGTACTCCATCCACAATGCAACCCCATGACAGCAACCACTCCTGAAACCACAGAGTACAGACCAGGTGTCCTCAAGCCGTTTTTTTCATGAACTCCCTATAGTCGATAAGTGCATGGATGGCCCTACATTTTGTGGGAGATAATGACTTCTAGTGAAAAACATTTCAGTGAAATTAAACCATTTGTCATTTTAATGGGGATCTGTCACATCCCCAGAGCCATAGTCATTAGTCAAGGCAGGATGGAGGTTTATACCACCTGGACTAGTCAAGGCAAGACCCAGGTTTATCCCACAGCAGCAATTTACAATTTAGGCATTTAGCAGACGCTCTTAATCCAGAGCGATTTACAGTAAGCAAGAAGTTAAGAACACCACAAGGTAATACATCAAATACATAGAAATAGTCCTCTAGTATCATAAGTAGACTAACCTAACAGTAGGATATCTGTACAATGAAACTATAAGTATATACTATAGAATGCTATGCCTACATAACATGTCATCACTAAATTACATATTTTAGCCTTTGCATGCGCCTGCAAGGTCGCTAGGGCAAGTGCTACAGTAAGTACTGTGGGCTAAGGTGGAGTCTGAAGAGTTGAGTTTTCAGACTATGGCGGAATATTGTTCATTCCATAGTTTGGGAGCCATAATCACAGCAGGGGGTATACTGTATGTATAACAACAAAGCCATTATCTATTCTAGACAGAAATGTGTTTAAAATGCTCTTACGCAATACCATACTCTGAACGAATAACCACAATTACATTATTTTGTTAATGTTTAATTGTATTTGTATTCTTAAAAATGGACTTTGTGTATGAAAGTTAAGTAAAGTTGCTTTTAATTTCCTACTTGCGTGGTCCGTGATATGACGGATGGAAACCTGTACCTTATGAATGGGAGTAATCCCTGACTGCTGATTTGCTGTTGAGGGACACACTGTGTAAAGTCAAAGGTCATGACAGCTTTGGACTGGGTCAGAGCACGGCAGGGGTACTCCCACAGGGGGTGGGGCTCTGACTCACTGGACTCACGGAAGTCCAGAGACTTCTGAAGAGAGAGAGAACACATGTGAAAAGAAACAAATATAGAGAGTGAGATAAAACGTTAGATTATTTATTATATTATTTCAGAAATAAACGTGGGTGTGCTGAAATGGTAACTTTAACAGTTATAGTGTTAACTTTAACCACTTTAAACCTGGCATTCCTTTTTTGGGGCATTTATATATTTATTTATGTGAAACAAAAAAGTAAAAAGAATAGCAAAAACACGGCTATTAAAAATAAATAAAATCGGGTTTAAGTGGTTAATCTTTGAAATGAGAATGGAACTTCAACGCACATTTCTTCCACGTAACAGCTACTGTATATTATCACTGCATGGATTTACCTGCACCATATCATCCATGGGTCCGACATCAAAGCCCTCACAAGTCCCACATGGTGCCCTTATCCTCCATAGATCCTAATACAGAAAACTGGTTAAAAAGAGTGAAATAAAAGGGTCTACAGAACCCCTCTGTGGTGTTTTTCAATTACTTTATTTAAAAAGAAACCTTAAACCTTTTTCATTTTAAAAAATGTGGTATTGGCATGGCAAAAGGCTTAAATTGGCATTTGCATAAGTCTCCAACATGACATCTCACCTGGAACTCCACTGCCACCATGTGGAGGGTTGCGGCACAGGGCAGGATGGTAGCCGTGGGCTGTAGGAGTCCCACCAGGGCGGTCCGACAGTACCAGAAGAACAGCGAGTGCCACGGCAAGAGGCTGGTGCTGAAGTAGGGTTCACCCAGAAGTACTGAGATCTACAGGACAGATGGCACACAGGATGGTGGTAATGAGAGGAAGAATGGGAAATACTGACTAGGGGAATACTGAATATCTTATTTCTTAATAAAAAAGTGTGTGCGTGTGCCGTGCATTTTTATCCCAAACCCTATGTCCCAAACACAATCATGTCCACTCCAGAAGTACCTGTTCTCCTCCTAAGTCACTAGTGGTCAGCTGGTCAGGTGTGCTCTCTAGTAGCTGAACCGCTCCTTTCATGGAGTTGGCTTCCAACACCTGAACAGTACATCAAATAGCGTAAGGACGTTTCTCCCCACATTGTTTAGTTAATAACATTACTCAGTCTAATTGATCCATTCCTTAATTATTATTTATTTTTCTTTGAGGGCTTTAAATTGTTTCATCAAACTATAGGCCCTGCTTAATACGATATACCCGACATTTGTTTTATGTGTTTAAATCGCCGTATTTTAATAATTAAAAAGAAACTCCCGTCTTTGCCGCGGAGCTGGTGGACAGACCTTCATGTTATGATGACGAAAGCGGAAATCAACCCATGCGCTGGGCTGCTAGGGCTTCTGGGAAATTGAGGCCAACGCAAGTGAACGGGGTACAACACCTCATGAAGGATGTGTTGTACCCCGGTGTACCCCGGTCTTGTGCACCGGTCTTGTGGCATACCAAGATGGCGGGTGGTGCGATCATACATAACAAACCTTTTGTTTTTTTCGACAGATTTTCACGGATCAAAAGCCCAAATACTTCAGCGTATGATCTAAAGGTAATAAAACAATCTCGGCAGCGTAGAATATTTGATTAAAACTTGGGTAATGCGTAGTACGCAGTAAAACTGTTCTTTTAATAAACCATGTCAATGATCATGTGTTTTCCAAATTGTAAAATGTAATTAGTTTTGTCATCATCATAATCCCATATCAACATACAACATATGCCACATGTATATATGTTTTCCTAGAGCCAATGCTAGTATATAAGAGACAACAGATTTAGTGTTTGGTTACTTTAACTAAATTCATATTTGATGGTAATTAAAATTATTTACCTGTTCAATAACCTGTCTGGACATTCTAGAATGTTCCAAACTGAAAACCTGAATGGACAGAGGAAGGTAGTTTAGTGAATGGTCAAAGTGGATTCAGTCATCAAATAAGCCAAACAGACTAAAAGTATCATTCAGGATAACAAGAAATGATGACAGTCATATTTGTCAGGTGAAAGCGTTCATTTCCGATGTTCTGTTCATGGTCCAATGACTGTGTTTTGTTGTGGCTTTCCTGCTGTCCGTGCATTTACAGCAGCTCATAACATTAGCAGCTGTTGTCGCTTCGAGCTGCGGTCGCTTCGAGCTGCGGTCGCTTCGAGCTGCGGTCGCTTCGAGCTGCGGTCGCTTCGAGCTGCGGTCGCTTCAAGCTGCGGTCGCTTCGAGCTGCGGTCGCTTCGAGCTGTGGTCGCTTCAAGCTGCGGTCGCTTCAAGCTGCGGTCGCTTCAAGCTGCGGTCGCTTCGAGCTGCGGTCGCTTCAAGCTGCGGTCGCTTCGAGCTGCGGTCTTATAGTGGCTGCGGTGCAGCGTTGCCAGACTTTCGTGGTGCGGGGCAGGGCTTAGGAGGCAGCCAATCATAACTAGGTCGCTACTACATGATTGGCTACACAAGTGGTGCAGACTCCCATTGGCTTAGGCGGCGTTTCAGAGTATACCATTGGCTTAGGCGGCATGGGGTCACTCCCATTGATGACTTAAGGTCGCTTACATTTCATGAGCTGTTATGACAGGTTTCACCTGACAAAAAACGAAGTAAAATACTTATGTGTGTTGGATACCTTCTTGGCTCCAAGCATGTGAGCGAAGATAGGGAGGAGGCTCCCATCACTGACTCCTAGACACACGCTGTCTGTCTTTAACACCTGGGAAATTACACAAACCAAACCACAGCACATTCACTAACACTATTGCATTAAAGCCTTACAATTTACTTGGATGACCAAGTAAATTGCTGTACAATACAAATGCTGCTCAAAGGCTGTTTTAACTTACACTGCGTAGTGCACTGACATAGCTCCCTGTACGTTGCCGGTCGTTAAGCTCCCCAAATCGTGGCCGTGTCCACACCAAGTGGGCCTGGCAGGTACAACATGGTCGACATGGTGTTGCTTCACTGTTTGTGTCCCGTTGGCTGAGAGGATTAACAACCAAAAGGTCAAAAAGCAAAAAAACGGCAAACACAGGATTAAGTACAGTCATTCCTCTAAAGGTAGAGAATAATGTTTTTTGTAAGGTGTGACGCCCATACAGAACATTTCTAAGACAACAAGGAGTACTGGAGGAATCTCAGTGTGTCAAGGCACATATGATGTTTTCATTGTGTGCAGTAGTGCGGCGCACCTGTTTGACTGGAGGCTGTACCACAGGCTGTAATCATCATGGCAGACAGTCAGAGCCACCTCTTCTCCCTCTGTCACCCTCCTCTCTATAGGCAGGAAGTAGACACTCTGCATCCAGTGGTCACGCCACTGGGAAAAACAACACATAACCATAAATTGGATTAATGGTACCCCAAATTAACCCATTTAGGACTGAGACCAGATTCTACAAAATGTCTTCTAAATCATGACAGTTTTCTGAAAAACCTATGTTTCTATCAGTGGTTTTCAAACTATTTCATGTCAAGGACTCCAAAAATTATACAGTATGTAATTGGGCGCCAACCCCCATTTGAAAAGATGTTGTTTTTTCCAGGCCAACAATACCACGGTATCAAGACACAAACTAACCGGAGCGGGTTGAGCATTTGGGTAGGTCCAGCTGGGAGCCATAGAGCAGACGATGGTTCCGCTAGGGTCCATGTCGATGTCCCACCAGGATAGGACCACCTGCGCCCGCCCGCTGGTCTGAGCCGGGAACCGGGAAGAGTAGGTTTGAGGAGCGCTGCTCACTGGCTTACTGAAGTCCACACTGAATAGTGCAAAAAATAAAATAAAGTTTTTGGGAGGGGGGCTTATATACTGTAATTATTGGTGATAGAAAACATGTTGTAAAACAAAACAAATAGCACAAAGATTAGCCATATGTGCTTCTGTGTGTGTATTACAATGGCAGTAGTCATCGGGTGCATATGTACATACATACATCTGGAAGCATAATCAATACTTTGTCTCTCACCTGAACATGGTGCAGAGAGGACCCAAGGGGGTGAAGCTGTCAGGGCTCACTTGACTCAGCTGGATGTCACAGACAGAATGGGCCCCTGCACAGCATGCCACCGCGGAGGGGGGCACCAGTCTCCTGTTGTCCACCTCTATGGGCTGGAGCTGAGCCCAGCTCCACAACAGCTCCGACTCAACCAGCTGGGCATAGACGGTAGCCCGGTGGGGCACAGCCTCACAGCCCTCCTGTGGTGGAGAGGAAGAGGAAATAATTAACAAAAGCATACTTAACACTAAAAGTAATTTATGCATATTTCCTGATTTGAGAGAGATAAACTGTAATTTATTATGTATACATCACTTCAAAGAGAGACAGTGCCTTACACATCATCATAAACCAAACACAACAATCACAAATTATGACTTTGACTCTCTACTCTTTTTTTTCTTCATGTAGACAGACAGACAGACAGACAGACAGACAGACACACATACTTGAACCAAATGTTTGTGAGCATGTTCATAACTGGGTAGAGCTCCTTCTCCTATCAGTTCAGTATCAAACAGCTCTGTGAGCAGGACATTGGCTCTCGTTTCCATGTCTCCATCTGTGATCAGACACAAATGCAACATGTTTTATTGGAATGTGACAACCATTTACAATATCATCACTGTCGGAATGTGGAAAATAATAACTACTGAAGTAGTTATTAATTAGTCACAAGCTCTTGCTAATGCTGTTTATTGGTTAAATATGTATAAAACCCACAGACAGAGAGACTTAACTACTTTTTCTCTATCTTGGGCATGTCATTATAGGCAGTAAAAGTAATTTATAAAATTACTATCTCTCTCTCTGTTTCTGGCACAACAGCACCACTTTTGCCCCTACTGGTACTCATAGTCACACATACACACACATACATAGTCACATAGGTTAACACGGACATTGCTGTTCCTTGAAGTGGTTGCACCACTCAAAAAAAGGTGTGTGTGTGTGTGTGTGTGTGTGTGTGTGTGTGTGTGTGTGTGTGTGTGTGTGTGTGTGTGTGTGTGTGTGTGTGTGTGTGTGTGTGTGTACACAATACGTGCACATGCATGTTGTCTGACCTGGCCCTACAGTGACTTCAGTAGAGTGTTTGTTGATAATCTTGATCTTGTCAGAGAATCCATTTTTCTCCACGATGCACTGGGCTGCCTCAGCCATGGGCTTGAACACCTGGAGACAACATTAGTCGTGTGTTTATATACAGTTTATGATGGTGAGCTGACCCAGAATAAAGCATGACATATCACGTCCCTTAGTTTTGACTGTATGGACAGTCAATGCTAAGACTAATCCATCAGTAACACCCCCAAACACAAGACCGGCCTCACCTCCACAGCATAACAGAAGTCAGCCCCGGCTGTGAGAGCCATCATGGAGAGTAGACCTGTTCCTGTCCCAATGTCTAGAACAACCACTCTCTCCCCCCGCGCCTGGACCCTGGAGACTGCTGCACGGATGCCCTGGTAATACTTCACATTCTGGAAAAAATAACATTTTCCCCAAAATCCCATATTTATGAAAAGCTTTAACAATATATTTAATGGCTGTTTGTAGTGGATTTTAAAGGAATGTGTGGAGAGCAATATATAACTGTTGGAGGATGTGATAAGATAGAATAGCAACACTTACCCTATCATGATCATGCAACATATCTGCAAAACAGGACCTGAAAAAGACAGATTTTCTATCATCAGAAATTGAACTAAAGCAACCGCTCAGGTCTGAAGTCATGTAAATAAAGTGGCCTAATATTTCTACAATGGCTACCAAACCTGTGGGTAACCAGTCATTCTGTGCAGAAACAAGAAGTTAAAAGGGATCATTTAGGTCTGATGATCAAATCATTTTCCAAATGATTTATTTCTTTACATTTTGGGGGAAATAGCCATTTAACATTGAGGTGCACACTCTTCCTGTATCCAACCAGTTGCATATCAGGTTTGTTTTCCTTGCATGGACTAACTGTTGAATGTTGAGTTGATGATAATTTGAATCTGACTCTGTCCGCTTATCAACCCAAACAATTCAATGTTCAATTCAAATGAGCTCTATTTGGCATGAGAAAACAATTGTTTTATTTCACAGTATGCAGAATGGGTACATTTCAAACAAAAGTACAGGTCAATACAAAAACTGTTACTTGAGGATAGAACCAGAAAAAGCACAAAGACGTGTTTACATAAGGGTACTCCTTTTTAAATTCATCAGAACATTTAATGATGTACAAATATACACTATTACACTTCTATGAAAAAAAAGGATATCATATATACAGTTAAGAATCACACCTGTGTGAAGTGAGAGGCGCTCTTATGATCGTACATCATCATACATCATCTCATTCCGGCCAATCAGAATTTGCGTCCTCACCGTCGTCATCAATGTTAATGTGTGTTACGCAATGTTTGTGTTTACAAAACACTCAAAATTGTCCATTCATTGTCAATGGCATTTAATGTTTGTGTTGGGACAAAGTTTAGGTTACATACACCAAAAGCTATAGACCCTCAAAAAACATACCCGTCCATCATCTCATTCTGGCCAATCACAATTTGCTTCCTCACTTTTGTCTTCAATGTTTGTGTTTACACTTTAGTTTTTGAGGGGCGCTAGCCCCTCCAATATGCAGCTTGTGTCCCCACACGTCTCATATTTGCCATTGACAATGAAAGGAGAAATTAGGTCATATGTCCGTCAAATATGACGTAAATTTGTGTTTTGGGTAGCAAAACACTGCTTGTGTTTACACAAATAAAACCCTCAAAGCTGCCCCTCAATTTCTTTTATTTTTGAACACATTGTGAGCTTGTAGATTGGCTATTTTAACTAGTCAAGTTAGTATAGGTTAGGGATATGGGGTTTAGCATGCATAGAAAATAGAGTATGGAAAGGGGGAAATAAGGGGGGGACTTTTTTACAGGGGCCAGTTTCGAATTGCAGTCGCCCTATAGGTGCTCTGGGGTTTTGAAGGAGTAGGGATTCACATTTCTTAATGGCTGTTGGTACTTGGTAGGGCGTTCCACATTTTAGTGGCATAGGAGCGAAATTAACTGAATCCCTTGATTGAGCCGAATATGGATTGCACGTGGTTTGTTGAATTCCCTGCCTCTGGTGTTGTGATTGTGGACTTCGTTGACATTAATTAAAGGAGCATTCAGTGATTTGGGTGATTTGGAAAACCACCCGGTCCGCCCCGGTAACAAAATGTGCACATGCACGCTCTACAGTGGGGGGAAGTGCAACAGGCCAACAGCATGTGCACCAAGGCCCGCCCCCACTCGATCATGATTGGAGGAAGGCCCCTCTCATCCTGATTGGATGAAGGCTTTGCCACCCGCCACCAAAACTGAAACTAGGGTTTTTTGACCTCAGGGGCTCACTGGGGACAGGGAGGAACTCCTTATATGGTCAGCACACTCTATAGTAGGGAGAATTATCCAGAAAAAAATAAAAAATAAGTGATATTTGAATTAAGTCAAATCACTGAATATACCTTTAAGAAAGCATTTTGACAGACCTGTACATGGGTATCTTGTTTAGCAAATCTTGTAGACCATGCAGGTGTCAAAATATAATAAAAACAGAAAATGGGGAGAGTACAGTATACAGTTGGGGGGTGCAGTTTACTTTAAACAGAGCTATAGAGGCCTATGTCACATAGTCGTTAATATACATGTTATAGCTCTGGTTCATTCATAGCTATGGACCAGAGCTATACATGTGATGTTATAGCCTATTACAGGGCAAATATTTGTTTCAAAATGCTTTATACCCTGAGGGTATAAAGCATTTTGAAACAAATATCAGCAATCATTATGTCAGACAGTTATTAACGGTTATACCGTTAAAAATGTGACAGTGACTGTCTGGTCTTCCAACAGGCAGAGCAGCAGAGAGTGTAATAACAGCAGCTAGCACGCATTGCTAACGTTACCAACCTGGCAATCTCTTGGTGATAGTCGTATTCCTCGCTCTCCTCCACCCAGTCCAAAGCACCCGAGATCGGGTTCGCTTGTCCACAGAAAATCTTCATCGTCCCTGTCCGGCGGTAGCACGACTTCAATTTAATAAATGTATGACGACTTTCTTAAAGCCTAAATCGGTTAAACCAGCATTGCTACTACGGCGGCAGACATATTTTTGACATACGTCAGTCGGTCCGGTCGGTCACGTGACACTGTGACAGCAGCAGACACCTGAACCAGACCATGGATTGGACCAGACCAGGTTGTTAGATTGCATTTCACAAATCGAAAATTATTGATGCAACTAATGATATTGTTGTCAACCTTTCTGTGGTAAAACAATATCCTTAGTTTACACAACAAATTTGAGTTGTGAGATCTATACCTGCCAACACATAAAAGTGAGCAGAAAAAAGAACTATGAATTATTTTGGGTTTGTATTTGTGTGACTGATTTGGACCATTTTGGCAAAATGGCAACGGCCAATGTTATAATAGACGCAAACACTGTTTTTAAACAAATAAGAACTGAACTTAAAAGGAGAAAAAAAACATGGACTTGAAGAGACTGCACCTGCAATTAAACTGGTCCACTCTAACACTATAGTCACTTTATATGAAACCCAGCCCAGGGAATGTAAATGTATACCACTCATTCTTGAGATGAGGGACAAAAGTGGAAAAAACATGTCCCACACATAAGAGCCTTATTTATGTTAAAAATAAATTAATTAATAAAAATAAAAGCACTTGCAAAGTTAAATGTAATACAGTTGTGTATTATTATGCCATTCATTTCATTATATATTTTTTCATATGCCATCTAAATTAGTTAAAAGCAGGCACTGTACCCAAAAAGGCCTGTATTTAGCCTGTCCCCAGCAAGTTGTCACAATTTCAAACTGCCAAAAAAGTGTCTAATACTGTCACAATCACATAAATATACATACTAAATGAAAGTAGATTGTCAACAACATAGCAAACTAGAAAAAGTGCCCTTCTGGGCACAGGTCTCCACCAGGAGGATAGGACTGTGTGAGATGTTTGGCAAAATGTTTAGGAGTAATATAAACATGTTTGCCTTTGATGGCAATTGGATGATTTGAGGCATTTTGTTCCAAAAATGTGTTTTGCAAAAATCAACCTGTTGGTGGCGCTATAACAGGCCAATGTGAAAAGGGTGGGATATATTCCTCAGCCTAGTAAGACAATGTGTGAAAGATTTCACGTAAATTGCATGCTGCGTTCATGATTTGAGGCTTTTGTTCAAAACGGGGCAATCTTGCAAACTGTGAAAGCCAATTATAGCCAATTAGGATGGAATATGAAATATCGGACAGATCCGACTTGAGCACATGCCCATAGAGATACTGTGTAACGATTTGTGAGATTTTTGGACAGAATCTGGAGGAGTAATATCAAAAAATGTGTTTTACAAAAGTCGGCCTCCTGGTGGCGCTATAAAAGGCAGATGCGGAAAATGCAGGTCAAAGGTTTGTCCTTGGCCTCTAGGGAGTGTGCATGCAACGTTTCACACAGATCGTGCAGTTTTAGGTAAAGAATGTGAAAAGCTGCCTCATGGTGGCGCTATAACAGGCCGTTCTGGAAAATGCGGGGCAGAGGTTCATCGTTGGCATCCAGGGAGTGTGTGTGCAAAGTTTGGCATCGACCGGGTTAACGGTGCCGGAGATTAGCTGGTAACGGACGGAAGGACGGACGGACGGACACACACACACGGACGGAGTGCAAAACATACTCTCTCCCCATGCCTTCGGCCTGGTGGAGACAACAATATACACAGTTAATTTTAATTTATATTTTAAATTAAATATCTCATATCAAATGTGTGTCCCACGTCTCCGTCAACTCCGTCAGGTTTTTTGAAAGTCTTAAATTAATCAGAAAATATTGTCGACAGATTTAGCCTGAAGACTCCCTTTCCAAGTCCTGTTTATATTTGTTGCAACAGTGGAGCACCTGGTCTGACAAGCATTCAATTGTTTGATATTTTAAACAAACAATGTTGATATCAATGTGGTCACAGCTTTTACATGTCAACTCTGTCAGGACATTATTATGATCTTTGTTAAGAATTCCAAAATAATGTTTAGTATTTTAGTTTAGGGTTAGGTTTAGCTAACAACTGAAGAAAAACTAAATGGATAAATTGTACTACAGAGGGTTAAGATGAAAACAAATGCCATTTTGTCAACTCCGTCAGACGTCAACTCCATCAGGATTTGTGTCTGACGGAGTTGACATGTATCTGACGGAGTTGACAAAAGTGTTCCCAAAACAATAAAATTATAGTTTTTGAATAATGGGAAGTATTCTAATTTGGCAGACAGTTAGAGCATGCCTTAAGGAACATTTTTGGCTATAGGGCCATCACAGATTTGTCTCGTGGTGACCATGGCAGCCATCTTCCAAAATGGCCGCCACCTGATGTTATTTTACAATAACTCAAGTTCTACACCACCTAGGATCTTGATTCTGGTGACTAATATTACATTTTCAAGGATGAGGGATACAGTGGTACAATTTAGATTTTCCCTATGACCATGGCAGCCATCTTTCAAAATGGCCGCCACCTGCTGTTATTTTACAAAACTCAAGTTTTAGACCACATAGGATCTTGATTCTGGTGACTAATCATACATTTTAAAAGATGAGGAATACAGTGGTACTATTTAGATTGGTCCTGTGACCATGCCAGCCATTGTTTTTCAAAATGGCCACCAACCTGCTGTTATTTTACCAATAATTCAAGTTATAGACCACCTAGGATCTTGATTCTGGTGACTAATCAATGTAATCATATATTTTAAAAGATGAGGAATACAGTGGTACTATTTAGATTTGTCCTGTGACCATGGAAGCCATTGTTTTTCAAAATGGCCACCAACCTGCTGTTATTTTACCAATAACTCAAGTTTTAGACCACCAAGGATCTTGGATCTGGCGACTAATCATTACATTTTCAAGGATGAACTTTCTCTGGGAGGGGTCAGGGCTTATTTCAGGTGCAGGTTGAGTTGCTACTGACAGGACATTACAGTAGTGGCCTTTGACTTGTCCCTTTCAGGCACAGACGCACAGTTTGACTTCACTGGCCACTGCAGGGAACTGTGGGGGAGAAACTTTGGTCTCTTGACACCCCGATTAGGTTCAGGGGTTTTTTGGTAGAGACTTGCCTTTCATGACATCGTTGCTGCAGCAGTTGATCTCCTTACTGCGAGCGGTGGCACACTCTGGGTCTCTTGGGCGTTGTATCTTGGTGGCCTCCTGCCAGTGTTTCTCCGTCCTCATGAGCTCTGTGTTCTGGGGCTCTTACATTGTCTTGGCTGGAGATTGCTTTCCTGCAGGGTCCAGCCCAGTCTTGTGCAGATGGCTGCTGGCCCACCTGGAGGCCCCAACCTCAATTGTTTGGTTGGTGTGATTAGGTGGGGTGGTCTTCCCCAATCAGGATGAGGGGTTTGACGCTTTTCAAACCGTTGTAGCGGCAGTCTGGCCAAGTGTCTGTATTTAGTTGTGAGGCTAGATACAGGATACGATTGCTCACCCAGCCCCAGGTGACTTGAGGTGAAGGCTCCTTTGATTTGGTAACATTGCTTTGGTTGACATGCTGGGGACACAGAGAACGACACTGATGCCTTCAGTGTCTGCACATCCTGCCTGATAGTTCTGAAGGCAGATCTTCAGGTTTTCCGTTGAGGCAGAGTCTTTCACTCACTGTTCACCTCAAGCAGGACTTCAAGGTGTTTGCCTTTGCACAGGCTATATGGCTAGGACTCGTGCTTCAACCACTCCGAGAACTCCAACAGGGTGTTGGTTGCTCCTGGGCCGCAGAGCATTGTGCGGCGGAATTCAACTCTTATCTCTGGTGGCAGCTTGTTGAGGAGTCGTGCAACTTGTGAGCCGCATCTAAGTGCTGTGTCTCCCTCTGGGCCTAGGGTTGTTAGCATGCCTACCAGCGACTGTACTTGAAGCGCAAACTTCTCAAAGGCCACCCCATCGCCTCGACAGATGTTGGCTGCCTCCAAGACACTTGCTATTTTCCGTAACACTATTCCTGGGGCTGTCCAAACTTGTTGTTTAGGTGTCACCCGGGTCTCTGTTGGTGTCGGGTCTATAGGTGGTCTAGAACATTATTAGAACGTTATTTAGTATGGGGATATTAATACAATCTGGTAATAAATTCCTTACCAACAATTTTCTTCACCAATGTGTTTGGAAGGGTGTCTATACTAACATATCCCACATTGCTTTATATCCAACCACCCTAGGGGAACTTTTGACAGCTGCTGAAAGTTGGGGTACCATCAACAACCAATATAAGGCAAAATGTTCATTATGCTTATAGCATGTGACATGTCAAACTAGGGGGTTTTCATGATTCTGAATGCATTCCAAGCATTAGCTATGCACGAAAAACACTCATTGGGCTGAAAACGGCCATAGCCGTCATCACAAATGTGATTAGGTCAGCACATTTGGGCACATTTGGGCAAGTGGATATGGCCGAATTTAGCCCAAGGAGTTTGACCCCTAGTTTGGCCATAGACCCCCTAGTTTGGCCATAGCCACTTGCCCAAATGTGCCCAAATGTGCTTACCTCATCACATCTGTGATGATGGCTATGGCCGTTTTTAGCCCAAGGAGTGTTTTTCGTGCAAAACTAATGCTTGGAATGGATTCAGAATCATGAAAACCCCCTCGTTTGACATGCCACATGCTACTTAAAGCATAATGAAAATTAGAACATTTAGCCTTATATTGGTTGTTGATGGAACCCAACTTTCAGCAGCTGTCAAAAATTCCCCTAGGGTGGTTCAATAGAAACCAATGTGGGATATGTTAGTAGACACCTTTACAAACAAGAAGATTCTTGGTAAGAAATGTATTCCCAGATTTGACATTCTGATAATATTCCCTGACTAATTGGTAAAATAATAGCAGGTCCGCCATTTTTGAAAATGGCTGCCATTGTCACAGGATAAATCTAAATAGTACTACTGTATTCCTCATCCTTGACAATGTAGTATTAGTCACCAGAATCAAGATCCTAGGTGGTGTAAAACTTGAGTTATTGGGAAATAACAGAAAGTTGGCGGCCATTTTGAAAAATGTCTACCATGGTCACAGGACAAATCTAAATAGTACCAATGTATCCCACATCCTTGAAAATGTATGATTAGTCACCATAATCAAGATCCTAGGTGGTGTAGAACTTGAGTTATTGTAAAGTAACAGCAGGTGGCGGCCATTTTGAAAAATGGCTGCCATGGTCACAGGGCAAATCTAAATAGTACCACTGTATTCCTCATCCTTGAAAATGTGGGATTAGTTACCAGAATCAAGATCCTAGGTGGTCTAGAACCTAAATCAATTCAACTTGTCAACTCTGTCAGATGTCCGTCAACTCCGTCAGACATTGGTCACATGATGTTTTTGTTAATTTCCAAAGAAATAGATGATTCAATGTCAAATATTTTGTGCTTATGTATTGAAACACCAACTGAAATACTACTTAATGATGCTTTTTATTTTTTTTAACATGGTTTTTATGTTATAATATTGAAAGTAAAGGTTGAAAATTAAGGATTTGAGAAATGGGATATTTCATAATAGTGTGATATTGGAATAAAACAATATGAAATTAATTGTATTACTTAACTTGACTACTAAAAGCCATTATAATATAACTGAGGACTTTATAGTATTGTTGAAATTATCAAATTAAAATAAAAGGGATTTTAGTGTGTCTGACGGAGTTGACATAAATCAGTTATAAAGTGCATAAATGTCCCATTTTAGAAATAAATGTTATGCGAAAAACCTGTTCCTTCTCAAGATTGGTAGTTGAGACCTGTGTCTACAAATACATCCATTTCATTTTAATGGTTCTTAAAATAAAATAAAATCTGATTTGAAAAAGGTTTTGTCCCTTATCTCAAGAATGAGTGATACATGAATGAACTAAATGGTTTGTTTTGATGTGTGTAACTGTAACCTTGATGTATTTCTATTTTCTAGCTAATGTATTTCTATGATGACATGTAGCCCTGTATCTGTCTGAATGTAATTCAAAGTCTTGAATATTATGTGCTTTGATACTTTGTAAAAAATTGTGGAAATTCAATAAAATACTTTAAAATGGTCAAAGTTAGCCCATGGGTGTTTACACATCCCAATCCCAGCCCACTGTGCATTGTGCAAGTCATTCAAGTTAAGTCTACCTATTTTCTATTTTTTATACAGGTATATAGGACCTGCTATATCTTTATTTGTACTCACTCCTTAGTTGTATTCAGTTTTTACGTCTGGTGATATTCCTTTCAAGAATATGACACAATTCAATTTGTGGTTTATTCATTTTATTTTAAACAATACACGCAAAATAAACATCACATCAACAGCCATATGGCCTCCAAAGTCAATAACAAATCCCATTGGTTGTATTCATCTGTAGGAATGCATGTTTTACAGCTCAAAATAGCTATCTCAGAAAAGAAATGTGCGCAGTTAGAGTTAAAGAAAACAGTGATTTCTGGCTGAAAATGTGGAGTTTGAGTTTGTGGAGTTTGTCATGGTTCATATTATGTCAATACCTCTCATGCTATCAGGGCATGAATCTAACATTATGAAGCCACTTGGATGCATAATATTATAGCATTTTACCATCTCATTACATTTATTAGCAGCTAGAGAGTTATACCATATCATATGAGGTACAATTTGAAAAGCCCTCTGATGGCCATGGTGATCTTCTGGAACTGGGATCCACAACTGGGGCCCGACACTACTGTCACAATCGTTGAAGCTTTACAGTCAGTATGGTCATGCACACTTGGCAGTAGGGAGGCAGAAGGACATGGAGGGCGGAACCAGGATGTCTGTGAAGATGGGCCTGTATCCCGCGGGGAGAGGCGGGGCGCTCTGCTCCAGCAGGTCCAACACCGTTCCCCTCACGTCCCTGGTGACGTCACCACGGATGTCCAGTAGCACTGATACATGCTCCTCACTGAGGGGACAGGAGAGAGGACAGGGCTAACTTCATCTGTAATTAGGCCTGTCACAATTATTACATAGTGTGCGTTCGGATATGCACGTGAATGTGCTCAGTGTTTTGAGTGTGCTGGGCGGTCACGTCACAGAGCTCACCGAGTGTGGCTTATTTACGAACGACCAGTTAAAACCTGGTCATTTTAACCATTTAAAACATGGGCCAAGGTAAATGATGAACACTTGTATGGTGATGTACTAACTAAATGCTTGCTTAGTTTTCTCGAGACACTGCAGTGACACACTCACACAGCACACCCGGGGCGCAGCGCACCAGGTTTTCGAACGACAACGCACAGAGTGCACTGAATAAACGATCGAGAAGAGGGCACACCAGTGCGCTCAGTGCGAATTTCCGAACACACCCATAATCGCCTAATCGCAATTATTTGAGATAATCGCAATTATTCTTGCATTATTATCAATCGTTTCCATATTGAAAAATGACGAGCTTACAACACGTCACTTTGTGATAGTTGTATCAACTATTTTCGTAATTTTGTACATTTTTGGGAAAGAAAACAATATAAAAAAATTATTAAATGTGTCAGTGATTTCTTTGTATATAAGTTATTTGTCATATCTGCCCAGTGCAATTTGTGATTATGAAGCCTAAAAGACAAAGGCAAAAAATTGCAACGTTTCTATGTTCAATGCACGAAACACAATTAAATCGTTAATCACAATTATTTTTGTGACAATTAATCGTCAACTTAAAATGTGTAATCCTGACAACCCTATCTGTAATCTCTGTTTTAAAGCTGTAATCGCAGACATGGTTTAATGAATAAAATGTTATTTTAACAAATCTTAGAGGAGTTGTTCTCAAATTGGGTCTGGTGGGGTTCCAGCAGCAGGGGGGGCCCAGCAAAACAGTTAAACTACTTAAGGCCTATGTCAAAGATAGCGAAAATATTTACAAGCTCAAAACGTGAGCTTGTAGATAAGCTAATTTAGGAATTTTCTGTTTAGCTTCGAGGCACAGGAAAGGAGAATGTGTTGAGTTACTGGATCTTTGCAAATAAATGGGAGATGAAAGACTGACCTGATGTCAGGGTACTTTGCTACGAGTCCAGACACCTCTAGACAGAGCATACCAGGATCCTTGAGTTGAATGAAGTCTGCCAACACTGGCAGTAGAGCCAGAGGATTCACTTCAGGGACTGACCCCTCACCCTCCTGGATACACACACGCACACGCACACACGCACGCACACACACACACACACACACACACACACACACACACACACACACACACACACACACACACACACACACACACACACACACACACACACACACACACACACACACACACACACACACACACACACACACACACACACACACACACACACACACACAATATATAAGTACATACATACATTATACACACATACTGCTACTGCACACACTGTGCAGAAGAGAGTGTCAGAGTGGATGCACAAAGCTCTGGAGGTGGAGCTGACGGACTGGCAGAGAGACCAGGACCCAGACACTGACCATGAGGGCTTCTACCACACCAGCCTGCCTACTATTATCACACAGGTCAGCTGTGTGTGTGTGTGTGTGTGTGTGTGCGTGCGTGCGTGCGTGCGTGCGTGCGTGCGTCGTGTTAGCCGCAATTTGCAACTCTAGATTTTTTTAATAATGGGATGAATCTAGAGTTGCAATACCCTCCATTGACTCCCTACTCATCCAAATTGCTTTTGCGATCTGCTTGTATTAAACAACGTTAAACTCACCAACAATGCAGCTGTAGAGAAAGCTTGAATTATCCTCTTTCAATCTACCAAGCGTTTGTTTCATAAAAATCCACCGTAGACAATGTTATGAGCTACTTTCTGTCAAGAAATTCTGTGCAAGTGATTCTTTTTCTAAGTGTTGGAGTTTGGAAGCACTCGTTTTTATTAACGGGTCGCAATGCTGCCTCCTGCATTATGTGCAAATTCGAAACAGGTGGTACGCAGGGCCGTTCAGTGACTTTGTTCAGTGCTTCCAAACTCCAACAATTAGAAACAGAATTTCTTGTCATAACATGTCTACAGTGGATTTTTATGAAACAAAAGCTTGGCAGATTGAAAGAGGATAATTCAAGCTTAGCCTAGAGCTGCAATATTGGTGAGTTTAACGTTGTTTAATACAAGCAGATCGCAAAAGCAAATTGGATGAATCAATGGAGTGTATTGCAACTCTGGATTCATCCCATTATAAAAAAAATCTAGAGTTGCAAATTGCAGCTGTGTGTGTGTTGTACATTGTAAAGCTCTTTGGATAAATACCTCTCAGCCAGTCACAATGCAGGGTCAGTACCAACTGTGGTATAAGAATAAAAATAAATAGAAAACCACTCACCAGGCCATGGAAGAGCTCTCTGAACTGCTGGTCGTCCTGGGCCATACGTTGGGCCAGTTGTCTCCTGTCCTCCGCGCTCCTACACACCAGCCTCTTCTGCATCAGAGCCCTGACGTACTCCACTACCGTCAGCCACTGGGACTCCTCCTGAAGACGCTGTGGGCAGGGGTGGGAAAAAGTAAAGTCCGGAATTCAAAATGTGCTACACTGCTACGTGCAATGTAGAAGTACTAAGTTACAAGTAAAGTCAGTGTTGGTATAGCCTATGGTTTTAATGATCACGTCATTCACAATCGGGTCACATGGTGTTGGGGTTCAGGTAGTAAAAGTCAGCTGTTCACTGGCGGGTTTCATGAATGGAAGGAGAGGGGGTGAACGGGGAGGAGTCCAACTTTGTTGACCGCATCGCTTTACAGACGCAAAATACAACGCCTGCATGCTATTCTGTATATCATTTGCACTTCGCACTTTATTCTGATGCCGCTAAATGAATTGTTTTAAACTTTAATAAATTAATTAAACGCAGGAACTTGGAGATATGATTTCATGACAAGCAGATAAACATTTCCTCGCTTTAAAATTAATAGTGTTCCTGAGAATCCTGAATCTAACTATCTCTTTCCCAATACATTTCAAGCAATTTGACTGCATATTGCAATACATTTCTTTGGAATGGAAAACACCCACAGATGCATAATGGGAAAATTACAAATCCCTGTAGACAGAGAGCGGATATGAGACTTCCAACACTGTTATTGTATCATTATGCATTTAACTTGCGACATACAGTATGTGTGCCTGCCCCTCACCCCAGCACTAGCATGTTTATCCATCAGACTGTCATTTGAGAAGAAGCCCCACCCTGTTTCTTCCTCATCTGCGGTACATATGGAAAAAGGTAGCTAGAATCCATTCATAAACATGTGGCTGGGCCCTCCAACAACACACCCTCAGCATCTATGTTGCTCCCTTGATAATCATTAATACATTTGGAGTGGATCCTCTCATATTTTGCCAGGCCATTACTATCCAAAAAGCATCAAAGACTATTTAAAACAGAGTGGAATTGGAATAAGATATGCCAAAATCAAAGGATGCTGTCAAAGGATATGGCCCAGTACTGGCCACAGGCTGCCTGTTGCATACAACTGCTATGATGCGTTCTCAGGGGCAATATCTATGTTGCCTACTAAAGCAAATCAAACCCATTTTGGGGATCCTATCCCCAATATGGGGATAGGGGGGGATAGGGGGATATGCAGTCAAATTGCTTGAAATATTTCACAGCAATATGTATTGGGAAGGAGATAGTTAGATTCAGGATTCTCAGGAACACTATTCATTTTCCATTTAAATGGAGGGCAGTCTGACCTGTCGACATGGAGGCCGCACACGGCAGTACAGCTCCAGGTGTCGCTCCAGAACCTGGCAAACCTTGGGGGTGGGGTCACCCTGGACCAGCCAGGGTCGAGTGAGGAAACCTTGGAGGAAAGGCTGGAGCTCTAACAGCAGCTGGTCCATCACCAGGCGACACGCCCGCCTCACGGCCCGGTCCAGGGCCGCCAGCGGGTTGGGGGGAGTCCGCGTGAACTGGCTTGCCGACCGTGATGACTGCTGCTGCTGCAGGCTCTCTGTGGACGTCCTGGGGTAGTGTGGAGGTAACAGGATTTGAGTTGATTACCATGAATATAAAGTAAGGAGAGTGCATTTTGAGAGGAAATAAATGTTAATGTCCATGGTCATTTTGTATTTTGTTGGCCACAGATGTCTTGTACAGTACTGTTCCAGTGTTATATCACTCCCAATAGTAATTGTTTGGAGACTCACAGAGACTCAATTCTCTCCAGCAAAGGACAATAATAGGATGGTGTGGATTTGTGCCGTGGAACCTCAATTATTTAAACAAGCTGCCTTTCTCTTGCTTATTATCCTTTCTTATACTGATGGAAGCCAGTAGATAATGGAGGTAGCTCTTACTTAAGAATGATACAGTTACTGATGGACGCCAGCAGATAATGGAGGTAGAACTTGTTTTTGTTGTTACTCGGATCCCTGCGATGCTCTTTGCCAAACTCCACCAGAGCCTCTCGAAACCTGGACATGAACAAGGAGATATTATAGAACAGAACAAGGGAAAATAATGAATCCAAGTTGTTTTTCTCACCTTTACTGGAACATGCTTATACACTGTATGATATAGACACGCACGCACGCACGCACGCACGCACAAACACTTGCACACTCACACGCACATACACACACACACACCTATTTAAAAGGTTCTCCATCTCGTAGAGGCCCATCTGTATTGTCTGGTCTCGTAGTGACTGTCCGATCATCAGAGCCACTCGGGCATTCTCCTCCAGCATCTGTATTTAACACACACACACACACACACACACACACACACACACACACACACACACACACACACACACACACACACACACACACACACACACACACACACACACACACACACACACACACACACACACACACACACACACACACACACACACACACACACACACACACACACACACACACACACACACACACACACACACACACACACACACACACACACACTATTAAGACATTAATGGACGAATAGCCAAATTGGTTTCTTCTCAATAAAGCACTTCATCAGAGCAACAAGCGCATGTCTATTATCATTGGTTGGCACCACAATGACACGCGTGCATGATTAACATACACACACGCAACCATGCCATTAACAATCACAGCTGTATAACCGACCACATGCACAACAAATTACCCACAGCACCACAAATTCACACATGACTTGAAAAAAATTATTTCAAGTCACGATTTTGTAATAAAAAAAAAATTCACCTGGTGCAAATAATTTGCCTAAACTGTAATCGTGGGTGCTACTCTCCCTCTGCCAACCTGGTGGGGAGAGCCCCAAACTGACCTCATGCTTCCACACAGAAAGGCCCTTTTACCAACCACACACACACACACACACACACACACACACACACACACACACACACACACACACACACACACACACACACACACACACACACACACACACACACACACACACACACACACACACACACACACACACACACACACACACACACACACACACACACACACACACACACACACCTGACCTGACCTGACCTGTGTGATAATAGTAGGCAGGCTGGTGTGGTAGAAGCCCTCATGGTCAGTGTCTGGGTCCTGGTCTCTCTGCCAGTCCGTCAGCTCCACCTCCAGAGCTTTGTGCATCCACTCCGACACGCTCTTCTGCAAACAGCAACACACACCACTCTGTAAAGCAGCACTTCTCAAAGTGGCCCCCCGGAGACCCCCAGTTTAACCAGTATATCGACTATAAAGCTCACAGCTTGTCCAGGTAGCTCAGTCGGTAGAGCTGGCGCCTTTGGGCCACAGGGTCATGGGTTCAATCCCGGCCACCGCCAACCCCAACGTATGAGTGAACATGGCTTGGGTGTGGCAAGTTGTGCTAGCTGATGGTAGGTGTGGCGCTCCACCTCAGCAATCCATCTCCCAGTGCAACAATAAGCTCCTCTGACCTACTTAATATTGGCCAAATACATATTCATTTTGTGGTCGTTGATATGAAAAGGTTTGAGAACCACTGCTGTTAACAATAACACAAGTGAATAACGGAGTTACTATATTGTTGTGTAACGTTACGTCTCTAATACATAACAGGCACTGTCATGAAGGCATACATTCACACCGACAGACAATACACAGAGAGGGAGAGATTTATACAGTCCAGAAGGACTGACTGCCTGGAATTAACGCCAGGCAGCCGACACATATAGAGAACCCGAGATGAACCGCTGTTGTGCAAAGCATGACTTCATGTGCATCCTGTCTTCAGAGTCCTCACCCGAACCAGTGTTGATTTCATTGACTAAAACTATGACGAAAAATGTCCGTCGACTACCTTTTTTCACTGATGAAAACTAAACAAAAACGAAATAAAAACTAAGCTATGATGAGTAAAACTAAAACTAAATATACTGACAATTTCGTCAACAAATAAAAAATAGACTAAAATGTTAGGGAGGGACTAGTGGAGAAGAGATCCAGTAAAACTAAACGACAAGTCATTGTACTGTATATGCTTGCGGTTGCATGCTGAAAATAGCCGATCTTGTAGATCAGCATGCAACCAAGTGTAAAATCAGCCATTACGACGTCATCAGGGCCCACAAACATACATTTAGTCGAGTACATCAACATACTATTTAGTCAACTAAAATTACACTAAAACTAAAATATGACTAAAACCGACTGGAATTTTATTCAAAAGACTATGACTGAAACTAAATTAAAATCAACACTGACCCGAACACTGTGGACGTATTTGTTGTGCAGCTTCTCCAGCCCCTCCATAGAGATGAGTGGTCCCAGCTCCTGTCTCTGTATCTCAGCCATCAGCTCTGGATGGCCCATCATGTCCAGGCTGACAAAACAACACTATTAGATGTTAATAATAATAATAATAATAATAATAATAATAATAATAATAATAATAATAATAATAATAATAATAATAATAATAATAATAATAATAACAAAAAGGCGGTGAATAAGGCAAAACCGTGAGAACATGATTCATGAATAACATCGAGAATTTAAAAAAGCAAGTGTGAAGAAAGTGCTTTACAGCTATCTACAGTTAGACATTGTCAAGGCTAATATTTGCAAACACACACACACACACACACACACACACACACACACGCACACACACACACACACACACACACACACACACACACACACACACACGCACGCACGCACACACACACACACACACACACACACACACACACACACACACACACACACACACACACACACACACACACACACACATACTGTGTGCAGTAAGCACCTACTTGACCACATGAACCAGTGCAGTGTCATATTCTTGGCATGTCATAATAGGCGAACATTCATCACAAAATAAATTATAGACCCTGTCAACAAAGTCTAATACTTTGTAGGGGGCAGAGCTTCCCAACCTGCATGTAAGTCGCTACTCGTGAGAATATCGAGGGTGGGCCCCAAAATAATTTAGCCTGGTAAACCACGCCAGTCATGTGAGTCATCAACTGTTGAGCATTACTCTATTTCCTTTCTTTGAACTTTATCGCTTTGGTTTCTCACCTGTTGTAGATGTGCAGCACCCAGTTAAGCACAGCGAAGATCTCTCCACTCTCTAGCTCCCAGCTGCTAACCTAGGCCAGAGACAACAACTCATAAACAGTGTCATGAATGAATGACACACATTAAAAGTCCATAGACTCGGCTGCCACATGACGTCATGAGTGGTCCAGTTTTTGAGCGGCGTCTAACCAATGTCTGTATGTATGTCTGTTTGGGGTACGAAGTTACGGACAGCTGCAATACCGCTGGGTGACCTAAAGTAGCACTGTTGAGCAGCCTAAAAGAGCCATTCACACTGAGCAGCACTATATAACAGCGGCGTTGTTGAGCAGTCTGCACCGCTCAGTTAGCACAGGTGTGAAAATCACACCTGTAGAGTAGTTATGATGTAAGTTATGATATAGTATATTGTAGACTTCCAGACCTGTGCCAGGTGAGCCTGCAGGCAGCGGTGGCTGGCCCTCAGATAAGCCCCCGTCAGGCAGTAGTGCGCTGGGACGCAGTGCTCCAGCAGGTGTCGTACCGTGGCCAGGTCGGCCATGACACCGTGCTGGAGAGCCGACAGGTGTCCGGCCAGGCCCGGGCCGCGCGTGTGCAGGTAGGACACGCTACGGAAGCGTGTGCACACTGCCTCTTCTAGTACCTGGTGGTGTGGGGCAGGAGAGGTCGAAAAAAAAGAAGATTGATCAGCTTTTCTGTGTGTGTGCATAAAACCCTTTTTTTGACTGTTTGGTCCATTAGTTTGCTGAGCTCGATTTCCCTGGCTATCTCAGCTTTCAGGGATTGGCTGAGCTTTTCAAAGTTAAAAAAAGAAAGGTCAGAGAGAGGAAACTCGAGGAAGAAGGTTTCTCTCTCTCTCTTTGTCCTAGCTTTGACGACCTTACAGGTGTATGCAGAGGCTCAACTTAACTAATATACTGTATATGCATAGTTTCATTATATAGATATTCCATTGTTTTAGCTTATGTATGATTCATGATGACTATTTTTGAGTGGTGTAAACCACTCCTACAACTGGCTTTGTTATGTGCAGAAAAAATGAGCATGGTTGCTATGTTCACCCTGTTCACCCGGGTGTGATTTCATTACGTCAGACATGATTTCATTACGTCAGACAGGCTATTTTACACCACTCAGTTCACACGGGTGTGATTTTTATGTATATGATGTATTCCCATGTTTTTGTTCTTGCTTACTGTAAATCGCTCTGGATTAAGAGCGTCTGCTAAATGCCTAAATTGTAAATTGTCTTTCAAGGTCAAGTTGTGTTTGTGTCTGTCAGTGGAGTTTGGACAGATTATGCCCAAATATGGAATCTGTCAGCACAGATTCCAAATATGGACATGCCCGATGTCAGCACAAATAAGTGGGCAGATTATACTCACTAGGTCCACGTTTAGAGTTCGGGCATTGCACCATGCCACCACCCGATATGTCGGAGTCATATTGTCGGGGGCTTTGTCAGAGTACAGGGCTTAAAGCCAAAAAACATCCCAAGACTGAAAATGTTTTTTGCAAATCTGCACTGATCTCATTAAATGACCCCTGTGAAATCCTCAGGACTGAAATCCGTCCCCAGGACTGAGAACTTAAAGCCCTGAGAGTACCCGTCGTCTGTCTGTGTCCCTTTTAAGCCCATATATGGAGATCCCATACTCTCATTAGTATATTCCCATTTACCCATACGCTGTATAATTGTCATGCCCATATATATATATATGGTTGGATAAGCGGTTCAACCTTTGGTGGAAAGTGGTGGAAGGTAACTAAGTACATTTACTTAGTACAGTAGGCATACTGTAAAGTATAATTTTGAGGTATTTGTACTTTACTTGAGTATTTCCAATTTCCAATACTTACTTCTACTCCACTACATCTCAGAGTCAAATATTGTACTTTTACTCCACTACATTTATTTAAAAATTTAAGTTACTAGTTAATTTGATTATTATTACAAAACATACATTAACCACTTAATCTATATATATTTTAGGGGAGTTCCAGACCCCCAGGAACGCGCCCAGGGGGCCGGGCCGGTTCCGGCGTGCCGCGTGCCGCGTCCGAAACGGTTGAGAAATGACATAGTTACCGTGTGGCGGTCCCTCTACTGTACCCTCTACTGTACTGTACTGTACTGACACTGTAATGTACTGGCACCCCCGAAAGCATCATATACAGTTAATACGTGCGTGTGTGTGTGCTTGTGTGTGCGTTAGGTTGCGCACAGATGGTGAAAAACAACCATGCTGTTTTCGTGCTCATACCCAGACACCCAGACACCCAGACACCCAGCCACCCACCCACACACATAGCTCCGTAAGGGAGTGGTTGCACCACTCAAAAAATGATCTAAAATAAAGGGATTTAAGATCATTAAAGCTGGGGTGTTGCCTGAGTCCAGTGCATTCTGCCAACTTCCGGTCCAGGACTTGTCACTGCTATGCTCTTCGCCAATAGAGCCGCCATTGGACTGTCCCCATGAAGTGAACGGAGTTGTCGTAACTCTGTCTTACTCTATGGCTCTGGTTTGACATTACCTGGAAGAGGCGTTCTCTCCAGCAGCGAGGTCTCCCGGGGGGGAGTGGTCTGCCGTGGCCAGTGGCTCCACCTCCTCCTCTCTCTTCCAGGAAGAGCTGGTCGAGGGCCTCCTCTCGCTCCACGATGCGCACGGCGGACACGAAGGGTGTGGGGTTCTGACGGGCCAGCGCCAGGCCGCTGCTCACTACGGCCCACAGCTCCTTACCTGCAGACAGTGGTGGAGCGGAGTCATTCTAAGATTTTTTTTTTTTTTTAATATTTTTATGGCTTTTCTGCCTTTATTGATAGGACATAGTGGAGAGAGACGGGAAACATGGAGAGAGAGACAGGGAATGACACGCACCGGGATCGGGACTCGAACCCGCCACACTATGGGGTATGCGCCTGGACCACTAGGCCAGCAGGCGTCCCCATATACTGTACCTATTTTGAATTTCTAGGACCTCCAATCTGATATACATTAGACAGCCAGCCAACCCTATCCTATCCTCCGAGTTTATTCCAATTAAATTTAATTCAGCGTTCTCAGTAAAATGAGAAATTGCATCCGAGCCAGTCTTGCATCTTTTATTTTGGAGTGCCGCTTTTTCCACTTTGGTGGTTTTTGATTTAACTTATATAATATGTACAATATATTGCGGGAGTGGAAGTGTTTGTTACCCAGGGCCTCCACCAGACGTCCCACACCAGAGAAGTATGCAGTGACCATCTGGTTGTCCTCGGCGCTGAGGGCTGAGCCTCCGGAGGATCCTCCTCTGTGGAGCTGCCAGAGGATGTCGTCCTGCCAGGTCTCCAGCTCCATCAGGCGGGCGTGGGCTTCCAGGAGGCGCCGCGACTCCACCAGGCGCTCCGTCTCGGCCACCATGCTACGCACTGGCAGGAGGACGATGCAAAGGAGACTTTGTGATGAAGATGGGCTAATGCAGTGGTTCTCCAAACATTTCATGTCAAAGACCCCAAATTGATTTGGCCACGAGGGGGTAACCCTTCTGATTTGTTGTTGTTGTCAATTATACAATTTTTCCCCTCATTCAAACATTTTCAAATATAAAACAAGACCATTTACAAATGTGTTGCATTGCGAGCGACATGTTGTCAGCTTGTAGTTTGGGTATTTTCAAATAGCCAACTTATAAAGTGGGCTTAAAGTCGTTAAAACTCATCTTTATCAAGTCAAACCAAGACTAGTCCGATCTGGCCCAGAATATCACCTAATTTCAACCAACATACATTCTGCCCACTAAGACGGACGTCCCTGGATGAATCAGAGAGAGTCCGATCGAGGCCAGTTCAACTTAAGTCATATCATATAACTAGTCAGATGATCAGATCTGGCACAGAATAAGCATACAGTATATTATTTCAACTGGTGAAGTCGTCCTGGAAATGACTTAAAGATCATCCCCATGTGGGCTGTGATCTGGCCTAGTCCTGAACGTCACCGGAGTCACCGGAGGACGTCATCATAATGTCATCATGACGTCATTTGGCTTGCTGGAAAGGAGAATAGCCTGTTTAGAGATGCTACTCACCAGCGTAGAGTCGCGGCAGGTTGCTGACTGCAGCGAGCAGCTGACTGTGGTTGAACGACAGCTCTGTCAGTGTCTCCAGGGACTTCACCACCTCGGCGTTACGACTCGACTCCAATCCCGCCTTCCGCAGGGCGTGGGACACGTCTGACAGCTCTGCCCTAGCCCCTCGCAGCTGCCCCAGCCCCCAGCCCACCCCCTCCAGGTAGGACTGGACCACAGACTGGAAGAGAAGAACCGCCATAATTTCAGCACGGCTTGCTGGATCTTTCATTTTAATTTTGTACTGTAACTGTTTGTGGGTCTGTCTGTCTGTCTGTCTGTCTGTCTGTCTGTCTGTCTGTCTGTCTGTCTGTCTGTCTGTCTGTCTGTCTGTGTCTGTGTGTGTGTGTGTGTGTGTGTGTGTGTGTGTGTGTGTGTGTGTGTGTGTGTGTGCACGCTATGACCCAAATGGAGCCCCATAGTGTGTGTGTGTGTGTGTGTGTGTGTGTGTGTGTGTGCACGCTACGACCCAAATGGAGCCCCATAGTGTGTGTGTGTGTGTGTGTGTGTGTGTGTGTGTGTGTGTGTGTGTGTGTGTGTGTGTGTGTGTGTGTGTGTGTGTGTGTGTGTGTGTGTGTGTGCGTGTGTGCGTGTGTGTGTGTACCTTGAGCCTGGAGTGTATGGAGGTGGTGCGGTGGCTTTCTCTCTTCCTGTACTGGCTCAGTCTCTCCAGATGTTCGGGGCGACAGAACACACCTGACGCCCACTTCAGAGCCGCGCCCCGCGCCAGCTGCTCGGCACGCTCCACCTCTGGCCACACCTCCGGCTGGGGTGCCACATCTGTCAAATAACGACGTGAGGCACATGTAAGGAACAGTCCTCATACCAGGAAAGTGGAGGATATCACTCCAGTTCTTAAATCCTTACATTGGTTCCCTACTGTGAATTATTTAAAACATACTACTACAGTTGGTTTAGAAACACTTTGAATGTGGGGCGCCTGCTGGCATAGTGGTCCATGTGTTGCATGTTCGAGTCCCGCTCATGAAGACCTTTGCTGCATATGTCTCTCCCTGTCTCTCTCTCCCTCTTTCCTGTCATTCTTCACTTGTATGTATCAATAAAGGCAGATAAAGCCAAAAACAAATCTTTAAAAAAAGAACGCTTTGAGTGCTTTAGGGCCAAAATACATTTCTGATCTTGTGCGATAATGAACCATCCAGATCTCGAACAGGTCATCTGGGAGAGGTCTGCTTTCTGTCCCTAAAACCAAAAGTAAACATGGGGAAGCAGTATTTAGTTGCATATACCACATATCTGGAACAAGCTCCCAAAAGAACTTCAGGTCTGCTGCAACTCTACCACACAACTAAAGACCTTTCTGTTTGCTGCTGCTTTTGATTGAGTCATTTTTCCTTTTTTTCTTGCACTGTAATTAATCACATTTGTAATTTGTACTCCTTTTGTTTTATGCATCCTAATGTAATTTGATAATTGTGTTTCCTTTGCTTGATGTTTTGTGTAAAGCACATTGAATTGCCTTGTTGAAATGTGCTACACAAATCAAATGTACTTGCCTTGCCTAGGCTATACAATCAATTTAAATCTGTAAAGTATCATAGATCGTACAACTCAATGGGACTTCTTGGTGACATGCAAGGAGGATTAACAAGTGAAGAACAAAACTCCCTTTAAGTACACCAAGCATCAACAACTATATTGAAGCTGCAGTAATGGATTTTCAAGAGACAACATATTTTGTATCAGCTCAAACAAGGCCTTCTGTTTCAGAATCAATCTTACTACTCAGCTTGTCAGCTGGTCACAGCGAAGCGAGCCAGACGGACAAATAGGATCCGTCAGCCAGCCTGTAAGGCAGTCTGTCAGGCAGTCATCATAATCGGCATCACAGGATGTGGTCTCCAATTAACTTAACTTAATTCAATAATAACCCAACGAGTGACTCAGCACATCACGTGAGTCAGCACGCAGATCTTTTATGTGAATGTGTATGTCTATGTTTAATTGGACTCATGTGAGTTTTACCACTGTGAAAGAGAGAAAGTATTCTCATGGCAAGCACTCACTTTGAATAGTGTTCATTATATGGGTGAGGAGGGTTAGGTTTAGTGTTCGAGTCGGATGTCAGAATTAGGGTTTAGTCAAGGCTATGGTAACAGGTATGGTTTTGTGTAGATCATTGACAGTAAAGGTTAGGGCTAAGGGTAAGCAAGTATTCATTCACTGACAATAAGGTAAGGTAACCCTGTGAACATAACTATGAGTGCTGAGTATGTCATCATCAGAAATTCTGCCAAACAACAAACCGATAGAGTTCCCTCTCGGGAGAGCCATTATAGCCCAATGCATTCTCGAACTGCACCATCACGGTCAAAGTCACGGCCATAGAGTTCATGGCAACACTGATGATGTTAGTTGGCGTCAGCTGCAACACTGACACCCAGAGATTATAAGTGAGAGAAAACCTGAACCACCTTAACTGCAAAACAACAACTATCATCAGGGCAGGCAGACAGGCGTTCTCTAATGAAATACAGACTATACTGTATATCAAGCTCTGTCTGGGTCTGTCACATTTACAGACCCTGGCAGACAGTGCTTGATATACAGAAGCTGAGATAGGCAGAGGTTCATTGACATTCAGTCACACTCATAGAAATTCAACACTAGCCAATCCACTGGGTTGTTTCCTCTTTTGTGAGACTTTGGAAGAAATGGGTGTCACTTGACAGTGCAGGCACTGTGTGTGTGTGTGTGTGTGTATTTGCCCCTTACCTTCTGTTTTGTCACCACCATCCTGTTCTCTGTCTGACATTTAACTTCAGTTTTCAGCCGACCGCCTGTTCTTCTGTCCAGCGAGCCTGCCTCTTCCCTGAGGGCCAGCGCGCCGAGTGCCGGGCACACAACAACGCTGCTGCGAGAGAACGCTGAAGAAAGACACACACACAGAGAAGCAAGGAGGAGAAAGGGTGGAGGAGAGAGGGCACATATCCATATTCTACTGACGGCTTTCCTCTTTCTCTCACACACACACACATTCTCCCAGACACATCCTCTACTCAGAGGCCGACAGGAAGGGAGGGAGCTGCCTGGGGGAAGGGGGGGAGAGAGAGAGAGACAGACTGAGAGAAACATAGAGAGGGGGGATTACTAGGGGGAGGGAGAGGGGAAAAGAGAGGGGGGGGTCAGATAATTGGGGGGGGGGGGGCAGGGATAGGATAAGGGTATTTAGGGAGAGAGTGGGTGAGAGAAGGGGAGAATTAAATGAGGCAGGGGCGTTGAAGGTATAAGGGGAGTTGGGAAGAGAGAGGGAGAGTAAGGGAGTAGTTTGACAAATGGGTCATATTGTCATCCCCTTGGCCTGCCCAGTCTTTCAAAAACAGAGCTCATTGTCGACACCGAACAAAGCTTGTTTCTTTTTTGGCCATAAGCGCAAACCATTGTGTCACTGAATGTTCTCTGATCTTCCACAGCTGTGGGATCCTTGTGGAGTTCCACAAGTGATAGAGCTAAGTCTACCTCTGAGGGACTTTGTTTATTTGTGGAACAGTCAAAGTCCTCTGACCCCTTTCCCCTCCACTCTGTTTATGTCTCACAGCTTCCCGGACCTCTTCTGAACACTGTGGACCATGCCAAGTGGCCCAGTGACTGGAGCTAGCATAAACTAACTGTCTGGGGGTATCACGATACCAGTGCACCAAAGAAGTCCTTGTTCTACTCAAATGTATTACTGAAGAAAATACTGCAATACACTGTTACTTACAAGTAAAAGTCTGGTATTCAAAATTTTAATTTACTTGAGTAAAAGTACAACAGTATTGGCATCAAAATGTACTCATTATGCAGAATGTGAATGTCCCATCTCACAAGTTTTCAAATGTATGAAAATAGCAGATTACAAGCTTACAATGCGTCACTATGTGACACATTGTGAGCTTGTAGATCGACTATTTTCAAATGGCCAAAATGTATTTATGGCTGAAGGGGTATTAGTGTGTTTTGAATATTAATCAAAATCTACAAAGTAACTAAAGTTTTAAAACTATTGTAGTTGAGTAAAAGTATACTTGCCTAGTGGAGTAAAAGTACTGACATTTGGAAATAGGCCAGTAAAGTAAATGTACTTCAAAACTTTACTTTAGTAGAGTATATTTGAGTACTTTACACCAGGGGTTCTCAACCCGTGGGTCGCGACCCCTAGGGGGGTCGCCAAATTATTTTGGGGGGTCCCCAAATTATTTTCAAAAAATATATATACAGTAGGCCTATATTTTTTGTTTTGCAACTGAATGGCTGGAAAATGGAAATGATAACATAGTACACATAGTACATGCATAAACTTTCTTTGATGATTATATCTGGTTTCAGTATTTATTTCTGATATATTTTCTCTATTATTAGGGCCCAGAGCACTGCAAAGCAAGTGCAAAGCCCTATTGAAATCGCAATGATTATTGTCTCCACCAGGCCGAAGGCATGGGGAGAGAGTATGTTTTGCACTCCGTCCGTCCGTCCGTGTGTGTGTGTGTCCGTCCGTCCGTCCGTCCTTCCGTCTGTGAAGAGCTAATCTCCGGCACCGTTAACCCGGTCGATGCCAAATTTTGCTCACACACTCCCTGGATGCCAACGATGAACCTCTGCCCCAAAGTTTCCAGAACGGCCTGTTATAGCGCCACCAGGAGGCCGCTTTGTGCAAAACAAGTTTTTGCACAGTACACCTACAGATTTTGTCCAAACATCACGCAAATTGGTACACAGTCTCTCTAGAGCCATTCAACAAAACGGGTCTTTCAGATTTCTCAGACTCCATCCTGATTGGTTAAGATTGGCTTCCAAAGTTCGCAGGAGTGCTCAGTTTCAAACAAAATGCTGCAAATCATGAACACATTGTGTGATTTCTGTGAAATTGTGCACGCACATTCCCACTAGGCCGAGGAAGAAATGCCACATGAACATTTTTAACTCAGCCTCATGGTGGCGCTATAACTGTCCGAAAAGTGTTTTTACCTCTAACTGCACGGATCTGTGGATAACTTTGTATGCCAACTCCCTAGAGGCCAAGGACAAACCTTTGCCTGGAATTTTTCACATCTGCTCTTTATAGCGCCACCAGGAGGCCGACATATGTAAAACACATTTTCTAATATTACTCCTTCAGATTTTATCCAAATTTCACGCAAATCGGTACACATGCTCTTCATAGTCATGTGATGAAGACGGGTTTGTTTGATTTCTCATAATCCACCCTCATTGGCTACGATTGGCTTCTAAACTTTTCAGGAGTAGTCCGCTTTGTACCCGTTTTGAACAAATCGCCACAACTACTCAACGCACCGTCCGATTGTGGTGAAACTGTGCATGTATATTCCCACTAGGCTTTGGAAGAAATGCCACTTGACAGTTTTCAAATCAGCCTCATGGTGGCGCTACAACAGGCCAAGCCGCGTCACACACACACACACGTTTATATTGATCCTAAACATTTTGCCAAACATCACACACACACTCCTATCCTCCTGGTGGAGACCTGTGCCCAGAAGGGCACTTTTTCTAGTTATTCTTTAGCATTCCCCCAAATTAATCGCGTTTTTGAGCCACATAACATACTCGAAAAGTTGCGAAACTTTGCACACACATCACAAGTGGCGTACAATTACGTGTAATAATAGTCTCAAAAAGGGGCGTGGCCTATGGCTCAATAGTGCCCCCTACAAAACTTGGACATGGCCATGGCCAAAGGATTTCCGGGGGTCCACCACTGTATTTCAGTGCTTTGGCTGAATCTTGTAAAAGATGCAGTAAATAATTATAATAATTACACAAGACTTTGAGAAAGGGTTTCCCCATTTATAAGCACATGAAACATGTTTGTAAGTGCTTGCTTTTTCATCATGCTAAAGAAATCATAACAACATTTCTCTATGCTTCTATAAGGTTCTATAAGGGTGCGGAACATGTTCATCAAGAACCATGTCAGACAGAAATAGGTGAGGAGAGGTTCAGATGGCAGGATGTTGGGTAGAGAACATTCTCTGGGTGGGACCACAGTGATAACAGCAACGACAAGGCTGCTGACCTGCTGTTATAGTGTCACGCTAACAGCAGCTATCACTAGAGTCAAGCACTTCCCAAATACCACCAAAATGATTTGGCCGGCCAGTAAATCAACCCGGGGACCTGGTATGAGCCCCTAATGCTATTGGGTCACCAATGGTGGCCCCAAATTGACCTAATACAATGGAAAAATGGTCCTTCAATTAAGGTAAATGTAGTAAATCCAAGTACTTCCCACGGTATAGGAGTCCTGAACTCATTGAGGTGTTGGTCTGCCTTACACAGCTGTGTATGGTAAAGTTCGGGCATGGGGCTGCCCTCCCGTCGTTGTTGCCATCACCTTGAGCTCTGCACCACCTCCACCCAGAGGGGCTAGGGGAGGAACAGGAAGTCTAATTGTAGACCACTTCCTCTGTGACATTCCTGACCTAGGCTGACTTCCTGTAAGACACTCCTCCCAGACGCGGTAGGTATCTATGTATGGCCCATTCAGTCATCTCCTATGCACATGTATGCTAATTTAGACACACGACCATATATGGTGTGTGTCAAGGAGGGGGCATTCCATTGGCTTGATAAAAGTGACATTTGACTGGAAAGGAAGGAAGACTATTTCAACTTACATAAGTTTACAGATAAAGAAACATTTTAGTTGCAGGGTTTTGTTTGACAGATAATGGGCAATGACAACTTAACTAAATAATAAGTAAATATATTTGCTGTTGCAACTGGCCTTTTTCTGATGGCAACACGTATGACTGTATGAAAAAAAATGCATTATTGTATGCAATTGTATTTTTCTTTATTTTAATACCTGGTATTTATATAGTGCTTTTCAGAGTACTCATTTTACAAGCGTGTGTGGGGGCCAGGGGGGAGAGAGGGCAAGTAAATAAACGGAAGAATCTTTTTAATATATATAAATAAATCACACCTGTGTGAAGTGAGGGGCGCAGTACAAGAGATTAAAAAAAACCACCAAAAAATCAGACCCGTCTGAAGCGAGTGGTCCCCTAATGAGTCCATTTGTACACTCAGTTAAACTAAGTTTTACAATGTGTATTGGGGTGCCAGACATAGAAATGCCATTAAATAGGGGGCCGTAGCCTAATTCAGGTCAAACCGGGGGCCCTAGAGCCGTAAGAATCTTCTCTTATGGGGGTCCTTGGCATGTATTTTCAAATGGGGGGTCGGCAGGCTAATGAGTATCATTTTGGGGGTCCTTGACATGGAAAAACTGGTTTAGGAAGTGCATTCCAGAGAGAGGGAGGCCACAGAGAAGGCCCTGTTGGCCAGCCTTGCTGGACCTGTCACCTGAGGGAACGGGATTGTACCTGTGGCTGGAGGTCCAATAGGTAGGGGGAGCCAGGTTGTGTAGGGCCTTATTAGGTGGTGAGCTGCATTTTAAAATGGATTATTTGTTACTGGGAGCCAGTGAAGGTTATGGAGGACTGGGGTGATGTGGTCTCTGGATCGGCTTCTGGTTGGGAGGCGGGCAGCGGTTTTGCACATTATTGGAGTTTCTTGAGAACTTTGCAGGTGGCACCTTTAATTGTGTGCAAATAGTTCAAAGAATTACGGTCCAAAGCTAAAAACGATGACTACATTTAGAGCAGCAAATAAAACGGGTAGACTAGAAAACAATACAATGCAGCAGCATATTTAATATCCTTTCAGAGGCCAAAGACATGCTTTCACCTTTTCCTCTGATCAATAGTGCCATCATCCATGTTAGGGAAGGCGGTGAAAACCCCAAGATGCAGATACAGTCAAGCGCTTGATAGATTCTCATTTAGAAAAAGGCATAAAGCTTGGCGAGTATACTGTAAGCTGCATCAAATCCTTCCCAAACAGGTAATGCATTACCTTTATTGGTTGCACTAATCTTTAAATACAATCGGGTGCATCAACTGTCATACAAATTTCTCCCATTGCAACATGAGCATCAAGCCCTCATGTTACACCAGTCATATATTTTGTATTTCACAGACGTATCCTACTGGACACATTAGTTGTCATGTTAATGTTCTGTAAATCCTTCACAATGTATATTAGTACTCTATTCATATATATACATATTTAATATGTTTATTTACCTTTCCAATTCAACGTTATTACAAAAATACATACCTGTCAAGTGTCAAATTGAAATTATATAATCTTTCTGAAGTATATAAGCCACAAGAGGAAGCTCCACCTCAGAGAGATATTGAAAGTGACAAGTCAGTGCTGCCCAGTATGTTAAGTTAAGGCAGCTAATGAGGAAAATGACATAGAAAGAGAAAACAAAACATCCCAATGGCAGTAACAAAATAGAAACACTCCCAATTCCTTACCTCATGGTAATAACCAGATTACCTCAAATGCTAAATCAAATAATACATAATACAAAGACATTCAAATGGCTATTTCCCAATTGTAGTCAATCAACACAAAATATACTTCATAAAGCCCTAGCAAGAAAGATTATTTGGTGGACCCAATTTAGTTAAACACAGAGCTGATCTCAAGTGATCTCAGAGCTGAACTCAAGTGTGTGGTAAAGTTACACCAACCAAAACCTTTTCACCTACAGTATTAGTTATGTTAAGATTCAAGACTTTATTGCCGTGATAGTACTCTAGAGCAGTGTACAGAATGCTACTGTAGTATAGTACTCTAGTGCAGTTTACAAAATGCTAGTTGTACAGAATGTATTACAATAGTACTCGAGTAGTTGACAGAATGCTAGGCTGTAGTGTTATTATGAAAGCACTCTAGTCTAGAGCAGTTTACAGACTGCTCTCCCTCATGGTGCTGCTGCTACAAGCCTTGACCGGTAGGGTCCTCATGGTGCTGCTGCTACAAGCCTTGACCGGTAGGGTCTGTGTGTCCGTCTGTGTGTCCGTCTGGGTGGTCTGTTGGGGTCGGCTCCACGTGTGGACGTCCAGCAGAACCTGGTTCAGTTTCTCCATCCACTCTGACTGCTCCCCCTTCGTGTCTGCTGAAAACCAGCCTCTGGAGAACAGAGAATGAAGTCTTTATGAAGCAGTGACAGACCTTCATACAAATGATAACTTATACAAGACAAATCACACCCATGTGAAGTGAGGGGTGCTCTTATCATCTCCTCCGACCTCCTTCACATGCCCCCTAGTTCTTTCACGTCACTGAGATAAGGCATTACACCCCGCACTATACCACTTCTCGGTCATGTTATAGCGACACAAATAATATTAACGAGAATTATATACATAGCCAACACTTATGACGTAAATTCTCCTTTCATTGTTAATGGCAAATGTGACACTAGTTATGACAAAAAGCTGTATATAATAGGAGGCCCTCAAAAATCACACCTGTGTGAAGTGAGGGGCACTCTTATCATCGTACATTATCCATTCATTGTCAATGGGAATTTTGAGTAGGACAGAATTTGCCGATTTGCTCGTCCACATATGGTAAATTCACCATTCATTGTCAATGGGAATTTGTGTAGGACAAAAATCTACACTATAGCTGAATATACTGTAGGAGGGGCCCTCAAAAATAGGTTTAAGTTTGACTTGATGAGAATAAAGCAACGTCTGTAAGCTCAGCAGGAGGTGACACAAAGTTACAGAGTTTGTGTGACAGTTATCACTGCAGAGATCATAATAGTCTGGCAGAAACATTGTGTATTTAATATTTTTATGTTGTTGTTTCATAAATTAATGCCCTATAATTAGTTGTATGACAGTGTCCTGCAAAAGAAGCAAAGATAGCAGACCTACAAGCTCAAAATGCGTCGCATCTGCTATAGTCACAGTTTCGCCTATAATATCATATCAAATATATTAGGGACACCCTGTTGAAATTGGTTAAGTTTGTCTGGGTTTTATAATTAATGTAGCAAAAATAGCACACTAGGTCGCACACTCGACCTAATCAACAGTAGGTTGCGTAGGCGACAAAGCAGCAAGCGTGTAGAAGGAGGGCGACCCGCACACTGACACTGGCTGGTTCAAGAGCTTTTTATTTAGGCGACCGAAAGCCCGAAACGTTGCACTTTTTTTTTTTTAAATGATTTTGCAACCCATTTTTTTCCACTTAGTGTCAATTATCTAATGTAATCCTGGGCGCTACACTTCCTCTGCCAACCTGGGGGGAAGCGGACTAACTAACTTGAACCAGCAAGTGGCAGTGTGCGGGTCTCCCTCCTTCTCCTACACGAATACCAGACTTTGGGCTCCATTTTTGTCTCATCTTTCTAAAGCCACTATTTGGGGATTTAGGAGTGGGGAAAGGGTGTTCCCCCACTAAAGTTGGTATTTTGGTTACCTGTCTATATCCCTTAAACACCTCAGTTACCCGTTATATTATGCATAGGTGTGGTTTGGGCGTTACAATAATTAAACGAATCACCAGTCCACGTGCCATTGCCTTTAAGGGATCCCTTATGCGTTGCCCGTTAGTGCTATATTGCTTCATAGCCTAAGCCCGCTGCTGCCTTGAAGTCTCACTTGTGCTGTGTTTAGGGGAAAGCGTGCCAACACACCCATGACCACACCTCTAGGCGCAAATACCGCTGTCGGCAAAAAAGATAGCGGGTGACGCGGGGCGAAAATACCATTAAGGGACAGAGAAAGCTCCTATATTCGTAATTTTCGGGCCGATGCTGAATTGCGGGCCGCGCTGCGGGTAAAGGCTGCGACAAAATTGGAGCCCTTTGACTTTTTTCTGCATTGCATTATTGATACTTTTACATAAGTAAAAACATTACTTTCTCCAGTACTTTTTCCACCACTGTGTTTGATATTGATAACCTACTTGGTTATATTGATAACCCACTTGTTGCTGGCCAGCTCAAAGGTGAAAGGTCGAGCACAGGAGGCCCTTGTCACAGGCTTGACACATTGGCTGGACGAGCTGGACAGAGAGATGCTGCCCTCTGGTGCCTGGGAGGGAAAGAAAACCAAAAAAAAATAAAGCTAAGTAGATCTCTGTATATTGGAAAATATACATGCAGTACATAGACCAGTAATTCTCTACCTCATGGCCTACAGGTGGTCCCCCAAATAATTGGCAAAACACAAAGATTTGAATGATAATATAACATGAATATAGAACAGTGACAGCGATACATAATAACTTAACCATCTGCCCGCCAGGATTAATTAATCTATCTATCGCGCATTGCCATGGTTTATCGCACACAACCCTTATTTTTGGCCCGCGAACACTGGGGACCCCAGTGGGAAAGTACTACATTACCTCTGTATATCAACCAATATACAATACAACATGCATAGCAATTACCCTACATAGACCTCAGACTGAATCAATCATGTGGTTAATATAATAAAATAAATGATAGAAGTAGGACCGGTCTACTGCACCTTGCTTTCATGTGGGTTAATATAATAAAATAAATGATAGAAGTAGGACCGGTCTACTGCACCTTGCTTTCATGTGGGTTAATATAATAAAGTAAATGATAGAAGTAGGACCGGTCTACTGCACCTTGCTTTCATGTGGGTTAATATAATAAAATAAATGATAGAAGTAGGACCGGTCTACTGCACCTTGCTTTCATGTGGGTTAATATAATAAAGTAAATGATAGAAGTAGGACCGGTCTACTGCACCTTGCTTTCATGTGGGTTAATATAATAAAGTAAATGATAGAAGTAGGACCGGTCTACTGCACCTTGCTTTCATGTGGGTTAATATAATAAAGTAAATGATAGAAGTAGGACCGGTCTACTGCACCTTGCTTTCCCTGTCATTGGGATGGTTCCAGTAGTAATAATAAATGATAGAAGTAGGACCGGTCTACTGCACCTTGCTTTCCCTGTCATTGGGATGGTTCCAGTAGTAATAATAAATGATAGAAGTAGGACCGCTCTACTGCACCTTGCTTTAAATCAATGATAGAAGTAGGAGCGGTCTACTGCACCTTGCTTTCCCTGTCATTGGGATGGTTAATAAATGATAGAAGTAGGGCCGGTCTACTGCACCTTGCTTTCCCTGTCATTGGGATGGTTAATAAATGATAGAAGTAGGGCCGGTCTACTGCACCTTGCTTTCCCTGTCATTGGGATGGTTAATAAATGATAGAAGTAGGAGCGGTCTACTGCACCTTGCTTTCCCTGTCATTGGGATGGTTAATAAATGATAGAAGTAGGACCGGTCTACTGCACCTTGCTTTCCCTGTCATTGGGATGGTTAATAAATGATAGAAGTAGGACCGGTCTACTGCACCTTGCTTTCCCTGTCATTGGGATGGTTAATAAATGATAGAAGTAGGACCGGTCTACTGCACCTTGCTTTCCCTGTCATTGGGATGGTTAATAAATGATAGAAGTAGGACCGGTCTACTGCACCTTGCTTTCCCTGTCATTGGGATGGTTAATAAATGATAGAAGTAGGACCGGTCTACTGCACCTTGCTTTCCCTGTCATTGGGATGGTTCCAGTAGTACATTAGTAAATGATAGAAGTAGGACCGGTCTACTGCACCTTGCTTTCCCTGTCATTGGGATGGTTCCAGTAGTACATTTGACTCCCATCTAGGACAAAGAACCGTCTGTGCCACACCCCAAATTCCTTGATCATCTCAAACATTGTCTGGGGAAGGAAGGAAGTATCAATTCAATACACATAAGGAAACATGTCTCATGTCATTAGTATTTTGGCAGCATGGTGTTCTCCACTTCTCCCTGGTGAAAAGGATGTCGTGGTTATTTGGGGCGTTTACAGAACCCGTCACATCTTCACCGTTGATCTAGTCTCGCGTAGCCAGACAACTATTCCACAATCTCCAAATGCTATATAGAGTCTGGAACTACTAATACGAGTAAGGAAGCTGCTATTTCCGTTCACACAAATATATTTTAAAATTATCTTATTTTTGAGGGGCAGGTTTAATGTTTGTCTTTCTTTATATTAGTTCAAAGTTTGTTTAGTAAAAGCATTGACAACAAAGGGAACATTTACGTCATAATGTGTCGTTTACGTCATATTGTCTCTTTATTGTTAATGGCGTTTAATGTTTGTGTTGCACCGTTTGTTTTATATCACCATTACATCACCTAATCAACATGAGTTAGACTTTAATATATATATATATATTTTTTTTTTTTTTCCTTTTCTGCTAAGCAACAAGGTATATATCTCTGCTGTCGGGAAGAAACCACTTAACTCCAAAATGTTCATTTTTCACTAAATTAAACGGTTTTTCAGGAAATTAAGAAAAACATATTTTGAAAACAAAGCAATACTGCCTCATCAAATTTGGTGTTGTGACTTTATATATTGTCAATTACTTGCATGAGAAGGAGTTAGCTGCTTTAGCAGACAGTTTGAGGGTCCAATAGAGTTAAGGTTTTTACTACTTTCCAATGGTTCGATATTTTCGAAACACACAGAAACACACAAATCTTAAACCTCAAAAATGGAGTTGGGAAGTGACTAAACTGTGACTAAAAACTAAATGAAAAATAGAAAAAGTGCCCTTCTGGGCACAGGTCTCCACCAGGAGGATAGGAGTGTGTGTCCTAAAATGTTTAGGAGCAATATACCATGAGGCTGATTTGAAAACTGTCAAGTGGCATTTCTTCCAAAGCCTAGTGGGAATATGCATGCACAGTTTCACCACAATCGGACGCTGCGTTGAGTAGTTGTGGCGATTTGTACAAAACGGGTACAAAGCGGGCTACTCCTGAAAAGTTTAGAAGCCAATCGTAGCCAATGAGGGTGGATTATGAGAAATCAAACAAACCCGTCTTGATCACATAGACTATGGAGAGCATGTGTACTGATTTGCGTGAAATTTGGATAAAATCTGAATGAGTAATATTAGAAAATGTGTTTTACATATGTCGGCCTCCTGGTGGCGCTATAAAGAGCAGATGTGAAAAATTCCAGGCAAAGGTTTTTCCTTGGCCTCTAGGGAGTTGGCATACAAAGTTATCCACAGATCCGTGCAGTTAGAGGTAAAAACACTTTTCGGCCAGTTATAGCGCCACCATGAGGCCGAGTTGAAAATGTTCATGTGGCATTTCTTCCTCGGCCTAGTGGGAATGTGCATGCACACTTTCACGGAAATCACACGATGTGTTCATGATTTGCAGCATTTTGTTTGAAACTGATCACTCCTGCGAACTTTGGAAGCCAATCTTAGTCAATCAGGATGAAGTCTGAGAAATCTGAAAGACCCGTTTCGTTGAATGGCTCTAGAGAGACTGTGTACCAATTTGCGTAATGTTTGGACAAAATCTGTAGGTGCACTGTCCAAAAACTTGTTTTGCACAAAGCGGCCTCCTGGTGGCGCTATAACAATAATTTTGGGGCAGAGGTTCATTGTTGGCAACCAGGGAGTGTGTGTGCAAAATTTGGCATTGACCAGGTTAACGGTGCCGGAGATTAGCTGTTCACAGACGGACGGACAGACGGACACACGGAGTGCAAAACATACTCTCTCCCCATGCCTTAGGCCTGGTGGAGACAACTATTCAAAAGACCATGACTAAAACTTGCTTGTCAAAAAAACAACACTGGTACTGACCAGGAAGCCTTGGTGCTGCACATTGGAGTGGCTCTCACTTCCCAGATGCAGGTAGATGTTGCCCTCTAGAGGCGAAAGGAAGGGCACCTAGAGGTAGAAGAGGATCATAGGGAGGTAGGGACACATGATGTGGAGCTCATTAGCTTGAGGGCATAACGGAATTTCATATTTGAAGAATTTCCATTATAATATTGTTAATATAAGTGCGATTGTGTAATTTCTGTGGCATTTCGATCAATTCATCAAGAGAAACCGGCTTACCTACATGCAGATATTGTATCAAAAGATCAACTGCCAACAATGGATAAGTTGATTACAGTATTGCATTTGGCGTCATTACTACAGTATAAGATTTACATAGACATCTTTTTTTCACATTTACATCGATGTGCATGCAGTCACAAATTCTACTTCCTGTATGATGACTTGTAGAATAGATGTCTGCAAGCCAAAGGAACAGTCAATGTAATAAATTCTATATGAAGTCAAAAATAATTAAAAAGAAATCCAAATACTTATGGAGCTCGGGTTGTTAAATTCTACAATATCCAAAAATTCTACTTGATTTTTGACAGAACATGCCAGGAGCAAAGAATCACAGGCACATGATCAAGAGCGGGCGGCTGTTATTAGACAAAGGTTAGTCTCTCTAGAGGAGAAGAGAAGTGAGAAGAATGGAGAGGGGTGACAGGGTCGTGAAAGACTGAAACCTTTTCCTGAAACTCATCTCCCAGGAGCCTCCTGATTTTTCCTTCAAGTTTCATCTGAGTGAAGAAAGCAAGAGAGACAGAGAGAGAGAGAGAAATAGGGAGGGGTAGACACATTACATCACCAGTGATCCCACCCTCGTGTAGAATGTCATTATGGTGGGGAAAATAGCAAAGAGTGTGTAATTGTGTCAGACAGTGTGTAATAAGTCAAATGAATAAACCTCTGTTGACCAGCATACTATAGAGAGGTCTAGAGAGGACAGGGTTTGTCCTCAATATATAATGTGTGAACCCCACAAGCAAAGTCCTCAGTGTTCATAGCAAAGTAATCAGTACAATAAGCAGTTTCACCATCCTAGTAGACACCGACTGGTCCATATCAAATCTGTGATTCCTTTACGTTTTAATTGCACTTGCCGTACTGTTTTCAAGTATTTTTAATAAAGTATTCAATCAAGAAAAACATTATGCAGAATACTTTTGGAGAATATCAGGGGCGACTATGGCGCCCAATGAAGTACTCTGCATATTTAAAGAGCCTATTAGCCCCTCAGTACCTTATCCAGAGGGAACTTGCTCTGTCCCAGAGAGGCCAAGGTGATCTTGTGAGAGCCCACAAGACAGAAGTTACTGGAGCGACGGGTGTTCATGACGGACAAGGTGGCAGCTAACGAAGGACCAAGGAAAGAGAAAGGACAAAGGTACATCACAAACCATTACGTGATTTTCCATTATGCTCTTTTGCCCTATAATTCTATCAATTCTAAAGCCTATAATTCAGGCTTCCACTGCTAGGAAATTGAAGTCAACACATCACAAGATAAATGAAACAAGAGTTTGGTTAAGTCCACACAAAAGTGGACCATCCATAAGTCCAGATAAAAGTAGACAATCACAGTACAGCTCACGCTGGCACAAGCAAACAGCGACTTCACGCTGGCCCAAGGTTAATTAAATACATAATTTGTACATGCACAAATGTGGGCATGTACAACTTCCTGGTCTCAATTGCGCATGTTTCTTTCCTTCCAGGGAGCAACATGGAGTCCACCGTACAGTCTTCGCTTCCTAACCTTATTTAATTAACCTTGCGCTGGCCCAGGAAGTAGAGGCAGTCTTTCTTCCTGGTTTGATCCCAGGCTTCTCTTAGCTTCATGGCGAAGTGTGAATGTGTATTATTATTATTTTTCAAAATTACTCTTGCCTCACGATATTGCACCAAAATTAAAGTTAGATGAGAAATTAGGTTAAAATGACTATCATTTCCTGTCAGTGAAAACTCTCCCTGGTCTAAGAAATAAACAACTTACTTGTTATACTGTTGCTGGAACGATGCTGAAAAGAGATGGAAGGGTCTTTGATGAGATCATGAGATAATACTTTATTAATCCCCGAAGGGAAATTAAGGCGTTACAGTCAGCATAATGTGATAAAAATAAATAATCAACAGGAACAAAAAAACACAAACATACACTTGGGGAGAAAGTTCTCATTCACATTATGCAGTCTGATCTGATGGCAGCTAAAAGAAAAGTCTTTGTTACTCTCTTAACCAGTGGTGTCATGGTGATTTCTTTTTCTGGTACCACGGAACGTTGCGCGTGCATGTGCGCATCGCTACATAGCCCAAGTCTATTGTTAAATAGTGTATGAGTGTTTTAGACAAACACAAAAGTAGACTTAAAATAGTCAGACAAAAATCTTTACTGCACACTATAGCGAATCTAAAAAGTTTGCTTTGGACGAATGAATCTGTTCTTTGATGGAGGAGGAGGCATTCTTCTTGTGTGCAGAACAACACACAGCAGCAGTAGCCTACTGGAGCCATAGCCTACTGCTGTAAGTGTGCATGCTTACCGTATAGGCTATGTGCGCTCAGGTATAAACAGTTAAAGCTGTTATGCAAGTAGTATCCATTTGAATTCGTCACAGTACTTGACACGGTGTGAAAATAGAGGGGTCGGCGGGGGGCGCCAGTAAACCTAGACCACTGGGTACTTGGTGCGTCTTGGAAAGTCTGGTGACGCGAGGTTGGTGCGTCTTCTCTTGAATCTTCTAGGGGGGCGCGTTCTAGCGCGCACGCACGTGCACCGCTTCGTTCCGTCCCTGCGCGTGCACGTCAAAAAAAGACTGGTACCACGGCGTGGTACTGCGTTCTACGAGCATGACACCACTGCTCTTAACAAGTACCAATTCATTGGCCAAGAAACAAAACAGGACACTCACCATAATGGTATTCAGAAGCTTTCTTGGCGTGACCTAAAAGGTATATAAACATCCAACAAGTGAATACTATGGCACATGTCTGTCAGAGCAGTGGTTCCAAAACATTTTAGCTCAATAAATTAAGACTTTTGCCCAGGACCCAAACTAGTGAAAATACAACATCTCAAATAACATCTACAAGCTCACAACGCTCACAATTAGCGAATTTATGGAATTTCTTAAAAATATTTCTTTGATTTCTTCATGAGATTACTGAAAAAAATGATTTTAGAAAATGTTTTGAAATAATAATTTACTTAAAAACAAAAAAAGTGTGTCCACGACCCACAAATGGGTCCAGAGCTACTGTTTGGGAACCAGTGTGTCAGAGGATAAGTATTTACCCGTGGCTTAGTAGAGGAGCTCTCCATGCTGCAGGTGTTCCCAGAGGTGTGGGACTAAACACAGAGGGACAGTACATTCTCAAATTATTTAATAGGACAGCGACGAGACAATGCTCATCTTCTTTGTTAGTGAACAAATGCAGTAAATACCATTACATTTAATAAAATAAAATGCCTTCTCACCAGGCTGTAGACTTCCACATCAATCTCAAAGTTGGAGCGAATATCCTTCCTGGAGCATTAGGGATTGAAGAAATGAAATGCATTTGGTAAACAATTAACTATTTATATTGAGCTGTGGCCGATGTCAATGTCAAGTCATTGTTTTTAGACAGGGATGGGAATAGCTAAGGCTTTAGGGAGGGTACGAGAGCTCCCAAAACAGGGGTGTATGAATCATAAATGAGTTTAACAATGCTGACTTACATAGTGACAGAGGTGGGGAAGGAAATGGTGTCTCCGTTCTTGGCATCTGCAGCCGTAGCCAGAGGGGTGGCAACAATGTTGCAGGGCCCATAGCGGATCAGGACAAAGAAATAGTGACTTGGTTGACCTTTGGAGGGTGAGATAATTAGATGGTATTAGATACAGGTGGAGAAGGAAATCATGGTCGTCATTTAAAGAATTGGAGGTTAGTTACGTGTTCAACCAGGACAAACGTCAAAGCAAACAGTTAATAATACTGTACAGTTTACACAGCATTCACATCCTTTCACTTGTAGCTGAAAGGAAGTCAGTCTGGCCAGAGTAAGGCTGACTCGCATTATTTTCTCTGCCAGGTCAAGTACATTCAAGTACATTCTCAGAATATTTTTTACAGTCTCAGACTGACCATCTATCCGTCCAGGCTGTAGCGACATGTACTGTACCAAACCAAAACAAATGACATGTTTCCTGTTCCAGGCCAGTACATTGATTGACAGAAACACGAGCCATATTTTGTGATGTGGTACCTGTGCGGTTACGTGAGGAGTACACAAACTCCACCTTGAGAGGGAGCTGGATGTTGCCGATGGCAACGGTGCCCCTGCAGGGCATCAGGGAGGAGGCGGCACCTCCTGCTTCCTCAGACTCCAGAAGCCTTTCTTCCCTCAGCCTCGCCACCTCTGCCAGGAGGGCAGCACGCTTTTCACCTGGCACACCAATCCGTTTGAATAAAAGATGAACCATAGAGATCATAAACAGCAATGCAACTACTAAATCTACTACCAGAGTGGTTCTCAACCATTTTGATACCAGGGCCCACAAAATTCTTTTTTTTCCTCCACCCACACAGCTCTTCCAACTTAGAAGGAATGCGTGAGAGTAGTGCTTTTTTTTAATGCCCAGACCAACAACCTCCCCCCTCCCCCACCCAAAATTTGCTGTGCCCGCGCGATGCAAGTACTTCATTCTTACTTGTAATGTGATGTGATGTCTCCTTATGCCCCCTCCCTCTGTCCAACACCCCCACCCCCCACCAGTGTATGCAACCCTCCCTCCCCCCCTTTTCTTTCTTTTTGGTGATGCAAGAAAGATGAAATTTATCCAATATAGCGCCGTCTATGGCAGCTGTGGTAACTGCAATCTGTAACTGTACTACCGAAACAAATTCCTAACATGTTTACATGTATGGCTAATAAAGGCTTCTGATTCTGACTATTTATGTTGCATTTTAGCCACAGACCATTTGATGAGGTTTAGTCTCTCAGACCTCTAATTGTGTAGATTCTTGAAAATTAAGCAATTCAGAGGTTTAACAATACTTTAACTCTTGGGAGCGTGAAATGAAACCAAATATACCCGTACTCATTTTGTATTCAACAACATTGTGCTACATACAGGAGACAACAAGCATTCATCGACAGTGCGCTACGTACAGAAGACAGGCATTCATCGACAGTGTGCTACGTACAGAAGACAGGCATTCAACGACAGTGTGCTACATACAGGAGACAAGCAGTAGTTTCTCAGCCTCGGCCTCGGTCGCGGAGCCTCGGCCGTGCTCCTCGTCGGTGCAGCAGCTCAGAGCCTGCAGCGTCTGGCTAATCACCGTCTGCAGCTTCACTGCCTCCGCGTTTAGAGCCTGGACAACCGTGGGACAACACACAATGTCACTCGTTTAATAGAGCCTGGACAACCGTAGAACAACACACAATGTCACTCGTTTAATAGAGCCTGGACAACCGTGGGACACCACACAATGTCACTCGTTTAATAGAGCCTGGACAACCGTGGAACAACACACAATGTCACTCGTTTAATAGAGCCTGGACAACCGTGGGACAACACACAATGTCACTCGTTTAATAGAGCCTGGACAACCGTGGGACACCACACAATGTCACTCGTTTAATATAGCCTGGACAACCGTGGGACAACACACAATGTCACTCTTTTAGAGCCTGGACAACCGTGGAACAACACACAAACCTAACATCCGTCAAACTCTAACAGTAGAATATCTTTACAATGAAACTATAAGTATACACTATACAATGCTATGTCTATAATACAATGCAAGGTCGTCGAAGCTAGGGCAAGTGCAACGGGCCAATGCGGAGTCTGAAGAGGTGAGTTTTCAGACTACGGCCGAAGATTGGGAGTGAGTCTGCAGTTCTAACTGCAATGGGAATCCAGCCAACAGTGTCAGGGGGAGTTATATCAAATGTAACACCACACCAGTACACCACATTGATGTAGTATGTACTGTCTGCAATCCACCTCACAGACCATTAAAAGAAGAGACAAAAAAAAGGCTGCCACATACCAATATCTTATCTTTTATGTTGATAGATTGTTGCGGACGGGACTTCTCTTGGGCCTTCCTCTGTATCGTAGGAGTGACACTTTGAAAGGTAGGTATGTTACTCTGTCTCTGAGTGCGATAGGCATCGATGCTGTCAATCGAGAAATACATTATTATCAGACACACAAAGAGCATAGACATATTGCAAGAATGCAAAGATTATACAAAATAATTTTAAAACGAGTTTGGATTCAAGTATGCATGCACAGAGTTCATACATACAATATAGATGATCTGCATATTCATCATTGCCCAACATACCAAGGTACCAAGGCCAACAACAAATACCGACCGGGTCACATACCCATATTTACTCGTCAAGCCAATGAGAAAAACAGCATTTGATTACCATTACCGCCTAAAGGAATCATTCTATTACCTGTATAAAGGAGATGACTCCGCGGGAGGGGTAGACAACTTCTCTGGGGTCAGGAGCAAAGATGTTGGGTTGGACTGCAGGGTCACTGCCAGCCTCTGTGGATCCAAGGATGGAACATTTAGATATACCCTGAATATATATCCCGAATAGAAGACGACTCTGATTATAAGACGACCACCATTTTTCAAGACTCATTTGTGGAAAAAGATCATTGAATGTCAAATAGTCTAGTCCGATTATAATACGACCCCGTTTTTTAGGATATTTCTATTGGAAAAAAAAACGTAGTCTTATATTCAGGCCAATATGGTATACAGCTATAAATAATAAATAATGCACAAACATTTAAAAACGGGAAAGCATTCATCTCATTCTCAATTGATTCACAGACATGCACAAATGCAGCTAGCCTGGCTAATAGTCTGGCTTATTAGCCAGGCTAAAATGCAGCACCATTTGCCAATCAATGAAAAAAAAAAAATTGTAAACGTGGAAGTGCTAATATAGTGTCCCTTTCAAGCCTGATCAAAAAACAACAAAAGACATCAATTGACAAAATATATATATATATTTTTAACCTAGTCAGAAATATACAGAATATTACAGGTACAACAGGTGGAAAGAAAGTAACACATTGTAAGAAGAAAACACCTCTACTACACTCTGGGCTAAGCCCGTGATCTGGTGAGGGCATGGCTCCTGCATTTATAGATACAAATAGATTCATTATAATGCTTTAAGATATTTTAATATTGGACTATAATATATATTTTAATGGACTTACTAGGGATGTCCCGAATCCCGATCACGTTTTTTTTGCTCCCGATCCAATTCCGATCATTTGATTTTGAGCATCTGCCGATACCGATTTTTCCCGATCCGACATTAATATTTTATAGAACACGTTTATGCTATATCACAATAGTATAATATCCCAAATCACAGACAATATCCAGTCAAATATCATGATATGGATATAATATTGATACTAGGGATGTCCCGATCATGTTTTTTGGCTCCCGATCCGATTCCGATCATTTGAAAATGCGATCGGGACAACCCTAGGACTTACGAGAGGGGTGACCACAGCCTCTACAGATTTGCTGAGAGGAGAGAGGATGCCGGTGGGGGGGAAAGTCAGTTCATCTCTACTGGCGTCAAGCTCCTCCTCGCACCCATGGTCCTCTTTGACTTCATCGTCTCCCTCGCTTTTCTCTTTCTCGCAGTCCATCTTGTCCTTTTCTCCAGAGCAAGCGCTGATGCCACTGTCTTCGGTGTCTACGTCAGCCCTCTTCCGCTCCGATTCCATCTTTCCGGCATATTCCAGAACCTCCCCAAACATCTCGTCTATCAGCTCCGCTGTGTTGGCCTCGTCCCGAGAGTTCAGTTCATCCTCTGGTGGAGAAAAAAAAAACATTCCAACCTTTTAAAAACAACTAATCACACGTAGCATTATGTCAGTCGTCCCTCCCCTACAGAAATCCTCTTGTCTTCTAAAAAGTTCAAAGCCGAGCTGCTTTCTCCCACCCCCCCAACGGAGCCGTTCCAATTCCAAATGTTGAAAACAGATTTTAAGTTAAGTTCTGAGTTAGGGTGGTCGGTCGTTGTTATGGTAACAGAATTTGTGTCGTGTAATCAATTATTTGAGCCCATTATATCCACAAAAAAAAAGGGTAAAAAAAAAGGTATTAGCCCAGCGTTCAACGCAAAGGTATGTGAATTGTGAACATGGCCTTACCTGGCCTTACCTGGTTCACAAACGTGTGGGAAACAACATGTATAAAACAAGTCATATCTTAAATAAATGATCACCAATGTGTTTCAAACTGTGCTCAATAGTGTTCTCGAAATTCCCTTGTGCCACCCAGAGTAAATACTAGAGCCCGACAGATACTGAAGTTTTGTCCTTTTATGACCATATTTGGATATGCCTGATGTCATCAGCCCATATGGGCATAACCCTTTTTGTGCCTATATAGCCGAGTGATTTGTTCCGATAACATAATGACACATTGAGGTTAGACAACACACTCCTGCATTGGGAACTCCTTATTGGTTATGGCAGAGCGTGACGAGGCCCGTCGGCCACCAGCAAATCTTAATATATAGGATTAGTACACACGGACACACACACGTTTTGCAATGAACTACCCCTAGAATGTGGTTACCAAAATGGTATTTTGTAATTGTTACTTATGTAATGGAGACAGTATATTCGACAAGCCAATATCGGCCAATAAAATTGACCGACTGATAAATCGGGCAGGCTCTAGTAAAATACTTTCATGTCCCATAATAAACCTGTGCTTAGGTGATGTGGAACAACATGACCATTGTTTCTACCATCTTATAACCATACTTGTATCAATCTTACTAACCAACAGCACTATAATTGTAAACGTAGATAACTTACTTAAATCAATTTATTTTACAGTACCATACAGTTCCCCAAATACAGCCACTGTGCTCAAATCATGTTAATTATGTCTTCCAAATGCAGCTGTATTCATCTCACCTGATGAGCTAGACTCTCTCCTGGGCTCAGAGAAAGTGTTCATCTCAGACAGGGTTGAGTCTTTGATTAGCTGAGGCTCCAAGATGAAGGAGACGCTCTTTAGGATTCCTCGTTTATGTGACTGATTATTTTCACGTGCCAGTTGTTCATCTATGGCAACCTGCTCTCCTTCTAGTGCCGGTGATATTACTGCCCCTGCCTCCACACACTTTTCCGTTAGTGGGACTTCCATGGAAATATGAGTGAATTCATCCTCTGAATTCTGAGCCTCCATCACGGTCTCTACATCTGCGCCATTACTACCAAGCTCGATATCTTTTGGGTCATCTTTGCACTGTCCGTCTTTCACAGCCTGAACTTCATCTGTTATTGAATTCGACCCAAAGGACAACTCCATGTCTTCTTGTTTTATATCACATGTCTGGGTCTCTGTGGATGAAGTTGCTTTGTCCATGTTGATTATATCCACGTTCATCACCTCCACTTTCACTGCATCAGGACTTAACATCTGCACTTCTTTATGATTCACAGTGTTTACCGGGTCTCTTTCTGGGGTAGGTTTCAGAAACTGGACCACATCTCTTTGGTCTCTGACCAAGTCATCAGGGAGCATTTTTGATCCATCGCGTTCCTCCACTGATGTGGACTCCATGTTGTCCTCAAGTTCTTCACTTATTGGGAACCCAGTAACCTCTGTGGGCGAGTTGCGCTCCTCTTGTCCTTGTTTAGTACATGCAGCATCTTCATGCTCAACGATGCACAACTCTACCTCCCTGTACACCCCACCTTGAGGGTATCTCCACGTCCTCGGTTCCTCATCCATTGATGGTTCGGTCTCCTCTCCATATGAACGTTCATCAAACTTATCATTTTCTTCAATTGAGACGGAGTCTTTCTCTGCAGTTACTTTGAATGCCTCTTTGGTCTTCTGTTCATCAATTGCAGGTGACCCGGACACACTCTGTTCTTCACTGGTAGCCACCTCTGAGGCACTCTGTTCTTCACTGGTAGCCACCTCTGAGGTACTCTGTTCTTCACTGGTAGCCACCTCTGAGGCACTCTGTTCTTCACTGGTAGCCAACTCTGAGGCACTCTGTTCTTCACTGGTAGCCACCTCTGAGGTACTCTGTTCTTCACTGGTAGCCACCTCTGAGGTACTCTGTTCTTCACTGGTAGCCACCTCTGAGGTACTCTGTTCTTCACTGGTAGCCACCTCTGAGGCACTCTGTTCCTCAGTAGTAAACAAACCCTGCTCTTCAATAACAGCCAACAAAGATACACTCTCTTCCTCGGAAGCAGCCAACACTGATGCGCTTTGCGCTCCAATAGCAGACAACTCCAATGCACTCTTCTCCTCAGTGGTAGCCAACTCCAATGCACTCTGCTCCTCAGTGGTAGCCACCTCTGAGGCACTCCGTTCCTCAGTTCTAGACAACTCTGATACAACCTGCTCCTCAAGAGTAGCCAAATCTGATGCACCCTGTTCTTCAGTAGTGACCAACCCCAAGGCACCATGCGCTTCAGCATTAGCCAACCCTGTAGCAGTAGTCGCCAACCCTGATACACTCTGCTCTTCGTCAACAGGTGACTCCAAAACAACGTGCATGTCAGGTTGACAGGAATTTAGCTTGCCTTTCTCATTTCCCAATAAATGGTTCTTCTCATCATTCTGCCCTGGATGTCTTGTAGGGTTAGGGTTAGTTGTGTGTGTGTTTTCACCTGTTAAAGAGTCACAGTTGCACATAACTACACTAAGTAATAATCATTTCCTTTGGCACATGTTTATAGTTTATCCCAGTGTGCAATAGTCTTCTACACTAAATGTGCAATAAGAAGCCCGTTTTCTCACGTTTAAACATTATTATTATTAGACTATAAACGTACTCTTAGAAGGATTAGTCAACTATGCATTAAGGAATTCTGTGTGTTCCAGTCAGAGGGTCTCACCTGTGGTCTTTGGCTGTACCGTCTCTGTACTAGCTGCAAAAACTTCAGAGTAGCTTCCATCTTTCATTTCAGTATCACCATCTACCTGCTGGGGAGATAACACAAATTACTTTAGGATTAAATACCATCACAGGAACTAATGGTGAATAGTGATATGCCGCAATGGTAGAGATAGGAAAGTAGAAAAGGAACACTCAATGAAAAGGAAAATGCAATGTCACATCAGAAATCAAAAGCAGTGTGCCAAAAATATGATAGAAAAATGGAGCATTTTCACAAATCCCCCAAACGGTACTGTGAAACCATGAATTGACAGGTGTAATGACAACATTTCAACAACACAAATGGTCAAAGTGAATCCCTTGTGCCCCAATGTCACCATGTTCATTGATCATGAAAGAAAATAACCTACAATATCTTTAGTGGCAAACCCACCGACCCAAAACCACAACAAAGACTTAAATAGGTGACCGTTATCCAACTTCCTACCTGAAAGTCACATTTGGGGCCATGAAAACGGTCAATTTTAATCAATAGATGATAATAGAATGTTTTTTTTCTATTAGCCTTATTGATTGCATGACCTGTTGCCAATTCCTAGCATATTATCTGAAGGCCATATCGCCCACCTCCATGACCACAAATTGTTGCCCAGCAGGTGTGTAGCTGCTCTAAGTCAGTGGTCCCCAAAGTGGGGTCCGTGGACCCCTAGGGGTCCTTGAGGGAGTTCCAGGGGGTCCCCGGCTAAGTGATAGTTTGGAACCAACTGGACCCGTATGGGTCTGTAACTCTGAGTGTACAAAGGGAACCAATTGGACCCTCACAGGTCCATTTGTACACTCTCAGAGTTAAATTAACATTGATTTTACAATATAAATTGGGGTCTCAGAGATTAGAAATGCCATTAAATGGGGGCCCGTAGCCTAATGCATGTCAAATTGTGAGTCCATGAAATTAAACGGGTTGAAAATCACTGCTAGTTGTAAAAAATCTTCTCTTATGGGAGTCCTTGGCATATCTTTTCAAATGGGAGTCCGCAAGAAGGTGCTGTTATAATATTAGCGGGCTAATTAGTGTCAATTTGGAGGGTCCTTGACATGAAAAGGTTTGGGAACCACTGCTCTAAGTGACTGAGGACAGCTACTGTACAGTTGTAGCTGGCAGAAGCACTCACATCCAAGGCCTGTGAGGGAGGCCATATTCTCCTGCTACGCGTAGGTGGCGGTGCCGTCCAGTCAGAGGACGGGCCAGGAGAGGTTTTCCCCTGCCGATATATACCATGAAACAACATCTGTAACAGCTATTGGCAAACTATTTCTCAAATTCATCAAATCTTCCTCCACATTTCAGAGGTTATCGTCTAACTCTAAGCCAAAATTTTTATGTTTGTTGGCCCTGCTCATTTAGGTCTAAAACCACCACTGATTGGTATTCTGATGTGTATATGTAAATGTAAGTGCTTAATGTGGACCTAAGGGAGAGAAGCTGCTGCTTGTGATGCATAGAAATGATTCAATTAACAGCGATGCAGCTGCCTACTGTATATACAGTAGGTCTGGCCTCACACATATTACTTGTTGATCTTCAAGCATAAGACACATGCTAATGTACCTTAATCTCCAGTTGGACAAATACTAGGGGAAACCCTAGGCCAAGTCAAGTCAAAAATCAACATTAGAATCTTACTTAAACCCAGGGGCCCCAGAAAGAGCAAGATATAATAGCAAAGTAGAGCATCAGCATTTTCACATATCCCCTCACGTGGATTTCCAGTTAATACTAGGTATAATTACATTTCACCAAAAACATTGTGCCTTGCTTACATGTTCATTTAAGTCAAGAAAGGAAAATAACCTCTGATGTCTTTAGTGGCAAACCCACCAACCCAAAACCACAACTTAAATTGGTGTCTAGTCATTTAACTTCCTACCCTGAGAGGCAAACATTTGGGGCTATGAAAATGGGCACCTTTTGTGAGATTTTATTCTCCCTGTATTATCCTAAAGGATTTTTTACATCTGTTGCCAATTCCTACAGTATGCCCACTGAAGGCCTTCATGCCCACTCCCATGTCCACAAAATGTTGCCCAACTGGGCAGCTCCAAGTGACTGAGCTGCAGTTGAATCACTCACATCCAAGGACTGTGAGGGAGGCCAGATTCTCCTGCTACGTTTCGGTGCTATCCAGGAAGAGCAGGAAGGTCCAGGAGAGGTTTTCCCCTGCTGTGAGATTCACATAACCCCGTTTTACACAGCCTGTTCAGGGTGGGAACACTGCACTATTATTCCACCCCGCTGTTCTGTATAAAAAATGTAACGGGGAGCATCGTTGTTGTCGCAGTCGAGCCGGCAGCGGAGGTAGTCAGAGTTGAATTGAAAACATCAGAGTAAAACTGGGATGAACAATTTTAAATTGTTTTTCTGCAGTTGAAGAATTATTTCAACTAAAACCACCTGACCACTACATGACCAGCCGACATTAAAGACAGACTATTTTCCTAAGGTTACAACCATCAACCGACGGTGAATAGGAATACATTTATACAAACTGAGACAATCCGCTAAAGATGTGTGACAGCACTATTATCAGTGTATGTTGGATTCATGTTAATGTGTATTTTCAAACATTAAACGAGAAATTTAAACCCTGTATATAGGGCTGTCACAATTATGACATTTTTGGAACACAGTTCTTACATTACGTTAATTTAAAAAAAATCTTTATGGGATTTTGAATGCAAACACATCTTCACTGGCCGTGGGTTTGACATCAGAATTGGGTACTCTCTATAGAACAATATGATTAATGTTAAATATTGGCACGGCTCCCCTATGACAAATACAGTGATGAAACTGCATATAGAGCTAAGTAAAAGTACATAAAACAGTCAGGTAGACAGACAATTGGAAATGTGAAAACTAAAACACACCTCGGCCAGTGATGGGTCGGAGTTGCTCCTTTTCAGCCAGACATTGTTAGCAATCGTTTGGGAGACCAACAGGCGCACCTCCTGTTCTCTCTCCTGATTGGTGGGATGACAGACAAAGACAGAAACTGAGCATCTACCCTGAGAGTTGAGACGACATTTAACAATTTAATACAAAAAACATATCCACGTTGGTGGTAAAAATAAAAACAATAACTTAAAATTCAGTAGTAATTGTACAAACATTATTACAGAACAGACTGGAAGAGCGACCCCCAAAGCCAAACAACAGTCCATATTAAGCATTATGCCACAAAAAGCTATGAAGCCACTGAGCTGAGCCTCAGTAAATGTACCTGCCGAATGCGGGAAGCTTCCTTGGAGCTGGGTGTCACGTTTCCCTGGATCTTCTGGTGGATGTCAGAGACAAAGTTGGAGAGGGAGCGAGGGCAGGTGGCTTCCCGCAGGTGGTGGCCTGCAGCAGTGCTTGGCTCAAACGAGGGTGCTCTGAAACGCTCCAGACGCTGACTGAACTCTCCTTCACCTGGAGGAAAAACGCAAGAACAACGCAGAACAAATATCAGTGACACCACGCTCAAATAGGTATGATAGGCCAGATAAAGCCATGTCACGTGTGTATCATTCATATTATTTTAAGCCTTTGCACATTTATAAAAATGAAAAACATCACAAATGGAAAACATACTTTTCCTTTAATGATTTAAAATGACAATCCAAGTTGTTTATAACAATAAATGGATTTGTTCTGCATTTGCTATTGGCTAAATGTTAGTCTTAGGTTAGTAGGGCGATGCTTGATAGCAAAATAGATTTAAAAATCCCTTGGCCATAGTATATTGATTTACAGTGAAGATGTGTTATAAAATGGAATCACCAAGACTACAAAGATTATAAATCCAATTTAAATAAGTTTGATAGTGTGAGTTTTGTTGTTGTTACAAGGCTCAGCAATATTCATAGGTTACTAAACTATATGTTTATTGCAAAGCTAAGATTAGGTTTTTACATTTATTGGCAATAACTGGACTAGACTGCCCAAACGGTCCAGACTGGTTGCCTAAGTATGTACTGTGAGGGAATAAACTGTGCGTCTCACCAAGGAGTTGTTGTCTAAAGCCCTGGGAGTCCTGGAGAAAGACTGATGGGCTACCAGCAGACCCTGGATCAGATTCAGCCCGGGCCAGAACAGGTCCTCCTGAAATAATACACAAATTCTATTAGTGACAGCCTGAAAAGATTGAGAACCACTGCTATTGACCATTTGCAGACCGCAGCCATCTTGCCATCAGAGTTTGGAAGCACTCGTTTTCAGTCAAGCAACGTCCTGCTGCCTACTGCATTATGTGCAAATTCAAAAGGTGGTACGCAGGGCAGTTGAGCGATATCTAACGAGAACTTCCAGACTGCAACACTTAGAAAAATAATCACCTGCAAGCAAATAATTTGTTGTTTTTCTTCTAATTATTTGTTCGGCCCAATTTATTTTTGTTTATTGTCATGATTTATCACCATCCGAGTTGGCTTTGTCTGAGGCTTACAGGTCTTTAAATAGATACTTTTTGAAACGTCTATGGGGAAAATGTAGTGGGAAATTCTCTTCCGGGCTGCTCGTCGTCATGAAAGGGGGCGGGACTGCGACACTCTATATCCTGCTGCCTGGAGGGCAGGGCCTCTTTTCCCGCGTCACATGCCCAGCCAATTCTTGTCTGTGAGTGTGTACGTAATGCTTCTGTATTGATCACATTGCTTAGAAGGTGCTCTCCCATAGGCGAGCTATCGAAGCGCAGTTTGATTAATAAAACAGACATATTCTATTAGTCACCGCCTGACAAGATTGAGAACCACTGCTCTAACCTAGGCCCCATGCATTCTAGTGTTTGCATAGTCGGGTTCAGGACTGGAGTGACACCTTTCTCACCTGGCCGTGTCTGTGAGAGCAGCTGTAGTCGGGACCTGACTGAGGTGATGGCCGGTGTGTCTGGCTTTACATCCAGCTCAGCTCTCCGTCCCGGGGATGACGGCGTGGGACTGCGGTTCTCCTGGCCAGCAGCACTCTCCAGGCGCCGCCGCTTCTGCCCATCTGATACACACGGTGGGAGAGAAAACATGTGAGGCCTGCAATCATGGGACTTTGGAGTGCAGGATCAATAAGGCAGTGGTTCACACTTTTTCATGTCAAGGACCCCCAGTTTGACATGAATTAGTCTACAGTTCCCCCATTGAATGGCATTTCTATCTAACTCTCAGAGGGTACAAATGGAACCAAATGGACCCATTAGGGTCCATTTGATTCCAAACTATCATTTAGCTGGGGACCCCCTGGAACTCCCTCAAGGACCCCTTGGCATCCCCAGACCCCACTTTGGGAACCACTAAAATAAGGTATATCTGAGAGAGAGAGACAACCACGTAACCAACCACGTTATAGATATTAACATTACTTATTCCTTCACACTTATGAATGGTGCATTTATATAGCACATTTATCCATAGCACTTTACATAGATTGTGCATTCACCCACTCACACACACACATTCATACACTGATGCCGGAGGGGGGAAACCATGCAAGGCACCAACCTGCACTGCCACATCGTGAGCAATTAGGGGTTCTTTTCTTGTTCAAGTCTTGCTCAAGGACACAGTTACTCTGGGGTGAGCCCGGGATCGATCGGTTCCCATCCGGCAACTTTACCCCTGAGCCAATGCCACCACTTGTTTGAGTAGTCATACACTGTGACCCGCACACACACCTGATGGCAAGAGAACATTGTCCTCCGAATCGGACAAGGGAGCTCTTGGCCTTTTCGAGTTAGCAGCAGTGTTTTCTTCTCCAGATTCCATGTTGCACTGCAAACAGAGAAACACAAGTGACATGAAAGACCTAGTATGTTGGGTGACAACCTGTTGACAGGTATAGGTTGCAGTAACACAACACAGAATAGCCTTCCTTGATACAAGACTGTCAAATATTATGACATATCGTATCATATCATGACCAATGACCGTCTTGTGATCCATCCAAGGCTAAACACAGACCAGGATTGTCCCTCACCCCCAATTAAATTCAAACAGTGTAGAGAAACCTAACGTGAAACACGACCAATGGCTGCAACCTGAATCACATAACAGTGACAACTAGAAAAAGTGCCCTTCCGGGCACAGGTCTCCACCAGGAGGATAGGAGTGTGTGTGATGTTTGGCAAAATGTTTAGGAGAATGTTTTTCTTTTCTTCATTTTGTTGAGGAAATGCAGAGCCAGATCACTCATAGCATCTCTGAGGATAGAATTCTGGATGAGCAGGACATGTGCAGCATTTTGTACAAAACGGGCCACTCCTGAAAACTTTGGAAGGCAATTTTAGCCAATCAGTGTACAATCTGAGAAATCTTGCAAACTGTGAAAGCCAATTATAGCCAATTAGGATGGAATATGAAATATCCGACAGATCCGACTTGAGCACATGACCATAGAGATATTGTGTAACGATTTGTGAGATTTTTGGACAGAATCTGGAGGAGTAATATCAAAAAAATTGTTTTACAAAAGTCGGCCTCCTGGTGGCGCTATAAAAGGCAGATGCGGAAAATGCAGGTAAAAGGTTTGTCCTTGGCCTCTAGGGAGTGTGCATGCAACGTTTCACGCAGATCGGTACAGTTTTAGGTATAAATGTGAAAAGCTGCCTCATGGTGGCGCTATAACAGGCCGTTCTGGAAAATGTGGGGCAGAGGTTCATCGTTGGCATCCAGGGAGTGTGTGTGCAAAGTTTGGCATCGACCGGGTTAACGGTGCCGGAGATTAGCTGTACACAGACGGACGGAAGGAAGGACGGACGGACACACACACGGACGGACGGACACACGGACGGAGTGCAAAACATACTCTCTCCCCATGCCTTCGGCCTGGTGGAGACAATGACATCATCATCTTACCATGAAGTTATGCGGGAGGGAACGCCTACTGACAAACAACTACTTTCTGGCCTTGACAAGTTGACAGCCCAATGCCCACATCCAAACAGAAAAGTCCTTTCTGATTGCATTAAACGAGTCACTTTGCCACTCACTTTATGCATGCGCATACCCTTATTTCTAGAAATCAAAGCAGATTTGAACAAAACAAAAGTAAACATCACTATAGTTTCACTTATTGTAACTGTCTCTTAGCCCCATATTTACTCTCGTAGCGTATTTTTCGATTCTGAGAGTGATCATCAGATCGTCAGAATCGAAAAATACGCTACGAGTCTAAACTTGGGCAAACGTGTCTAAGGTTTCACTGGCGGCTAGCTACTAGTCTATTATCTTACGTGGATTAGCTAACGTTACCTACATTGATTTGAAGTGCCACCAAATACGATCCATGTATAAAACTGTGGCCTAGGCCCTATAGTTAACAGTAACTTTCGAATGCGTTAACGTTAAGCTACTCGTTTTATAACGAGCTATTTGATGAGAATCCGTGCTAACGTAACGTTACATTATTAGGCCAAAGCTAAAACAGCGAGATAAGAAAGAAGTCTTACCTGGATATGTGTATTAGTTAAAGTATGGTAGTAAACCGTAGTTAGCAGCACTAACTAACGTCTAAATAGTGCACACCAGAAGAGAAGTCAAAGCTAAAGCCTTAAGTTTATCGACTGGCGTGGAGTCTCCTCCTTCAAACTTTGAATTTCAGCGGGTCTTCTGTTCTGACTCACTGCCACACTGTGCCCTACTGCTGCACCTCTCGCACCCCTCGTACTCAGCTGCTGTACAGCAGTGTTGCCAGATTTTGCGACAGAAATAAGCGACCACGTATAAGAAAACAAGCCCAAAAGAAGCCATCCTACTATAAATGCCCCTCGTCTCTCTCTCTCTCTCTCTCTGTGTGTGTGTGTGTGTGTGTGTGTGTGTGTGTGTGTGTGTGTGTGTGTGTGTGTGTGTGTGTGTGTGTGTGTGTGTGTGTGTGTGTGTGTGTGTGTGTGTGTGTGTGTGTGTGTGTGTGCGTGTGTACGGTTGTAATGCATGTAACTGGAAAACCGTTTGCCCCACCGACTTCAAATTCGACACATGCGTTCCACACCCCCTCAGGGAGTGCAGTGCCCGGTATCGAGTCAGGGACACAGAAAGATAGTTAAAACGGGTGCTATGACAAGTTGATTGGGTATTATTTGGTTCCCAAGTTGCATCGTTCTCAAGTAGGCCAGAGGCCGACGGGCACGTATAGGTCTAGTCTAACTATAAATGTGCCACGTCTCTGTCTGCGTGTGTGTGTGTGTGTACGGTTGTAATGCACGTAACTCGAGAACCGTTTGCCCCACCGACTTCAAATTCGACAGGGAGTGCAGTGCCCGGTATCGAGTCGGTCGGACCCACGGTTGTCCACAAACACCACAAAAGGCTCTGCCAGTGGGCCTTTTCCAGCCTCTGCCTCAGCCAATTGATTGCCATGGCAACCCCACACCTGCCAATTGATTACTTAACCAGTCCACTTTTCACAGTCAGTTTGCACTCTTTAGACACAGAGATCTCTATGTGGGACACAGACAGACAGTTGATATAGATCTCCATATACAGTATGGGCATAAAAGGGACACAGACAGATAGTTAAAACGGGTGCTATCACAAGTTGACACCGGGTATTATTCATTAGGTTCCCAAGTTGCATCGTTCTCAAGTAGGCCGGTGGCCGACGGGCACGTACAGGTCTAGTGTCCACAATCGGCACAGAAATAGCAGATCTACAAGCTCGCAAGAACGCATCGTGTTCCGAGCTTGCAGATCTGCCTTTTGTTGTTGTTGTTGTTGTCGTTGTTGTTTTAATAAAAGTAATAAAATAATAATAACTGGTTTCGGATTTCTCGAACATCATGCCCCTCACTCAGGTGACCCAGCCGGAGTGATCAAGTCCCAACTTTCGTCCCAGTATAGCTACCCTCGATCAGTCCCATTAGGGCAAGACCAAGGCCACACAATCCGTTGCTCCGGAACTACTCTACTGGGACTGGGAGGATCCTACTTGACTTGACTCCTACTTGACTCCTGTCCGGGCCCCTCCTCCCTCCCACCAGGTCTACTTCTGCTCTCACCAGGCCCAGGACCTGTGCGTTGCACGGTTGCACCAGACTCCCAGTCCCAGCACCAGGCACTTCATTCAGGAGTGGTAGATTATAATGGCCCTCCTAAAGGCCTCACCGAGGGTTTTTGGGCTTCCTCCTCAGGAGGACACAGGCTGGGGCGCTAACCCATACTGCTCACTTGGGTGCCGTCTACATTCCGGCTGTCACCCGTCTCTCCGGGCGTCACCAGACTATACCTGGTTGTCATGTAGTCTATTCCTATGAGTCACTATAAATAGAATAACTATAACTAAAAATACATCGCATGGATGCACCTGGGACGTATCCTCAGTGATGTATATAATTATAACAAAACATTTTTCAGAAGGGGTCCGTGTGGATAAATATAATATACCCATACACTATGGTTCTCAAAGATTTTCATGTCAGGGGGGGGGGGGGGGGGGTCCTTTCCCTGGTATACCACCCATGTAGGCTATTTGAGGGTCCTCCTTTCCTTGACATGAAAATGTTTCAGAACCACTGGTTATTAGGAAACAAACAAGCCTAAATAAGCAAATATCCAAACAAGCCCCAAAAAAGTGCAGAAAAAACAAGCCCAAAGTAGCTTATAATAGGCGGACATGGCAACACTGGCAGCTACCATCAGCCACTTCTGATCTCGGATCAGATCTTATGCTTCGCCCGGACACCGTAAACCGTAAGGCGTATTACTGCCCTCCACTGGTCTGGTTCATGGTCTGGTGCTTTATTCACCTAGAATTGCAGGAACTGCAGTACTGAATTTGATAATTTGATTCTTTCTCACTATGGCCAAACGAGGAAAAAACTGAAAATAAAAGAAATAACTCCTTATAAATAGGCAGTGTGCCATTGCAGCCTATCAAAATGGGCAGTCCTGCAGGTGGGTTCTGCATGATGGGAGGCCAAGTAGTAGCCTGACCAGTTTGTTTTGGGAAGTCTCTGGAGCCTTGTTTAAATGGCCTTTGAGGTGCTGTGAGGTGCATAGCAGAAGAAACCTTGTATGAGGGCTTCTAGGGTCTTCAAGGTGTTTTTGTTGACCAGTGAGGAAATCCTGTACAGGAATCCTGTTCATTGGCTGACTTTTTTGATTACATTGGTGGCCATTTTATCACAGGAATAATTTGCCTCCAGGATGGAACCATAGGTAGGTATAATTTCATCTTTACGTGTGATAATATTGTCAGTCACCCACTTTAGCTGAGAAGCCGTCGCCGTCGGCCTTGTTGAGATTACTATTTTATCCAAAAAGAATTAATTCAGTTTTTCCCAGGTGTAATGATAGTTTGTTATCAGCGAGCCAGGTGCAGGTGCGAGTTCAGAGCTGAGGGCCTTTTCAGCCTGCAGTTTGTTCCTGTCTGAGACCAGCAGTGCCGAGTCATCCGCGAACAGGAACAACCTGCAGTCATAAGATGATGTCATGTAGTTTATATATTAGGAACAGTAAAGGCCCTAATCTGAGCATTTTTTGTCTCTGGCTTTCATTGCAGTCAGTATATGTCCGAATGCATCCAGGGCTCCGAGGGGGTTTTGACCCTGATGATTCTCAAGAGAGCCATGTTACTGATGTAAATTTGGTTTTGAAGCCAAGCTCACTAGAGTCTAGTGAGCCAAGCTCACTAGAGTAGGTTTTGAGGTCCCTAGATATGACTGTTTTGTGACATGATTGTTGGTCAGTTCAGTTGGTGCAATTCCAACTGGCGTAGTCAGTAGTGTTTGGCATATTTTTAGTAACCACTATTCGGGGCGGCCATTTGTAATCCTAACTATAGTTACTACCGAGTAACTTTACATAATGCAACTACTTTTTGTGGTAACTATTAAGGTAACTAGTTACCCTTTCCCATTCAGTAACGCCATTATAGTTACTGTGTTTTCAATGGGTGAGTTACCCACATTACATAATGTGACCCAAAAGAACCGTCTCCTCCTCCTGCCATTGCGGGGTCTGTCATATAAACTGACAGGGTGCACTGAATGCACAGTGAAACACATTCACATGAGAGAGAAAGTGGCTTCCACAGGGCATAATGTCATCATAACGATGATGATTGGTCAACATAGGGTAACATTCCAGGGTAAGCCATTGGGTGTTGCCAGACTTGAGCAGACAGGCTCACAGATTCCATCCTCCAGGTTTTTAGACAGCTGGAGGATGGAAAAGAAGCTCCACCTTCGCGGCTGAATGCCGCGATGGCCAGATTCCCGGACAAATGGAAGCCGTGTTCGAGCTTCATTTTCCATCCACCAGCTGTCTAAAAACCTGTAAGAGATGCCGGCAGACAGCAGAAAACGGCCGCGCCTGTCTGCTCAAGTCTGGAAAGGGCTATTATCAGACAAAGAGTTGGGCAGGTCTTGCACCTTATGGTGGAACGCCTCTATAGCTCTATGGAAAGCCTTAAAAGTCTGGTGACACACGGTTAGGAAAACACACACACACACACACACACACACACACACACACACACACACACACACACACACACACACACACACACACACACACACACACACACACACACACACACACACACACACACACACACACACACAGTGGTAAAATGTAAACTGTGTATATATTTTGTGTTGTATTGTTCCACTACATTTCATAATGATAATTGCCACAGAACAACACAAAAACCTGAATTTTTTAAGTTTTATTATTATGCCTTTTTTTTATAAAGTAAAATAACTAGTAACTAGTTACTTTCATAATTTAGGAACTAGTAAAGTAACTAGTTACTTTTTTAGAGCAGTAACTATAACTATAACTAGTTACTTTTAAAAAGTAACTTACCCAACACTGTTAATAACTAATAATTACCATGACAAAACGCAGAACGCATGTGTTATTAGTCATTGCTTGTCACTATTCTTTATTCTTCATTTTTCTTATTTTTGAGGGGTGCTATATACAGCTTTTGTCCCCACAAAATGTCTGCAGCACAAACATTAAATGCCATTGACAATAAAGGGAGAATTTACATCATCTTGTCCCCACACTCATATTTGCCATTGACAATGAAAGGAGAAATTAGGTCAAATATCCGCCAAATATGACGTACATTTGTGTGATTTTCTTTCTTCTCAAAACTCCTAACCAGGCACTGGTGATGTCACACCAAACCCCAAATTATAGTTATAAGGCCCATCCATCCATTCAATAGTGCATAGACTGTGATACTTAAGTCTTTATAAGGGTTTAGTTCCCCTTATAAATCTATATAATCATTAGAGATTAACAGGAGTACCCACACAACCAGGAACATTATTCCATAGAGAAAGCAGCAACAAGATGTCATTCCTTGGATCCTTCCCCAAATACTGTATAGTAGTTTTTAATGGCATTATCAGTTTGGCAGGTGCTGCCTGCCTGTTGGCGGGTTTCTGGATCTTATACGACGGGGCCTCCTTACTGGTCATGCTTGATTACCTTGCGGGTGCGCCCAGGGAAGCCAAGCTGGTAATGAACGCGGGCTACCTGCTGCTGGGGTTCGGTGGGGTCCTTTTCATCACCGGTTATCTGGGATATCGTGGAGCTAAGAAGGAAAGCAAGCCTATGCTGCTCTGGTACTTTGTCCTAGTGTTGGAGTGTTTGTTGATAATCTTGATCTTGTCAGAGAATCCATTTTTCTCCACGATGCACAAAAGCAGAGTAAACTTGTTACGATACGTGACCTGTTCTGTCACCCTGATGTGTTTCCCTATGTTCCTTGTTTTGGGTTTTACTTTTGTGTACTTTTAGTTTTAAGTTTTATTTTGTAGTGTCTAGTGTCTCTTGGTTTCCTGTGTTGCCCATGTTTACCTGCCTTGTCTAACCCTGTGATTAGTGTAGTGTTCTCCTCCTGTGTCATGTTAGTCTCCCAGCCAATCCCTGTGTTGATTTGTCTATTTATATCCCCTTGTGTTTTCAGTTCTCCGTTGGTTCGTTATTTATTGTCACTGTGAGTATTTGTTAGTACCTTGTTCCTTGACTCCTCGTTTGCCCTGTATTTCAGATCCCCTAGTTTTCCCAGTTTAGTGTTTCCCTTTGTACTCCTTGTTCTGTGTTCACTTCTGACTGCCTACCCGTGTTTTGACCTTTGCCTGTACCTGGACACTGATGAATGCCTACTCCTCTGGTTTGGTGAAATAAAAACCTTCATTTGAACTGAGCTGCCTCTGCCTCTCATCTTGCACTTGGGTCCTCATTCACTGTCTTGACTCGAACCGTGACAAAACTAGAATGCTATCTGGCCCTAAACAGAGAATACGCAGTGGCAGAATACCCGAGCACCGTGACCGACCCAAAACAAAGAAAAATCCTAACTAGGTACAGACTCAGTGAGCAGTCTTGCGATCGAGAAAGGCCGTCATAGGCAGACCTGTATCCCGAGAGAAGACAGACTATGCACCCACTGCACACAAAATGAAGTGGAAACCGAGCTACACTTCCTAACCATCTGTCCATTGTACCAAGACATCAGAGACACATACTTCCCACAGATTACAACCACACACGGAGATTTTGAAAACATGACCAATGACAAAAAACTCCCATATCTGCTGGGCGAAGTACAACAATGTGCAAACACAGCAGCAAGATTCGTGAGTTGCTGTGATAGGAGAAGGATATCAAACGGAACACAACCACCCTAAAGACTAATCATTGTGTATATTCCTGCACTATACCTGCATCCAGTGACCTTGGTACAATATAGAAATTGATCTATTGAAGATTCTGACGTTCAAATGTACATATTTTTTGCAATGCACGTAACTCGAGAACTGTTTGCCCCACCTACTTCAAATTCGACAGGGAGTGCAGTGCCCGGTATCGAGTCGGTCGGACCCACGGTTGTCCACAAACACCACAAAAGGCTCTGGTCAGGCTCTGCCAGTGGGCCTTTTCCAGCCTCTGCCTCAGCCAATTTATTGCCATGTCAACCCCACACCTGCCAATTGATTACTTATCCAGTCCACTTTTCACAGTCAGTTTGCACTCTTTAGACACAGAGATCTCCAGGGTGCTATCACAAGTTGACACCGGGTATTATTTATTAGGTTCCCAAGTTGCATCGTTCTCAAGTAGATGGCCAGATTCCCGGAAACACTTGCCCCCGCGACAAATGGAAGCCGTGTTCGAGCTTCATTTTCCATCCACCAACTGTCTAAAAACCTGTAAGAGACGCTGGCAGACAGCGGAAAACGGCCGCGCCTGTCTGCTCAAGTCTGGAAAGGGCTATTATCAGACAAAGAGTTGGGCAGGTCTTGCACCTTATGGTGGAACGCCTCTATAGCTCTATGGAAAGCCTTAAAAGTCTGGTGACACACGGTTAGGAAAACACACACACACACACACGCACGCACGCACGCACGCACGCACGCACACACACACACACACACACACAGTGGTAAAATGTAAACTGTGTATATATTTTGTGATAATTGCCACAGAACAACACAAAAACCTTAATTTTTTTAGTTTTATTATTATGCCTTTTTTATTAAGTAAAATAACTAGTAACTAGTTACTTTCATAATTTAGGAACTAGTAAAGTAATTAGTTACTTTTTTAGAGCAGTAACTATAACTAGTTACTATAAAAAGTAACTTACCCAACACCGTTAATAACTAATTAATTAGCATAAGCCACGTCCTCCTTGGAAGCTAAAGGCTCATACATACTCCAGTTTGGGGAGATAGGTTATCACCGTGGTGTAGTTTTTAAAGGGTTGTAAAACTACACCATTACGTCAGTCGCGGTGATGAGCACCCTGTAAGGGCCTTGTGCCCTCTACTCTTAAACGATCCCAATTTCTGCTCATTCATTTCAAATAAAATTGATGAATTTATTTTAAATAATAAATCAGACTCTGTATCTCCATCTTTATTATGGGAAACTTTGAAAGCTGTTATAAGAGGCGAAATAATATCTTATTGCTCAAAGCACAATAAATTAAAAAGACAACAACAGGTCCACCTATTGGAACGTATTACAAAACTTGACAACGAAGATTCAGCTTCACCCTCACCTGAGCTTTACAAAGACAGGTTGAATGCACAAATGCAGTATAACTTACTCACTACAGAGGAAACGGAGAAACTTTTACTGCGCTCACGAGGTCTTATCTACGAACACGGAGAGAAAGCCAGTCGCTTATTAGCACACCAACTTAAAAAGGAGATTGCATCAAGAAATATTTCTCAGATTAAGACACCATCCAACGCATGCACAGTTATCCCTTCAGAGATTAATGACTCATTTAAAAACTTTTACTCTAATTTATACTCCTCTGAATCTCCAGCGGACAATACAGACATGCTGAACTTTCTTCGGGATCTCCGATTTCCGACCCTTCATTCCACAAAGCGTGAATCTATAGAACAACCGCTACAGTTGAGTGAGATAATAGACTCTATTTCAGCAATGCAAAATGGTAAGTCCCCTGGCCCAGACGGTTACCCAATTGAATTCTATAAATTATTTTCCAACAAATTGGCTCCACTTCTACTGGACATGATTGTTGACTCTCTGGACCAGGGGTCTCTTCCACAAACACTCACAGAAGCATCAATCTCTCTCATTTTGAAACCAGACAAAGACCCATTGAACTGTAACTCATATCGCCCCATTTCGCTCCTAAACACAGATTATAAAATACTCGCAAAAACCTTAACATCACGGTTGGAGATAGTGGTACCAGACATCATTTCAACTGACCAAACAGGCTTCATCAGGGACCGCCACTCCTCCTCTAACATCCGCCGCCTCCTTAATGTCATCCACTCTCCCGCGTCCTTGGAGACCCCGGAGGTAGTGGTCTCCCTGGACGCGGAGAAGGCATTTGATAGGGTGGAGTGGGGCTACCTATTGGAGATCCTCAAGAACTTTGGCTTTGGTCCTATCTTTATATCTTTGATTTCACTCCTTTATTCCTCGCCTAAGGCTTCAGTGGTCACAAATGGGATGAAATCCCAGATGTTCACTCTCTCAAGAGGCTGTAGACAGGGCTGCCCTGCAAGCCCCCTGCTGTTCGCACTCGCAATCGAGCCCCTCTCGATTGCACTCAAATCGCCAACCTTTATATAAGGTATTCACAGATGGGGAACAGAATATAAACTTTCGCTATACGCTGATGACCTACTGCTATACCTATCTGATCCAGTTTGTAATGTCCCAAAGATCATCGAACTTCTGAACATCTGATGTGCTTGGGCACATCTCTATTGGCTCTTATTACATCCAATTTACCCATTTCCCAGAACCGCTATACCTCCAACCCTATCGTTAGGAACACCTTGAAAATATGGTCCCAATTCAGATCCTCTTTCAACCTCAGAGAACTTTCTCCCTATAGCCCGATACGTAATAACCACCTGTTCACCCCTGCAATGTCAGACCCAACTTACTCTCTGTGGTCTAGATCAGGACTCGTTAGACTGGAGGATCTTTATGTCAACGGTATTTTTGCTAACTTCAGGGAACTGGCATCCAAATTCAATCTACCCAACTCTCATTTGTTTAGATACTTCCAGATCCGTCACTTCGCCCAGTCACACAATCCTTCTTTTCCTAACATCTCCTCCAAATCTGGAACTGAATCCATCTTAGATGCCCCGTTACAAGTAAAAGGCCTTTTGTCTTATATCTATAACATTATTTCTAATTTAAGGACCACCTCTCTCAATAGAACCAAATCAGGCTGGGAAGGGGAGCTGGGTGAAATCATAACGGATGAGACGTGGAGTAACGCCCTTACTCAGGTAAATAGTAGTACCTCATGTGCCAGGCTAAACTTAATCCAACTTAAAATTCTACACCGCTCTCATTACTGCAAAGCTAAACTAGCTAGAATGTATACCAGTGTTGACGACAAGTGTGATAGATGCCACTTATCCCCAGCTAACTTAACACACATGTTCTGGTCATGCCCTCAATTAATACAATACTGGACTGCCATATTTCGATCCTTATCAGAAATGTTTAGTATACGCTTACTTCCCTGTCCTGAAGTGGCAATCTTTGGTGTACTCTCTAACAATATTAAGTGTAACAAAAAGGTTCATAACTGTATAGCCTTCCTATCATTACTCGCTCGAAGGAGAATCCTCCTAGACTGGAAATCTTCACTCCCCCCTAAATCAGACCACTGGCTGAAAGATGCCATGTTATTCCTGAATCTCGAGAAAATTAAATACGATCTACGTTGCTCTCCAGGAGGATTCGCCTCCTCCTGGGGTCCGACAATAACCTATCTCGAGAATCTGTCAAGTCTTCCGAACACCCCATAAGCCATCTGTTATGAACCACGATGTTCCCCTCCTACTCTGCACACCAACCTCATTCCCCTCTTAACCCTTTCATTCCTTTCCTCTCCTACTTTCTTTCTTTCTTCCTATCTACTTCCAAAATAAACAGCAGTACCCCTTATCTTTTTCAACCACTCTCTCCTACAACATCATGGAGTCACTACTCACTTCTGTCTATTTCTCTCTCTTTTCTACTTCTCCTTGCTGGCTATTGCTACTATTTACTTTATAAAAAGAAAAAAAGAAAAAGAAAAAGGAAAACCTACAAGGTGAAAGGAGAAGGTGTCAAAGTTCCAAGTGGGAGGGTGGGGGGTTGTTTTCGTCTCGTTTTGTTTTGTTTTGTTTTGTTTTGTTTTGTTTTGTTTTGTCTTGTTTTGTTTTGTTTTGTTTATAAAAGAAAAAGAAGCATAACATATCACATGTACTGCATTTTTCTCTGTCCAAACCCCTCTACTATGCTTAATAAAAAACCTTAAAATTGAAATAACTAATAATTACCATGACAAAACGCAGAACGCATGTGTTATTAGTCATTGCTTGTCACTATTCTTTATTCTTAATTTTTCTTATTTTTGAGGGGTGCTATATACAGCTTTTGTCCCCACAAAATGTCCGCAACACAAACATTAAATGCCATTGAAAATGAAGGGAGAATTTTGTCCATCTTGTCCCCACACTCATATTTGCCATCGACAATGAAAGGAGAAATTAGGTCAAATATCCGCCAAATATGACGTACATTTGTGGCAACAGGCCTTCTGATTGGCCAGTATGAGATGATGCATGATGATGTACGATAATAATATCGTACATCATCAGTACGATTTTCTTCTTCTCAAAACTCCTAACCAGGCACTGGTGACGTCACACCAAACCCCAAATTATAGCTATAAGGCCCATCCATCCATTCAATAGTGCATAGACTGTGATACTACTCTTTATAAGGGTTTAGTTCCCCTAGAGGTTCTTAGAATCATTAGAGATTAACAGGAGCACCCACACAACCAGGAACATTATTCCATAGAGAAAGCAGCAACAAGATGTCATTCCTTGGATCCTTCCCCAAATACTGTATGTTAGTTTTTAATGGCATTATCAGTTTGGCAGGTGCTGCCTGCTTGTTGGCGGGTTTCTGGATCTTTTACGACGGGGCCTCCTTACTGGTCATGCTTGATTACCTTGCGGGTGCGCCCAGGGAAGCCAAGCTGGTAATGAACGCGGGCTACCTGCTGCTGGGGTTCGGTGGGGTCCTTTTCATCACCGGTTATCTGGGATATCGTGGAGCTAAGAAGGAAAGCAAGCCTATGCTGCTCTGGTACTTTGTCCTAGTGTTGGTGTTTTTCCTAGCGCAGGGCACCGTGACAGTAATCCTGGGGTTGAATTCAGTGACAGAAGACCTTCTAACCCAGGTGAGCAACAAAGCTTTGATAAACTTACAACATCTCTATGGAGACGTGGACAAGGATGCTCTCACAAATCTGTGGGACGAGACTATGGCTAGGCTACAATGCTGTGCAGTCAACGACTACAGAGACTTCATTGGTTCTCGGTTTTACAACCTCACTCTGGCGATCCCGTGTCGTTGTTGCTTTCCAAAAGTTGAAAGTGAGGACAAATGTGAAGATCAACACGTGAACATATGTGACACGCAACTTGCGGAAGCTATGAAGGATACGTTCATTGGCTGCCTCCCAAGGTTGAAAGCACTGATTGAAAGTAACATTATTATAATTGCATTTGCGGCCCTGGTCATCTTAGCAGTGGAATTCTGTGCTATGGTTGTCTCCGTGATCCTATACTTCCAAATAGAGGAAAAGCAGAAACGTATACGTATACAGAAAGCTGAACAAATGCTCACTAGGGTATTGGACTGGGACAGTTAATATTGTGCAATCATCTGAAATGAATTACATAATAAATACATTTTAACTGTTGCCAACTGTCTTTCAAGAATGTGCAGTATTGCCCTGATGCTTCCAAGGTCAAAACATGCTGACAGTTGCCTTTCAAATAAAGGCTGTTCCTCTTTTTTTGACTCCTGAATGCTCGGGTTGTCTGTTGTTTGATCATATGTATTGATCGTCTATGATCGATCACCTACAATATGACGGAACAGAGATTGTGCCTGTCGGGGAGGATTGGGGCACTGCTTGAGAAGCCCAAGACAGTTCTCCACATCATCCTCTGACATGGAGGCAGGAGCTCCATGTCAGAGGGGGTGCAGAAGATTCTCCAGGACATGCTAGTCTACCACTGTTAACTCCTACAGTTCTTAGGGAAAGGAGCACAGACAACCACATGTCCCAAAACATGTTGTTAAGTAAAGTTCATTGGGAGGACGTACTATGCTACTTAGCCCCAATATGTTCCCTCAGTCCCTACGCTCATTCTGTAGCTCCGGAATGAGCGTAGGGACTGAGGGAACATATTGGGGCTATATGCTACTATGCTGAGATACACACTGCTTCCCTCCCATGAACATGGCCAATTGTTAAATGACTGCCGGAGGCACTGCAGACAATTCAAACCCCCTAGTCTGGTGAGCAAGACTACCAGAGTGTGCTTTTTGTTTTGGCAGAGTCTATCTCGAGAAAGCTATGTTATGTTATTGACTTATTGTCACTACTCTTTATTCCTTTTTTGTTTGTTTTTGTAGCACGGAATGTGATCATTCGATTGGCTGATATGATAATGTATGATGATAAGAGCAGCGATCACTTCACACAAGTGTGATTTTTATTAAAATGTCAGATTGTTCTAGCTCTGTCCTACTCTCACCTATTCTGGAAGAACATTAACATTTTTACATCTTGTATATACTTTTTTCCCCTTTAGGATATCATCATGTTTGCAACGTCTGCCAAAACAATGTTGATTGAATACAGTTTGCAGAAAAAAAGCACAGGAAAGTACAGTTCAATACAAGGTCTGCTAAGAGGATTTAAACCCATGTTTCCATTGGGGTCCTTCATATTCAATTAATCAAAACATTTAATATACAAATAAACAGTAGGCCTACTATGCAAAAAACACCCGTGTGAAGTGACTTGACTTACTTGACTTATTCCTGTAGGCTCCTAGGTGGAGCATAGGGCCGCAATCACACCCCGCCATCGGACTCTGTTTTGAGCAGTTTTCTTCAGCTGGGCCCACGATAGTCTGGTCGTCTTTGCCTCACTCTCCACTGATCTTCTCCAGGTCTGTTCTGGCCTCCCCACTTTTCTTTGAACCTGTGGATTCCAGTCCAGTGCTTGCCTATAGTGATGTTGTCAGTAGGTTTTCGGAGGGTGTGTGTGAAGTGAGGGGCACTCTTATCATTATATATATATCATCATCATATATCATCATACATGATGAACAACTGAATTTAAGTGATTGGTTAGCCGATTTGCTCGTCTACATATGACGTAAAGTTTCCCTTCATTGTCAATGGCATTTAATGTTTGTGTTGCCACAAATTTATGTCATATTTGAGGCACATATGACCTAATTTCTCCTTTCATTGTCAATGGCAAATATTGAAACGTGTGGGGACAAAAGCTGTATATAGGAGGGGCTAGCGCCGATCAAAAATAAGTACAACAAAGATGGGCTTTAAGTTTTTACCGGGGCCAGTTTTGAATTTCATTCACCCGTAAGTGCTCTTTTTGAAGGAGAGTGAATTCACATTTCTTTATGTCTTTGGTAGGGCGATCCTCATTTTTGTGGCATAGGAGAACTTTTTGAGTGGTGCAAACCACTCCAACAACCAGTTTGTCTGTATGTTTGTGTACCTGTGTACGTGTCCGTGCACAGGTGAGCATGGTGAGCTTTGTCTGTATGTTTGTACCTGTGTACGTGTCCGTGCAGGCGTGCACAGGTGAGCATGGTTGCTATGGTTAGTGTGTGACGTCACTGACATAGCTGATCAGACTATATAAGACCTTGCACCACTCAGTTCACACGGGTGTGATTTTTTTTAAAATTTGTAGCCTATACATTTTTTATCCCACGATTTTGTTAGTGCCTGCCCTAAGCTGTGATACTGGGCTCTATGCGCCCTCTGCCAACCTGGGGAGAGCCCCGAACTGAGCTCATGCTTCCTTCATTGCATGAGCAATGATACAATATTACTAGATAATAGTGCAGCACTAACATATTGGGTATAGGCCTACTGCTGAAAAATGGCACTTTTAACTTTAGTGAAGAAAGTGTGTAGATTGCGGTGGTGGCAATTAGCACATGGGCATTGGAATACCGGTCAAAGTGTTTAAGACCAGGCTCAGATGTTGTAAAAGGCTGTCATTTATTTGGATGGTATGAAACATGATCTGATGGATCGGTGATGATGAGTGATGAGCTAAACACAAACAAGGAAAACAGATTCAAATAAAGTACAACCAACTGAAAGCAAAACATACATAAATGATAATCAGTAGGCTGTTTACTCAAATAATGCATCAAAGAGAACACTAGCCACAATTTGAAACTCTAGATTTTTTATTTTTTATAATGGGATGAATCTATAGTTGCAATACCCTCCATTGACTCCCCACTCATCCAATTTGCTTTTGCGATCTGCTTGTATTAAACGACGTTAAACTCACCAACATTGCAGCTGAATTATTCTCTTTCAATCTGCCAAGCTTTTGTTTCATCAACCGTAGACATGTTATGAGCTACTTTCTGTCAAGAAATTCTCTGCAGGTGATTCTTTTTCTAAGTGTTGGAGTTTGGAAGCACTCGTTGAATCCCTTTCTTGGCCAGAAAGGGATTTTTTTCACCAAAGGAAAAATCTTGTCTATGAGATTTTCAAGCCGCCTTTTGAGTAGGTAAAACGTTCTTTATATCCACAACAGAGGAGAGGCTGCATGGTCTGCATTTCATGCAGGGCAGGAAGACAACAGTCCCATAGCCTTAATGCAACAGCAAAGGGCATTAAGGCCCATGGACCAGAGCTAGACTACACTGTGTATCCTCGTGTGGTGGATGTACTCAGATTTTATTATTAATAAATAATGTTGACATCAAAACCTCATACAATGTTAAAGCCCCCCCCACCCCCGTTTTTGAGGGGGCTAGCCCCTCTATATGGTTTAATGTTTGTTTTTCCTCAAACAAACATTAAAAAGGCCATTGACAACGAACAGAGTTTAATGTTTGTTTTGTCCATGTTTGTTTTGTCCTCGATGTTGTAAGATGAGAGAGCGCCCCTCACTTGTTTACACGGGCGTGATTTTGATTATTTTTCCATACTGCACAGTGCACACATTTTCCCTGTTTTGCTGTGTAGGCTATATGATGGATTTCTTTTGGATAGAAGTTTATGTCTTTAAATGTTCTGTAACTCATGCTGTAGTTCCATGCAGAATGAGGACAGTGACCCTTATAAAAAAAAGATTTTGACCCGGGGCCCTGTATCCATTCTACAAACTGTTAATAACATTTTCAATTAATCAATCCACTGCTGGGTGACAATATTATCACACGAAAAGATGAAATTACCTACCTAGGTTCCATCCTGGAGGCTAATCTTTCCGGTGATAAAATGGCCACCAACGTAATCAAAAAAGTCAATCAAAGAACAAGATTTCTTTACAGGATCTCCTCACTGGTCAACAAAAACACCTTGAAGACCTTAACAGGAGCCCTCGTACAAGGTTTCTTTGACTATGCATGCACCTCTTGGTACCACAGCACCTCAAAGGCTCCAGACCTCCCAAAACAAACTGGTCAGGCTCCTACTTGGCCTCACCCCCCGAACCCACCTCACCCCTGCCCACTTTGACAGGCTGGAATGACTTAGGGTTGACGAGAGAGTACAGCATCTTGCAATGGGTCTGGTCCACAAGATTCGATACACCACCAAGATACCCATGTACCTGTCTAAATACTTCCTTAATGTTAACGAAGTCCACACCCACAACACCAGAGGGAGTGCAACAAACCATGTACAACCCAGATTCGGCACAAACAAGGGACTAAATTATTTTCGCTCCTATGCCACCAAAATGTGGAACGCCCTACCAACAGTCATTAAGACATGTGAATCCCTTGACTCCTTCAAAACCGCTCTCAAAGGGCACCTACGGACGGCTGCAATTCGAAACTGGCCCCCGTAAAATCTGAATCCCTTATTGGAGAATTAAATGATGCGTCCCTTATTGAACCAATAAGGAATACAGTTTGTTCCTTATTTTCCTAAATAGCCTCTACACGTCAACACTGAATTTAACAATAATGAACAAAACAAAACACAGGAAATATTAAAGTCAGCACAATTGTTCTAGCAGGAGGCACACAGTACCTAAAGTAGCCTAAACCAGTGGTTCCCAAAGTGGGGTCCGGGGACCCCCAGGGGTCTTTGAGGGAGTTCCAGGGGGTACCCAGCTAAATGATAGTTTGGAACCAAATGGACCCTTATGGGTCTGTAACTCTGAGAGTGTACAAATGGAACCAAATGGACCCTCAGAGTTAAATTAATGATTTTACAATATGAATTGGGGGCCCAGAGAGAGAAATGCCATTAAATGGGGGTCTGTAGACTAATGCATGTCAAACTGGTACTTGAAATTAAATGGGTTGAGAATCACTGCGTAAAAATCCTCTCTTATGGGGGTTGCTGGCATATATTTTCTAATGGGGATCCGCGGGCTCCTAGTATAGAGTCCTGTAGCCATTCCAGCCAGGTGGGTTCGGGGAGTGAGGCCAAGTAGTAGCCTGACCAGTTTGTTTTGGGAAGTCTGGAGCCTTGTTTTAAGGGCCTTTGAGGTGCTGTGGTACCGTCCAGGAGGTGCATGCATAGTCGAGGAAACCTTGTACAAGGTGTTTTTGTTGACCAGTGAGGAGATCCTGTATAGGAATCTTGTTCTTTGGTTGACTTTTTTGATTACGTTGGTGGCCATTTTATCACCGGAAAGATTTGACTCCATGATGGCACCTAGGTAGGTAATTTCATCTTTTCGTGTTCTTCATGTTCAGTTTATTTTCAGTTCTTCATGACCCAAACATCCAGTAAGGGCGAAATCCATTTGACATTTGACAAACATCACCTTATATTATTTATCATCTTATTTATCCGTGTTTTTACAAGATGTCATGTCAGTAGTATTTCTAATACCTGCCCAATAGCCCACATCTTGGCTGCTGATGTGGGGATAGGTTAGCCTGCTATTTCAGACTATTATAGTTGATTGTTATGTTGAGTTTTAAAGTCTAATATAAATATAAATCAATATAATTAAATATTGTGCCCATTTAAAGAACCACTCGGATTCACAATCAGAACTCTTTATGTTGTTATGCTCATTTGGAAAACAAAATTCTACTTCAAAAGTTGTGGATAGCATTAACAATAAGTTGAAGGGAAACTTCAACGTATTGCTTCAACCTATTGCTTCAACCTATTGCTTCAACCTATTGCTTCAACTTATTGCTTCAACCTATTGCTTCAACCTATTGCTTCAACTTATTGCTTCAACTTATTGCTTCAACCTATTGCTTCAACCTATTGCTTCAACTTATTGCTTCAACCTATTGCTTCAATTTATTGCTTCAACCTATTGCCGGCCTTGCCTGGCCGTGGCAGGCGTAAAGAGTGTCCCTTATTTCAAGATCTCAAAGGTGGCAACCCTAGTAGTGGCTCACGAAAATATTAGGAAAAATTAATAAAAAATAAACTAAAATAGGCCACTAATGTGCCTGAAGCCACGGGGCGCCGTTGTCAGAGTAGTGTCAAAATAGGCGATCTACAAGCTCACAACGCGTGGTGGAAGCGATGCGTTGTGAGCTTGCAGATCGGCTATTTTTTGACCCGGGCCAACCCAGGCTGGGCTGAACTCGACGTCACACAGTTTCAACCAATAGGAACGCGGCTTGCTTGAAAGAGAGAGGAGTACAGGGTTGCCAGGTCTGCTCATTATAAGCGACTTTGGGCTTGTTTTTTCTGTAAAGTTGCTTGTATTGGTAGTAAATATTTGGGTTTGTTTCTAAAATGTATGTAGATGCTTATTTGGGGCTTTTTTGTTAATTAAGGGGGGGGGGGGGGGGCAAATTAATAGGCCTATGTATTTGTCTGCGCACTCCCATCTGAAAATATTTTATGCCAGGGACCCCATACAATATTTTTTTAAATGATTTAAAAAAATGTTCCACTTTCTTTCTTTTTTTTCAAGATTTATTTAGAAAATAGCAAATCTACAAACGTTGATTGCTTGTAGTTCTGCTATTTTCAAATTAGCGATGCTAATAGGATTAAAGCAGTGGTTTTCACCCCTTTTCATATGAAGGTCCATTCAGCATTTGAACCACGGACCACCATTTGATGAGATTTAGCCTCTCAGACCCAAGAATTTGAATATTTTGTTATCATTGGATAACATTGTGTCCACAGTTCCATACTGTAGACCCAAGAATTTGAATATTTTGTTATCGTTGGATAACATTGTGTGTGTGATGATGGTACCATAGGAGAGATAACAGGCAAACGACCTAGGATTCCATGCGTGGACAAAATAAGCTGTCTCTTCCATGGAAGTTCAGGTGTGCCCAGGCTGTCAGTCTGTCTCTCATACAGCTTGGGCACACCTGAACTTCCATGCGCGGCCAAAAGAAGCTGTCTGCCGGCGTCTCTTCTGGGTTTTTAGACAGCTGGTGGATGGAAATGAAGCTCCACCCACGCGGCAGAATGCCGCTGGGGAAAGCTTTTCCGGGAATCTGGCCGAGGCGGCAATCTGCTGGAAGAGACGCCGGCAGACAGCTTTTTTTGGCCGTGCATGGAATCTTAGTATCGTATAGGTGTGCTACTGAGAGGAGGGCTGTGGGCAGTTCAGAAAGCCGTCCACCAGTGAAATCATCGTTAGGCAGATTTTTAAACAAGTAAAAAATATATTTTTAGATTTTTATTATCGTGAGAATGATGGCTTCCATTAAATTGTAGGAAGGAATAGAAAGCCTGCAGTTTCTATTAGCTTGGATTCCCCATCGATGATGTCAATGGTGGACGAGTTTCTAATCTGAACTGCCCACAGCCCTCCTATGAGACACCGAGTGGAATAGTAAGAGAGTGACTCCCATTGTAACAATGGAGAAGTGCTCATTCTATCTCAATGGGATTGGGATAGTTCCAATGTTTGGAACTATAGCCCATAAGCACCCGCTAGATCAAAGCTGGTCGCAACTCTCTTACTATTCCACTCGGATGAGACACAGACCAAGTAGGAAAAAATAGTGGCATTTTATCATGAACATTAGTGAGGACCAATTATATGAAGAAAGGTTGAAAAGTGGTCCTTTAAGAGTTAAAGATCTATAAGGGTCCATTTGGTAACCAACTCTCCATAAGAGTTAAAGATCTATAAGGGTCCATTTGGTAACCAACTCTCCATCATTTAGCTAGGTCGGACCACTAGTTGAAAACCACTGATTTAAAAAGTGCTTGTCTTCATAGACCCACGTCGCTTGTTTCTCTCACAACCCCTGGCAACACTGGAGGAGTAGTACATTTGGAATTGCATTTTTTGGGGGTAGAATGAAATGCTAGGCTCGCTGGTGGAGCATTCCTCTCGTACCAATGCTTCGATAAACACGCGTAATTAGCCACCTAGCTCAGCCCTAAAAATACCCATTTGTTTAGGTCATTTTTTAAAATTTTACACTACACGACAACGGTACGTCTTTTTTGGGGGGAGGTGAAGAAGGCTACTGTTCCACATACATCGTTTTTAACCCACGGACAGGACCAGGCAGGGTGGGTGGTGACCGACACACAACACGGTACAACAATGATCGAGCGACCAGAGACCACAGTTCCGGGCATCGCTGTAAGTTCTATCCCTCGTCTCATCATCGTGTGGTATTTATTTATATGCCTGATTAGGCTAATAATGACGAATGATTCATCTAACGAACCCCTGCCGGCAGCAAGCCAAGAGAGGTGCGTTCAAGAAACATTTTTTAGTAGCAATAAACTATTTTCAACGTTTAGGAGGAACCCAAATTGGTTCGGTTAATTCAATATCACAGACTTGAGCTGTCATCCATTTCTGACCATGGATTGGAAACTCCTACCTCTATGTTTAATATTAACTCGTTTCAAAGCATTGTTTTATTTCCTCTCCTCAAATGCACGCAAACACAATGTTAATTGCCGTTGTTGAACGCACCTCAGAAATAGCTGTGTGGATGTGGTTACGGTATATACAAATCCTGCGTTGCTGCTATGATCTGTCTGTCTGTCATTAAGACAAAGAAATGGTTGTCAAAACCCTCCTGTATTCTTAATTCAAATCCCTCTCTGATACTCTTGTGAGCATCCTTCTGTTGGATGTCCGGCTCTGTCTAGTGTCTACCTGCTTTGTTCAGGGCCTGTGTTTTGATGTACGTCTCTAACGTCTGTGTACCTCTCTCTCACACTCACTCACTCACTCACACTCACTGTTCAGGAATGAGTCTCAGGCTGCTCAGCAGTCTCAGTCAGTCTCTCAACAATTCAATTCAAAAGAGATCTGAGAAAACATACTATGCCAAAGCAAGTGTCAAAATTTAATAAAACTGTTGAAAATGTGGAAAGTATATACAGTTGGAATGGGTACAGCTGCTACAGCATTGTGTACTGTAAACGGAGCTATGTCACACATTGCGTCGTTATATACATGACATGTTATTTTGGATATAAAGCTTTTTTTTAAAACAAATGACACCAATCTTTTGCAATCACTTTGGGACAAATGGCAGCATTTTTTCTCAAGACTATAAATGGTATACAAAAAAAAGGACTCAGATTTAAGATGTGTTTAAATTCACACAATCTTGTTTCTCTTTCTCTCCTGGCTGGGCCACATTATTATGCATGTCCACTATCTATCTGTCTCCGGACCGGGCTCAGATTCAATCTCCAGCTGACTGGTTCCGTTCTGAACAGCCATTGATTGCTGCTGCTGCTGCTGCTGCCAATTCATTTGATCTGCCAAAATACTGAAAATAGAGAGCAAGAGGGATAGAAAGAGACTAGAGAGACTGACTGTCTGAATGGGATGGACGCAACAACTCCTCAAGTGCCAAATATAACAGCAATTCCATCCTGTACTACCAGTTTATTTCACTGCTGATCCTTGATTGACCCCAGCCCTCTCTGTCTCTCTCTCTCTCTCTCTCTCTCTCTCTCTCTCTCTCTCTCTCTCTCTCTAGACTCACACTCATTTTCAAAGTGTGTGTGTGTGTGTGTGTGTGTGTGCTTTGGCAATGTAAACGTATGTTTTCTCATGCCAATGAAGTCCTTTGAATTGAATTGAAAATTATGTGTGAGTCTGTGAGAGAGTGTATTCGAAAACGAGGACAGTTAAAAGCATGGTGTGGTGCCAGGATGCCATGCAGTGACAGTGAAGTAGAGTGTCAGAGGGATGGGAATGCAGATGATGTCAGTCAGTGAGTCCACTGGATGGGCTGGGGGGATGGGTTCCACATGAATGCTATGGATGGACTGATACTGATTAGCCTCTTTCTCTCTCTCTTTCTCGCATCATTCTAAACAATCTCCAACCCTCCCCCTGTTTTTCACTCTGCATGTTTTTCAGGTCTGTGCCTAAAGCCTGACATCATTGTGCATCAGTGCTGTGTGCTGAAAATAGCAGATCTACAAGGTGCTGTGAGCTTGTAGAACTGCTATTTCCAGTCAAGCATGAACTTCTTTTGTCTTCACTTTCTAATGTGATGTAAAACATTAAAAACATAGTTGAAATATCCTCGCAGACACTCTAAGTGAGTGACTCCCTCATGATGTGCATATTTCTGTCACACACTCATCCCCTGAATGATTCACTCTGAGACTGTGCTTTCAAGCCACATTTCCTTCACTCTTCATTCCAGGTGAAGGTAGGTAGGTACATGAATTCACTCCTTGTCTCATCATATCCTGCTCGACATATCTGCTGCATGTGCTGCCCTAGGTGACCTACTGGCAGTTGTAGTAGTTTCAGAGCTGGAGCCTTATGTAACGCACGCACTCGTGCACACAAGTCACTGGATTCCAATAGAGAAATGATGGAAAGTGCTTCAGGCTTTTTTAGAACACCACTGCTATGCCTGATGCTGTAGTCAACAGTCGGACAGCTCGGACTCCATATTGGTTTAATTTATCATCCCATTCTCTGCCTTTCTGTTCGGCTAATGCTTGTGCATGTCATATATCCATCACTTACTGTATGTTTGTGTGCAACTAACAATCCTAGAGTTAATGACCTTTGTGAGCATATTGACCTGCATCGATGCGTGTCATTCACAACCATTCAGCTTCGGCCTACATAAACATATATCATTTTCCCCTTTCCTTTGTAGTCCATATGTATTTTCTCCAGTTATTAATCAAATCATGTATCAAACTTAAGGCACCTTTACATTTGAATTTAATTTGTAGATCAAACTTTTCTTCATGAGCTTGTCAATCCACAATCTAAAATTAATTAAAGGGCAACGTATGTGAGATTACATCAGGAAAGTTTCAAGCCACTGCATGTTGGTTTTCATATCGCAACAAATGAAACGAACAGAATCCAATGGCTTCTGCAAAATCAAACTAACCACAGTATGCTTTGGAAAATGGTCGTCAGTAATGTCAAGTATACTCATATAATGAGTTTTCAATGGGCTCAACATGCCATACCACCAGTATGGTAATTTAATCATCACTGAGGAGATGGCTCGTCATTAGTGGAAACAACTTATGTCAGAAATTGGATCCACACATTATGATGATGCACTAATGTAATCTGATGTTAAGAGACCCCTGCTCTGCTGTATTCACTGATATAGTTTATACTCTCTAGTGTATATATAGGAGAGTAACTAGTATATGTAGTAGTATCGATGATGTCACTGGAAGATGTGTTTCTGAACTGCCCAGAGCCCTCTTATGACTCTGAGACACAGACAAAGTAGAAAGAAATTGTGCCATTGTATCCTGAACCTGTATCACCGAAAGACTGCCGCTTTGACAACGCCCATCCCATAAACTGCTGCCGTGGGGAGGGCTTTCAGTCTGAATAATGAAGTGAAACGAGATGAAAATTCAGACTGATTGTCAAGCTAGTGAGGACCAAAAGATAGGTTGAAAAGTGGCGAAGTCGTTCTTTTCATAGAAAATGTAAATGTTTAGAGAAATGTATAGCTGTTTAAATGGATAAATAAGGTAATCTGTCATGTTATGACCTTGATGTATATAACTGTGATAGTGAGTTGGTTTACTCCATAGCACTGATTGGAGTGATGCAAAGTCACTTAGAATTTAAACTTGATAGTGATGAAGCAGCGGGATGATACCAGCTCAAGCCTGACTATAGTACCTCAAGCAAACATCAATATGGACTTCCATGTTGGAAAAAAGTGTGGCAAAGCTCTGCAAGAATTTTCATTTATTTTTCTTTTAGGTTTTATAACCTAAATTACACCCACACAACCTGAACTTTGAACATTCAGTGGATTTCTCTGTGTGTTCTGATGCCTTTTGAGCTGCAATGAAACGGGCAAACAGGTGACAGTTGGGTTAGGGTTAGTGACATCTGCTGGCAAATCGATGTCATATATGGGATTTGTGGACTGTTACATCACAGTCCATAGGAAAATCGGAGCACTTGTTTGAGCCAGAAAACCACAGAAAATCTACTGAATGTTAAAAGTTCAGGGTTTTTTTGGGTGCAATTGAGCTCAGAAAACCTAAACAAAATAAATAAGAAACTTTTTTTTAATGTCACGATCCCTTTTAAAGCAAACTATTTTAAAGCTACATAAACAATCTACATAAACAATTTCAGCTGTTTGCACACAGTTGACCCTCTGGAAGATACAGTAGGCACTGCACTTCCTCTGGATGTTTCATGAGCAGTGAGTGCTCGGCCACAGGAAAGACTACTTGACTAGTTAGGTGAACGGAACACCAAAATAAGAGAATGCTCAGTCATTCTTTATTGTTTGAGTTTCTGCACCAGCCTTCCTCAAAAAGCAAAAAGAAGTTGGCCTAACTCAGAGCAAAAAGAAGTCTTGACCCTCCTTGTTGTAGAATCTAGAAGGAAGTTGTGGTTTGTACTGACTTGCTCTCAAACAGAGACATTATTAATGCCTGAAATTAGCTCAGAACTTTCTTTCCTTTGTCTCTTTGTTACTTTTTTCTTTTTTCAAAACTTTGACACTTTAAAAATATTTCACCCACTCTTTTTAATTTTTGAATGAGTGAGACTGTCTACTATTGTCTCCAAACATCAGTGGTAAATGTTGATGTCCCGGATCCTGTTTTAGTGCATTTTTCAATTTAAACCATATGTGCAGACACACGGCTGACTGGTACCAGTATAAGGCTAGTCTCACATAGACAGAGCATTATCTGGTGACATCTAAAATGTAGCGACAAGAACAGTAGCACGAAACCTATGATATCACCTTCCCAATGTGATGGTCAGGACCACACTAAAGACTTCAAAGTGGTTATGCAATCCACTTTTCTTTTTCTTAAAAAAAAATCTCATTAAATTAATTTAGGTCAGTGTATCGGTAGGCAGAGAGATCCGATCATCTTGCGTGAGATAAAACTTCTTTATTTTCTACAAATTCACCATGACTCAAAGATTCAGCCATAGGTGTAAATTGGTCACCAGGTTGTGTCAATAATGTCTTTGAACCTGGCCTAAACAAAGACAAAAGACAAAGCCCAGCTCCAGCTTAATGCTCTGTGAGGGACCCTAGTCGCTCCCCCCTTCTAAACTGTCTGCGGTTTTCCATTGGACCACCATTGACATAGGTGGAGAGCCAGGCTGACCAGAAATCAAAGTATTTGCCTTGTGTAGAGTACAGGTCAGAACAACATGCAGTTGACCACTGACTGGGGGGGGGGGGGGGGGGGGGAGACATCAATTAATTACCAGCTGCCTTATTATATCTGCAGAATTGTGCTATGAAATGTAAATATCTGTATCTATGTGTATTTGTGTGTGTGTGTGGAAACAAATTGAAGCACTGTACAAAGCCAAAAGTCCTGCTAAAAGCATAGTAAACCTGATTCCAACACCAAATTAATCTGTCTCTGCCATGGTGTGTGTGCAGCTCACAACTCTGTGATATTGTGTGCTCACTATCATCCACGTAGCCCTGTCCATTTGAAACTATAAATCTTTATATTTCCCAGCCTGTTTGTGTGAAACAATTGGGGGAGGAGGGGGACTCACGCACCGCGCCAGCGAGGGCTAGTCAGATACCGTCCAGAAACGACTTAATTTCGGCTCTAAAATAGCAGTATGAATCGGCCCTTACTGTTTATTTTGCAACGAGGAGCCATGTGTGTCTGTGTGCGTCGCCTCGGCTAAAGACAAAGTGAAGCCTGACTTATCAGCTACTTTCAGCATGCAACACGTCGTACGACGAAGTACGACGTGTTGCATGCTGAAAGTAGCTGATCTGCAAGCTCAGAACTCGTCGGCTCCACAACAGGTTGTGAGCTTGCGGATCGGCTATTTCCAGCACGCGGAAAGATGCAGGCACTGAAATACTATCCCATTGGCAGAGAAGTCGGCTAGAGGCAAAAAGTGTGCGGTTGCCTAGAGACGAGGCAGCCAATGAGAGAGAAAAACGGAATGTGACTATTTGATTGGCTGAGCAGCACGGAATGTGATGATGTTGTATGTTGATAGGAGCGGCCCTCACTTACGAGTGTATTTTTATTTTTGAGTGGTGCAAACCACTCCAACAACTGGCTTTGTACCCGTGTACACGTGTTCGTACCAAAAAAACGAGCATGGTTGCTATGGTTAGTATGTGACGTATGTGACGTAGTTGCACCACTCAGTTCACACGGGTGTGATTTTTATATATATCAATGAATGAACGTGATTTAAGAAAATAAATTAAAATTATTGTATCATTTTCCATAAAAATAAAATAAGCGCACTTCAATTATTCAAAATGCTAATCGATAGAATAATCACTAAACCTATGATGGATAATTGCAGCCCTAGAGGTTACTTATCTATGCTGTAGCAGTTGTGAGATAGGATGCTGGGGAGATGAAACCTTGTTTTCCTGCTATCCTCTTTTCTTGGCTTTCTTTAAAGTTATGCTTTGGTTGTGCATACTTGCTTATTGGACTTTACCCAGGATTCCTAAGCTGTCGATTCCACTGTTTCCTCCTTAATTTGACATTTTGGAAACGGGTGTGTTTGTACAGCCTGGAGTGGAGTCGTGGTCTATTGAAAGATTCCTCTCTCTTCTCACCTCTCTCCTAAAAGAGCACATCTTTACTCTTGTATTTATCCCAGCTGCTCTTCACATCAAAGGGGATCTGTCACTGCAAGACAGAGCAATGCTAATTGCAGGTTCACAAAAAGCAAGGTTTTTGCCTGTGGGGGTTTGTGTGTGTCTGCGCGCGACACGCCCGTGTGTGTGTGTGTGTGTAAAATGTGGTGTTGCTTTGAATGTCTGAGCAGAGATGTTTGTGTGTGTGTGTGGCTGTATGATATGCATGTGAAGGCTTTTCTCTTGAGTGGAGATCTGATGTAGAGAACTGTTTGTGTGTGTGTTTGTGTGCGCACGTGCACTTTGCCCTACTGCTGAATGCTGATATAAGTGTATATTGCTGAGTGTACGTGTACTGTCCAACTTTTCACAGTGCTATTTAAGATATTTGTATATCTATCCCACTACACACTGTGTTCACAACATGATACAAGATTCCAGGGTAACCAAGCATTTGGCTGGTGTGTATCTGTGTGTTTATGGCTCCGACGGTGCTGAGGTCTCCTTTCCATTAACAGTCTTTCTCTCCGTGTGTCTTTTCCTAGCAGAGGAATCTGGAGGGCTATGTGGGCTTCGCCAACCTCCCCAACCAAGTCTACAGGAAGTCTGTCAAGCGAGGATTTGAGTTCACGCTCATGGTGGTTGGTGAGTTGCAAAACATCTAGTTCCACCTGTAGTGAATCAGTGTCTGTGTGGATGTGTTTTTGACATGCCACATTTTGGGACACATTTTGGACATCGAATCAGTGAATTGGGGACAAAACTGTTGTCCACAAAATGGGAGCTTATTGAAAGCGGATACACTCAGCGTACACATGTGACATGACTGTGCAATGACGTGCAACAGTTATTCAAACTAAGTGGTTTATCGATTATAAAATAATTTTAACATTTTAAATAACTCAGGGAAAAAATGCTAAGAAGATAATTGATAGTTGCAGCCCTAGTATGTACACCTGTCCATGTGCTTGTGCCCACTTGTCAGGCAGTTTGTTTTTGATGGCTCATTAGGACGGGTTGAATGAAGGTAAAGCATGCACGGCATCCAGAGCTTAGTGGTGGAAAAAGTACTCGTGTGTTTTACTTAAGTAACAATTAAGTATCAATACTGCAATATAGTAATACTCTGTTACAAGTAAAAGTCCCGAAATTCAAAATGTACTGTAAAAAAATGTAAAAAGCAAAAAAAAATTGGCATAAAAATGTACTTGCAGTGCCAAAAGTAGAAAGTACTCATTGTGCAGAATGTCCTGTTTCAAGTTCTCAAATGTATGTCTTTTGAAAATGGCATTGCGACACATTGTGAACTTGTAGATCGGCTATTTTCAATTGGCAGAAATGTATATAGGACTGAAGTGGTTAATAATAATTAACCACTTCTGTAATAATAATCTAAATCTACAAAATTACAAAAAAAGTGGAGTAAAAAGTACAATATTTGGATCAGAGGTGTAGTGGGGTAGAAGTGAAAGTATTGGAAATGCTAATACAAACGCCTCAAAATTGTACTTAAGTACAGTACTTTACAGCACCTTTCTGTGTAGGATGAGCATGACCACACACAATCCGAAAAAGTCTTTAAATAGTTTTCCATTTAGGTTTCTCAGGGAAAACGGTCTTTGTAGTTTGTGACACACAATGACATGTCTGTTATATGTAGACGATTTAATTTGCGTACAGACAGAGTGTGTCAGTGAAGCACACGATGTACACTGTTGGAATACAGTATATGAATGAACCTGGTTGTAAATGTGGCTAACAGGATTATGGAGGGAAAGAACCGAACACGGGAATGAAATGGAGGAAGGGTTGTTTTGGTTGGCGAGTCTAGACACACATGTGTGCAGAGAAAAGGTCAAGAGTGTTGCACTTGACTAGCACATCGATGGCACTCTTTAATAGCTCCCCCAAATTAATGTTGGTGTAAGTGTTGGACAACGGAGATGGATAGATATAATCAATCACCATTATCTTTCCCACTGAATTGCAATTACATTTAAATGGTTCTTCTGTCTAAAATAGTACAGGTGTGCCAGCTATTTAATCCTGTGGTTTTAGAATATGTTGACACCCCCCCCCCCCCCCCCCACACACACACACACACACACACACACACACACACACACACACACACACAAGATACTGCATGATGTCACTAAAAGCCTGAGAACGTTTTTTGGCTACCAGATAATGTAGAGTTGTAGACTGCCATTTACACGTACAACCTTGAAGATAGAACAGCGTAAGGTTTAGATGGACAGACAGTCTGAGGCATTCACTGTCAACTAGATGATCCTGGTGCAGCCCTTTTCACATATGGGCCCCCTCTCACTCTCTTCCTTTCTTTCTTTCTTGGCTCTCAGCCCCGCATACCCCAGCTCAGCCAAACTTCACACATAGCGTTGAATGTGAGGGATAGAACTGTTCATAACTCAACGCAGCAGAAATATAATGTAAGGACAAAAGATGAGCGACGGGCTGTTCAGCAGATGGGGTTTGCTTTTGCAGAGAGCTTTCCAACACATACATAGTTTCAGACACTTATCAATGAATTATGAAAGCCTCGATGTCTTTAAAAAATGCTTTTGAAGGTGGTTACTAATGTAAATAGTAATCTTACACAACTGGTTTGCACTAGGATATAACGTCCCCCGGGTGTGAGAGAGATTTGCATTAATAATGTAGTTGTGCGTCACTTCAGAGAACATTGAAATGTGTTATTTTGGTTATTGGTTATTGTTGTAAGTCTTTATTTGGCTTTCTCATTACTTTATAAATGTAAATGCAACAAGAAGCAAGCCTATATGAATAACATCATTATTTTATACGGCCAGGCCAGTACAATAGCTATATTAGGCCCCTTGACTTGGTACTAATGGTGAAAAGAGTCACATAACCTACTGTAAGTGTGATATAAGAAAGATGATTCATGGATGATGTTTAGTGCATTGGGACAGTGCAGGACAATTTACCATATTCACATGATTGTCACCCCCTCAGGGTGGGGTGCCCTATATACACTACAGTAGATGCACACACACACACACACACACACACACACACACACACACACACAAATAGCTGATCTACAAGCTCGCAACGCCATGTTACATGTAAGTTTATACATTTTTGCTGTTTTGCGTGGCACTATTAAAATAGTAAGCGATGCTAAGAAAATAATCAATACTTGCAGCCCTAATGCAGTGAGGATGCAGTAGGTTGTAAGAGCCTAATTCTGAGAGTGGGGAAAGAGAGAGAGAGACAAGAATGAGAGTCGCTGGAATTGGTGGCCACGCTGTGAACGTGAAGACTGGCTTCAATAGTAATAGTGTAAAAGCCTCAGGCTGACTGACTAAGCAGTACAATGAGCAAGAAACCAGCAATGTTTAGTACATGAGTACTGTTTTGTTTCATTATTACCGGTACTATGTTCAACTTTATGAGTGGTGCAACCAGACAGCTATGTGTGTCCCTGGGTCCGTCCCTGCCTCCTGGCTGGCTGGCTGTGTCCGAACTTCCGGGGACCCCCCGGGGACCCCCACACGGAGTTGCACCACTCACTTCACACGGGTGTGATTTTCTTATTCATTTGAGATTAGAACCTTGTGTAAGCAATAAGCCCCAAATATATAACGATATCGCAGATATTTTTATTTGATTAAATACAGTATACAATGCTTATGATTTTAAGAAACCCAATGTTGTTCTCCATAGAGGAAAAAGGTCCGTGAACCAGGGAATGAACGAGTGAACGAGTTCTGTGCTCTATTTGGTAGCAAATGTGCTGTAGTTGTCTGGCCAAAAATTTGCATTTGAGACTAATTCAATTTAGATATATCTTGGCGACACAAAATCTATGTGTGTCCAAAGCAAAGTTGCCATTGAGTGAAATTTGTAAAACGTTGGGGGTGAAATGGTGAAGCTGGGATGAGGATAACGGCTGAAGCGTAATGAAAGACCTGTGCATTAAAAAAAGAAAAGAAAAAGGTCTGAGTGGCTGTAATATGAGCCCTAGTGTGTCTCTGCTTGTCTTCTCAGATTGACAGTTTGTAATGGCTGGCAGCTGGACCAGAGTTTAGACATAATGTGTAGGTGTGCGACTGTGTGTGGGTCATGCGTGTGTGTGTGTGTCGCTCGCACAAGCGTGTGTCTGTGTGTTTGTGGGGGTTTTTTTGTATGCAAGTGTGCCTGTGAGTTTTGGGGTCGAGAATAGTGAAAACCAGTCCTCCCCGCTCACACGTCGTTGAAGCTCCCGATTCACAGGGAAACGGTTGAGCTGTTCCGCCGTCTGTCTGTCACTCCCTGAAATGGAACGCAGTGGAACACCACCAGAGTCCGTTCCCAGAATCCTTTTTTTGCACTCTCCCTCTCTCTCTCTCTCTCTCTCTTGCAATTCTTCCCTTTGCGAGGGGAAAAGCTGCTTCCTGTCCCCTTTTTTTTTTGTCCAGCTGGCAGCTCGTGTAGAAAAAGCCCTGGAAAGATTTGAGAGATGCCGCGCTAGTGTGCAGAACAGTGCAGCACAGAGCGGAGTGTGAATGAAGTGAGACGAGATGAGATGCGAGGGGGAACCGATGCACGTTTCACACATCCAGTGTTGATTTCGTCGACCAAAACTATGACGAAAAAATGTTCGACTACCTTTTTTCACGGACGAAAACGAAATAAAACGCTTTAAAAAGCTATGATGACTAAAACTATGACTAAATATACTGACAATTTCGTCAACAAATTAAAACTATACTAAAATGTTAGGGAGTGGAGAAGAAGATCTTCTGTTTTCAGCATGCAAGTTACCAAGTGTAAAATCTGCCATTTATATCGAGGCCTGCCAAAAAAAAAATTGGCGACTAAATCAACTAGATTTTGTCGACTGAAACCAGCGAAAACCTTTCAGATGACTAATATATGACTAAAACTAAATGAAATTTTATTTAAAAGAATTGTACTGTCAAAATCAACACCGTTTCACACTGGCCCCGATGTGTACCCACCACCAGGCCAGTAGCTCGACAAACGACCCCGCTTTCCCAAACTGCATCTTTAGGATGCCAACAGGCAGCGGCCTATAGAACTGAACATAATGATGCACACCCACCCTGCAGAACACTAGCTTGCAAAGCAGTTGCCATTTCAGAATGCCACATAGACGCCACCTCTCCCAGGGATTTATTTTCAATACTATTTTTATCGATTTTTACATTTTATGACAAAGATGGAACAGAAAAAGACATAGCTCATCTCAGACACGTAGCAGAACAAAGGGCACAGATATACACATACCTACACCGAACCATGCGATAAAATAATATTAGAGTTGTTCTGATAGACTAATACCGATACCGGTATCAGCTACTCGGGCCGATACCACCCTCAAGTACTCTTACTCGGTACTGGCCCCGATACTTTGACCTGACAGATATACACATACACACCCCCCCCACCCCCACACACACCCATAAACATATTCCATTTTCAACCTCGGTTGAAAATGTGTGCTAATGTGCCCCCCCCCACAGTTTCAACGTGGGTTGAAAGCACGTGCCTCCAGGGCTGTAAGAATGTAAGAGCTACACACTTCTGCAGTCTCCCTGGGGTGACTGCTTCAACAGCTGGAATGTTACCAGAGAACATAGTTGGTACCATCATCCGGTATTCATGTGTCTGTTACTTAAGCAATTCTGAACTCGTGTTGCCGCCTTGCCGGTCATCTGGCTACGCAAGAGCAAGACTGTACTATCGTACTACTTATGTACGTGCTTGCAGACTAGGAGGAGGAGGGTTTAACAGACTGGTCATCTAGACACTCATCATATCCCTACTGGCTTATCCTTTACACTCGCCTATCCTCTATCCTGTTTGTGGTGTTTGTATTTGTGTGAGCTCTGTGTTTGTTTTGTGTGTGACAGTGTGTGTGTCTCCTGATTAAACCGTCTGACAGGCTTAGGGATGACCGCCTTGCCTACTGACCTTGCATGGAGGGGGAAGTGAAGGAAAGCTTTGGTCTGGTTAATCTGTTGGCTTAACCACACACAGACACGCACGCACGCACAGTCGCGCACACTATCTTAGTCTTCCTTCCACTGACTAGCTAGCTTACTGCTCGCATTCTTGATACCATCTACTTTCACTTTTGAAGATTTTGCAGATCATCACAATGTTCTTATCCACCGCTGAAGTGCCCTTGAGCAAGGCATTGAACCACTACCATGAAATGTTCTATGAGCAGGGCCTGGCTGTAAACAAGTATCTGATGCTTAGTCCAGTTACCCTGGGTAAATATAGTAACTTTGCTTTGCTTTGCTTTACCAAAACCCTTTGACTCCATCAAAGTGATTGAAAATGGTTTTGGCAGCCTTTGCACCCGTGTGAATACCCTGGTGTGCCATTTAATTCTGCCTTCAAGTTTGACAAGCAGGTAAATGCAGTAGTAAAAGCCATTTGTTCCAGCTGCGTACCGTTGCCAAAATCAAGCAGTTTCTCTCTTTCCAAAACCTTCCAAGACCTTAATCTCAAGATCAGATGCGTAAGAGGAACCATATGACCCTATCCTGGCCTCTGCCCGCTGGCTGTCATGGTTTAGAATCGATTTGAAGATTCTATTCTAAGTTTGTCTATGAAGCTCTAAATGAGGTTTCCCCCACCGACTTCTGTCGCAGCACTGTTTTTATAGGAAGTAAATATCCAGTTTTGTTTTTGTGCCTTTCCGACAAAAAAAATAATTATTACCTGAAGTAGGCAATTTCTTATTTGTATGTGTATGTATGTATGTATGTATGTATGTGTGTGTATATATATATATATATATATATATATATATATATATATATATATATATATATATATATATATATATATATTGGGAATAGCATTGCTTCCACAGACTGGTTTGGTTTATGCTTAGTTGAATAACCAGGAAATCTTAAGTGGACTTTTGTCATTGAAGAAACATACCACCTGCATTGATTAAAACAGTTTATTTAAATGTGATTTTTACTAGGCCCTCTTCATACCAAGGGTGGCTGTTCTAGTAGGCTGTAAGGCTACATCTACAGTCCAACTACTGTGTGCCGAAGTGTCCCTGAGCAAGACGCTTAACCCCAAACTGCTCCCCAGGAGCATTAATTGCGCCCATCGCTTCCAATAAATACAGAGGACAAACGTCACGTTTGTGCAAATGTACAGTGACAAAAGAAAACGAGTATAATTATTACTCACAGACAGTGCAGGACAGGCCTTGTCATTAAAGAAAAGGAGCCTGTTTACACACCTAGTTTACAATGCTTACACGCGCAGTCGCGCACGCACCCGTGCAGTGTGTGTGTGTGTGTGTGTGTGTGTGTGTGTGTGTGTGTGTGTGTGTGCGCGCAATAGCATGTGCTCACTGCTCATGTGCTCACTGCTCATGCATGTTTCTACATGCTCACTCAGTCTTATCACGCAAGTTGAATAATGTTGATCTCTCCTTTACCCCAACTGTCCTTTTCTTTAGGGCTTTAACTATCAATAATTTTCTTGACGATTATTCTATCGATTTCTCAATCGCATAAAGCACACAAACCCAAAAAACCTGAACTTTGAACATTCAGTGGATTTCTGTGGTCTGGAGTTTTCTCTGGGGGTTGGAAGCCTCAAAAGGCTGCACTGAAAACAGGCAAAACAGTGACATCTGCTGGCAAATCCCATTGACATATATGGGATTTGCTTGCTCTTACATCACAAACGGCATGAAAATCAGAGCACTTGTTTGAGCCAGAAAACCCCAGACCACAGAAAATCTACTGAATGTTAAAAGTTGAAGTTTTTTGGGTGCAATTGAGCTCAGAAAACCAAAAAAAATAATAAGAAAAATTACAAAAACTTTTTTTTAATGTCACAATCCCTTTAACTGTTGCAGCCCCACTGTTTTTAATATCCTCGCATCCGTTCCCCCTTTCTCTGTAGAGTTGTTGTGGTGCACATGTCTGATGATCATTAGTCATCATGTGGCATATGTAACATTTCAGCTTTTAGCCTTAGTTATTCACAGTGGAATCATCTTCTCTGTTTCCTAATAAAAACCTGAGGAAACTGGGCTGCTTCCATCTAAGACTAAGGCTATTTCAAGTCGAGGCTCCCGTAGCTTTTCCATCTGGACAATGAATGTGAGACTGGCTGTCATGTGAACTGATTACTGACTTAATCTATTTTGGATTCCTACATCTCGCATGGTTTGTGGAGTGGGGAGTTGCCTTTTAAATGTGTGTGTTTTAAACCGCACGATCCTTGCTCAAATTTAGAAACGACATTGCCTAGGTGTCTGAATCTAGATCGCAATCGATTAATCGTCCATCACTAAGTACGTACAGTAGGTTATGTACGAATGGCATTTGTAATGACAAATTGCTTGTTTCTACCTCGACAAATTGCTTTTGAACTAGCCATAAGTATAGTATACCAATGCAAACGTGTGAGAGAGAGACTGGGAGGGACAATTGCAGATCTTTATCACTGTGACCTTTGCCCCCTGTTGCTGCTGCGATCCCCTCCACACTGAACAATGGAGCTTATCTTTCTAACGATCTCAGCAAATACGCATGTCTCTGTCTCTCTCCAACACATTCTCTTCATTCTGTGTGTATGTAACTCAGATGTGTAATTAATTGTACTTGTCTGATTCATTCAAGGCCTACATATCTCATACTGTGTAGAGAAGCTCAGCTGGCAGGAAGTCAGTCAAGTACACACTATAACACACAGGCACATGGAGACACTATAACACACAGGCACATGGAGAGGACCAGTGTTTATTTCATCGACTGAAACTATGGCGAAAAATGTTCGTCGACTACCTTTTTTCACTGATGCAAACGAAATAAAAACGTAACTAAAAACTAAGCTATGAGGGCTAAAACTACGACTATGTATTGGTACTGACAATTTTGTCAACAAATAACTAAAATGTTAGGGAGGGACTAGTGGAGAAGAAGAGAGCAATTAGAACTAGAAGACAAGTCATTTTATGCGTGGTTGCAGATAGCAGATCTACAAGCTCACTTGTAGATCGGCTATTTTCAGCATACAGCCAAGTGTAAAACCAGCCATTACGATGCCATCAAGGCCTAAATCAACGATATTTAGTCGACTAACACTAAAACTGTTCAGATGACTAAAATGAGTAAAACTAAATGGGAATGTTTGCAGCGTATCATTAAACGAAATAAAAAATGTCTGTCAAAATCAACACTGAAGAGAGCATATTCATTGAGATGAAAGGTGAGGTGTTTCTCTCTCTCTCTCTCTCTCTCTCTTTCTCTTTCTCTCTCTCTCTCTCTCTCTCTCTCGCTCTCTCTGTATCATTAGCTAGTCTCTCTCTCTCTGTATCATTAGCTAGTCATCAGGATGTGAGGGGGGGCAGCCACACTGCCCCCAGGGCTCATTCTGACCATTACCACACTGACAGGAAGAAAGGACAGAGAGATACTGAATGATGGAGAGAGAGAGAGAAGGAAAGAATGTGAGGAATCTCATCACGGGAAAACCCAGTCTGACTATTTGTGCTTGTCTGTGTGTCTCCTCGTCTTTCAACCTGACCTACTGTTATAGTACTACAGGCAGTACTTCTGTTTTGAAAGTTGAAACGACTACCATTGAAATAATCACATTTTCTTCCATCCACTTCTAGCTATAAACAGAATTTGTGTTATTTGTCTTTTCCCTTTAAGAACAGGAACCCATATTTGCTGTAACTATACCTTTCAAGATAGGAACCCATTTGTGCTATGTACTGACAATTTTGTCAACAAATAACTAAAATGTTAGGGAGTGACTAGAGTAGAAGAAGGGAATAGCAACATTTATGTTTTGTAAAAAAAGAAAAAAGGCTTGTGTGCAGAGCCTCCCTTTATTTTTTTCATATCTAAACTTTGTGACTCCAGACCAGCACCAGATCTCAGTCTATTGGCAGATGAGCGGTTTTTCACGTTTTTGTCTGAATAAATATTTGAAGTTTTTCAGAGAACTTGGGTCAGGATTTTTGACTAGAATCGGCCTCGGGACTAAATGGGTTAATAAAGACTTAAAATAGGTGCCCAACAAAGTGCGGTAATGCACACGTGTGGTATCCACGCTATAGGACAATGGTGGACTTGGTGCCTGGCGGGAACTCCACTTTGAGGTCTTCACCTCTGCTCTGTCCACCAGATTTAAAAATGTGTTGAATTTAATTGAATTACATTTATTTTTCCTCAGCAACTAACGATCCACCTTGGTAGGCCGTTCGATGTAGTTGTGGGGTTTTCTCTTCACTGTGTTTATAAGCCCTTGCCATAACCCAAGCCCTAAAAATAATTATCCCAAAATATGGATGATAAACCGATGGACCATTTTGAAATAAAAATGGTTCCATGGTACTGCGAGAGACTGATTGACGGGTTGCTAATGAGAGGAAGTCAGAGATAGAAAGGTCAGAGACTTGTACACCATTAGTCTATTTGTAGTGTCGTGAGCTGCACCGCGATCCACATGTCACGCTGAACCAATATTTAATTAAAGCCGAGCCGAGGGAGGCTAAATGGGACAGACCTGCCCTCGGGAGGTGCTAACCAACTATTGACAGATAAGAACTCTAGAGAGATGTGGGATTTGGATGCGGTCACCTTAGGACTTAGGAGCCATGGAAGCTGCTTTTTAGTGTGCCATGCTCTATGAAATGAATGATAAGCGGGTGAAAGATGTGATGGATTTTGATGCATTTCAGACACTTTGCGGGTCTTCTTTACTGCTGTGTTTAAAGCCTTAAAGGACAACTTTAGGTTTTTTTCAACCAAGGTTCATGTTTTAGGTCTTTGACCAGCGCAACAAGATCTACCCACCATTGCTGAAAATTGTTTAAAAGTGTACCTGAGGGGGCTTTAGAATAGCAGTGCTGGCATTACATATAAGACAAAGGCACTTGGAATGGGAAATAGAGGGGGAGAAATGGAATAGTTAGGGTTATTTAACTTATTTGTTTTCTTTTTGTAATGCTACCGGCATTTGTGCACAGAAACACTCTTGAAAGCAAAATATTGCATTGTGGGTTTGAGCTGACAGGCTCTTTTTGATGTCAATCAAGAGTCACCTTAATTCAAGTGGCAGATGCCACATTTTTTATATATTTAAATTAAATATTCTTTAGGAGCATGTCATGTGATCTACCTGCACAGCCTTTGTGATCTACTGGTATATCGCGATATACCTTTTGGGCACCCCTGGACTACAGTAAATAAAATAATAATAAAGAAATTGCTATCAAATGTAAAAATACACATTTAGCCACTTGTTCGAATGCCCCACCCCCTGTCAAAAATAGTTAAAACGAAAGAAAGCGGCAAATGAAACAAAATTTACTTTTACTTTCTCTTATAAGAACCTAAAGCATGAACCTTGGTTGAAAAAACCCCCCAAAGCTGTCCTTTAAACGTGATGGTGTTTGCAGTGTCTGTTTGGTTAGGACACCCAGTGTGATGTTTGGTAGAGGTCCAGTGAGATGTTTGGTCACGGCCCACTGGGATGTTTAAGCGGCACCCTGTCCAATGTTTGTTCAGGACGTATGCCTCTGTGGACGGGTAGTTAAGGCTCTTTGAACAGCTGGCTGCTAGGCTGTTGGGAGGACTGTGGCAAGTCATGTATTGCATTTGTTTGAGCACTGGCTGGATAGGTAGGTGGCTGGGGCTCGCTACACAGGATAGACTGGTTCCCAAACACTGGGTCGTGGACTCAATGTTATGGGGTCTCCTTATTTTATGTTTCCTATATTTTGTTTTTAATTTCAAAAATACATTGCCAAAAATAGAAAACATTTTCGTGAATTTTAAAACAGTAATTTTGCGAAGAAATAAACGGAAAAAAACAAATAAATTCCATACATTAGAAATCAAATGGCGTTGTCTAGATTGGATCGGGTGATCGGAAATCGTTCTATACTATAAATACCGGATCGGGAAAAATCGGTATCGGCAGATACTCAAAATCAAATGATCGGAATCGGATCGGGAGCAAAGAAACGTGATCGGGACATCCCTAAAATCAAATGTGAAAATATCCAATCTGCAAGTTCGCAGCGCGGAGGGATGCGTTGTTGTGCGTTTGTAGTTCTGCTATTTTCACTAGTTTGTGTCCCTGGCAGACGTCACCTTTCTCTTTTGGGTCACGGCGCGGCGGGCTAAAAGGTTTGGGAACCACTGGGATGGATAATGCACTCTGTCATGGCAGACCGTCACTAATTCTCATTTGGCCAAATGGCGTGCATGTTCCTGTCCAGTGTTGATTTAGTCAACTAATACTATTGACGAAAAATGTTCGTCGACTACCTTTTTTCACTGATGAAAACTAAATGAAAACTAAGCTATGATGGAAAAAAACTAAGGCTAAATATTATATTGACAATTTCGTCAAACAAATAAAAACTAGACGAAAATGTTAGGAAGGGACTAGTTCGAACCCGGGCTCACCCAGAGTTAGTGTCGAAGTGTCCTTGAGCAAGACACTGAACCCCTAATTGCTCCTGATGTGCTGGTTGGTGCCTTGCATGGTTTCCGCCGCCATCGGTGTATGAATGGGTGAATGTAATGCACAATCTATGTAAAGCGCCTTGGATAAAGGCGCTATATAAATGGACCTTTACCAATTAACTATGACTAAAACTAAAATCAAAATGTGCTGTCAAAATCAACTGTCACGATAGCAGCCGGCTTGTTAATAGTGCAGCCAGCTTTGTCACCCAACAACGCATTACACTAAAAGCAGCTTCATTCACAAACATGGCAACATCACGTTCAACTCTAAAGATTGGATAAGGGAGACCATGATGCCACTTGTTTACCCTTCCTCTCTGTAATGCACGTACATCTTTTAACTCTTCTCCACGCATGCACGTGCGCACACACACACACACACACGCACACGCACACCATGTTTAGATAACCCTCTCTCCCCTGTGGGTCAGCGGGGAGTGTTCATTTACCCAGACGTCAGTGGGAGGGCTTCGTATATACGTCTGTGCCAACCCCTCGTGAAATAGCCTGTGTGTGTGTGCGTGCGCGTGTGTGTGTTTGCGTGCCTCTCCATCAATGCTGATGTGTGTATGCGAGCATGTGTGTGACCCTTGACCCCAAATAGTCCATCAAACAGGGGGTTGGGGGGGGGGGGGGAGCTGTCGTCTGGCTATGGCGGCTGCGAGGGACAAACGGTGTGGTCATAACTCACACAGACATGACATTATTCATAACACTCACACACACACACACAACAGAGAGGATCCCTGTGTAGATCACAACTAGTTGACTGATGTGACCACACTGACTTGGACTGACAGTTCAAACGTTGTGTCAACTGTGATCATTACCAGGAGGTGATTAACAAAGGGGACAGTGTCCTCATTATCAGACCATTGTTTGCGTTTATTTATGTATTTATTTAGCGATTTGTTTATTAATGTATTCGTATTTTAAACTTGTGTTCAAGTTTAAAAGTTTCTGGTCCTACTAGGCAGGGGAAATATTTGAAAATGTATGGTCTGGTGAAATTAGGATATTTGATAAGGAGTGTGATCGGTGTACTGGGGGAGGCTGCAGAGGTCTTTCTAGGACAAGCAGCCATTCTTCCATCCCTGCCTCCTCCTTGCATCCCCTCGTCCACTGGCTTCACAAGCCAGACGTTAACTCATTAGGCATAGTTTACTGCAATTCTGTAAACAAGATGCTGTCTCAGGATATTATAATATCCACAATACCAGATGATATCCAGTCTCGTATCACAATATCTACATTATGTAGTATTTTCCAGTCCTATCTTAACACAACTTGTGCCCAAGACGTCCACAGACGTCCTGGGAAAACCCGCTATGTAGTGCCAAAGACGCTTGTGGACGTCTTAGCAAAAAAGAAGAAAAAAAAAGATTTTACTATACTATTTTGAAAGTGTTGTGTGGGCACACAATGTGTTAATTCTTAAAGGTGAATGTGTTCTTTGTTAAGTGTGCGTGCGCGTGTGGCGTGTGCGGGATGGACTAGTGGAGAAGAGATCCAATACTACTAAGACGATCAATTTTATGCTTTGCTGTGCTCAGGTGTCGAGCTCTGAAAATAGCTGATCTACAAGCTTACAACAGATTGGCTGTTTTCAGCACGCAGCTGAATATAAATCGGGTATTTTGACGTCAATGCCCGTCAAATAATTTCTAGTCTACTAAATCAACCGTAGAATTAGTCTACTAAAATCTTATGATATTTAGTCGTCTAGTTTTAACTAGATTAACATTTCAGATGACTAAAATATGACAAAAACTAAATGAAATTTTATTCAAAAAAGCCTGACAAAAACCGAATTCCTATATATAAAACAATGCTGTCAAAATGTACAGTGAGTGCGCTTGTATTGTGCACAAAATGACTGCCCAGGGAAGCCAGCGGGACAGAGGAAGAGAATGATTAGGAGGGGGAGCGGAAAGCTGTTCTTCCTGGTGGATGAGCTCCTGACCTTTTCATTCGCAGATAATGAATCTACTTTTATTTCCTTTGCTTCTGCCCTTTCCCTTAAGACTCTGTGTATGCGTAATCTGTATGCGCACGTGCTTGCGTCTCACTGTGCATAATAAGCGTATGCGTGTGGTTAACTGTGCCTGTCATCGTGCACATAAAATGTAACCATCGGTTTGTCCTAAGTTTTAAAATGGCATTTGCTGTTACATAGTTTTTACTACAGTTTGAACATGGATGAATGGACGTTAGTTTTATCGCTGCAGCAAAATTATGGATATTTATTGTCTTAACCTATTCAGGACAGGAACCCCTTTTTGTGTTTTAAGCATTATGTTATACTTTAGCTATTGAAAAATAGCTAATGTCATGTGGTCCTTGACATGAGATAGTTTGAGAACCACTGATATAGAAACAATCATGTTTCTATATCACAAACTGTCATGATTTAGAAGACATTTGTAGAATCCGTTCTCAGGTCTCTAAATGGTCTTAATTTGTGTGTCTTTTTTCCTGAACCACAGGTGAGTCCGGTCTGGGCAAATCCACCCTCATCAACTCTCTGTTCCTGACCGACCTCTACTCCAAGGACTACCCTGGCCCTTCCCAACGCATCAAGAAGACTGTTCAGGTGAAACGACACACACAGGACCAACTATCTACCATGCCAGCATGCAGCTATTACACTGTCCAATTTTTGTAACCCATTTTCTCACCCGGTGCCAATAGGCCTATCTCACAGCCCCCTTTCCACGCCCCCTTCCAGTAGCTAGTGGTGTCATTTAACATTAGCATTTACACGTTTTTTTCTCTGGAGAATCTAAGTACATTTCCTAATGTAAAAATGTGACAGACCAATATTATTATGAAGCAAACAAGATGGTAAATCAGCTCGAACAGATAGAACAAACCTTGAGAAAACAAAAGTTGTAGACTTCTTAAATGACCTCTGGTAACATGTAGTGTCTATGGAGTGACGTCACGCTATCACCACTAGCTCCGAAAGGGGGTGTGGAAAGGGGGCGGGGAAATTCTGTGAGATAGGCCTATTGCCCTAAACTGTAATCCTGGGCGCTATACTCTCCCTCTGCCAACCTGGGGAGAGCCGAACTGAGCTCATGCTTCCTTCACTTCAATGCATTAGGAGTGAGAAGGCCGCTTCCTATCACCTGAGGGGGGGTAATTTCCCCGGTAGGACGTAGCGTGTGGAAGGAACACGTTTTTCCGACCAGTTCCTTTCCCCTCCCATCAGGTGCCTCACTTTCACTTGAAAGTTTTAAAATATAAAAAATTGCAAAAATAGCAGATCTGCTATTTGCGCTACTTTTAGTAGTAGTAGTAGAGGTGAGTTTTCAGACTACAGTTGAAGATTGGGAGTGAAAGTGCAGTTCACAGAGAAGATTGTGTGCACATCTCGATGCCTATATTCAGGCCAGGTGCTGGATGTCAAGCATCAAGGCAAACATCAAAGAAGAGGAAGAACATCCGCACACCAGTTTGTAGAGCTTTTGCAACGTTTCGACCGACTAGGTCTTCATCAATTTGCCTGATGAAGTCGGTCGAAACGTTGCAAAATTGTGAAAAGTAAGTCTCGGAGTTCTACAAACTGGTGTGCGGATGTTCTTCCTCTTCAGTGAAAGTGCAGTTCCCATTGCAATCAGAACTGCAGATGTGGTGTTCTTGCTTACTGTAAGTAAGAGCATCTGCTAAATGCCTAAATTGTAGTTGGGCATCCATTTTTGAGGCAGAGAAAAACACATAAAAGGTTGATCTAAGAACACGGAAACTATTTACATTTACTCTCAGACTTACAACTGGATAAATGAGCGATACGCTGGTGATTTTACTGTGCTGTACATGCATTGGACTTGGACTGCACATATTAATAATGGTTGATTGTTATCCATTGTGTTCCACATGTTGTCTCTTCCCCTGCTTTGAGTTTCTCTTTGTTGTCGAGATGAAAACACTGAAATCAAGGTTCATCAGTGTGCAGATGCAGGCATTTATGACCAGCCTTACATTCTCCGTTTGTCATCTCTCTCTCTGTCCCGCTCTTCCGTCGCTCTTTTATGTCTCTTCCCGACATCCCCCACATTGTCATTCCCATGCCATATGTTTGACTGTTTGACACGCGGAGGCCTCGGGAGACCTCCGTACACAGCAATCAGAACCTAAACAAACAAACCTGCAAAATAAACCACTGAGCCGGGGTTGTCGGAGGGTAACAGCCAGGCCAGAGAGTCGGCGGCGAGCGAGCACAGAGCAGAGGGAAAAATGGAAGGAGGGAGGGAAAGAACCAGAGAGAGGCACGGAGATGGAGGAGAGAGAGAGAAGGAGAGAGAGGGGGAGAGCAAGGGCCAAAAGGCCTCTATGGTTTTGTCCTTTTATGGTCATGACAAACAGAGCAGGGACAGAAGAGGAGGGAGGTTGAATCTGAAAGCAGTGGGTTGAAGAGGCGGATAGAGGGAGGGAGGAGAGAGAGAGGGAGGGAGATAGAGGCTAGTAACCCCGTTAATGTCCAAGAGACATGGCTTTAGGGAAGTGGCAGGACGATACTAAAAGAAAGAAGGGGAAGTAAGAAGTCTGCGGGTGGACAGGGCAAATGAGTGAGATGGGGAGGGCCCTCCGTCTCTCACCCCCCCGGAGAGAGACGGAGGAGCGTGTGTGTACGGAACGGGGAGAAGGATGGGTGAAGCTGAAGAGCAACGTGGGATTAACCTCGCGTCACCAGGCTTTCTTTCCACCTCGGATTCTTTCCAAAATCGCCGTGTGAACCGGTCTGGAGCGGACGGTAATTTATGTTGTTGTCACTGATTTGTAGTCATCGGGCAGGAAACCACAAGGCAGAATAAGAAGTTCCCATTCATAGTACTGATTCCGCCTTGTGGTTTCCTGCCGGGTGACTACAAATCATTGACTACAACATGACGAAAGTTACCATCCGGCATCCGCTCCTGACCGGATCATAAACCCGAAATTGAATGCTGCCCAGGCTAACGTGGGATGGATAAGAGGAGGATATGTGCACGCGTGAGGTGGATGACAAGTGTGGGGTAGAGGGAACAACACAGTGTGCTATATCTTCAATCACCCCTTCTCTGTAAACGTGTTGTTATTAAAACATTTTTGAATAGTTAAAATAGCCAATCTACAAGCTCACAACGTGTCGATGTAGATTGGCTATTTTAAAGATGGAGTGCCGTAATTCTTTTCCACCCTAAAACATGATCATCAGGTCTTATTGTTATATAAGGAGGTATCATTCTTTCAAAAAAGTAAAGTAAAATGTTGTTTTTATGTGGGCACACCCACCAGTTCATTAAGTTTGCGTGATGGGTGGTGATCCACCTGAACTGAAGCCGCACCAACAGCTGTAGTTGGATGATAAAGGGGGAGGGGTTAGGGGAGGGGCTGATAGTGTGATGTCACTGTCAAGGGTTCAGCCTCCAGGAAGAAACCCTAAATACAAAGTTAATACACCATTGCACATAAAAACAACTCCAGGGTGTCTAATGAAGTAAGTCACCTCATAGAAAAACTGGAAAAATACCAAAATTGTGGCACTCCATCTTTAACTATTCAAAAATGTTTAGGGATAAGGGGTTTAGCATGGACAAAAATAGAGCCCTATCGGCCGATTTTTATCAGTGCTAAACCCCTTATCCCTAAACATCTTTGCCTTTTTTTTAAACTATTTTGAAAAACATATCAAAATTGTTAAACTAGCCGATCTACATCAACAGGTTGTGAGTTTGTAGATCGGCTATTTGAACTATTCAACTATTAGTTAAAATAGCCGATCTGCAAGCTCACAACATGTCAATGTAGATCGACTATTTGAATTATGTTAAAATGTTTTTCAAAATGGTAACAAAACAACAAAGAAGTTTAGAGATAAGGGGTTAGGCACTGGCAAAGATAGGGCCCTGAAAGTGCTCCTTACAACCAGACCAGCGACGCCCCGAGGCCTTCCTGCTTCTTACAGCGACCCCCTGAGGCCTTCCTGCTCCTTACAACCAGACCAAAGTGCTTTGAACCGACCAACATGGCCATCTCTATTAGGACAGGAAACCACTTTATTAATCCCCCAGGGAGGAATTCAGGGTGTTACAGCAGCAAAAGACAATAAATATGGCAATAACTACATTACTAAACCATTGTAGTGAGATAGTCCGTGATCCAGGCCACCATGTCCTGATCTAGCTTCCGCAGGGTTTAGATTCTGATTGCTGTGTACGGAGGTCTCCCGAGGCCTCCCCGTGTCAAACAGTCAAACATGTGGCATGGGAATGACAATGTGGGGGATGTCCGGGGATGTCCGGTCATAAATGCCCCACAAATATGGAGGTATGTGCATCGGTGTGAGATCTGCACACTGATGAACCTTGATTTCAATGTTTTTATCTCGACAACAAAGAGAAACTCAAAGAGAATCCAATGTGGAACACATGGATAACTAAACAAACATGCATTATTAATATGCGCAGTCCAATGCGTGTAAATGGATGCCCTCGCATTTGACCACCCGGGGACCCCCACACGGTAACTATGTCATTTTTCGACCGTTTCGGATGCGGGCAGCTCGCCGGAACCGGGCCGCCCCCCCTGGGCGTGTTCCTGTGGGTCTGGAAGTTCCGGGGACCCCCACACGGAGTTGCACCACTCACTCACCAGTTCACACGGGTGTGATTTTAAAGCAGAAACACTGTGGAAATATTGGCTTACAGGTGGCGCTAACGGAAAGGCCATGGAGTCCCAAACACAAGTAGCGTTTAACCTACATGTTTAGATTATGAGATACCTTGTGCAAAGTTGACATTTTGGCCTGAGGGAGAAACTAAATGAAAGGTCATGTATGTCACTCAAATTGTTAGGTTTACGTGGGCGGCCCATGAACGAACTAGACAAGTTTTGTGGCAATCCAGCTAGCCAATTTTGAGATATCCAGCTTGGGACCAAAGCAGTAGATATATATGGGCCAAACAACATCGCAATCCCTAGAGAGGGGCGGGGTTCCAGAGCAAGGCATGCTGGGGTGAACACTGGGGGAGGTTTGTGTGGGGTGTGGGAGGACGGTTTAGAGGAGGGACATCCATTTGACGCAAAATCGGTACTCGCGGTAGAGAAGAAGTGTAGAAGAACGTGTGGAGCAAATGGAAAGACAGACCAAATGTGGTGGTGGTGGTGGTGTGGGGGGGGGGGGGGGGTGTTGGGGTCAGAGTAGTAAAGGTCCCCGTTTTCCCCCCAAGGCTCTGAAGGGGTCAGTAGGAGGGTAAGAATGTTCTCATGAAACATAACACGTTCCCAGCATACAGAAGCAGACACGCATCATGAATGACACGCTGACTTTATTAACACTATTCCCACATAGATCGATCACACCATTTAGTGAGAGACCATCCTATAGTTCATGCTTCTAATACTACTTATTCACATGTTTACTTCTTCGACACAGGTTATAGTACTGTTTTTCTCTATTTCCATATATAAACGAGTTGGGGGTCAGGGGTGGGGTGGGAGAAGGGGAGCAAGCTAACTGTACCTGTATGTGTATGTCCTGTGTATTTGTACTGTATGTCATGTTGTGTCTTTAGTACTGCATGTACTTGCACTGCTGTAACGTTGTATTTTGTATGTATAGGACCCCCTCTAAAACGAGATGCCACATCTCAAGTGGCCATCCTCTCAATAAAGTTCAAAGTTTAGTATGTGAAACTTAAAAATCCAGTCAATTCCAGTCAAAGGAATATAACTAAGTAACCGTATGAAATGTCACAGCACGGTTTCTACCAAAATAACGTGGTGTACTATATTTCACAGTATTAATCATGCTAAATGTAATATAGCTCATCAACACCAAACGGGTATTTTGTGCACACGCCTACGCCATCTTCTTTAGACACATTTAATGGATTGGCTGGTGCATTTAGCTCTCAACTGGCCAGGAGGACTGATGAGGTGATGTGGGCTGGTTGTTATGGTAACCAACAGTGACAGAATTTCTACTGAACTAAAATGACCATTGCCTATTTCTTTTATTTGTTTTGTTTGTCTGGAACATATCAATGCATATTTAATTTCTGTTCGTATACACATTCACTGTCTCCCAGACTGCACAATCCATCGGTTTCATATGACCGCGTGGTTTTTGTGCCACTGAGGGGCCCCCAGAAGAGAAGCTTTGTGTTAAAGATAAAAATTAAGCATGAAATTAATGTTTTCTATTTTTTGTTGTTCAACGTTTATTTCTCTGTAAAACATACTATAGGGAGAGCTCATTTGGACTAATTTGGACTAATAATTGTGACAGGCCTATTTGATGGAGGCTTTTTCCTGAATTGTGGTTTAGAGGTGTAAAATTAACTGATTTTTCAGACAGTATGTGAGCTCCGTACTTGCTATTAATATATGTGTCACACAAGGTGAAATCAATTTAGGCCACAGCCTAAAAGCAGTTGTTTTTAAGTAGCTCCAATGCACCATGGTCCCCTGATCAGGTTACCTCTGCTAATCTTACGATGGGCATCCATCCTTTCAAGCAATTGATTGTCTTTGTATATTTGTGCAAGAGAATCGTGATTTAGCTATAGGCTGTGCGTGTGTGCAAATTGTTGCTTTCAGATGGAAGCCTATTTTGTCAAACGGTAACTTTTTATTATTTTAACCTATTGACGTATATATACGCGTTTTAACCCATTCTGGGTGGGAACCCCTTTTGGTGTTTTACCCCCCTAAATATTTGAAGTTTTTCAGAAAACTTAGGTCAGGATTTAGAGGCGTTTTTAGAATCTGCCTCAGACCTAAATGGGTTAATAGCCATCTGTTGTCTGTGATTGACATGTGTTTTATATCGCTTTATATGGATCTGAAACAGCACTGCTAAAATAATAACTTTTTGTGATTTTATATCGCATCGCTCCCGACATGTTAACGTTTCTGGCGAAAGATAAACATCGTGAGCTTCTGCTAACATTAGCCTTTTCTTACAATGGACGTCTGCTAGCGAGCTGCGAGCGGCAAAACGGAAGTACTTGAGTATTAATCTCCCGGCCTTGGCAAGCTATTTCCACTTGTGTGTTAAAGTGTTAAAAATACTGAAAATAATGGCAGATCTGAACTTGTAGTAGAAAATGGCAGACCTGAACTTGTAGATCGGCTATTTTCACTCCTTTTTGTGTGTCACTCTGGTTACTGGTATGACGAGGTAGGGCGTTCATCTGCGAAAAGAAAAGCATAAAGTATCATCTGGAGATAGCAGGTTTCTGTCCGACAGAGGCGCTATGCTGTGGTCGCTGTAGACTGAGAGGGGAAGAGATGGGGTGGCGAGAGTTATTTATATTCCAGAGGCAATCTCTGATATTTTGTCGTACAAACACATTCTCCCATCTTAGATTTCCTTTAAATGATGGTGCGGCGGCTGAAGACATTTTTGAGGTTTTCTCCCAATCTGTTTTTCTTTCGCCGAAACTGGTTCAAATGGCAAATATGGTTTTGCGCAGGGACGTGACACACACGCGGATGCACGCACACACACACACACACACACACATGCACACTGTTAAATTCATACATTTGAAATGACTGCTGCATGATATATATCCCTCACTGTAAAGCAAAACAGATTAAGCGAAGGCTTGTGGAAGCTGAAGAATGTTTTTAGAGAGAGAGAGAGAAGAGAGTCTGTATTTTTTTTTGTGTGAAAGGGGGATCCTAAAATAACTGAGCCGGCCTTGTGAAAGTATGCAGTAGAGCAAGGGAACAGCAGCAGCGCTAACTTTAGGAAATGATGGATCCGTCTCCAGTACACAGGAATCAACCCAGCCGTATGTTTAACCCATTAAGACCTGAGGCCCAATTCTACAAATGCCTTCGTCTACATTGGTAGTTCTCAAAGGTTTTGGTGTGACGAACCGCAGACCGCGCCCCATCTGAAAATGGTTTTGTGCCAGGGAGGGACCCCCAGAAGAGAAGATTTGTGTTAAAAAAAAGATAAAAATGATTAAGCATGAACGTGATGTTTTCTATTTTTTGTTGTTCAACGTGTATTTTTTTTGTAAGACATACTATAGGGAGAGCTCATTTGGACTGAACGGGGCTACAAATGGGGCACAAAGGATTTTCTGACTGTGGCGGTTCTTATGGATATTTATACCGTATATTTCCAAATAGTAGCCCTTCCCTTACTCAAATAGGTATAATAGGCCGGTGCAAAAATAAATAAAAGCCTACTGCAAATAGACGTCTAGTTCCTTTTAAACGCAATCCAAATCGATTTAGCATATTAAACGCCCGGGCTACTATTTGGAAAAATACGGGGTATGATATTTTCTAATACTAAGAATACTGAGATTTTATGCCAAAATCACGTTAAACACAAAATATGAGGAATGGGATTGGTCTGTAATTTTTGTCTTAAATATCATAACCTCAAAATTGCATGCGTAGTAACACATACATATTGTCAGTGATTTTGTTTGCGTGTTTGAGTCTGAGAAATGACCTGGGGGTTATAATTCCATTAAGCACACATGTACAATACGCTGTGATGATGTCTCTTCAGACAGGCCATCTCATTGTGTGTGTGTGTGTGTGTGTGTGGGCTCAAACCATGGGATTACATTAGAGCATGTGGGTGTACACACTCCTCTGAGGGAGAGTGGGTTCATTTATGTCATGTATTCATCGCCTGTCTCTGTCTGTCTGTCTGTCTGTCTGTCTGTCTGTCTGTCTGTCTGTCTGTCTGTCTGACTCTCTAGGTGGAGCAGTCCAAAGTGCTGATAAAGGAAGGAGGTGTCCAGCTCACACTTACAATTGTTGATACACCAGGGTTCGGTGATGCAGTAGACAATAGCAATTGGTGAGGAACTACATTGTGTGTTGGCGTGTGTGTGGGCATGTGTGTGTGGGCATGCGTGCGTGTGTGTGTGGGCGGGCGGGCATGTGTGTGTGTGTGTGTGTGTGTGGGCATGTGTGTGCGGGCATGTTTGTACAAAAATACCAGAACGTTAGCCTCAAAACACAGTCACCTCAGGTGTACAGCCGGTGGAACTGCTCAGCTTGGTATTCCTAAACTCGGTAAACTCTGCCTAAACGGTCAAACCGAACCCTATTCATAACCGTAACCGCAGTAACACGGTGCCAAAAGCTATCCCTATTCCTAAACTTAACCCCAGTAAAACTATGCCTAACCCTAAACTTACTTCAAATTTATTCTCAGTAAAACAAATGCAAGAATACAAGAACCGCCCCACCAAGTGGTCGGCGTGAGGTCGGCGTAAAGAAATGAGGCAAGCGTGTTTTTAAGGCGAGCATTCCGGTTACCGTGTACAAGCATGTGTGTGAGCAAGAGAGACAGAAAAATAGAGAGTTAGTCTGTGTGTTGGCTGATATAATTTGGAGGTTTACCACATAATTATATGCTTCCTTAAATGTTGTGAAGAGTGTTTTCTTTTTTTGTTTGTTTTGTTTTTTTCTTTTTCTTCCTCTCGGTTCTTATTCCCTCTTTTTGTTTTTCATCAACACATCACTTCCTCCTTTGTCCTGCTTACTAATCCATCTTTTTCTCCATCATCTCCTTGTCCCCCTTTGTCCTCCGCTCCTCTCCTCTCCTCTCCTCTCCTCCCCTCCACAACCCCACTCCCTAAACTGCAGTTGGCAGCCAGTCATCAACTACATAGACAGCAAGTGTGAAGACTTCCTGAACGCTGAGTCCAGGGTGAACCGCAGACTGATGCCAGACAACAGGGTCCACTGCTGCCTCTATTTCATCGCCCCCTCTGGACACGGGTAGGTACTGCATACGTATGAGGGAATGTTTGAAAAGAAGGCACACGTGTCCCGGCCGGCCATGTAGAAAGAGTGATCCCATGAGGCAAGACAACTCTGGAGAATTGTTCCCCATGAACAGAAAAGCATACATTTATTGTATTTATTATTTTCTTTGCTATACCTTCACCTCTTAAACCGTCTAGACTTAGTAAACTGCAACTGAGTTAACGTTGTACTTGGACCACCCTTAAACATGTTTGTTGTAAAAACATTATCTAGACCATTACTCCAAGGGGTGTAAGTAGCAGCATGATGGAGTGAGGCCACCACATTGTGATTCCAGCTAAAAGCATTACTAAGCATCTCATAAGTTTAACTCTATATGGGTGGAAAATGCATCAACTGTCCTCGCTTGACATTGCTTGGTCTAAAGAAAACCCAAGTTTTCTAATCTAGGCTATTCCCCTTGCATGGTTTGCACTCTACTGTATTTTTGGCTGTACTGCGACAGCAGGGCCAGCCCTATAAACTCAAATGTCTGACTGAGTCACTGAGTGACGAAGACATACCATTGGTCAAACTAGCCATTGTAGCCAACTGCAGAGCAAGTGTCCCCCCAGGCCATGGGGTGCAATCTCTCCTAACATTTTCTTACATGCATACCATAGCACAGGGCTCTGCAGTGCTAGTATTTCACTCGCATTTCCTTGAAAACTAGACGTGTAGAGGCGTTTTAGAGAATCCTCTAATGTGGGAGTGGACGGGAGCTGTGTTTTTTGCGACCACCAAACGCTGCCCATTTGTGTGGACTTAAATTAGGAGAAGTTTGTGAAGGCGAGTGTTTCTCTGGCACATCTCCATAGAAAACTAGTATGCGTGGGCTCTGCCCAGCCCAGGAACGTGGGCATGATGTGTACCATGCATAGAGCAAGAGATGAGGAGGCTGCCAATGCTTGTGACAAAGGTTATATAACACCCACAATTCTGCTCATGCTCAGTGGAGTTCTGCTCTCCATCACTGAGTCATCCAATGAGAACTCTGCTCACTGAGGGGCACTCATCTCCCTCACACAAATGCATACACACACACTACACACACACACACACACACTACACACACACACACACACTCACACGCTGTCCTCCCTCATCTCATAGTCTCTCGGATGCTTCATGTTCATTCTGCCTCACCAGAATATTCCGTCTTAATATAACCACTGCAGCAGATAAGACCCATATTAACAAGTTATTTTACCTCAAGGCCCCCCATCCCTCGTGATCTGATTTTGCAGTACTCTGGCTCAAGTGAAAATGTTAAGATGTATTCTCTCTAGTAGGTATATGTTGAAAATAATCTATGGTGTTAAGAGAACCAATTAACAAAATAAAAATGAACTGACAGCTCCTATGACAACTTCCAAATTTCTATTATCTACGTTGGTCTAGAGTCTAGACCAACGTAGATAATAGAAATTCTAGACGTTCTGATTGGGACCTAAATGATAAATAGTGCATTTCTATAGTGCTTTTATCCAAACGCTTTACATATAGATTGTGCATTACATACACCCAATCACACACACATTCATACACCGATGGTGGAAGAAACCATGCAAGGCACCAACCTGCTCATCGGGAGCAATTAGGGGTTCAGCGTCTTGCTCAAGGACACTTCGACACTAACTCTGGGGGAGCCTGGGATCGAACTGGGAACCTTGCGATTCCTTTCCGGCCATTCTACTGGCCACTCTACCCCTGAACCACTGCTGCCCCAAAATACGGTATCTCCCCCTGGTACCCAAATTCATAAAAGTACATACAGAACATCCAATTAGACATCAATACTGTGGAATAACATTGAATTGAAATGCCCATAGTTATAGAAATGTATTCATGAATTCACATTTACTGGCACAATTGTTTTTAAAGGGGGCCATGCACATTAGACGGATATGTCTTTGACTGACTGAGTGATCAAGTTACAGCATTGGTCGGCCGGTTGGCCTAACGACAGACTAGCCAATTGCAGAGCAGTCATCTCTCCAGGGCATGGGATGTAGTCTCAACCTTGGTTGGCCTAACTAAACAAACATTAAAGTCCATAGACTTGGCTGGCAAACGATTTACGTCATAAGTGCTCTAAACAAACATTGTCATTCCACTATGTCCTGTGCTTTTGACTGTCATAGTCCTACCTACAGTTGGGTGTCCCTTATCATTTGACCCATTTAGGCCTGACCTCAACATTTTAAAAAATCCTTCTAAATCCTCCAGTTTTCGAAATAAATATTTTCACGATTTTTCAAAAATAGCAGACCTACAAGCTCGTAGCGCGCCACTCGGTGGCGCGCTATGAGCTTGTAGATCTGCTATTTTTCAATAGCTAAATTATAACAATGTTTAAAACACCAAAAGGGGTTCCCGCCCAAAATGGGTTAACTGTCCTTTTGCGCAGATCACGCAAACCTCAGCAAAAATAAAAGGACAATATCGATGGCCTCCAACTGTATACAACTAAGAGAAATGTTCAGCTCTTTCTCTCCGTCTCTCTCTCTGGATTTGTGCGTCTCGTCTCTCTCCCCCCACTTTGCACAGTCCTTCTGTCCAGTGAACAGCTGTTTCGTGGCTCTCGTCTCGTTATAGTATATCTACATTCCTGGAATAGGTAGTCCTGTCGCTACCCCCCTCCAAACACTCACACACTGTCACACTTACTCATTCATACAATGGAAGAACATGTTTTTCCATCATTAATATTTTGGTACACTCTACACATTATACATGTAAATGCACAATTAACGTGCACACGATATATTTCTATCCCTTGATAAAAGTACGAACATATGTTTATATATTAAGAGAACTCCACCAGTGGATCTCCCTCATCCCACATTCACTAACGCATGGCTGGTCGGACAGCGCATGCTGTCTGTAACCATGCAGCCGAACAAGAGCTGCGTTTGTCCTAGACGGAGATGAAGAGAGCTAGTGGGAGCTTTACAAAGACAATGCCTCATCAACCCACCATGACATAATGATCTGTGTGTGTGAACACCACAGAAATACAAAGACAATGCCTTATCAACTCACCATGACATAATGATCTGTGGACGCCACAGAAATACACACAAGAAAGACAACAACACATTCGTCATCATGCCTCTGAGCTCTTTGATTGTTTGCTCTGGTCCTACAAACATGCAGTGAGGTTGTTTGGCCTTTGAGCCCCCTTCTGGTGACCCTGTCAATTACATCAGTCCTGCCAGTGAGAATGCCCTCAGCTAGTATCAGGACTTAAATGATTTCCTTTGAGGTCTGTGCCAGAGTTTGTCTGTTAATTTGGCTCAGTTGAAAGTATGAATATGTTGTTCAATGTCGTTCAACCACTGCACAAAATATGTTCTGAATGGGGAAAATAAAGTACTTGTGTGATTTGATTTGTGGCCTTTAAGTTTCCATCCTAGTATCGAGACTGTTTCCATGTACTAAAATATGTGCTTTGTTGTCTGTGCCAATTCATAACACTTGGGCCTCAAATCTGATTAGTAGTCTAGACGTGGTATCAAGTAAAAGGAAAAGCAAAATAGCAATGACATGGACCCTTCCAATTCCTTGTTTGCTTGGAAGGATGCTAAATGACTACAAACGGAAGATAATGTGACATTCAGTGTAACAACTATATTCTAACGATTACTACGATTAATTATATAATCGGGAAGTACATTTTATTCGGTTGTTTTCTTATTCAAATGCATTATTTATAATAATCTATTTAACGGTTGCATTACAGTGAAGACTGTACTGTGTTGTGATTCCTGACATCTGTCTATGTGCCTCTCCTCCTCCAGTCTGTAGCTGCTGGACATTGAGGTCTGAATATGTTGTAATTGTTGACGTCTGTCTGTCTGTGTCTCCAGTCTGTAGCTGCTGGACATTGAGGTCTGAATATGTTGTAATTGTTGACGTCTGTCTGTCTGTGTCTCCAGTCTGAAGCCTCTGGACATTGAGTTCATGAAGAGACTCCATGACAAAGTCAACGTCATCCCTCTCATCGCCAAGGCTGACACGCTGACCCCTGAGGAGTGTCAGCTGTTTAAGAAACAGGTGTGTAGGCGGCATGCATGTGGGGGCGGCAGTGGCTCGGGGGTAGAGTGGACCGGAGCGGCCGGATGGGAACCACAAGGTTCCCGGTTCGATCCCGGGCTCCCCCAGAGTTGGTGTCGAGTGTCCTTGAGCAAGACTCTGAACCCCTAATTGCTCCCGATGTGCAGGTTGGTGCCTTGCATGGTTTCCTCCGCCATCTGTGTGAGAATAGGTGAATGTAATGCACAATCTAGGTAAAGCATCTTGGATAAAAGAGCTATATCTAAGCTCTTGGGCTTAGATCTATATGGGCATAAAAGGGACACAGACATAATATCTGAGTGGGGCATGCATTTACAACTTGCATCGTTCCAAGTAGGCCAGTGCCCAACGAGGACCGCTGTAGAGGCTCCAATGGGCACCGCTCTAGTACTGTAAATGCACCATTTACCATCTGGTGTGTGTGTGTGTGCGTGTGTATGAATTTATTTATGACGCGTTTCATTCCAAAGCATGTGTATGCTTTACTGTGTTCCTTCTGTTCCTTAGATCATGAAGGAGATTCAGGAACACAAGATAAAGATTTACGAGTTCCCAGACACGGAGGACGATGAAGACAGCAAGCTCATACGCAAGATCAAGGTAATAACTAACTGGAGCAGAAAGAGATGAAAAAGAATGAAAATTGAGTCGATGGAGGGAACTGCCGAACTCATTTCACGGAGTCCATTGTTTTCCAATATCAGCACCTTGTTGGGGGTTAAAGACAAGTTTACATAAAGAGTGAATTAGGCTTGTACCAAGAGACACAAACAGCCTAAAGTCAGTCAATCTACTGTCAATATCCAGCCCTACCCCTCTGTTCCCATTATCCAACTGGACATCAATATTAGATAAAGACCCAATTGAATGAATCCGCCCTTAGCAACAGTCACTGATGGTTACTGATGGTAACTACAAAGAAACATTTGCCCTCAATAACTAAAGCCTGATTTGTACTTGGTTGCGTGACACATGCGCACAACTAAATGTAACTCAGGCTTAAAGGGTTAGTTCAGACTTTTGGGCTTGAAATACTTGCCATTAAAGGTATTAATTGATTGAGTCCCGTGGTGGGAGTTCAGGTCGTGTTTTGGTGAATATTAAGTCATTCCGGTCATTTGGTGAGGGGCACAAATAAATGAATCCACAAAACTAGCAACATTTGTATTGTTGACAATACATTTTCTTTCAACTTTGACCCCTCTGTCACATGTAACTATGTTTTTGTGTGTGCCAAACAATATGTGTGTGCACATAATGTGAACTTCGTCCTCTGCATTTACCCATCCTATGACAATGGCAGCAGATGTTGAACAGTGTGTGAACAGTGGTGTGTTTGGTGTCGTGCTACAGGAGAAGATGCCCCTGGCCGTGGTGGGCAGCAACGTGGTGATCGAGGTCAACGGCAGGAAGGTCCGAGGGCGCCAGTACCCATGGGGCGTGGCAGAAGGTAAGTTTGCCCAGGCCAAGGTCAAGTTGCTGAGACAATACTTTCCTTATGTGGCCTATGTCAACCACTCAATGGTGGCCCATGAGTCAGTGATTCATAAATCATGGAGCTTCAAGCACATGGCTTTGAAGGGTAGCAGATCTACAAGCTCTCAACATATCATGCTGCAATGCATTGTGAGCTTGTAGATCAGCTATTACATTTTTTTGTTTTTTTTATGTTCGAATTTCGTGCCATCGGACGAAGCTTCAAATATTCAAATTCTTTCCCTAGATCTATGAGCTCACAGGGAAGAAAAACAATATACCCTTTCTTTTTTTGTGTTTTTGTTTTGCTGCTGTTGTCAAGTTGAAAGTGGTTAATCATCCCTTGGTATATCACAGAGCGATTCGATTCAGCCATTGATACCCAGGGGGCAAACCACCCTTTTTTTAGGAAACCTGCATTTGTCATAACATACAAAGTTGTCCACCAGAAATAATATCTATGACCCCATAGGATCACAACCTATATGGACAACTCGGTAAATTTTGTTGCGAAAGTCCAATATGGCCACCCACAATATTAGCCCCTATTAGTTATAATGGGGGGTGAATAGGGCAACATTTTAAACTGAGAGATATTTCCACGAAACTTCTCAGGTTGATCAATGATATGGATACGAAAAAAAATTGTATTGCAAGGTTCCATTAAATCCAATATGGCCGCCACAATATGGCCGCCACAATATTAGCACCAAGAAAATAGGTTTTGGCTCTAACTTCTGAACCAGATGAGCTAGAAATGCAAACTCGGTGTCTATTTCATGGTTTCTGACCATGAGAGACTCAATGGAATACCTATTTTTATTATTGGGTGTGTCTGGACCCTTATTGTGCATATTTACAAGATGGTGGCTACCCGAAATAGTGCTTTACCATGATTTCTACCATGATTGTTGACTGTTTTGGCAAACACAAGCAATATTAATCCATTGGCTAAGATTCATGGCACAGAAGGAACATATTTTCTTGAGCTTGCATATTGTCAAAATGGCTGCAAACATGACAAAGAAAAGAGATTACATTTCCTGTCAGATCCTATTACCCAGGGGGGCAAACCACCCCTTTTTGGATACCTGCATTTGCCATAACATCAAAGGTTGTCCACCAGAAATATCTATGACCCAATAGAATCACAACCTATATGGACACACCGGTCAATTTCTTTGCTGGAAATCCAATATGGCCACCACAATATTAGCCCCCATTAGCCTATAATGCGGATGAATAGGGCAACATTTTTAACTGAGGGATATTTCCACGAAACTTCACAGGTTGATCAATGATATGAATACCATAATGGTTTGTATTGGAAGTTTCCATGATATCCAATATGGCCACCACAATACTAGCACCCAGAAAATAGGTTTGGCTCTAAATTCTGAACCAGATGAGCTATAAATACAAACTCATGGTTTCTAACCACGAGAGATATATACTGTAATTATTTTAGCCATAATTTCCCTCTATTAAGTATTATTGTTCTGGGGTGTTTCTTTGCAGAAAGACATCCCTCTGGCTGTATTTTGGTTTTGTTCTACTGTTTCTGTTGGCATTTCCTCTGTTTATGTTGACAATCATCCCTGGCAGGGACGTGCATCGCCACGCCGGACATTCCTTCACTGAGTATGGATGGTCTCTCAGTGATGGTCCCTTGTCCATCTAGAGCCAGCCTGGCCTATGCCAGAAAATCTGTTCATGTGCCATGAGACAAGATGCAGCAGGAGCTTCACTCCATTCCTGACTGGGGATGCATCACCATTATCTTGGACTCTGGCTGGCATCCTGTCATGAAAGGACGCGATGAGAGAGATCAATGTCCCTGGACAGCCAAACTTGCCAGGGATCTGCACAGGCCCTCACGGTTGACTGTGTGAAAGGCCTTGGTGAGGTCGACAAACACCATATAGAGACCCTTCTGCACTTTTCTTGCAGCTGGCAAATGGAAAAGATCATGTTACAGGTACCTCTGCCTCCGTGGAAACCACATTGGGATCCAGGGACAACATTCTCAGCATGGCTGATTAGCCGGTTGAGGATGATTCTTGCTAAGATCTTTACTGTGATGTTCAGGACTCAGGAGGGCTATACCATGATGGTTATCGCAGTATGCCCTGTCCCGTTTCCTCTTGTAAACATGCACTAAGTCTTGAGGGACTTCCCCCTATCCAGATTACCTGGTACAGGTGCCATGCCTCCATTCTTGTAGATGTCTGCGGGCAACCCATCACCTCCTAGTGCCTTTCCAGAAGTGGGTTGTTGGAGTGCTTTCACTGTCTCTGCACTGGTGGGGGGGGGGGTCAGCCAGATCAGCTTTGATTGGTAGCTGGGGTATCGTGGCAATATCCTCTTCGGAAATTGAGGACTCTATGTTTAAGACCTCACTGAAGTGCTCTTCCCAGTGTGCTAGGATGTCACTCTTGTCAGTGAGCAGGACACTTGTCAGAGGAGCGGACTGGAGTTGAGCCAGTGGTTTTGGGCCCATAAAGAGCACACAGAATGATGCATGCATCTGAGACATTCCCAGTCAGGAATGGAGTGAAGCTCCTGCTGCATCTTGTCTCCAGTCCCTGGCACATGAACAGATTTTCTGGCAGCCTTTGATACAGCTACATGATATTGTCTTGTTCATTGACATAGGCCAGGCTGGCTCTGTAGATGGACAGGGGACTGCATTCCCGTCACTGAGAGACCATCCATACTCAGTGAAGAAAGGGATGTCCGGCTTGGCGATGCACGTCCCTGCCAGGGATGATTGTCAACATAAACAGAGGAAATGCCAACAAACAGTAGAACAAAACCAAAATACAGCCAGAGGGATGTCTTTCTGCAAAGAAACACCCCAGAACAATAATATATTTCGTGGTTAGAAACCATGAGTTTGTATTTATAGCTCATCTGGTTCAGAATTTAGAGCCAAACCTATTTTCTGGGTGCTAGTATTGTGGTGGCCATATTGGATATCATGGAAACTTCCAATACAAACCATTATGGTATTCATATCATTGATCAACCTGTGAAGTTTCGTGGAAATATCCCTCAGTTAAAAATGTTGCCCTATTCACCCGCATTATAGGCTAATGGGGGCTAATATTGTGGTGGCCATGTTGGATTTCCAGCAAAGAAATTGACCGGTGTGTACATATAGGTTGTGATTCTATTGGGTCATAGATATTTCTGGTGGACAACCTTTGATGTTATGGCAAATGCAGGTATCCAAAAAGGGGTGGTTTGCCCCCCTGGGTAATAGGATCTGACAGGAAATGTAATCTCTTTTCTTTGTCATGTTTGCAGCCATTTTGACAATATGCAAGCTCAAGAAAATATGTTCCTTCTGTGCCATGAATCTTAGCCAATGGATTAATATTGCTTGTGTTTGCCAAAACAGTCAACAATCATGGTAGAAATCATGGTAAAGCACTATTTCGGGTAGCCACCATCTTGTAAATATGCACAATAAGGGTCCAAACACACCCAATAATAAAAATAGGTATTCCATTGAGTCTCTCATGGTCAGAAACCATGAAATAGACACCGAGTTTGCATTTCTAGCTCATCTGGTTCAGAAGTTAGAGCCAAAACCTACTTTCTTGGTGCTAATATTGTGGCGGCCATATTGTGGCGGCCATATTGGATTTAATGGAAACTTGCAATACAATTTATTTTCGTATTCATATCATTGATCAACCTGAGAAGTTTCGTGGAAATATCTCTCAGTTTAAAATGTTGCCCTATTCACCCCCCATTATAACTTATAGGGGCTAATATTGGGGGCGGCCATATTGGACTTTCGCAACAAAATTGACCGAGTTGTCCATATAGGTTGTGATCTTATGGGGTCATAGATATTATTTCTGGTGGACAACTTTGTATGTTATGACAAATGCAGGTCAACCCCCTTTGCCCCCTGGGTATGAAAGGTTTTTTTGGGGAGATTGTGTTCAGACTATGTATGTTTTACCTTGGCAACATATTGACAGTTGTGAGAAGCAGTTGTTCTTGTTTTGTAAGTTACTGCTATTGAGAGTGTCGGTGAACATTCACTGTTAATATTTCTCCATCAATGCATGGAGTACGGAGTGGGAAACTATAGTGCTGCATGTTCTCAAAGAAGACCACACGCGCACACACACAGCCACACACATGCACGCACACACACGCACATGCACACATTCAGGGAGTGTGGACCTGGATCAAAGGCAATTATGGGAAATGTTGTTCCTATATGGCAGCAAGCACTGACTCATGCCAGTGATGTCATGAGAGAGAGAGAGAGAAAGACAGTGTCACTTTTTTTTCACCATTAGCCACAATTAATTGTTGTCTGTTACTGTACGTGGGTCTCTGTGTTTTTTACCATTAGCCCTGCCGCAGTGAATAGTTGTTTGTGACATTCCACTGTGTTTTCATTTGTTTTTCCTAGATAAGCTATATATATATATTATATATCTTCATAGTTGTATACATTTTTTATTATTTCAAAGCGTTTCTCTGTGGTTGACCCGTTTTATCAGTCTTATCACTTTTTCATTATTCTTTCTTTTTTTCTCTTTTTCCCCCTCTTTTTTTTCTGTCTATTCGTTTCCATGACTGACAGAGGGCATTGTTGGTAAACAAAACCATCTTTCACTTTTTTAAATCCATGGCCCACCTACTCCCCTCAGGGGTCTCACTCTTTCGCAGAGCTTTCGCCCAGGTGGGCGTGGTTTTGAGGTTATCATTCTGTGAGGTTAGGTCTAGGCATTATAACCACGCCCATCAGGTAGAATGCTCTGCGAAATAGGCAGTCCTACTCCCTCCGGCCATCCTCCACAGTTCCTCAATCACCTCTCCGTCCCTCCATCCCTCTCTGCTCCGCTCCTCTGTCTGCTGCGTCTCATCAATTAGGCTGATGGTCAAACCAATGCTCTGATCAGACCTGGGTTAAAAGAAGATTTAGCAATGCTTTATGTGGCCTCAACACAAATATATACAAATATATGACCATCCAAAAAAAAAAGGCTTCTAAGTCCTAACAGTTTTCTGAAAGCCCTGTTTCTATGTCAGTGGTGCTCAACCCTTTTCATGTCAAGGACCCCCGGAATTATCTGAATTTGGCCGCGGACCCCCATCTGAAAATATGTTGTTCCAGGCACCCCCCAGAAGCAAAGATTTGAGTTAGATTTGAGTCACCGTGAAAGAACATATATTCAAAGATTTGCGCCACATTTTCAAGATTTTTCAAAAATTGCAGATCTATACAAGCTTGTAGATCTGCTGTTTTTCAATAGCTAAAGTATAACACAATGCTTAAAACACCAAGAGGGATTCCCGTTAAATTATTACTGCATAGCCTGGGGTTCCAGGGAGATTCAAAAACGAGAATAAATTCCGTAATTTGAACCCTTTTCCTTGTGTATATATATTATATATATGTATTTTTTTTGTCCCAGGTCTGATTGCCGTAACTAGTCATGGGTAGAATTAGAGGCTGGTTGGTGCTGCATAGAAACGTATCACTCTAACTGTGTGGTGGTTCTCCTCCTGGTTCCTCTGTAGTGTGGTGCCTTGCAGTTCTGTCTCGGCTGTCTCAACAATTATCGCAATTATCGTCAATCATTTCCACATTGAAAAATGTCCGTACATTTTTTTTTAATTGCAGAAATGGCAGATCAGCAGCTAAGCTGATCTGCCAAGAAAAGTTAATACAAATATTAAAAGTGTCAGTGACTTCTTTGTATATTTAAGTTATTTGTCATATCTGCCCTGTACAATTTGTGATTACGTAGCCTAAAAAGGCAAATTCTAACGTTCCAATGTTCAATGCAACAAAAAACAAAACACAGTAAAATTGTTAATCGCAATTATTCGTCAGCTTAAATTTGTGATGGTGACAGCCCTAGACCCCAGCTTTGGCCACGCAGGATTCAACTGAATCAGTCTCCTGGGACTGAGTTGAATTGAGTCCGGTGTGTGTTACTGCAGGGTAAGAACCAAGGCTGTGCAGGAAGCCTTAGCACTATCCACTGGACCGAGGAATGGGATCTGCTCTTCTAACTCATTGCTTCTAGGTTCATGAGCAACCTCTGACCAATGCATCATCTCGCTTAGGTTGTCCTTAAGGACGGTCACCACTACTGGGCTTTTCCATATGAGCTCTCCTCACTCACAGCATTCATGGATTCTTAGTGGATTGTCATATCCAATATAGCATATTATTATTCATGTCTGTAAACAAACCCTCATACACACAGTTGTGCATGTTTCAAACGAACAGCTCTGCGTTCTGATTCTGAATTCACACAATAAAGATGAATGCCGTTCATATAGGCATACAAATATAAACATTACTGGTAGCTTAAAAATAATTGGGCTCAAAACACCTGATGAACTAAGTTGGTGTGACATCATTATTTCCCCATCAACAGCCATTTGGCATGGGTTAACAAGTCGCGAGCCACTATTAAAGTAACAATTTTGAGATTTGATAAAACATCAGGTGTTTTCTGCCATCCCATTAGAGTTTGTTGCAACCCTTGATGTGTTTCCTATGATCTTTTCTACCCCTTAGACCCCTACGTTTTGCCCTTTTATTAAGACTAGCGTCCCCAACTACTCATAGAAACCTCATATAACCCACCGCCCCGCTCCCTTACAAATCCACTTCTACTATCTAGTTGGCACACGTGCAGATATATATGGTGTTGATCCAGGACAGGTCTGGGCCGAGTGTGGGCCGATTCTGGGTCAGAACCAGGCCTACTTGCTCCAGACCCAGATTTCGTCCCCGCTGGGCGTGACGGTAACTAAAAAAACAGTGGTGGAAAAAGTACTCAGGCTTTTTACTTAAATGAAAGTATCAATTCTGCAATGTAGAAATACACTAGAATAAGTCCGGAATTCAAAATTGAGTAAAAGTACAAAAGTATTGGCATCAAAATGTACTTAAAAGTACCAAAAGTAAAAGTACTTATTATGCAGAATGTCCCATTTCAAGTTTTCAAATGTTTTAACATCTTTTGAAAATAGCAGATCTACAAGCTCTGAGCTTGTAGATGTGCTATTTTCAAATGGCTGAAATGTACAGTATATAGGGCTGAAGTGGTTACTGTATGTTTTGTAATAATAATCAAAATCTACAAAGTAACTAGTTAACTAAAGTTGTCAAATAAATGTAGTGGACTAAAAGTACAATATTGGATCTGAGATGTAGTGTCGTAGAAATAAAAGTATTTGAAATTGGAAGTAAAGTCCAAATACCTCAAAATTGTACTTAAGTGCAATACTTAAGTAAATGTACTTAGTTACTTTCCACCACTGCGCACCCCTCCCCTCCATCAGAGCTCCCTCAGCTAGAAGAAGCGGCAGGTCATTGGCTGGCTTGGGAGGTCACGGGGCGGCACAACTTAAGTTTCATCAATGGTAAGGTTAGAGAGCTCTTCATAGGTCAAAATAAATAAGGTCCCGAACCTGAAATTTGATCCGATTCCGACCGGAAAATGAAACCCGGGTGGACCCATGATCATTTCGTCTGGGACCGATTATTTCCTAGATTCGATTATTTCCGAGATTCGATTTTGAGAGACCCGACGAGTAATCAATGATTGTACGCCGGTGTTTTCAATTCAAATGAGCCTGGTGCATGGCACTCGCATGCATGCATTAGCGTAGCTCAACTGTTTTCTGTTGCGCTGCAGTAATCTTATCCTAAACCAGCCTAAAACATTGCACAAGTTAAACAACTCTCGCGTTTCTCTTTCACACAGTAGTGCGCCGCACACACAGTAGTACGGGTCTTCTCTTTCACACAGTAGTGCGCCGCACACACAGTAGTACGGGTCTTCTTGGATCCACTCCTATCCACACATAACGATAGACAGACCTGCGTTCCGTGGGACATACGTCCGATACCGACCCGGCTCCGAGTGATTATGAGAAAACACGGATCCGACCCGTGCGGGTCTTGGGTGGTCCTCTCGGGCATTTTCGGAATCGGGGGGGCCCGTGAAGAGCTCTAGTCTACATCCTTATTCGCTCCCACTGATGTTGATTGACAGTGAACGAGACGGAGGCCAGCCAGTACGGAGCAGCGTTGTTTGTTGATGAGGATCACAATCGCTGTGACCTCCACATAAGACCTCCTCGGTAGCAGGCCTCCCACTGCAGCCACCCCAGTTTACCTGCATGCCTTTCCACACAATGGGCTTTGCACCATAGAGTTATAAATAATAAAGAAGGCACCGGAATTTCCCCTCCCATCCACTTGCATGGAGTTGCTCACCCAGCGCATACTCCCTTTTCACCCCTTCTTCCGGGTTGGAACACTAGTGGGCTCCGCCCATTTTGCCCCTATCTACGTCATAGAATTGCATTCATGAGCGTGCCGGGCCGAAAGCATGAACGAGGGCCGCCGCTGTCGAGTACGAGGTTCAACGGAGCAATTCTATGACGTAGAGAGGACCCAGTTCCGCTCGAGCTGCAGTAGGGCAGTAGGGCCAGCCAGGGCTTGCTATGCATGCGATAATACTAATTAAGGCTCTGTTCCATTTAGTGTGCAGAGGTTCTCAAACTTTTTAATTTCAAGGACCCCATAACTCTGAGTGTACAAATGGTTCCATTTGTACACTTAGAGTTACACACCCGTACAGGGCCATTTGGATCTGGGTCTCAAGGACGCTTTGAGACCCACTGGTGTAGCAGTGTTTCCAGTGAGCCAACACGCACAATAGCAGCACCCTGACTCTGTTTGACCAGAATGGAACAGAGCCTTCATTAGTATCATCGGTAACACCTGTGAAGGAAGTAGGAAAGGGCCCCAAGTTCTTTCCAAAATGGCGTGTGACGTGCATAGAGCTCATTCCATCTTAACTTCTAACCATGTCTTTGATATGCAAATAAACTATTGTATGAACTGCTTGCCTCTTAACTGTCTGGCTTTTATGGGGTTTTAAATCTTCAGTGCGTGTGTTTCACTGTCCTACTTACTGTACTAGTATTGCATTAGTATTACTACATGGCACTTGTCCCTCTGGTTGTTGCGGTGTGTGCAGCGCGTGTGTAACGGTAGCTTTCCACATACAGCTTTTTTTTTGTGTGTGACGTCTTCTTAGTTTGATGTGATAACTCTGAAATCGAACATAACTTTGTCTTGGTCGCTCATCAAAAAAACATTAACCTATGTTCGACTATCTCTATGTGATTAAGCAGATGTACCACTCAGTAGCCGCCAATTAACCCCAACTCCGCTTCAATCCCTTCTGTGTCGTGAATTAGACCCTGCAGTCAAATCTACCCGTAGCCTCTAGGCTAGCTATCTGTGTAACCCAGAGCGTCACTGCGTGGAGTTGTTTATGACATTGATTCAGCTTGTAATATTGAGGGAAAATCACGTGAGATGAGAAAAGTGTTGTATGATATTAATCAAATATCTCTCTGTCTCTGTCTCTCTCTCCTTTGTGGTTCAGTGGAGAACGGGGAGCATTGTGACTTCACCGTGCTGCGGAACATGCTCATCAGGTGAAGTACAACTGCGATTGTTTCAGTGTTTATATAAAACCATGACTGGCTAAGACTAAATTAAATCTTATTCAAAAGACTAAAACTAAATCAAAATGTCAACACGGTCTCCCATACCTCCGTAGAACCCACATGCAGGACCTGAAGGATGTGACCAACAACGTCCACTATGAGAACTACCGCAGCAGGAAGCTGGCAGCGGTCACCTGCAACGGGGTGGACAACTCCAAGAGCAGGACAGCAGGACAGCTCTGCAGGTACCACAAATTTACTTAAGTAGAACTACTCTGTAGTTCCAAAGGTACTTGAATAAAAGTATTGGCATAAAATATACTTTTAAGTGCCAAAAGTAGAAAGTACTCATTATGCAGAGTGTCTCATTTCAAGTTTTCAAATTTATAAAATCTTTTGAAAATAGCAGCTCTACAAGCTCTCATTGTGAGCTTGTAGATCTGCTATTTTTCATAGGGCTGAAGTGGTTAATGTTTTGTAGAAATAATCAAAATCAGTGACTAAAGTTGTCAAATAATTGTAGTCGAGTAAAAAGTACAAATGTAGTGGAGTAGTAAAGGTATTGTAAACTTGAAATACTCAAGTAAAGTACAAATGTCTCAAAATTGTACTTTAGTACAGTACTTTAGTACATGTACCTAGTTACTCTCCAGCGCTGGTCACCAGCTTCTAAACTGGTGACGTTGGAGTTTGGAAGCGCTCGTTGAAAAGCACTCAACAGCCCTGCGTACCACCCGTTTCTAAATTGCACATAATGCAGGTGGCAGCAGGACGTTGCGTTATTGAAAAAGAGATAGAAAGAGGATAATTCAAGTACAGTACAGCTGCAATGTCCAGAATGTAGTTTCTTTTGCCACTCGGTAGGTGTTCCCGCATAACTTCCTTCTGGGTACAATGATGTCATACGCATAACCTCTATAAATGGTTTTATTAGTTTAATTGGCAGCATACTGGGTCAGTTTTAATGGATGTCCCTCCCTGTCCAACAGGAGTCCCCTGGCCCAAATGGAGGAAGAGCGGAAGGATCACGTGATGAAGATGAAGAAGATGGAGACGGAGATGGAGCAGGTCTTTGAGATGAAGGTCAAGGAGAAGAAACAGAAACTGAAGGACTCTGAGGCTGAGGTGGGCTTGAGAACTGTGTGTGTGTGTGTGTGTGTGTGTGTGTGTGTGTGTGTGTGTGTGTGTGTGTGTGTGTGTGTGTGTGTGTGTGTGTGTGTGTGTGTGTGTGTGTGTGTGTGTGTGTGTGTGTGTGTGTGTGTGTGTGTGTGTGTGTGTGTGTGTGTGTGTGTGTGTGTGTGTGTGTGGGGACAAATTAATCTGCACAACAACTCATTTGGAGAGAAAAAGGGGGTAAAAAAAATAATTGGCTACTTAAAATGTAGCCTTATTGAAGCTTTTGTGGTGGCCCAACACCTTACTAAGACAATCTATGTCGGTTTGTCCTTTTTTAGTCATCACACATTTGTATATGTATTGTGCATACATACTTATTTATTAAGACATTTGTAGAATCTGGTCTCGGGTCTAAATGGGTTAATATGACTTGACACCTGGTCTCTCCTCCACCCTCAGCTGGAGCGCCGTCACGAGCAGATGAAGAAGAACCTGGAGGCCCAGTACAAGGAGCTGGAGGAGAAGAGGCGTGTGTACGAGGATGAGAAGGCCAACTGGGAGACGCAGCAGAGGATCCTGGAGCAGCAGAAACTGGACGCCTCCAAGTCAGTAACCCAAACTACACTGGGGCGACTGTGGCTCAAGAGGTAGAGCAGGTCGTCCAATGATCCATGGGTCGGCGGTTCGAATCCCAGCTCCTCCTGTCTACATGTCGAAGTGTCCTTGGGCAAGACACTGAACCCCAAATTGCTCCCGATGTGCTGGTTGGTACCTTGCATGGCTTCCGCCGCAATCGGTGTATGAATGTGTGTGTGAATGGGTGAATGTAATGCACAATCTATGTAAAGCGCCTTGGATAAAGGCGCTATATAAATGCACCATTTACCATTTACCAAACTACACGCTTTGCATTGATTGATTTAAAGCAGTGGTTTTCAACCGGTGGACCTGGGACCTACACCACCATTTGGTTTCATTTTACGCTCTCAAGAGTTACATTAATGTTAAACATCTGCATTGCTTAATTTATGAGAAGTCTACTCAATTAGAGAATGTAGAATAATTGTTATTTTGATCAACGTTTGCCAACAGTATTGTGTGTCAATTGTGTGTCAATTGACACACACTAGTGACTATATAGTAGTGTCTATCTGTACGTCTCTAAATGTTTTGATGAATTGAACATGGTGGACCCTCTTGTAAACAAGTGTAATGCTTAATTGGGTCGTCCACTCACAGTTAACAGTCTTTGTATTGAGTTTGTGCTTGAAATGTACTGTAATTCTGCAAACTGTTAATAAATATTTCAATCAATCAATCAAAAGTCAACGACGATAACAGAATATTCTTTATTTTGGGTCTGAGAGGCTAAATCTCATCAAATGGTGGTCCATTTAGCCTGATAACAGACTGTGGACTGAAAGCTTCCGTCTGACATTGCGTCCCCTCTAAGCCGCTGTTTCCCAAACAGTGTTGGGGGCCAATTTGTGGGTCGCGGACACATTTTTATGGGTCCCACATTTTGTTTTTTAATTATTATTATTTCAAAACATTTTCAAAAAACATCCCCAAAGAAATGCAAAAATGTCCATGAATTCAAAACAAATTCAATTTGGTTTTTTTCAGTAGAAAGAAAAAAAATGTAAGAAATTCTATAAATTAGAAAACAAATGTTTAAGAATTAGTGAAAATCGCAAAGTGACGCTTGTAGATTGTCTATTTTGGCTAGTTTGGGTCCCACGCAAACATCTAATTTCTTTTTTGGGCCTTTTTGGGCGATTTGATTGGCCAATCACTAGAGCTCAACGTATCCGTCATCTCGGTAAACTGTGTAGTTTGTCAATTAAATAAACACGTGGCACATTTCGAGTGTGCAACACGAGTGCCTGGAGTCCATAGATTCCATAGCCCAAGGGGACGGGTGTGATGTGAACAACCCCTCTGCGTTTCAGTTCAGTGAGTGACTTCCCGATGCAGGCGGACGTCCAGCCAAGCACTGAACTGAACAGCTGAACAAATCATTTGATGGGAACTTTTTAGCAGTGTTGCATTGGGGATGTTATCTCTGCTGGGTCGCTATTAATCTACTGCCAGAATTGTTTCAGTCCGTGTCCCTTCCCTGCAGACTGGTCTTTTCAGACGATTATCTCATTTTGGAGACCCAACAACTCATTGGCCTAGAACCGGAAGTAAAATTGGCTAAGCTACGTTAGCCGCGATCTTTTTATAAGTCACCCAAAACGTACATTTCGTAACCGCGGTCCGCGACCAGCAACGCTATAGCTATGAGCCGTGAACAACTGAACATCGCTGTTTTGATCCAAAACTCAATCTGGTAAAAAGAATCGGAGATAAAGGTTTTTTAAGTGTGTGTGGCTTGTGAGAATGTTTTAATGCAAACAAACGTGTCCTGCTTTTACATTTTACTCCTAATGTAAAGTACAGTGCTTTGTGGCCAGACATTGTTTAATGTCTTTTTATAATTTCTTAATTTTTCTCTTCCCTCTTGCAGGACAATGGAAAAGAACAAAAAGAAAGGAAAAATATTTTAAGAGACGAAAGCCATCCCATCAGATTTAAGAAACCATAAACTCATTTTTTTTCCAACCCTCTGAAGTTATCTGTGACCCTCCAAACACATCCAGCAACTCGAGGGTACATGCACACTTGACACCTACAAACGTGCGCACACACACACACGCACACATACACACACACACATACACGTGGGCGTGCAACATATAGGCATTATACCAATACATTAAACAAGAATATTCCATGTGCAAGTTTCCCTTACATGTAGCATGTGGGGCAAATTGCACGTTTACACACGCGTATACAAAACACTCTTCATGGGGTTTGATTCGTCTGCCACAACAAGCATTGGATTTTCATTTGGAATGCATGCGTGTTTATAAAAGTCAATATCTTCAGAATTCTTTGACAACGAGGAAAACTGGGTTCCTCTGAACAGTGGAGTCACACATGGCAGGCACCATGCATAGCCCTTTTCTTTATGCCTAGTATTCATATGTTCTCTTAAATGTTTTCCAAATCATTATTACTCACTCTTTCTTTCACGGTTCTTAAAAACACCACAGTGGCGGAGAACACCAAACAAGAAATGATGACATAGTCATATTTGTCAGGTGAAACAAGCGCTGTCTCCATTACAAATGCAATAAAACACCTCAAATACCCCGTGTGAAGGATTGCACACGAAGTAGAATTATTTACAGTGAGTGTTATATTGAATAAAACCTCCTGCTCGTCCTAAGCAGGCTCAGTGTCTCGCTCGAGGAAGCACACTTTAAAACAATGCTAGAAAGTTGAATGAATACGGTACTGTACGTTGAGATAGTGTGGGAGGAGAGAGGGTTATATGTACTATATACTCTGGAGCCGTTTGACCACGTGAACCCCAAGCATCGTTATCCTGGATCCAACATTCTCTGAAAATAGCTCACTGTCTGTCACATTGTGGATTCTAGAGCAGCTATTTTCGGCAGAAAGATTTGGTGTTGAGGTGAAAAAAAGATTGAACCCAAGTACAGAGGCAACTCAGGTAAAAAAACAAATAGATAAGAGGGTTTAATTAAATCACCTGCACGTTTTCATGAACATCAAGAGATCAAAGATTTCTCGTGTGTGTGTGTGTGTGTGTGTGTGTGTGTGTGTGTGTGTGTGTGTGTGTGTGTGTGTGTGTGTGTGTGTGTGTGTGTGTGTGTGTGTGTGTGTGTGTGTGTGTGTGTGTGTGTGTGTGTGTGTGTGTGTGTGTGTGTGTGTGTGTGTGTGTGTGTGTGTGTGTGTGTGTGTGTGTGTGTGTGTGTGTGTGTGTGTGTGTGTGTGCGCGTGCGCGCACGCGTACGCCTACAGTATGACAAGTGAGTGCAGCCGATGTTTGAGGTCATAGATATTGGAGTTTTTTTTTTTACAAAAATAAAAAAATAAAAAAGGCAGGCACAGAGGATATACCGTGTAACCGTACCCATAACACGGTCCGTTTCATTGCAACGTGTTTTGTTCCTGGACACTAAAGCAAAGCAATCACTTTCCTCCTTGAATAGATGATGGTTATGCAAAAGCTGCATGGATGTCTATAACAGTGCTTACGTTTCATATTGTGATGAAAGTGGTGGGTGTCGTCCCAAAGCCCCGAATCTAAGACCCCTTAGCCTTCTTCTCCCTGTACCCCAATTATCTCTCAGTAGAGAGACGTTAGCAGCCGCGATCATCACGGCTCTGTCTCAGAGCTGAATACAAAGAAGTACTATTCTAAAAAAAAACAACAACTTCCAAATGCCTTTCGGTGATGCATTAATGTCTCCACATGGAACGGTGATAAGTAAATAACTCCCAGAATAGATTCAAAACGTTAGCTTTCCGTTTTCTCCTGTGACGCATAAAAAGGAGCTATATGGAATATATTTTGTCTTGGGTCTGATTTTGATCTGGGAGTCAGTGAGCACATTGTGTGAAACCGCTGAGTCTTTAGTGTACCTATCTGAGAATGGCCATGTTTTATTAAACCGCTGAGTCTTTAGTGTACCTATCTGAGAATGGCCATGTTTTATTTTGATACAGTGGTGATAAATAAGTGTACGGAAAAATAACTATGACCCTTAAACTCCCATAGTTTGTGAAATGGTTCATAGGTCAATCCATTCTTTCTTAGTATAGAATTAGTTTTACAAACTTTGCATATAGTCTTTAAATTGCATTTTTTGTTTTAAGCAAAATATAAAAGGGACTAAGTAATACATGCATATGTTTCTCACGTGATATGCACATAATTCCTGTTTGGGTTTTGTTTGTGGTAGACTTAAAATCTATAGCCTTTGGATTGCAGAATGTCACAAATGAACGTGAGCAATGAAACATGGCAGCCTGTAGGACTGTGTGACAGTGCCCTCTGGTGGACAGATTTGTACACAGCGTAATACATTACACAGGGAGACACGTTGCAAATCTTAAGTACATAAACAGTACTCTACTACTCACCCTTCATGCAGCTCAGCAAATAAGATCAATACATTTTATTCAATGCCCACACCTTGTCAAAGACATCGATGGACACACACACACATCACACACACACACACATCACAAACAACATGCCAAGGGGTATACTTTCTCAGGACTAATCTCAAACGTATGGGACCCAATTCAAGCCATACACAAAAATTAACCAATCTACAAGCTCACGGATGCAACACAGATTGTGATCTTGTAGATCGGCTGTTTTTGACACACCGTCGGATGACGCTGCATAAATTAGGCGTTGTGAGTTATTCTATGGTCCAAACAGTCTTAAAAAGTCTCGGTCGAGTAAAAAATAACAGACTTCCACTGCTCTTGAACCACTCCCCCTTAAGAGTCCCTGATTAAGCTAGACTTGAGTTTAGGATGTTTTTCTTCGTTTTTTTGTTTTTTCTTCTTTTTTTAATGTAAACTGTATTCTGCTTCTCTTGTTTTATTATCGACTGTTCTATATCTATAACTGTACATTATTAATATTAAAGATGAGAAGGTAATGCTTACATTCCTATGGTGTGCTGTTTTGTCAGGACTCGTGTCGCATATTTTCTTGACGTCTTATGCTGCGTAGCACTTAAAGATTTGTGTGATATATAACGTATTATTATATGCCATGACAAGCATACAGCAAATGTCTCGAACATACAAGAACAGACAGTAGCAGTGGCGTGCAGCATTTTGAGGGGCAGGTGCTCCAGTGAAAAGGGGCACCTTGTGTGGTGTGTGGGCTGCTGTAATAGTGTGTGAGTTATAGATTTTGAGGCATAAATAATATATTAGCAGCTTTTAATCCAGAATTGTTCGATGTTACCATGTGCCACATACTGTACAGTCGGTACACTGTACAAAAAAAATCTTTCAAAAGGGCACATTACTGTCCAGAGGGCAAAAGGGAAGGTGCTCTAGCACTACCTCATGTCTATCTGTGCATGCCCCTGGACAATGGCCTACTTAAATGCTAAAATAGATCACTAAATAACTTGCAAGGTCTGTTCGAATAAGATGGCTTATACAGTATGCTAATAAATGTTTATTAGCATATGAATATGAAGAGACCCAAAGTCTCCATGCCTATTCCCTATTCTAGGCATGTTGATAACATGCCTATGCAGGCAATAGAAGATTAACTTAGGCTATTTTCATCAAGGAAGTTTGCCAGAGAGGAGGGGGAAAACGGTGGTACAAGCATAGAGCCCTGAGGGACGCCAGTTAACTCGACATATAAAACAATGTTTGATCTTAAAAAGATATAAACTGTTATCTCCTTATCTATTATCATCTGGACAAAAGGGGCTCTGCTGCATGGCTTCATCACAGTTTCACAAATGTAACATACATGTAAAAATCCAAATTAAAGGGTTCAAAAATATGTCAAATTGAGTACCGGTATATATTTAATTATTACACAGTAAAGTATTAATTTGTTCATTTGTCAGATGAGATTGATGGTGTACAAATGCAACCAAATGGACCCTTGCATGTCCACTCTAAGTATACATTTGTACACTAAAAGTAAAACTAATACTGAGGGGTGTGTGTGGTGTCTGAGTGTTTTTCTATCAACCATTGCATCATGGAACATTCTGCTTTGCTTGACTTTACAGTCCTTTTAGCGTAAGACAGTAGCCATAACATACAGAGTGCATCCACTATTCAGGCAGCACCCAAAACAGTATTAGTCAAGTCAAGTCAATTTTATTTATATAGCACATTTAAAAACAACAGCAGTTGACCCAAAGTGCTTTCCAGAACAGGTAGACCGTAGTCTATCACAGTGCAATAATAAAACATCTATTATACATTTGAAAAGGTGTCCCCAAGACAGGAACAAGGAACAAAAGGCACCAGCTACTACGTCACTGACACGATGGGTGCCGAAGCAGGAGCAACACACACTGCAACAACACACTAACACGTCACAGACTTACCCTCCGCGTCGTTCGTTCCCTATCTCCTCATGTCGCGCCGCACGGCCACACTCAACAACACCCGCGTAAACATTGTCATCGCACTGCCACTAAAGCCGGCTCCCGTCCACACTCGCAAACAATATCAATATCAATAATAAACACAAACACGCCACAAGCACCGACACCCCCGCCTAATTTGTTGCCACGTCTATGAACACAAGCACAGAAAAAATGCCATTCAACACGCTACTTACAACTCGCTTACAATTCGCAGACCTGGCAACACTGCATCCCGTGCTTCCACTCTTTTCATTGGCTGCGCCGCCAACATTGTCAAACGTTGTTGCCACGTCTATGTAAACAAGGCCGCAAACCCTGACTTCCTACAGCCTACAGCCTATACTTTCACACACTACCACTCGCTTACAATACGTGGACCTGGCAACACTACATCACCCCTTCCCAATGGCTCAAAACCCCACCACGTGACCCACGTGTGTTTCGTGTTACCTTTCACACTTCCGGAAACACTACCGGAAGTTACACGGCACACACACACACACACGCACACACACACACGTGCGCGCGCGCGCACACACACACACACACACACACACACACACACACACACACAGTGTACAGCCTGCCGGAAACCAAAAGTAGAAGAAGAAGAAGAACAACAACACAGGTTCTACACTGATTCTAACTTCGATGGAGAGCGCCGCGATTACATACACAGTTACAATCATGCAAACACGACCGCGTCGACACCTGGCGTGGTACAATCGGGACGAACAACAACACTACACGCACACGCTGCAACAACGCGCTGCAACACAAAACGTAAGTCACGTATGTAACTATGGTTCTATGAATCATGGATGACTGCTTAACACTGGATGATTGGCGTCCAGTGTTAGGATGAAATAGAACAGCTGTGTACAACGCAGTGTCACTGCAGACACGTGTGTGTGGTGTGTGCGTGCGTGCGCGGGGGGGGGGGGGGATTTTGGATCGCCTCGCGATGCAGCTGAAATGGCACGCACACACACACACACGCCACAAAACGCTAATAATAATAATAATACAAAATCATAACACTACACTAATCATAACAACAGTACAGAACAGTACAGTACACATGAGTACAGTACAGAAAGAAAGCTCACATCAGAATATTACTCCATGTCATAATAATAATAATAAAAAATAATAACACAACACTAATAACTATAATATCAACAGTACAGAGAACAGTACAGTACATCAGAATATTAATCCATGTAATAATAATAATAACAATAAATAAGAACACAACACTAATAACAGTACAGAGAACAGTACAGTACACATGAGTACAGTACAGTACAGTATACTGTTCCTGCGCCTTGCCATGCTCTCTTTCAATCATAATAATAATAATAAATAACAACACTACACTAATAACAACAATAATATCAACAATACAGCGAACACTACAGTACACATGAGTACAGTACAGTACAGAAAGAAAGCTCACATCAGAATATTAATCCATGTAATAATAATAATAAATAATAACACAACACTACTAACTATAATATCAACAGTACAGAGAACAGTACAGTACAGTACATCAGAATATTAATCCATGTAATAATAATAATAATAAAAAATAACACTAATACAACAGTACAGAGAACAGTACAGTACAGTACACATGAGTACAGTACAGTACAAAGACTTACAGTACAGTACAGTACAGTACAGTATACTGTTCCTGCGCCTTGCCATGCTCGCTTTCATACGCACATACACAAAACCAAACAGGGCCACTCAGCCAGCTTGGCAACTTTGCGCTTTCCAAGCAAATGCATAAATGGAAACATCATGGCTTGCCATTGCCTTCTTCCCATTTGCGACGCATCGCATGGCGTTAGGATGAGCGGGCCGAAGGCCCGCGAAATTCTAGTATAATACAATTGAAAAAAACAGGCCAAAGAAAAATAACAAAAAAACAAAACAATGAACAACAATAAACACTAAAATCCACACTGTATTAAAAGCCAGACTGAAAAGGTGTGTTTTCAGGTTAGATTTAAAAATCTCCAGGGTGGGGCTAACCTTGATGTGGATTGGAAGATTATTCCAAAGTGTGGAACCAGCTACAGAGAAAGCCCGATCACCTTTGGTTTTCAGATTTGAAGGGGGGACTGCAATGAGTTTGAGAGTGGAGGATCTGAGTGTCCTGGTGGTAGGCGGAGCTGTTATTAGATCAGAAATGTAGGAAGGGGCAAGGCCGTTTAGGGATTTAAATACAAAGAGGAGTGATTTGAATTGAATGCAGAATTTAACAGGTAGCCAGTGTAGTTTTGCCACACTAGTTTTTTGGTGATATGATCTCGTTTTTTCGTTCCAGTTATCAGTCTGGCAGCAGCATTTTGGACCCTCTGTAGGCGGGAGATGGCGGAGTGGGGCAGACCCAAATATAGAGAGTTGCAGTGGTCTAACCGGGAGGTGATAAATGCATGAGTGACTGTGATTAGGTCTGCATGGGTTAGAATGGGTTTTAGTTTGGCTATGGTTCTGAGCTGGTCGTAAACTGCCTTTTACGACATTACTGATTTGTTTGTTAAAATGTTGTGCTGTGTCAAAAAAGACTCCCAGGTTTTTAACGGAGCTTTTGGAGTTTGACTGCAGGGGGCCGAGTGAGTGGGATAGACCGGCGGTTGAGGTTTTTGGGCCAAAGATGATTACCTCTGTTTTATTTTTATTTAACTGTAGGAAATGTAGTGCCATCCAGCTTTTGATGTCTTCCAAACCGGTAAGAAGGTTGGTTATGGAGCTGCTACTGTTGTGTGTGGCTGGTATATAGAATTGTGTGTCGTCGGCATAACAGTGATAGGTGATGTTATGTTTTTGGAGAATGGCGCCAAGGGGGAGCATGTACAGGGAGAAGCAAAGGCCCTAAAATTGATCCTTGGGGGACACCACATGTGATAGGGGCTGAGGATGAGGAGCAGTCCCCGATCTGCACATTAAAACTCCTGTTTTACAAGTAGGAGGCAAACCATTTTAAAACTAAGCCTTTGAAACCAACTTCATCCTCTAGGCGTTTTAAAAGAGTGGCGTGATCAATAGTGTCAAAAGCTGCACTGAGGTCCAGGAGAACTAATATTGCACAATATCCCGAGTCGACTGTTAAAAGAAGGTCATTATGTACTTTTAGCAGGGCAGTTTCAGTGCTGTGTTGTGTTCTAAAACCTGATTGGAATTTGTCCAGGATGGAGAATGAGTTTAGGTAGGATGAAACCTGTGAGAAAACAACTTTTTCTAAGATTTTTGAGAGGAAGGGTAATTTTGAAATGGGTCGAAAGTTGTTGTGATCATTGGGGTCAAGGCCTGTTTTTTTAGTAATTGCTGAATGGTGGCATGCTTAAAATTGGAGGGGACAATTCCTGTTTCCAAACTACTGGTGATAATGTCAAAAATGAGGGGGGAGATGGTTGTGAATACATCTTTAAAGAGGCGAGAGGGAATAGTGTCAGAGGGGCAAAAGGTGGGTTTTAAATGAGAGACCACCTCGGACAGGTGGGAGGATGATGTAGGTGAAAAATGTGTAAAGTGGCTTGCTGCAAAATGAGTTACTGCGTGGTATGAGGCAGGGGGTAGGATGAGTGCTCTGATATTAGAGATTTTGTCTGTAATGAAGTTCCTAAAATTCTCACATGTAGCTATGTCCGGGGTGGGAGTAGTGGCAGCGGAGACGGCAGGGTTTAGAATGGTGTTTATGGTTTTAAAGAGTATTAGGGGTCGGTTACAATTTGTGTTAATTAGATTGGCAAAGTAATCTGACTTGGCTGTCTTTACTGAGGATTGGTAGGATCTCAGACAGTCGTGGAGGATTTCATAGGAAATCTGCAGTTTGTCATTTTTCCACTTCCTTTCAGCCTGCCTACAGGCCTGTCTTAGAGTGCGAGTGGTCTCATTCAGCCATGGCGTGGCACCAGTGGTGGCACTAGTATCAGACTTATGTTTACGTAATTTTAATGGGGCGACAGTGTCCAGAGTGAGTAAGCTAATGGAGTGGAAAAGCGAAACTAGGTTTTCCGTGTCTGTAGCGGAAATAGGGGAGTCAGAGATACGAGATGAATAAGTGTGCATGAATGCGTTGGAGAATTTCGTGGCTGTTGTTGGGTTAATAGAGCGGGTGAGATGGTGTGATTGAGGGGGAGTTTGAGGAGGACAGGGAAACATACAATCAAAAACAATCATTCGGTGGTCAGAGACACCGATCTTGAACGTTTCTGTGTTTGAAATAGACAGACCAGAGGAGAGAACAAGGTCTAGTGTGTGGCCCTTGTCGTGCGTTGGGCCAGAAACATGTTGGGTGAGATTAAAAGAGTCTAAGGTATTAGGCTACATCAATGCAGTGCACTGCAGTGTTTTATTCTTCCTAAACCTCCAAACTTGTAGCCTGGGCAGCATTCCTTTTCGGGTTTATGATCCGGTTGGGAGCTGATGATATTGCTACGTCATGTTGTAGAATTCTTTATTTACAATATTACAAAATCTTTATTTCCATACTTTCTTACAGGATATCGAGCCAAAACATGGAATAGGGGGGAAGGCCTTAAGCCAGGGGTGTCCAAAGTGCAGCCCACGGGCCAAATGTAGTATTTTTTATTAACCTGGGCATTTCCCAGAGTATAATTTGTCAGGATTCCTTGTTCCTTGTTGTCTCAATGACCCCCTTTCCACCGGTTGGCTCCCAATGGGAACTGGTTCAGTTCTTTTTGGTTCTTAGTCCATGAGCCAGAGCTCCAACATTGGAATGTTAATTATGAATTGAGTGGGGAAAACTATACCTATATTAAATTGTTTATAGGATCAATATAAGTAAATTAATATATGATAACCCTTCCACAGTATAGTAGCATTTTCATATTTATTTATTTTGCATATTTTCCTATATAATGCCTCATTTGCATATTTAAATGTGTAATACAATATATCATTGTCTTCGTGTAAGTAATCAACTGGGGAACTTTCATGGTGATAACAATCTAATATAGGTATGGTTTTGGAGCTCTGGCTCATGGACTAAGAACTGAACCTGGTTCCCATTGGGAACCAACCGGTGGAAAAGGGGTCATTGTGAAGGGGTATAAAAGGCTATTTTATTACATCTTTTACCTTGCATTTGGTAATGTGAAATGAGGCTGGAAATTGATATTAAATATTGATGATGATGGTTACTTAAAATCGTTTAAATGAGATGCATATGTATGTGACTTAGTTATAGTCCGAAGGCACATTATGTCAGTCGAGACGTAGAGCCCTAGAGTTTTTTAATATGTTTTTGAAATATAGTTTGGACACACCTGCCTTTATGTGAGATATGCACACTGCACACACAGTGCACAGCCTCATTCATGTCTTTATGTGAGATATGCACACTGCACACACAGTGTACAGCCTCATTCATGTCTTTATGTGAGATATGCACACTGCACACACACAGTGTACAGCCTCATTCATGCCTTTATGTGAGATATGCACACTGCACACACAGTGTACAGCCTCATTCATGCCTTTATGTGAGATATGCACACTGCACACACACAGTGTACAGCCTCATTCATGCCTTTATGTGAGATATGCACACTGCACACACACAGTGTACAGCCTCATTCATGCCTTTATGTGAGATATGCACACTGCACACACACAGTGTACAGCCTCATTCATGCCTTTATGTGAGATATGCACACTGCACACACACAGTGTACAGCCTCATTCATGTCTTTATGTGAGATATGCACACTGCACACACACAGTGTACAGCCTCATTCATGGGGTGTTACGAGTAATGCTACAAACACTTTCATGCTCGCAGGAGGATGTCATGCACGCTCCACTCCTCAGTCCTTGACCTTTGACTGTCCTATTTAGGTTTTGGACTTGTGTTGTTGTTTCTGTCATTCAGTATGTTCTGTACTTTACTTACTTACTACTTACGTGGTGCCTACCTACGTCTAACACCTTCAAGCCAACACCTCCAGCTGTCCTGTCCCCAAGTGAGGCCCATTTTCTTGGCATTTGCCTCCAAGACTCTGCGCCAGGTGTTTCGTGGCCGACCTCTCTTTCTTTTCCCTTGGGGGTTCCACTTGAGGGACTTGTGGTGTCTGAGGATGGTTTATGGAGAGCATGGCCTATCCTTCTCCAACGCCATGTAAGGATCTCTTCCTCTGCTGGGTTTTGTTTGGTGCGTTGGGGGGGGGGGGGGGGTCTATGTTCTGTATCTGTCACGTATTTCTGGTTTTCTGTTACTCTGATGTTGCCTTGGTTTTGTGTATCTTATTTTTTACTATATTGTTCCTTGTGCTTCCTGTCTGCCTAGTTACGGCTTACCTGCCTGGTCTAACTCCTCTTAGTACCCTACATACTACATACTGTGAATAAAATTGTCAATCAATCAATCAGACCCGAAGACGCAGTCTACGAATGATGCATATAGCTGATCCAAATGATCGGCTACTCCCATTCGTCTTTGCGTTTTGCGTTTGCCCATGTGCGTGAACGCACAGTTACGTCTTCAATTAATGCACTAAACAAAGACTTGGCTGGCTCTAAAGTGCTTTAAACAAACATTGTAAATATCCTCAAAGTGCTCTGCAGACTGCAACTGCAGCAATGCCCCAACACTATTGTTTCTCGCTCCTAGTTAGTGTTCTGAAGTACTTGTAATCAATGACACTTAGTTCAGTCAGTCACGTGAACTCATGTTTTGGGCCATCTCCCCTTGAGATCCTACTATGGCACATTGTGTTTCTGTCCATTAAGCACATACAAATAGTTCCTTGTTTTCAGTGTTCTGTTCATATTCATCCTTTATTCAACATAGGCCTAAAGCGTACAGTAGTATGCACAAGACCAGTATTCACCAAGAAGCTGACAGGAAACAAAGGGATCTTACTGTATCTCCAGTGCACTCTGGCCATTAGCAAAGGGTTCTTCTGAGACTCAGTCATGCATCTTAAGCATAATTTGTCATTTGTCATATGACGATGTTGCTTGCTAATGAGCTGAACATTTATTTTTGTCAAGCAACACTGTTGCATGACAAATGATGAATAAGCAAACAAATACCAAGGAGAACCTTGCAAGTAAAAATACAGAATGATTGTAAATAGTCATAGCAAACATAATGATGTAAATCACACAGAGAAAAGATTGTAAAAGCACCCAGGTGGAGCTTACTGCCAACAAGTGGCCATACATGTCTACATAGCAGCACATACCCATACATATGTGTACATAGCAGCACATGTTTTCAGCATACAGCTGCATACTGTAAAACAGCACGGTGTATGTGCATGCACACTAGCACATGCACACACATGCTCACGCATGCACACACACACGCACACATGCACACACAGGCACATAGGTACACAGACAGACATACACACACACATCGGTAAGATGCACACGCTTAAAAAGCCTTTATTTTCAACACTTGTAAGTACACATCCTCTCATGTTTCCTTTCAACATACACTGTATGTAAGACACTCTATAGCAAATGTTATTAACATGTTACGGTGGCGTCATAAATGCATTGTGTTGAACGAGTTGAGAATGTGTTGAGAGAACAACGTTTCCTTTTTGTGTGGAAAGTGTGGAAATTCAAAGCGAGGCATTCCTCTCCTCGCCTCTCCAAAAAAATCAGGCCAAACAGCTGCAGTGTAAACATTCTTGTCTAGACCAGGAGTCTTCAACAAGAGGGGGTCCGGGGGAGGGGTCCCCAGAGTTACTACAGGATGGTTTTGTGATAAGAATACAGTATATATATTTATTTTATGTAAATGTCTGAAAATACACGAATAACATGAATTATTAGCAATTATCTGGAAACAAGCAAAAACATTTAATTTAAACGATAGCGCTGTCAGATTCATTGGCAGATAAAAGAAAAACCTGTGCGGTACTTCCAAGTTGGTCTCAAATCTCTCAAAATCAAGTTACATGGAAGGCATTCTCAAAAACAAAACAACAATACAATTTTATACAATATGTAGTGGGGGTCTCTGCTTTATCTCTCTCAGCTATGGGGTCCTTGGCCTGAAAAACAAGTTGAAAACCCCCTGGTCTAGACTACAGCAATCGAACAATAACAAAATAAGCTACTGTATCAGCATGATTGTGTTAGTTTTTCACCCCAGATTGATAGATGGTGCTAGTAAGATCATTTCCAACTCTTAAATTATCTCATCTCTTCACACAAGATCAACCAAAACTCTAACAGGGTAGGCCCAAATAGAGTCCCGCCCCTTTCATGACGACGACAGGCCCAGGAAATAATTCCCCATGCATTTTCCCCACAAACATTTCAAAAATAATTTATTTAAAGATCTGTAAGCCCCGAACAAAGCCAACTCGGATCGTGATGAATCATGATAACAAACACATTTTTGTGGATTTTCGGTCCAAAATATTGTGTATGTTGTCATGATTTGTCACGATCCGAGTTGGCTTTGTCCGAGGCTTTAAAGGTGTTTAAATAAATACTTTTTAAAATGTCTATGGGGAAAATGCATGGGGAATTATTATTTCTGGACTGCGGCGCTCTATATCTAGCTAGTGTTTGACCGTGGTCTCTGTGGCTGCATTCAAATATACAAATACCATGCTGTAGAGCAGTGGTGCTTCATACCATGCTGTAGAGCAGTGGTGCTTCATACCATGCTGTAGAGCAGTGGTTCATACCAAACCTTTTCAAGACCCAAAAAAGAAAGCAGATGTTTGCCCGGGACCCAAACTAGTGAAAATAGCAGATCTACAAGCTCATAACGCGCTGCGCAGCATTGTGAGCTTGTACAGTATATCTGCTATTTTTACTACTTTTCTAATTTATTATTTTATTTTCTTTGATTTCTTCATGAAATTACAAAAAAACATAGAATTCGTTTTTAATTATTTTTGGTATGTTTTGAAATAATAATACAAATAAAAAATAAAATGTAGGAAACCCAAAAATAAAGCGACCGCGACCCACAATTGGGAACCAGTGCTGTATAGAGGAGCAGATCGTAGAAGATGTACTTACAAGTGTTGTGCATGTTCTTTTTCCTGTGACGCAGACAGCAGGAGCAGTGTGTACTTCAATGTACAGGCCTGTGAGGTGAACGTGAATATGAATATATACTTTTTGGGGGTGTGCACGTATGTGTTTATGTGTTCCTTCCGTACCTTTGTACGCACAACACACGCGTGTGCGTGCGCTCGCACACTGCCCCAGCTGTATGTTTCTGTATCATTATTCTACTATGCAACGTGTCGACATTATACTGTATGCTGGATGTGTGGAGTTAATCACAGCAGGGGTCAGGGTTGGCATCTCACATGCAGAAATGTTGCATTGATGTTAGTTCATCAGGGGGGCATACATGTTATAGTCCCCGGGCATTCAGACGCAAACAAGCAGAGACCATCCCCCTATTTCAGCTGGAAGTAAGTAAGTAGCCTTGGGAACCATCTATGTGGCCCATCTATGGCCACATACATCTATGTGGCCCATAGATGTACCCTATATATGGGTCACATCTGAGCGATGTGGCCCATAAGGTAGGAGCATAGCTCCTGTTTCTTTAGCGTGATGCGGCTTGATGTATATCAAGTGACAAGTACATCCCCCAGCCATGATGTACGAGCACACCCCCTGGACATGATGTACAAGTACATCCCCCAGCCATGATGTACGAGCACACCTCCTGGACATGACGCGACTTCAGCTGCACTGTACTGTGTAAACTGGTACCCTTTTCCATCACACAATATTACTCTGCCACCCCCAATGTCAGCACATATGGCTTTGGCTGGTCCCTCCAGTCGACAGTCGTGTCAAATCCATTCCATTTCCTCATGTTTAACCAATCAACACACAATGTCATAAAGACAGTAAGCATACTACATCTAAAAAATATCATTTTCTCCAGTCGAGTCGATCGTTTTTTTTTGTGTTTTCTTCTTCTCCATACCTCTGTTTATTAACGTACCATAAAGTATTAAACAGGCATTTTAAACTCCCTAGAAAAAATGGTGCAGTAGACCATACAAATTGTATTATTATATATATATCTTTTTTTAAATATTTTTTAGAAAGACTTTTAGAAAAAAAGACACTTCAGTTTAGGTTCCTGTAACAAGAGATGGGAGTACTACGGCGACGCGACTGACAGCTGAACAGACCAATGAATGGCCTTTTTAGACAGGAACACTATAGAAGGACATGGAGAGCGAGCGTAGTGAGTCTAGAGAGGCTGTATACCTCTCGCTCACTCTCTCTCTACTCATAGTGTTAAAAGAGCAAGGATCCCACCCGTCCCTGAAGGTATAAAACATAAAAGATCGAATGTACAGACAGTAGAAGTGAAACTGATCCGATAAAAGGAGCGTGTGTGTGTGTGAGTGCGTGTGCGTGTGCGTGTGTGTGTGTGTGTGTGTGTGTGTAAATAAGCTACATGACATAATTCACTGGAAAGAGTGCTGAACAAAGGTCTCCCGTGGATTCCGTTCAACTGAGAGCATTAATCGTGTTCACGGTGAGAAGAGCAGAGATGAGAGTCACTGTGGTGTGTTCCTCAGACCAAGAGATTTAGAGGAGTTTGTGTGTTTTCTCTCTCTCTGTGTCTGTGTGTGTGTGTGTGTGTGTGTGTGTGTGTGTGTGTGTGTGCGCGCGTGCGTGCGTGCATGTGTGCATGTACAGTATGTGTGTGTGTGTGTGTGTGTGTGTGTCCAGCTCTCTGTCTGTCTGTCTCCCAGGGCCATGAATGTCTCTCTGTCCAGGTCATATAGCATGCTAACAGGGACCGCCTGGTCGACCGATTGCATCAGACCCAGCTGTTTCTCTGCTGTTTTCAAATGCAGCCATTGATCTCTATCGGTATCCATCCATTCGTCCGTCTGTCCGCCCATCGGTCCATCCATCCACCCATCCATCCATAGTACATCCCTCCCCACTTTTCCATAGTCTTTCCCGTTCAAGCAGAATTCTTCCATTATCATCTCCCTTTTTTTTTGTCTCTTCCTGTTTTTTTTTGTTATTTGTGTACTTGGTCCTCCGTGGCAGTTTGAAGGTGTGCATGTTGGCCCCCCTCTAAGGCTCCTCCTCCCCTGTGGAAACGGCCAATCGCACGGCAACAGACAGGTGATCAGTGAGGCCGGCCAGTTGGGTCACAAAGCTGTACTCCTCGATGTCCTGCGGGAGGAGAGAGGGCTGTCAATCATTCTGATGACCAGTGGTGTAAAGCAGTGGTTCTCAAAGTGGGGTCCGGGGACCCCCAGGGGTCCTTGACGGAGTTCCAGGGGGTCCCCAGCTAAATGATAGTTGGGAACCAAATGGACCCTTATGGGTCTGTAACTCAGAGAGTAACGGGTCCATTTGGTTCCATTTGTACACTCTCAGAGTAAAATTTACATTGGTAAATACATTGGGTCTCAGAGATAGAAATGCCATTAAATGGGGGTCCGTAGACTAATGCATGTCAAACTGGGGGTCCTTGAAATTAAACGGGTTGAGAATCTCTGCTAGAACCGTAAAAATCTTCTCTTATGGGGGTCCGTGGCATATCTTTTCAAATGTGGGTCCGGTTGATAATTAGTGTCAATTTGGGGGTCCTTGACATGAAAAAGTTTGGGAACCACTGTAGGCCTACTAAAGTACAATTCTGAGGTGCTTTTACTTTACTAAAGTATTTCCAATTTTCACTTTTTGTTTTACTTTTACTCCACAAACCTTATAGTTACTATAGTTACTTTGTAGATTTTGATTATTATTACATTAACCACTTCAGCCCTATATGCATTTTGGCCATTTGAAAATAGACGATCTACAAGCTCACAATATGCGTCATGATGCGACGCATTGTGAGCTTGTAGATCTGGTTTAAAAAAAAGATACATTTGAAAAGTTGTGAAATGGGACATTCTGCATGAGTACATTCTACTTTTGGTATTTGGTAAGTACATTTTCATACCAATACTTTGCTCAATAAGTTTGCGCAAAGCTAAAGTAAATGGTTTCCCCTGTATGGCCTCATGTGCTTTCTCACATCAGATATTGACAGGCTTTTGCTACAAAACTGTACACGTAGCTTTTACCACAAACAGTACAAGTAAAGGTTTTTCCCTTATGGAACTGCATAAATGCATTTGATTAATTTTACAACGTGATACTTCCACTGCATCTGATCTGGATATTTCACCTGTCTTAGGCAGGAGGAATCACTATGCAGTAACAACATGCTGCCATAAGGTGGCAGTATAATGCTACTATTTTCAGAAAGAGAAGAGAGATGAGGAACTGAAGGAAAGAGAGAGAGAGAGGAGGGGAGGGGGATTGTCCATGTAAATAAAGTGATTTGGTTTTCCAATCCCTTTAATCCCTCCCATTCACAGAGGGAAATAGTTTTGCTCACATTGCATTTTGGTAGATTCATACACAATCTGCTGTGTCCTCAAAATCTCCCATGGCTGGTGTAACGTCAAATCCAGTGTATTAAACGATGTTGTTGTAGGGCACCTACAATTGTTTCTAACGCAGTCATTGTGTGTGCAGTTGTGGCAAACTGCAAAAGCCTCGGTGTCATTTCAAATGGTTAATCTGCTTTACCCTTGTGTTGTTCAAACCACTCATGAATAAAACAGGGTATTGCTGACCACAGGGCTTCTCCTCTTTGTTATTTGAGCTAAACGAATCATCCACATGTTGAGCATGCCAGAATGCTGGTTTTAAAGCCTTGATATATGTGGTAAGTTGTAACAAGTTGTAAACACTTAACAACACTCCTCTGAAACGGGTTGATGACTACAAGTATTTGGGAGAATCGGTTGGACCCGCCTTCTAATGAGAGCGCAAAATCTTGGAAGAGCCACCCATTGACTAATCTAATATACGGCAACCTTCCCCGTGTTTCTTTACTGGTCCGATCCAGAAGAGCGCAGTTTACCTGCCACTGCTACAGAGCTGACAATGAGGTTATATCTTCCCTTCTTCTCTGGAGTCCTGCCTCAGGGCGGACCAGAGGTAGAAAGCTGTCGTTCCCTGATGTCATCGCTAGGGACACATGCTTCCCGTCCGGGCAGATCATGGATTTCACAATGCCACGCCAGACTTCCCGGTCCTTCATTGCCATCCCCAGTTCCTGCCTACTGATGCATGTGTCCCTAGCGATGACATCAGGGAACGACAGTTTTCTACCTCTTGATCAGCTCTGTAGCAGTGGCCGGCAAACTGTGTTCTTCTGGATCGGACTAGTGAAACACGGGGAAGGTTACAAAGAGAAGTCGATGGGTGGCTCTTCCAAGAGAGATTTTGCGCTCACAGGTTTGCAGGGCCCAGTTACACCGGCGCCTCGCTGAACAGGGCGCTGTTCTTATCAACCCTACTTGGCAGCTATCCCAGCCCTTACCCCAGCCCTTATAGATCTATAGATCTATAGATCTATAAGGGTCCATTTGGTTCCATTTTACGCTCTCAAGAGTTACATTATTGTTAAGCTTCTCCATTACTTATATTTAGAAGAAGTCTACACAATTAGAGAATGTAGAAGAATTAATATTTTGTCTGAGAGATGCCAAATCTCCAAAATGGTGGTGCGTGGCTCAAATTCCGAATAAATAATTGATGTGAAAAGGGTTGAAAACCATTGGTCTAAAACTTTTTCATGTGAAGGACCCCAAAATTGACACGTCATGCCAATTTGAAAAGATATGCCAGGGACTCCCGATAAGAGAATATTTGTACTGCTCTAGCAGTGACTTTTATATTGTAAAATCAATGCTAATTTAACTCTGAGAGTGTACAAAACTACAAATGGAACCATGGCCATCTGCCTCCATTTGAACACAGAGCCATTTGTACACATCCATTTGTACACAGACCCATAAGGGCCAATTTGTTTGTTTGACTGGTCTAAAGTGTTGTGGACATTGTGTGCTGGTCAGTACCAGCTTCCAGTCGGGCTGCATGCCCTCGTCGCTGTAGAGGATGTAGTCGATGCGCCGTCCGTTGCCCTTCAGCGGGATCTTCCTCCCCTTCTGGATACTGCCGTGACACTGACCCTTACTGGGAGGAAACACCAGGTACTCCTTCCTGCCCTCCTCGTTCTCCATCACTCTGAGAGAGAGAGAGAGAGAGAGAGAGAGAGAGAGAGAAAGACAGAGAGAGAGAGAGAGAGAGAGAGAGACACAGAGAGCGAGAGAGAGAGAGACAGAGAGAGAGAGAGAGAGAGAGAGGGATTAACAGTATAGTCTTGGTTGTGTCTGTACTAGTAGGGAGAGAGACACGTGACTAATAAAACAAACAAATAGTCAGACAGCTGATGAGGATATCAGTTTAGTTTAGAACCGATTCAAAATATCTCTGTACTTGTACATTTAAACTAAGGGCCGGGAAAGAGTATCGATAGTACTTGATATAACTTCAAACCAAACGCAGCTGAAATAGCGCAGCGCAGCCAATGCAAAGCCACAACAAAACCATAATTTTTGTCATTGAACCACGCGCAGAACGTCGGAAACGAACGCAAACAACGGCCGCAAGGCGCAAGGTTGTGACACTGACACACAAACATACACGTTACTAAAATAATAATCAGACTGACTAATTTGGGGGGGAGAACACAACGGAGACAGCGCTTCTTTCACCTGACAAATATCACTATGTGATAATTTCTTGTTTTTAATTGGATTGATCCTACACTGTCAAGTGTGTGTGTGTGTGTGTGTGCGTGCGTGCGTGCGTGCGTGCGTGCGTGCGTGCGTGCGTGCGTGCCTGCACATTAAACTTACTTTTGTAAACTTTCAGGAGAGTTGACTTCGTCGTCATAAAGGCCGCTGGGATCCAGTAGCGTACCTGTTGAGTGATGTCACAGTCACTTCAATGTGACACAGAAGTATACAATAACACAAATGTTCTATTCAAAAGCAATATCCCTCGCCGTAAACGCACAGACGGGGTTCATTGTCATTCGTCTAAATATAACAGACCTCCGTAATGACAGCTTGTCTGCCTTCTGTGTGTTATACACAGAAAAATCCTGGGTTCTAATTTATCTCTGAGAATGCACCAGTCGGGGTAAATGTTTACGCTCACACGGGTAAAGTAACACGAATGATTTTCCCGTGTAACCACCCACCCACACGGGCACCTCTATGGCCTCCGCCGCATTCCAAGACGAGTGCGATGTGACAGCCATGTGAAGAGCACTCAGAGATAACAAGGATGTGAGGTAGCGGGCCTGCTAATAGCTCTCTGCTCTCTCCCACTGTCTGTGAGGTAGCAGGCCTGCTAATAGCTCTCTGCTCTCTCCCACTGTCTGTGAGGTAGCGGGCCTGCTAATAGCTCTCTGCTCTCTCCCACTGTCTGTGTGGTAGCAGGCCTGCTAATAGCTCTCTGCTCTCTCCCACTGTCTGTGAGGTAGCAGGCCTGCTAATAGCTCTCTGCTCTCTCCCACTGTCTGTGTGGTAGTGGGCCTGCTAATAGCTCTCTGCTCTCTCCCACTGTCTGTGTGGTAGCGGGCCTGCTAATAGCTCTCTGCTCTCTCCCACTGTCTGTGAGGTAGCAGGCCTGCTAATAGCTCTCTGCTCTCTCCCACTGTCTGTGAGGTAGCAGGCCTGCTAATAGCTCTCTGCTCTCTCCCACTGTCTGTGAGGTAGCAGGCCTGCTAATAGCTCTCTGCTCTCTCCCACTGTCTGTGAGGTAGCGGGCCTGCTAATAGCTCTCTGCTCTCTCCCACTGTCTGTGTGCGCTGGTGGAAAGTAACTAGCGGTAGGGTACATGTACTCAAGTACTGTATTCTTAAGTACAATTTTCTACTCCACCAAATCTCAAAGGCAAAATAAAACATGCATTAACCACTTCAGCCCTGTATATTTAGGCTACCGGTATTCGAAAATAGCCGATCTACATGCTCACAACACACCGGGATGCGACGTGTTGTAAGCTTATAGATTTTCTATTTTATTTTTTATTATCATTTTTTAACTTCTGAATAACGAGACAATACTTTTGTACTTTTTACTCAAGTACACTTTGAATTCCGGACTTTTACTTAGAGTACTTTTTTCCACCACTGGTGGTGAGCTCAACAGAATGACAGACCAATCAGAGTGCCTCTGAATGTGTCTGTTATTTAGTTTGAGTTTGTTCGGCTGGCAGTCTGGCAGTCTGGATGTGCGTGCGTGCGTGCTTGCGTGCGTGCGTGCATGCGCGTGCGTGTGCCTGACTGACTGCCCGCGTGCCTTTCTGGCCATCTGTTTGTCTTAGGGTGCACTCACACGGTTCATGCAATTCTCTGTGCTCGTTGGGTGTTGTGTCATGGCCGCCCAGCGGCCCAATGCATTTCCAATGGAGGTCACATGGTTTGACCCAACATTGTGTTGTGTGAGGGGGAGGGGCGCAGTCGTCCGCCCCTCCCCCTCACACAACACAATGTTGGGTCAAACCATGTGACCTCCATTGGCAATGCATTGGGCGGCCATGACACAACACAACATGCATCCAACGAGCATCCAACGAGCAGAGAATTGCATGAAAGGTGTGAGCTCAGCCTTATACTGTCTCCCATCCAATTCGACGTCTGTCTGTCTGTCTGTCTGTCTGTCTGTCTGTCTGTCTGTCTGTCTGTCTGTCTGTCTGTCTGTCTGTCTGTCTGTCTGTCAGGCTAAAGGAGGAGGACACAGGACACTCTGACACACACGGGGGTGATTATACTGCATGGGGCTTTCATAGATCACTTCCAAAACCTCTTTCATTGTGAGCCACCACAATTCACAAAGGACATGTTTAATTCATTGCATTTTTCTTTCTTTCTTTCTTTCTTTCTTTCTTTCTTTCTTTCTTTCTTTTGGAAATAATAATATTCGAAATGTACAAAGTAGGCTAACTAGTAGGCCTAACTAGTTTTCAAATAATTATAGTGGAGTAAAAGTTCAATATTTGCCTCTGAGATGTAGTGGAGTATAGAAGTAAAAGTATTGGAAATCAGAAATACTCAAGTAAAGTACAAATGCTTCAAACAAATCTTACTTAAAGGGACACTTCACCCTAAAAATATATGTTAATGATGTTTAGAAGATGTAGAACACTTCCTGGGGTTTTTTATGTGTGTAATTTGTGGTTTTAGATATTTTAGATTTTAGCAGTGGCCCAGTGTCTCTGATGTCATCAACACTGGGCTCACTTTCTTCCTGGACTACAATTCCCATAATGCTAATGCTCCTCCTTGTGGATAGGGCCATGTTGTCTTACTGAGACAACATGTAGGCCTAGTCCTAGGAACATTAAGAAGGAACATGCACGGGGGCGTGGCACGGTCTCCTGCGGGAGGTTGGCACATTTGCAGTGTAAACAGAAACTGCGATGATGGAGTGTTCCAGCAGAGGTGCTAGAGGTGCATGAGAGTTGCTGACCCTGAACTGAAATAACAAAAAGAATATCAAACTAGAAAAAGTGCCCTTCTGGGCACAGGTCTCCACCAGGAGGATAGGACTGTGTGAGATGTTTGGCAAAATGTTTAGGAGTAATATAAATAAGTAATATGTTTGCCTTTGATGGCAATTGGATGATTTGAGGCGTTTTGTTCCAAAAATGTGTTTTGCAAAAATCAACCTGTTGGTGGCGCTATAACAGGCCAATGTGAAAAGGGTGGGATATATTCCTCAGCCTAGTAAGAAAATGTGTGAAAGATTTGACGTAAATTGCATGCTGCGTTCATGATTTGAGGCTTTTGTTCAAAACGGGGCAATCTTGCAAACTGTGAAAGCCAATTATAGCCAATTAGGATGGAATATGAAATATCGGACAGATCCGACTTGAGCACATGACCATAGAGATACTGTGTAACGATTTTTGAGATTTTTGGACAGAATCTGGAGGAGTAATATCCAAAAATGTGTTTTACAAAATTCGGCCTCCTGGTGGCGCTATAAAAGGCAGATGTGGAAAATGCAGGTCAAAGGTTTGTCCTTGGCCTCTAGGGAGTGTGCATGTGTGTGTGTCCGTCCGTGTGTCCGTCCGTGTGTGTGTGTGTCCTTCCGTCCGTCCGTTACCAGCTAATCTCCGGCACCGTTAACCCGGTCGATGCCAAACTTTGCACACACACTCCCTGGATGCCAACGATGAACCTCTGCCCTGCATTTTCCAGAACGGCCTGTTATAGCGCCACCAGGAGGCCGACTTTTGTACAACACATTTTTTGATATTACTCCTCCAGATTCTGTCCAAAAATCTCACAAATCGTTACACAGTATCTCTATGGTCATGTGCTCAAGTCGGATCTGTCCGATATTTCATATTCCATCCTAATTGGCTATAATTGGCTTTCACAGTTTGCAAGATTGCCCCGTTTTGAACAAAAGCCTCAAATCATGAACACAGCGTGCAATTTACGTGAAATCTTTCACACATTTTCTTACTAGGCTGAGGAATATATCCCACCCTTTTCACATTGGCCTGTTATAGCGCCACCAACAGGTTGATTTTTGCAAAACACATTTTTGGAACAAAATGCCTCAAATCATCCAATTGCCATCAAAGGCAAACATGTTTATATTACTCCTAAACATTTTGCCAAACATCTCACACAGTCCTATCCTCCTGGTGGAGACCTGCCCAGAAGGGCACTTTTTCTAGTTCTCAACTGTTCTGGATCTCATTATTTATATCACAAGTTATGAGCTTTCTATCTAGCACCTCTGCTGGAACACTCCATCATCGCAGTTCCTGTTTACACTGCGCATGTGCCAACCTCCCGCAGGAGACCGTGCCACGCCCCCGTGCATGTTCCTTCTTAATGTTCCTAGGCCTAGTCCAGGAAGTAAGTGAGCCATCAGAGACACTGGGCTCTATATATATCTAAAACCACATCTAAAACCACATATTACACACACAAAGACCCCCAGGAAAGTATGTTCTACATCTTCTAAATGTCATTAACACTTTCATCGCCCTCTAGTGTTCATGTGAAATTACCGCAGGCAGCCAGGCAATATCTGTGAATTTGCGCCAACTACTTCCGGGGCACACAACCCAACACAGCGAGAGGAGGAGCAAAAAGTTGTACGAGCAGCAGCTGACATCTCTTAGTTTTCACCACAAACGGTAATATGGCGGGCGCGATGCGATCAAAAATCACTATTTACATCTGAACGTCGGGCGGATTGGACAAAAACAACAACTTTGGAGTATTTTCCTGAGAAAACAAGCAGCAAAGAAACGACAATGAGTGAATCCTTATGGGGTGCACACGCATTGATCATCATGATGGGAAGAACGTAGGCGCTGTCTAGAAGCCTGGACAGCACGAAAGGTTAGTGTTGAGCTTCAGCTGCTTGGAATTTATATAAACCTTATAACCCGCCATATGACGGGTATGGCGACCTTCGGGGTAAAATCTTAACCCGTCATCTGACCCCTAGGGTAGGTACCCTCACAAAAACATGCCGTAATCCTGGTCTTTAAACTACCTCCCCCTGGCCAGCCGGGGCACCTGATGGAGGGGAAAGGAACTGGTCGGAATAACGTGTTCCTTCCACGCACTACGTCCGGCTTGGGACACTCTCCCCTGTCAGGTGAAAAGAAGCAGCTTGGACTCCTCATGCATAGAAGGAAACATGAGGTCAGTCCGCTGCCCCCCCAGGTTGGCAGAGGAAGTGTAGAGCCCAGGATTACATTAGATAATTGACACTGGGTGAAAAAATGGGTTGCAAAAATCGTGGGATAAAAATAATACAAAAAATAAAAAAAATTAAATAAAAGAGTGTTAACATAATATTTCTTTGCAAAATGGGTGAAGTTTCCCTTTAATTACATGTACTTAGTTACTTTACACCAATGCTTTACTTGACCCCTGTCTTCTAACCACAGACTGTGAAACAAACCTGATCCGCTGACTCACCTTCCACACAAACAAGCCCTAGCTGTCCTTAAACAAGCCCTTTCACTCTGGCCCGGCCCACACCAGCCCCAAAATACCATTGGCCTAAATAATGTTTCATATCCAGACCAAAACCCCACTGTTGGTACGTCACTAATGCCTAAAATACACAGTGCTGTGTGTATTTCTGGTGAACACAGAAACACCCGGCTTAAAGCGTCCTCTGTTCCGCGACTGCGTGGCAGCAGTTTAGTTTGACCTGCTTTTTGGAGGTTGGTTGGTTGGTTGGTTGGTTTTGTGCAGCTGCATAAATGTAAAGTGTGTATGAGAGAGCTAGCTGCGCAGGACACTGCCTTAAAGGACATTGTGTCGTTATAAATTGTCTGTGACAGTAAAGGATGTTGCACTTGCCACATACTGTATGTACACATGTGGTAACATCCTTCATTGCTAGAGGAATATGGGAATGTGTGTAGGTGAGCATACAGTATGTGTGTGTATTAATGTCAATATACAATTTTATACATATATAAGTGTGCGTGTGAATGTGCGAGGGAGTCTGTGTGCGTGCGTGCGTGCGTGCATGAATGTGTATGTCTTCTCTGCTCACCCAGAGCCCATGGTTTGTCCTCTCCGGGCCCCAAGCGACATGGGTCCTTGTACTGCGTGAAGAGAGTGTGCTGCTGCTCCAACTTGTCCTCTGAAAGACACACGCACGCACGCACGCACGCACGCACGCACGCACGCACACACACACACACACACACACACACACACACACACACACACACACACCATGCAGAGTTATACAATGGAAACACTCCAGCATGCAGCAAAAAAACCTCACAGGGGAAGTCCACCTGCATTCTGGACCGATTTATTTATTTGACAAGGACTGTGTATAATGAATGTATTGCACCAGATTGAGAGGGAAAAAAAGTTAGGTTACTGCATTAAAATGCTGGTAACAATATAGAATACTAAAGTTGCAATTCTTACATCAGTCCAGACCACAGCATAATAATCTAATCAGTACAATACATTCACTGGTATAGTAGCATCAAAATTAGTTTAACCACTTTAACATTGTATAGGCTCTTTGATATAGCCTATATCTATAAATGTGTTGTGAGCCCGTACAAAGATATTGTTCTAAAAAAGGGAGCATTTAAAAAAAAAAGATTTTAAGAACTAAAATCTTGCATTGGGGTCCCTCGCTGTCCCCAGTCAGTCCGTGGACTAGGGCATTAACATAAAAATCGATTAGTCGACTAGTCGACTAGCAAAACGGTAGTCGACACTGTAAATCAAAAATCGAGTAATCGTTCATATTTTTTTTAATATTTTTTTTTTTACAGCAGACATGCAGCTGTGAGCTGTTGTTTTGTTGGTAGTTCTCCAACTTATGTACTAATCCCTTCCTGGCTGATTGTTTTCATATCATATACAAGCCGACTGTACGTGGGTTTTGCCGTCACCGTCACTCGTGTAGGTGCGGTGGGCGGCGGTGGCTGGCTGCACTGGCAACATTTAAGACAGATTTTCAAAAAGCATATGCCTCATAGGCTCATACGCTCAATGGGGACAACTACAGTGTGTAAATACTTTTACTATTGGTGAGTTTATTACAATATTACTGTAGTTTGTTCAACAAGTTAGATTGGAGACGTGTCGTCGTTTCGTCCGGTACAGTAGTATAGCAGCCTGTCCCTCACTCTGCCCAATAATATCCAGTTTGGTGACAGTCAAACTACAGTAGCTCTTGCCGTGATTTCATGTTTCTTTTTCTTATTCATCTTTCTTCATGCTTATCCAACAAAAGTGGAGGCGTGCGGCATTATTAAAAACAAACAGCTATGCCGCGCGATCATAGTTATAATAGTCGCGATGGTATGGAGTGAAGTAGTTGATCATCTGATTCATAGCCTGGTAAGCCTGCTAGCTACGGTAGCAAGCCTAGTATGTAATATAACCTCCTAGCTTGTAGCTCCTTCTAAAAACCAAAGAAACTGTGGTTGTAACTTGTTGTTGAACATTTAGGGTTGTATGAAAAACATCGCATCATTTATTCCTCCTCCTCCTCCTCCGTCTCAACAAACATTTTCAACAACGTAACATGCTATGCTGCGCCGTAGAAAGGTCTTGCGCATCAAAAATAGCAGATCTACAAGCTCACAGCGCGTCCATCCGTGAGTCATTGTGGACTTGCAACTTTGACTTGACTTTTAACAGCTGATGTGAATTTCGGCCAATCAGAGCGGCATGCAGCGTAATCTAGTAAGAGAGTGGCGACACTAGCGTTGACTGCCATTGTAACAATGGAATGCGGAAGTGCTCATTCTATCTCAATGGGATAGTTCCAATGTTTGGAACTATAGCCCATAGCACCCCGCTTTGTGGTGAGATCAAAGCGTGTCGCCACTCTCTTACTATTCCACTCGGCCTGCATTCACTGGCTCTGTTTTGCCGTTAATCCTTCACTCGCGCTGGCCGTTTCAGAACACGATGTTTTAATGCTTGATTGGATGGAAAAAAATATCATATTTTACCGCCGACTAATCGATTATAAACCGATTTTGATGGTATTCGTGTCGACTATCAAAAATCACGTTTGGTTAATGCCCTACCGTGGACAAATGCATATTATACAACAGGTCGTTTCGAGGAAGCAATCTGATTGGTTGAAACAGCCTTCTAGCCGTGGTTCAAACGAGCACCACTCCACACCTAATCAAAACAAATAATTCAGCTGCTCTGTTCTCCCAGAGCGCAAACTCGGTGCAAACTCGGTGGCTAGGCTAGCTTGTTTCTTGGGACATCTGTGGTCGTAGTGACTACATCTGTCATTAAAAAAATAGATTTTCTTAGTTTTAAGGGTAACTGTTGTATAATTGCAATATTACACTTATATTACACTTATATTACACTTGCGTTGCTTTAATGACGTTAAACCACCCCCTCTTGTGTAATTTTGCTTAATTCATTTGGGGGGTTGTTGACATGAAAAAAGAGTCCAGTACAGCCAGTAGCATCAGGACAGTACAGTACGGTCCGGTGCTGATTCTATTCTCAAACAGGGCTTGACATTAAGGCCTCTTAATGTCCTTAACATCCTGTTGTTCGGGACAACTAATAAATCAACAACTGCATTAAAATTGTACTTGTCCAACGGACAAGTGACTCAACAATATAGTCACACAGACTATTGTCTGGCTTTCCTAATAATCACCTTTCCAGTGGCTTGTTTATTTACTTTCAAAGGGAAAAACTACCCAACATCACTTATTTCTTTTAAAAGGCTACTAATTGCGACCATAGGTCGCGTTTACTATGAAAACTTGCATTTCCCGTCAAGTCAGTCAGTCAGTGCGTCGTGTCACGCCACATCATGAAACGGACCGGTTCTGACATTCCAGATGTTGATCTGACCTCATCAAACCCTGTACACTCAAGACACGCTCCATATACTGTATGGCCAGTAGGCCTATAGAATTAATTCCATATGTTGATCTGACCTCCCTATAATTCGATCCACACTGTTCATATTCACAAGATGTCCATCGTTGTAAAGTATGTGCTGATGTATAAAATAGGTTCAAAGTGTTTAAACTGATTTTGATGTGATAAGCAATTTTGCTGCAGGGATCCCCTGGAACCCCCTCAAGGACCCCTGAGGGTCCCCAGACCCCATTTGAGAACCACTGGGTGTCAGTATACCCAGAAACGAGACGAATAACCAATTTATTCTGACCCCTCCCCTTAGATAAGTGGTCAGGCCTTTTTGTCCTGACCACTTATCCATGATTTATATACATTATGGACCATTAGTATGGACGTATTCGTTAATCGTCTAAACTGCTCAGTTCTTGCCACTGTCTCTCTTGTCTTTAATGCTTTGAAAAGTTCAAAGCAATCACTTCAATATAGAAAGCGAAGACGTTGACGTAGAAAGAGGACAAAACTAGAAAAAGTGCCCTTCTGGGCACAGGTCTCCACCAGGAGGATAGGACTGTGTGAGATGTTTGGCAAAATGTTTAGGAGTAATATAAACATGTTTGTTTTTTGCAACAGTTTTCTTCATTTTGTTGAGGAACACAAATCAACCTGTTGGTGGCGCTATAACAGGCCAATGTGAAAAGGGTGGGATATATTCCTCAGCCTAGTAAGAAAATGTGTGAAAGATTTCACGTAAATTTCATGCTGCGTTCATGATTTGAGGCTTTTGTTCAAAACGGGGCAATCTTGCAAACTGTGAAAGCCAATTATAGCCAATTATGATGGAATATGATATATCGGACAGATCCGACTTGAGCACATGACCATAGAGATACTGTGTACCGATTTGTGAGATTTTTGGACAGAATCTGGAGGAGTAATATAAAAAAATGTGTTTTACAAAAGTCGGCCTCCTGGTGGCGCTATAAAAGGCAGATGCGGAAAATGCAGGTCAAAGGTTTGTCCTTGGCCTCTAGGGAGTGTGCATGCAACGTTTCACGCAGATCGGTGCAGTTTTAGGTAACAAATGTGAAAAGCTGCCTCATGGTGGCGCTATAACAGGCCGTTCTGGAATATGTGGGGCAGAGGTTCATCGTTGGCATCCAGGGAGTGTGTGTGCAAAGTTTGGCATCGACCGGGTTAACGGTGCCGGAGATTAGCTGGTAACGGACGGACGGAAGGAAGGACGGACGGACACACACACACGGACGGAGTGCAAAACATACTCTCTCCCCATGCCTTCGGCCTGGTGGAGACAATTACAGAGATGGCCATGAAAATAGTAACAATACGCTTACTTTTATTGTCTCCACCAGGCCGAAGGCATGGGGAGAGAGTATGTTTTGCACTCCGTCCGTGTGTCCGTCCTTCCGTCCTTCCGTCCTTCCGTCCGTCTGTGAACAGCTAATCTCCGGCACCGTTAACCCGGTCGATGCCAAACTTTGCACAAACACTCCCTGGATGCCAACGATGAACCTCTGCCCCACATTTTCCAGAACGGCCTGTTATAGCGCCACCATGAGGCAGCTTTTCACATTTGTTACCTAAAACTGCACCGATCTGCGTGAAACGTTGCATGCACACTCCCCAGAGGCCGAGGACAAACCTTTGACCTGCATTTTCCGCATCTGCCTTTTATAGCGCCACCAGGAGGCCGACTTTTGTAAAACACATTTTTTGATATTACTCCTCCAGATTCTGTTCAAAAATCTCACAAATCGTTACACAGTATCTCTATGGTCATGTGCTCAAGTTGGATCTGTCCCATATTTCATATTCCATCCTAATTGGTTATAATTGGCTTTCACAGTTTGCAAGATTGCCCCGTTTTGAACAAAAGCCTCAAATCATGAACGCAGCATGCAATTTACGTGAAATCTTTCACACATTTTCTTACTAGGCTGAGGAATATATCCCACCCTTTTCACATTGGCCTGTTATAGCGCCACCAACAGGTTGATTTTTGCAAAACACATTTTTGGAACAAAATGCCTCAAATCATCCAATTGCCATCAAAGGCGTATGAAGAAATGGCAAACGGTACACATGATCTCTGTAGTCATGTGATCAAGACGAGTCTGTTGGATTTCTCAGATTGTACACTGATTGGCTAAGATTGCCTTCCAAAGTTTTCAGGAGTGGCCCGTTTTGTACAAAATGCTGCACATGTCCTGCTCATCCAGAATTCTATCCTTAGAGATGCTATGAGTGATCTGGCTCTGCATTTCCTCAACAAAATGAAGAACAAATGAAACAAATAAAAAAAAACATCCTCCTAAACATTTTGCCAAACATCACACACACTCCTATCCTCCTGGTGGAGACCTGTGCCCGGAAGGGCACTTTTTCTAGTTTATGGTATTATGTATGGTAATATTATGTGACTTCTGTGCAAGTGAATGGGAAATGTACTTGTCCGAATGACAAGTGCCTCAAAAAGTTAATGTCAAAAAGGCTGGCTTGGACTACTGCTTAGCAGTAGTTCAAGCCAGCCTTTTTGAGGGGCAAACACTAGCCCATCCAACGCATGGCTTTCGGAATTACGTCATGTGGCAGCCAAGTCTATGGCTTTTTAAATGTTTGTTTAGAGCTCTTTTTTACTGGTAATTTAGAGCACTTAACACATTACCTCCCAGCCCTCCAGGCCAGAGTGTGGCGCTAGTGCCAGAGAAATCCGTGATGTAAGCCTACAAGACGGGTCACTTCCGCTCGCCCCAGAAGTGATAGCCCTCCATATTTGAGCCACATCCTCATTCTAGGCTGTGGGTCGATGCGCGATGGATTCATTTTCTTAACGCGATAAAAGTTTAGAGTTTTATAAGGTCCCAAAGATCGTAGTTTCTACTAGTTTGTCTCATTTTGAGGAGAAAGGGACTATTAAGCGTGTGCGCGGCCACGTGCGCGGCGGATCGGGGTGTAGGTGTTATGTGAGTACTATATATATATATATATATATATATATATCGGGGTACAGTAGCTATTCAAAAAAAGTGGCAGCCAAGTCTATGGACTTTTAATGTTTGTTTTACAGACTTTTTAGAGCGCTTTAAACAAACATTACCAGGCGCCCGGCCCTCACTTCACACAAGTGTGATTTTTTCTTTTTTACCTGAAGAACAGTTATCAAAGTTGAGGTCTCCCAGGAGGACGTCGAAGGCCACCAGATCCTCCAGCACCTTCTCTCCCTCTGCGGAGCGGCAGGTCGACTGGCGGAACTCTGCCCCCCACTGGAGGATGTAGTCCAGCTGCTCACAGCGCACCGCTGCGTCCCCTGGTGGAAGGAAGGAAGGTGTGGGACAGGGTGAGAGACAGAGAGCATCGTCTGTACACGTCCACACATTGTACAACAATAGTTGCACATTGTTAAAAGATAAGCAGTGGCGCAGGGGTAGAGCGGCCGGTAGAGCGGCCGCGAGATTCCCAGTTCGATCCCGGGCTCCCCCAGAGTTGGTGTCGAAGTGTCCTTGAGCAAGACGCTGAACCACTAATTGCTCCCGATGTGCAGGTTGGTGCCTGGTATGGTTTCCTCCTCCATCGGTGTATGAATGTGTGTGTATGGGTGAATGTAATGCACAATCTAGATATGTAAAGCGTTTGGATAAAAGCGCTAGATAAATGCACCATTTACCATTTATAAGCTGTTCCAGTGCAGTCAAGCGGCTTGACTCAAGCCTAACCCTAAGAAATCATTATTTTTGTGTGGGGCACTTAGGCCCCTTTTCTACCTAAAGGCGTACTAGAACTGGTTCCGTTCTTTATTTATTTTGTATGATGGTTTATATCACACCTGCATCTTTAAACCTGAATAGCCATTGGTTCCCACTTCAGGGCAAGAAGTATGTTTTGGTTCCAGTTCTGAACCAATTTTTAGGGATCTGAACCAATACATTTGGTTCAAAATTAGAAAAACAAACAAACGGAACTGGTTCAACCCCCGGGGAAAAGGGGCCGTACAGGTATTGTTTCTACGTGTTTCAGAACAATGGACAAAGGATTGTTAAAGCATGTGTGCGTCCATGCGTCCGTCCATCCGTCCGTCCGTCCGTCCGTCCGCGCTTGCACTGGACACTGCTATCGTGCGCACGGGCCCATTTCATCTTGGTTGTTCGTATATGCAGTTATGCACGTATATACTGTAAGTGTCAGTGGAGATGATGTAGTGTGCTGGGGCTGTACATGACCTGGATGACGTTCCCTCCCTCAGCTCAGCCTTGTTCAGTCAACAACAATCACATTCAAACACGTTATAAATAGCAGCTGGAGTGCAGGCAGGCAGCCCCAACCAACCCTCTCCCACCATGCAGCACAGGCAGCCCCAACTCTCTCCCACCAGCACAGGCAGCCCCAACCAACCCTCTCCCACCATGCAGCACAGGCAGCCCCAACCAACCCTCTCCCACCATGCAGCACAGGCAGCCCCAACCAACCCTCTCCCACCATGCAGCACAGGCAGCCCCAACCAACCCTCTCCCACCATGCAGCACAGGCAGCCCCAACCCTCTCCCACCATGCAGCACAGGCAGCCCCAACCCTCTCCCACCATGCAGCACAGGCAGCCCCAACCCTCTCCCACCATGCAGCACAGGCAGCCCCAACCCTCTCCCACCATGCAGCACAGGCAGCCCCAACCCTCTCCCACCATGCAGCACAGGCAGCCCCAACCAACCCTCTCCCACCATGCAGCACAGGCAGACCCAACCCTCTCCCACCATGCAGCACAGGCAGACCCAACCCTCTCCCACCATGCAGCACAGGCAGCCCCAACCCTCTCCCACCATGCAGCACAGGCAGCCCCAACCCTCTCCCACCATGCAGCACAGGCAGCCCCAACCAACCCACTCCCACCATGCAGCACAGGCAGCCCCAACCAACCCTCTCCTACCAGCACAGGCAGCCCCAACCAACCCTCTCCTACCAGCACAGGCAGCCCCAACCAACCCACTCCTACCAGCACAGGCAGCCCCAACCCACTCCCACCAGCACAGGCAGACCCAACCAACCCTCTCCTACCAGCACAGGCAGCCCCAACCAACCCACTCCTACCAGCACAGGCAGCCCCAACCCACTCCCACCAGCACAGGCAGAACCAACCAACCCTCTCCCACCATGCAGCACAGGCAGCCCCAACCCACTCCCACCAGCACAGGCAGCCCCAACCAACCCTCTCCCACGAGCACAGGCAGCCCCAATCCTGTTAAGATGATTTTAATTTTGTTGTTATTTTTCATGATTATGAATTGAATACCCAGGACCTGAATGGAAACAAGACCGCAAGGACTTTTTTCGGTGATCCCTTTGGAAGTGTGTTTGACTGTACCCTGTACTGATTACATTTCTGTTTGACTGTACCCTGTACTGATTATATTTCTGCCAATTAAGTATTCAATCAATCAATCAATCAATCAATCAATCAATAAATCAATCAATCAATGCCAAATCAAACTGACCATGCTGCTTGGGTAGGCGGGTGGATGAACAGACGTAGAGTTAATCTGACTACACTGTACGTCATGTCCCAGAATGAGCCAATAGACGAAGGGGATCAACGTCACGTGATTCTTTGTTCCACCCCGCGCACAGGTTAAATGAAACATGTGTATGTTCCCTGCCTGATGCAATTCCAATGCACGGATGCATGCATGCACGCACACACGTGCACGCACACACGTGCACGCACACACGTGGACGCACGCACGCCCGCACGCACGCACGCACGCACGCACGCACGCACGCACGCACGCACGCACGCACGCACGCACGCACACACACACACACACACACACACACACACACACACACACACACACACACACACACAGCTATAGAGCACACCTCTGCACCCGAGTACATTCTCGGAAGCAACTCATCACCCAGAAAATAATTAGGTCTCTCTCTCTCTCTCTGTGTGTGTGTGTGTGTGTGTGTGTGTGTGTGTGTTTCCCTCTCTAACTCCTCCCTCCCTCTTCCCCTTAACCCCCCCCCCCCCCCCCCCCCCCCCCCCCCTCCTCCTCATGCCTTTGATGTATCTTCAGAAATAGCCCCAGCGTTGCTATATTTAGCCCATGCAGCCTAAAGGCTCTGAGGAGCGTGGGAGGACCCAGGAATAGGGACGTGTCGTCGGTAGAAAAATGAGAGACCATCGACCAGAGGCTTAAAATAGCCTCTGGTCTGCATGTAATGAACCCCATTACATGCAGCATCCATGTTCTGAGGGGGACGTTAGCCACTAATGGCAGATCTACAAGCTCACGACTAGGGATGGTACGTCGACGATGATCGTTACTATTGTTTAGTGTGATTTAAAAAAACGGTCATATTAATCGTATGGCAGAGATTAAACATTTACGATAAATTTACGATAAATTGTCCTCCGTCATAGTCCTCCGTCGCAGTCCCGCCCCCTTTCATGACGACGACAGGCCCGGAAGAGAATTCCCCGTTCATTTTTCCCATATACGTACATTTCAAAAAGTATTTATTTAAATACATTTAAGCCTGGGAAAAATGAATGGGGAATTCTCGGGACTGCAACGCTCTATACACTATTAGGATTAATTAGCTTTTGTTGAGCTGCAAATTCAGCACCACTTAAATCCCTCTATAGTTGATAAAACAGACCTGTAAAGAGTGCATTTGGTACGCTCTTATTTCACGATACACAAATTGATTCGCCCCAGAAAAGGGATGCTGGGACTTCAAGTGGTTAAACAAAAGTGTAATTTTAAGTTTTAAGCATATTTTGATTATGTCGACAATATCGTAAATCACAATTATTTTTGCCATGTAATGACATGTAATTTTCATATCGTCCCATCCCTACTTACAGTGCACCACGGCGCGTATATCGGCTTTTAGTTCGGCTATTTTTGGCAAAGAGATTTGGTGTAAAGAATATAAAAAAGTGGTCCAAGTATTATAATCGTAAGTCAAGTCTGTCTCAACGAGCCTAGAGAGGTTTTAAGTGGTTAAACAGCTTGAGGCGGTCACCATGGGAACGCCAGGAGTTATAGTAGGCTTTGATGCGGCCATTTATCTAACCGTCTAGCACTTCTTGGAGGAAGCCAGTGAAAGGGAGGCTGATGGAGGATCGTAAAGAAAGCTGTGTGTGTGTGTGTGTGTGTGTGTGTGTGTGTGTGTGTGTGTGTGTGTGTGTGTGTGTGTGTGTGTGTGTGTGTGTGTGTGTGTGTGTGTGTGTGTGTGTGTGTGTGTGTGTGTGTGTGTGTGTGTGCTTGCATGTTACTGGGTTCATACATGCTCATGCTTATGTGTCAAGCTACTGGTAGTGCTGACGTGTGTGTGTGTGTGAGAGAGAGAGAGAGAGAGAGAGAGAGAGAGAGAGAGAGAGAGAGAGAGAAAGAGAGAGAGAGAGAGAGAGAGAGAGAGAGAGAGAGAGAGGGCAGACAGGTAGACACAGGGCAGTGCAGTCTTTACCTTCAATGGCGTGGAGGTGGGTAGTTGTGATGTAACCCACTACCCTTTGGTCCTGATGGGAGGTGCCCACATGCACCTGCAACGAGCACAGAGAAAGCATGTTATTACTTTCCGCTGCATTTAGACCATGATTCACAGTAAGCTACATCGCCATAATGCACCATAATTACACCAAACCCCATCATGGATGTAGTGTATGTATTCTATGCATCCGTGATATTTCCCCATCTCATCCAGGACAAACTGCTTAAATGCACACTCCACTCGAAAACATCATGAACATAATACAAATAAATCATTAATAATAATAATAATAATAAAAAACCCAATAAACCCAATATTATTGTTTCCAAAGACATTAACCTTATGCAGCCTGTTAAAAAAATAATAGCAGTTAAAATTAGCCTACACTCATTTAATGATGGTCCACGCAAGCCACATTAGCAAAAATAGAGTTATCAAACAGGTATTAGTTGTTCCTCATAACTGTAATAAGAGTATCTAAGTTATTGTGAAGAGAATATGATTTTTCACATTATACTGTCTTTTGAGTGGAAAACTGGATTACCATGTTTTGTTCTTGCTTACTGTAAATCTCTGGATTAAGAGCATCTGCTAAATGCCTAAATTGTAAGTTGATATCTGTGATTTTGTGAATGCTGCTCCTTTGTCCTGTAAAATTAAATATTGCAACACCAATACAGTGGTTTTCAACCAGTGGTCCTTGAGGTAGTTTCCAGGTGGTCCTAAATGATGTAGAGTTGATAACCAAATGGACCCTTGTATATCTTTAACTATTGAGAGTATACAATGTTACGCTCTCAGAAGCTAAATTATTGTTTAACATCTGCATTACTTAATTTACAAGAAGTCTACACAATTAGAGAATGTAGAAGAATTGTTATTTTGATCAACACCTGTTGTTTCTCCTATGGTACATCAATACAGCATAGAATTGTGGGAAATATTAACGACACAAGATCAAGTGTCGGGATTTGGAGATTTACGCACATAGCGTGACATGCTGACAGACAATGCAAGAAACATGTTCCACTTCAACTCACAATTTAGGTGGCTTTTCAAATGCTGTACTTATTCCTTCTTTAAAAAATATGATAGGCCTATGTATTTGGCACGTACCTCATAAGTGTTTCTGCGTTTTATGTGTGGACACAGATATCTTTGTCATGTGGGCAGGGATTCTTTTTTAAACGGAGGATGAAAATATCCGTTTTGAAAAAGATCCATATACGTGTTAGCCCAGGCCTGATACTAACTCGACACACCTGTGGCTTGCCTACTGAATAAGCCCAGATGGTATCCATGCACAAACATTTGCCTTTGCCTGGAGAAGCTGTACCGTGGGAACCCCACGGATATGTTCCAAAGTTGTGATGCATTATTATGTTTGCTCCTTTCTGTTTATTAAAATGCCCCCTGGGTATTTTGTTTTTTTGTCTGTTTTGTTTTGTTGCTCCCTGTCCCCTTTCCCCAAAAGGACCACAATCGAAACAAACTTGCCGGCTTTCTTGTGTCTGTATCCAATTTGAATTAATTTGAAATAAAGTGTTCAATCAATCAATCAAAACTCTTTGAGTATTTGAGTCGCCACCATCATCGCATGCATGCTTTTTCTTTCAAAGCCCATACAGACTGGAATACTTTACCAGTTAACATTAGATCCATTTCAACATTCCCAGTCTTCTTACTTTGAAGTTGTATGTTCTTGTCGGTAAATTTGCCATCATACTACCATGGTTATTTCATGATTATTGTTTTTATTTTTTGCACTCACTGAATTGAATGTAGTATTTTCAAAACGGCCATGCCCACTTGCCCAATTGTGCTGACATCATCACATTTGTGATGACGGCAATGGCCGTTTTTAGCCCAATGAGTGATTTTTTGAATATTTTTTCAGCATCATGAAAAGCCCCTAGTTTGACATGTCACATGCTACATAAAGCATGATGAAATTTTGAATATTTTGCCTTCTATAGGTTGTTAATGGTATGGTCACATACCATTACAATTATGAAAATTGCTCAACATATGCAAGTTAGCATCCGGCAGTTTCCACATGCTGGGGACCCATACTAAACATTTATAACATAATACGTTGGTGTACTCAACATGTCCGGGTTCACATTCTGGCTAGACTATAATGTTTTCAAGGTTTGCAATGTTTAGTGTATGTGTTTTGTTTTGTCCATGTACAGTTGGCGGCCATCGATATTGTCCTTTTCTTTTTGCTGAGGTTTGCGTGATCTGCGCAAAAGGACAGTTAACCCATTTTGGGCGGGAACCCCTTTTGGTGTTTTAAACATTGTTATAATTTAGCTATTGAAAAATAGCAGATCTACAAGCTCAGACCTACAAGCTACGAGCTTGTAGGTCTGCTATTTTTGAAAAATCGTGAAAATATTTATTTCAGAAAACTGGAGGATTTAGAAGGATTTTTTAAAATCTTGAGGTCAGGCCTAAATGGGTCAAATGATAAGGGACAATATCGGTGGCACCCAACTGTATGCTGCTATGTCATTTCAGTGTTTCCCCTAGCCAGAAGCTGGGGGGGCTTTCACACTCGCACATGCGCCGGACCTGTGCACGCGCGGTTATTTGCCTTTTTCTGGCCTATTCGTGGCAGCCTACTAAAAATCGTACAGTGGTGACTGCTCATGATTGTGTGGTGGCCCGCCACACAATAATGTAGCCGCAATTCGCAACTCTAGATTTTTTTTAAATGGGAATAATCTAGAGTTGCAATACCATCCAGTAGCAGCCCATTCATCCAATTTGCTTTTGCGATTTGCTTGTATTAAACACAGTTTAACTCACCAACATCGCAGCCGTAGGCCAAGCTTGTATTATCCTCTTTCAAACTGCAAAGCTTTTGTTTCATAAATTCACCGTAGACAATAGACATGTTAGGAGCTACGTACTTTCTGTCCGAAATATTCCAAGCATAATTCCGAGCAGCTGTGTGCGACCAGCCATCAAACAAGTCGTGTGGGAGAGCGCTTGTTTCATAGAACTGCACATGCAGGTAAACACCCAAAGAAGAGGCCGATGTAGTGCGATGCCTCGTCACACACAGTGTTCTATTAAACAAGCGCTCTCCCACACATCTTGTTTTACGGCTGGTTGAAATTTTTGAAAACATGGCAGCTCAGAATATTGCTGTGAAATATTTTGCACTGAAAGTATAGCTCCTAACATCTACGGTGGATTTTTATGAAACAAAAGCTTTGCAGATTGAAAGAGGATAATTCAAGCTTGGCCTACAGCTGCAATGTTGGTGAGTTTAACGTTGTTTAATACAAGCAGAACACAGACATGCAAAAATGGATGAATGGACAATCAGTGGATGGTATTGCAACTCTAGATTCATCCAATTAAAAAAAGTTCTAGAGTTGCAACTTGCGGCTAAACAATAATGCATATAGGGGAAACACTGAATTTGTTTTGTATACTGTTATATTTCCCCTAAAAAAGAAACTTGAATCAATAAATACTGTGAAACTTCAATCCTGTCTGGTCCTCGAGCTCTAAGTAACAGGCATGCTGGTGTAGCCAGCAGAGAGCAGACTTCCTCTGTTAGCCAAAGATATTTTACAAATAATGTTGCTACAATAGCTGAATCATTAGCATGTTATTTGCTTTTCTCAAGGATAAGAGGTTACCTAGCTGAGTTGATGTTAACAGGATATTGCTTTTTACATGTGTTATTATGATTAAAAAGGTAAACACAGTCAACCTTCTTTGGGCAATTTAAGATAATTGGACCCCAATGTTCCTGGAAAAGCTTGGACTTTATTGCTTCATGGACTGCTGATGAGGGATGCTGCCTAAGAGATGAGATTCAATGTCTCTGTGTAGCAAACCTTGTCAACATGGGACAATTAGATTAGCTCATGAAAAAGTAATGAACGTCAAAACATTCCTCTCGGGTTGCGTCTAGTGCACACCGTCTTTAAACGGCAGCAGAATGCAATTCATAAACACATTTTGACCTGAGATCAGATTCTAAAAATGTCTTCTACATCCTGACAGTTTTCTGAAAAAGCTATGTTTCTATGTCAGTCGTTCTTCGATTTTTTTAAAATAGCAGACCTACAAGCTCGTAGCGCGCCACTCGGTGGCGCGCTATGAGCTTGTAGATCTGCTATTTTTCAATAGCTAAAGCATAACATAATGCTAACACCAAAAGGGGTTCTCGCCCAAAACGGGTTAAGAAGTAATTAAAATGTACTACTTGGAGTACTAACAGAAACACTATAGTGTATTATTGTCAGTGTCCTACATGGACCTCTTACAGTATGTATAAAAACATTTATGGAACAATAATTGCTTGATATCCCCACTGACAACTGTGCAATCTTGACATTTTACAATAGTGTTGGGAGCCCTTGGTTCCAGGTGCTTTGAAGCCTTTGATTAACCAAACAGCAAAACTGGATGTCTGTGTGTTTGTGCAGGACACATCAGCTCCCTGTATTTATCCATCTTTGCCATTGCACGTATCTTTTCTGCCTTCCACAAAACATCCATGGTTTGAGATGGAATTATTGTGTGTCTATTCTAGTCCGTCAGAGGCTACGTCAACAATACTATGGGCAGAGAGTGTAAAAATAGTGCCTGCCTGAGGTGATCAAATATTGGAGCATTGCGGTAGTTCAGGCAGACACAGAAGGCACACCGGTCCCACGATCAATCAGCCACAAATCATAATGGCCATGATCGTGTATCCAGTGGTTGGATATCATATCAGAGTGTGGCCATGCTTGCATCAGATACTTCTAATCTAGAACATAACAATGAAATATCATCGCAATACATGGTTTTATCTAGAGCAAAGTGTCCTCTAAAGTCTAAACTAAACTCCTACATAGACCTTTCTATATAGTAGGCCTATCCATATGCAATCTATACTGAGTATGTGTGAGCAGAGTAACGAAGGCATCATGCATCAACATAATCACTTCAGATGTCCTTCAGACATAATGGAGTATTACCATTGTGGTACAGATAAATGGATAGAATGAAATGAGAAAGATATTAAGAGAGCAGAGATTAGATAGATACAACAGACAGACAGACAGACAGACAGACAGACAGACAGACAGACAGACAGACAGACAGACAGACAGACAGACAGACAGACAGACAGACAGACAGATATAGATATCATAATGCTGATTATGGCTCAGCATTTAACGTTTCAGACAGAAGTCCCGAGCTGTGGGTGCAGACTCCAGGAACAGTCTATAGAAACAGTCCACACTCATAAGAATTATAATTTTCTTTGATTTCTTTAATTGACCGGCGCAGCAGCAGTCGTGACAAGCGGACACGTATTGGCTACTCAGGCCTTCATCAGTGTAGACATGCTTACAAATATATAAAAGAAAGATCGTCTGAGCACAATCGAGCCATGCCTGGACTGGCTTAATATCCTAGATTTGAAGTTAAATGTGGAAAAATAATAGTGGAGGTACTTATGTGGCCAACTGGCAGTGTTCACAATCTCTCTCTCTGTCACGTTATCTGTCTGTTGTATACTTTTATTATGTAGTCATGTCCTAGTGTTTCCTGTTTTCCCTAGTTACTGTTCCTGTGTTGTCTCACCTCCCTGTGATTACTAGTTTACTTTTCTCCACCTGTGTCCTGTTAGTCTCCCAGCCTATCCCAGTGTTGATTGTTAGTTCTGTTCACCTGTGTATTGTTGTCTCCACCAGGCCGAAGGCATGGGGAGAGAGTATGTTTTGCACTCCGTCCGTCCGTCCGTGTGTCCGTCCGTCCGTGTGTCCGTCCGTCCGTCCGTCTGTGAACAGCTAATCTCCGGCACCGTTAACCCGGTCGATGCCACATTTTGCACACACACTCCCTGGATGCCAACGATGAACCTCTGCCCCCTACACCTACAGATTTTGTCCAAACATCATGCAAATTGGTACACAGTCTCTCTAGAGCCATTCAACGAAGCGCGTCTTTCAGATTTCTCAGACTCCATCCTGATTGGCTAAGATTGGCTTCCAAAGTTCGCAGGAGTGCTCAGTTTCAAACAAAATGCTGCAAATCATGAACACATCGTGTGATTTCCGTGAAATTGCGCACGCACATTCCCACTAGGCCGAGGAAGAAATGCCACGTGAACATTTTCAACTCAGCCTCATGGTGGCGCTATAACTGGCCGAAAAGTGTTTTTACCTCCAACTGCACGGATTTGTGGATAACTTTGTATGCCAACTCCCTAGAGGCCAAGGAAAAACCTTTGCCTGGAATTTTTCACATCTGCTCTTTATAGCGCCACCAGGAGGCCGACATATGTAAAGCACATTTTCTAATATTACTCCTTCAGATGTTATCCAAATTTCACGCAAATCAGTACACATGCTCTCCATAGTCATGTGAGCAAGACGGGTTTGTTTGATTTCTCATAATCCACCTTCATTGCCTACGATTGGCTTCTAAACTTTTCAGGAGTAGCCCGCTTTGTACCCCTTTTGTACAAATCGCCACAACTACTCAACGCAGCGTCTGATTGCGGTGAAACTGTGCATGCATATTCCCACTAGGCTGAGGAAGAAATGCCACTTGACAGTTTTCAAATCAGCCTCATGGTGGTGCTACAACAGGCCAAGCCGTGTCTCTCACACACACACACACACACACACACACACACACACACACACACACACACACACACACACACACACACACACACGCAAAACATGTTTATATTACTCCTAAACATTTTGCCAAACATCCCACACTCCTATCCTCCTGGTGGAGACCTATGCCCAGAAGGGCACTTTTTCTAGTTATCCCTGTGTCTACTTTAACCCTCAGTTCCTTGTGTTCCCTGCTAGTGTATAGTTTATGTTATGGTGTGTCCAGCCCATTTATGTCCTGTGTTGGTAAATACATCTTCATTTAAACTTCATCTGCCTGCCTTCCTGTGTGGTTCTACACTTCGGTCCAACACCTGTCTCATACCGTGAGTGACTCTCTCTCTCTCTCTCTCTCTCTCTCTCTCTCTCTCTCTCTCTCTCTATCTCTCTCTCTCTCTCTGCAGCCATGCCGTAAAAATGAGGCATGCAGGTACTTCCTTGGTGTGCACATGACATTTATGCACACACACACGCACGCACGCACGCACGCATGAATCCCAGACAAACACAAACAAAAATCACACCACAGACAGATCCTCTTCTAGAAGGCTCGCCTCCTGGCTGAGCCATAGCATTAAAAGAAACTGAGACAAATTGCTGCTCAGGTTGGATGAGGAGATGGCAGATCTATAGGGTCGCTTCTTGCCCTCAGGCGTCTTACTGGTAATAATAAAAATCACACCCGTGTGAACTGAGTGGTGTAAGGTCTTATATAGCCTGATCAGCTGTGGTCTGACGTAATGTCTGACATGCTAATTTCTTGGTACGAACAGACAGACAGACAGACAGACAGACAGACAGACAGACACGTAAACTAACAAAGCCAGTCGTAGGAGTGGTTTACACCACTCAAAAATATAGTCTATGCATTGTTTTTTAGGAACAAATCCTAGTACTTTTACTTTGAATTTAAATTATGCTTAATTTAAACTCAACTCAAGTTGACAATAAATCAAAATACTTTTGTTGTACAAAGTTATAACAAGTGAGCCTGTGCTTATCTTTAGGGTAAAGTTGCCACTTCACAATATTACTGCACTGCACTGCACTGTTTTGGATTGGTATCTATTAGCTCTTAATGAAAAATGCTGAAAGCCACACTAAAGCATTAGCCCAATTAGCTGGACTTAAATACCTAACACACGCACGCACGCAGGTCATATTTTACACCCAAAGGCTACAAGTTTTTCCTCTGAGATTTGCAGCATTCATTTAATAATTTTGCTGTAAATGGAATGACTATATGCTACAGTACAGTATGTAACCAACAGAACAGAAATTAACAGAACAGTAGAGCCCCAGAGAGGGGTGGAAAAAACAATATTGTGGCTACGTTTTAATATATTCAATAGAGCGGCCCGGAAGTGAATTCCCCATTCATTTTTCCCATAGATGTTCCAAAAAGTATTTATTTAAAGACCTTTAAGCCTCGGTCAAAGCCAACTCTTGTTGTGACAAATCATGACAATAAACACAATTGGGCCTCATGCGCCAACCGTTCTTAAAAAGTTCTTAAGAGGAAATTTGTTCTTAGACCCACTTAGGAAGTTTTTAAGAAGGTTTTGGGATCCCTCAATCTTTTCTTAGCTGTGATTTGTTCGTAGGTAAGAACAGAATCTACGCACACTGTGGAGCACTCTTAGGGTAGCCTGGCTAATAAGCCAGACTAATATCACACAACACTGTCGCGGTATATTAGTCTGGGCTGGCTCCACTTGGATTTCATTTCCCGGGGGGCGGGTTCAAACATTTTCTCTTTGACGCAATTGGTCAGAGCTACTGTCAGTCAAAGGTCTCAAGCATTGAACGTCACTGTACCAAAGCCCGCCCATATTGCATACCGTGTCCCGATTGGTCCGACCTGTTCTCGGTTGTAGGAAAGAGGCGTGCTACTGAGCCTCGCCAGACCGTAATCCGCTGGTAGGCAATTTTTTTTTGCCAACGGCTGATTCGGTCTGGTTTATTAACCAGGCTACTCTTAGGGTGCCTTTTTCGTTCTTAAGTGCAATCTGAAAACATAAAGGAAAAACAGCGCCATCTGCATGATGCTCAAAGTTTGGTCTGAGGACCTCAAGGGGTCCTTGAGGAAGTTCCAGGCAGTCCACAGCAAAATATGGAACATTTACCACTTTAATCCCATTTTATACTTAGCCAATCTACAAACTCACAAACGCCCCATTACTGCCCATTTTGAGCTTGTAGATCGGCTATTTTCGAAACATTTTGATAAATCTTCAAAACATTTCCCTAGCAGAAAATATTTTCATATGGGGGTCTGCAGAATGCATGTCAATTTGGGGGTCCTTGACATGAAAATGTTTGAGAACCACTGGTTTAGAGTTCACAACCCAACCCAACGCACCATACCCACCACATAACCCCCACCCCATGCACCCACCATCATCCCCCCAAGTTGACTATTGTGAGATAAATAATGAAATACATTCATGATTATTGAAAATATTGAAATATTGAAATTTTCTGTTCACTTCAGTACCTCCACAGTATTATTGGAGTCCACCAAATATGGTGTTCCACCATATTTAGACTTTAGTTTAGGTATTCTTGACTTCACTCAACTTTATTTCTATGTGTGAGGTCCTGTGATTTCTGTGTGCTGCAATCACACACAGGTGTGACTGCAGGCAAGGCCATGGAGTCATGCAAAACCACACCCACCTGGGTGAACACAGGTAGGAAAGTGAATTCCCAATGCCTTATATGGGATTGGTGGGGCGGTTCCCTATGGTAATTAGGATGTTAATTAGGATATGTGGGGTGTCTACCTATGATCATTTGAATGAACTGGCACACCCCTTCAAGTTACGAGGATTTGGATTCATCATCATAAGAACATGCTTACGAACAATTCTGCCTACTTAAGAACGTTTCATGAATCTGACTGGACTTCTCTTAGGAATTCACTTAGGAAGAAATGTAAGAGGAAAAGTTAGGAACTTATTGGCGCATGAGGCCCATTGATTTGGGCCGATCAAAGAATTAGAAGAAAAAAGGGCAGGGTACAACACTTTTTTGTTGTTTTTCTATTTGTTCGGCCCAAATCATTGTGTTTATTGTCATGATTTGTCACATCAAGAGTAGGCTTTGACCGAGGCTTAAAGGTCTTTAAATAAATACTTTCTGAAACGTCTATGGGAAAAATGAATGGGGAATTCTCTTCCGGGCTGCTCGGGCCGGGGGCGGGACTGCGACACTCTATCTACTCAAAATAGAACTGCTCATTTTGTATGTCCGTGACAAAAATGGAAATGACCACAAGCCAACATGGCGATGACCCCTGGACCAGACTCAATGGCTGATTGGTTACCGTTGACTTTCTACTTGTCCGTTTTTCAAAGTGTTTCCCTTCAACTTCCTCCAGAATTTCATCGCTCTCTTCTCTCTCTCCTCTCTCTCGTATCCCTCCCTTGATTCGTTCATGCCTTTCTCTGCATATCTCATGACCTCATTCCTTCTCTCAGTGTCTCTTCTCCCTCTCTCTCCCGCCTGTTTGTTTTCTCCTTCTCCTCATCTCTGCATGCAGTCCCGTATTAATATTTCAGAGACTTATCTATGCTTCAATAGTTTCAGTGTGTGTCTCGCATGCTTTGTTGCTTTGTGCAAACACATTAAAATGGTCAGCTATAAAGAAGACCTGACTCTATCAGAGATTTTCAGTCTACACAAAGGGTATTTTACACCACACCTCTGGACAACGGCAAACAAATAAGGGCATTAACCTAGATAGAGATTGAGTGATATGGCTCTGCTCCAGCTTCAGCTTGTCCACTTTGTTTTGGTATTTTCAGCACCGCGGATAGTGACACACACGCACGCACGCACGTGCATGCGTACATGCGTACAGTGTGGTAAGGAGAAAGTGTGGTAAGGAGAAAGTGCTAGAGAGACAAAGAAAGACAGACAGACAGACAGACAGACAAACAGACAGACAGACAGACAGACAGACAGACAGACAGACAGACAGACAGACAGACAGACAGACAGACAGACAGAATAGCCTACTGTATATGGACAAGCACACAACAACACATCCCATACGCGGTGTGAGCCTGTATAGCTCCACATGGCTCTGTTCCCCAGCCTCAGCTTGTGAGCTTGACAGCTTGTAGATTGGTTATTTTTGCCACACATCCAGGCCTGTCACAATCATTACATAATCACTAGAGATGTCCCGATCCGATCACGTGATCGGAAATCGGCTCCGATCACATGCTTTTCAAAAGATCGGAATCGGGGAGAAAAGATCGGATTATTCATTGTCAAAGAAAGATCTATAAGCAATGATATCTTGTAAAAACTCTTGTGTTTATGCTAGTTGTTTTTCCTTCTGGTCCCAGTCAGAGATCATCAAACAAAGACTAGTCACACTCAGAGGCGTGAAAGATACCTATGATGAAAACAAAGGAAATGCAACCCCCGCTATGCACGATGGGATAGGTGTCTGTTAGTAGTCTCTCTGAATGAAAGTGATACTCTATAAGAGTTTTAGACTTGACTTCAATTCTATAAGCTGTAGTAAAACTACTCACTCTAACCAATACATCATTATCATCCGGAATTATTATTTTGCTATGATTCCATGCTAACAAACACAATGACAGTCATTCTAATAAAAGTATAGACACATTTTGCCTTTGAATAATTGAAAGGTAACACAACAGACTAGACTAGAGTGACATACATTAGGATATTATACTATTGTGATATGGCATATTTGTTATATAAAAATCTAAAGATCGGATCGGGAAAGATCCGTATCGGTATGACTCAAAATCAAATGATCGGAATCGGATCGAGAGCCAAAGAACATGATCGGGACATCCCTAATCACCTAAATGCAATTATTTAAGATAATGTGTCAGTGATTTCTTTGTATTTTGAAGTTATTTGTCATATCTGTCCCGTGCAATTTGTGATTGCGAAGACTAAAAGGCAAACAGAAATACAAATTGTAATGTTGCAACGTACTGTACAGTGCAAAAAACACAATTAAATCAATAATCGCAATTATTTTTGTGTGACAATATTAATCGTCAACTTAAATTTGTAATCGTGACAGCCCTACACACCACCATTGTACGACAATGTATTAATCAGCCTTTAGTATCGCTAGGAAGGAAAGACTGTAATGTTTTATTCCACACATTGAGTCAATGATGGAAAATCATTGACGAAGACACAGGCTAAAGTCACTTTGTCCTTTTGTAGGGAAGCAGTGTGTGTCAATAATATTGAGTTGACCTCAAATTCGAATAGAGGTCCTCTTGGTCATTTAAAAGTAAAGGCAGCTTTTAGGGACGATCTCACATTGATTCCATTCTGTCCTGACTAGAATCAAATGTGCCCTATCCGTTTTATAGCTTAATCTGTGATCAAGCATTTATCACACGAACATGAACACATGCATCCATGCGCAGACGCATGCACGCAAATGCACTTCTTCCACAATGTATTAAAAAGTTTCTAATAATCATAAGAGGGGATAAATGTTGGGACTGGATAGTTTAATTACTGAGAGCTGGTACTGGTACATCCTTCAGGGAAACATTTTTTAATTATTCTCTCTCTCTCTCTCTCTCTCTCTCTCTCTCTCTCTCTCTCTCTCTCTCTCTTCAGATTTCTCTCATCTATCTTCTTCCTAACCTACCTACTTTGCCCCAGCCAATATATCTCCATTTATGTTTTAGAGAGATGCTCTCTATGGAGACTTGGCCCTAGATCTTGTGCCACCCCTTACCCCTTATCCCTAAACGTATTTGCCATTTTTTGCTATTTTAACCCATTTTGGGTGGGAACCCCTTTTGGTGTTAGCACCATGCTATGCTTTAGCTATTGAAAAATAGCAGACCTACAAGCTCATAGCGCGCCACCGAGTGGCGCGCTACGAGCTTGTAGGTCTGCTATTTTTGAAAAATCGAAGAACGACTGACATAGAAACATAGCTTTTTCAGAAAACAGTCAGGATGTAGAAGACATTTTTAGAATCTGATCTCAGGTCAGAATGGGTTAAAACATTTTAGAATAGTACAAATAGCCGATCTACAAGCTAACAACGTGTCGATGTAGATTGGCTAGTTGAAATAGTAAAAAATAAAAATAGTAAAATAGTAAAAAATGGCAAATAAGTGTAGGGGTAAGGGGTGGCGCAAGATGGAGCCCCTTATATGTACGGTATGCCCAGATTCAGATCTAAAATAAATGAAAGATCTAACCCTATATAGTAACTTGTGTAACTATTGCAACAGAATGTACACTTCAACAGACTCTATCTAACCTAGTACAATGACCCCCCCCTGAACCTCACCCACTACTCTCAGTTGTAAACATTTAGTAGAAAGCCATGCACTCACTTCTATTAAAAATGCTATTAGAAATATAAATGAAAGCATTTGACTGGTGAGTGAGTGATGTCGTCAACACTGCTGACATGCATGCATGGATGCACACTGTACAGTGTGTCCACGAGTCATGACTGGTCTCAATCCCACTTCCCTGGGTGTGTTTGACGATATCGTATATGACCATCGCATCTCTGGGCAGCCATGCATAATGTAAAGTCACGTCATGTTCGCTGTAAGGCACACAGCGAGAAGGACATCACAGTCACTGTAGCTTATTGGAATAGTTACATGTAGGCCTACTGGTGACATGGCTGAGGGAAGTAGGGGTGCTGGGGGGGCTGGAGCACCCCCTCCCCCAGGCACAGCCCCCCCTCGGACAGGAGGGGGAAAATAATAATAATTTTAATCAAAACAGATTTCTGTTAATGGACTAATAAATATGCTGTATCACAGTATCGGCGCCTTATCCTGGTTAATTGCCTGTGTCAGTTTGCTCATGGGTGTGGAGAGGGAAAGTAAAAGCCACTTTTCTGCGCGAAAATGCGCGTTTGCGGCGCGCTTACGCGCGTGCACCCCCTACTAAACGTTCAGCACCTCCTACTGTCAACATCTTCCCGCGGCCATGACTGTTGATGGGCCATCTTAGCTTTATTGTCTCCACCAGGCCGAAGGCATGGGGAGAGACTATGTTTTGCACCCCGTCTGTCTGTCTGTCTGTCTGCGACGAGCTAATCTCCGGCACCGTTGGTCAGGTCGCTACGAAACTGTGCACACGTAGTCTCACTGGATGCCAATTCCGAACCTCCGTCCCAATTTTTCCAGAACGGCCTGTTAAAGTGCCACCATGAGGCCGAATTTTCTCCTACGCAAATTTCAATATCATCCCCGGTCCCCAAGATGGCGGCTTCTAGTCACACACGCTCTGCTACCGTGTCATATTTTGTTATGTTTTAAGCTTTTAAACTGTCCAAGCCTCTAGTTTTATTATTGTTGTATAGTGTATAAGATTTTGTAGCATAGTTGTTTTTTAAACGTAGGTTTTAACACTTTTTAAAGTTTGCATAGCCTGGTTTTAGTCTACCTGTGGGAGCACCCTGCAAACTGTGCGTTCTTCGCCGGACGGGGTTTCCCCCCTGATGGCCGAGCCCTCCTCGGAACGGAGACGCTGCTTCAAACATTTCTCGGAGCAAGCCTTTCTTCATGACTTGGCACAAATTGATTGGTCTCGTGTCTGCGGACGATGCTTTCCACTTCTTCTTGGAAAACTTTCTTGCTGTGTTAAATAAACATGCCCCCTTGAAGAAGGTCCGAATTAAGAATGGAATAGAATAGGTCAAATCCCTGGTTTTCCAGGGACCTGGCCGACTTAACGGTTTAACTGCTTGTGACGTAACGTTCCGCCAGAAAGAATCCAACCGCCAACTGCTTCTGGCGTAACATTCCGTCTGATAAGCTTTATTATTGATATCAAACCGGATCGCTGATTTCTATTTTTGTATTATTTTTTTGGCTTGGCCTTTCCTTCTTTAGCGATCCTAGACCGGGTTGCGCAACCTCGCTCCCGTCCACCGACCATTATACAGGCTGACTAAAAAGCTGAATAACTCCTAATCTACGGAGCTCTCCTAATCTACGGAGCTCTCCATGGTTTAACTCCTAATCTACGGAGCTCTCCTAATCTACGGAGCTCTCCTAATCTACGGAGCTCTCCTAATCTACGGAGCTCTCCATGGTTTAACTCCTAATCTACGGAGCTCTCCATGGTTTAACTCCTAATCTACGGAGCTCTCCATGGTTTAACTCCTAATCTACGGAGCTCTCCTAATCTACGGAGCTCTCCTAATCTACGGAGCTCTCCATGGTTTAACTCCTAATCTACGGAGCTCTCCATGGTTTAACTCCTAATCTACGGAGCTCTCCATGGTTTAACTCCTAATCTACGGAGCTCTCCATGGTTTAACTCCTAATCTACGGAGCTCTCCATGGTTTGGATAAAATGAGCGATGTTCGGAGGTCTTTGCTGATTATCCGGTGGTTTAGATGGAAACATTGGCGCTTTCTAGAGCAAGGATGGCTTCATTTTAGCTCGCTAGAATTGATGCTATTTATTTAGCATTAAGATGGACGCTCAAGCCATGGGGGTCCCTGGCATATCTTTTCAAATGGGGGTCTGTGGGCTAATTAGTGTCAGTTTGGGGGTCCTTGACATGAAAAGGTTTGGGAACCACTGCTGTATAGGCATGTGATCAACAGGGATCTGCATGAACATCAGGTCAGTGGCATGCACACATAGACACTAGGTGGTGCTAGCGCACCAGCCCTTTTGCCCTCTGGACAGTGTGCAGATTTTGAAAGTTTGTTTTTTGTACAGGTTGTTAATTTTATTTTTGTTTTATATATAAAGTGGATTCAATTTCAGACAGCTGCTGAAAGTTGGGGTACCCTTAACATTATGCGGGGGGAAATATTCTGCTCTGTGGAATGCACTCCCTCCAGCCCTGAAATCCCTAAATTCTATTGCCAGATTTAGGAAAGACCTGAAATCATGGCTCCATCTACACACTAACTGGTCATAGTTAGCTTCCGACCCTGGATAGCCCATCTCCCATGCTCTGGACTATTCTCTCAGGGTACCTCTTGTCCTATGTATATAGCTCCCAGCCTTATATATAAGGATTATTTGTTATATGTTTCATGGTTGTTTTGTTTGTACAGTATGTTTGTGTATAGTTTCATGTTACAAAGTGGACCACAATGGAAACAAGCGAAGGCAAGAGAATGAGGGAATGAGGGAAAGCAACTGCTCACAACTAAGAACGCAGTCTTGGACGGCTGCCAAAATGTCTAGAGGAAGGGAATCCAGAGCAGCAGGTACAACAATAGCTCTAGCTGGGACAGAGGCGGGCATTGAGATGTAATACTTAAATCATATGACATTAAAGCAAGCTTGAGATTATAAAGCCTAATTCCTGTCTAGCGACATCATCACACGACAAAAATGACGTATTCTCAAACGAATGTCAGTTGAAGCATAAATTAGGCTAAAAGCCTCAGTGGCAACACATCATTTGCCATCAGGCATGCGGTCATAAAGTTGAGATGACGCCGCCCAATATCGCAATATGGAATTATATTACATGGAACGGATCAGCGCTTTGCAACGAGACGCATCCCTGCCAGCTGGAGGCTCGCCAAGTTGTCTCTGAAGCGACCTGGAGTGACCCCAGAGAGGCGGGCAGCGAAATCACGGATGTGAGGGCAGCTTGTGAAGTGGAGTGACAGTCTGTACGGACTACGGAAGGGGAGAGAGAGCGCACAGCTAACAGGAGGCCTTTTGACAGCTCTGCAGACTGACATGAAATGTACCAAATGGACTCTCTAGGGGCGACTACATCCATCACATCAATCACCCTGGGCTCAGGGCTGGGACAGGCCTGATGTGTTAGGGGGACAGATCTGATGGGCTCCGGTGCAGTCGCTCACACACTTGATCACGCACGCACAAACGCACGCACGCACGCACACACATACAGACACATTATTGACACTCCAGCTCAGAGCTATAAAGTACAATGCACACGCACGCACGCATGTCACAAGAGCCAGCCTCACCAGGTGGGTGATTAATGATCTCAGTGACTGTCAAAACTCCTAATGTGGGAGCACACCACACACACAAGCATGCACGCACACACGCATTATCAGTATTACAGCTTACATTCCCGTCACATCTCGTTTCCTCCCGAAGGAGGTGGGTGGAGTTTCTTATGTTTTTGTAGACAAAGAGGAATTGCGATAACAGAACCAACTGCTGCATCAATCAACCCTGATCCTGTGCCGAAGGTAAATGACACATTGTAGCCATTGTGGAAATCAGTTTGAATGGAAATTACTTTCTTGCTGCATATTTCCTGCATTAGTATTCTACTCACTTGAAGTTGAGTCCATCTGCTATAATTACAGTTGAAAATGCAACATTTTGTTGAGTGACTCCTATTGAAAGTGTAGAAAGAATTCGCCAGGTGTAGTACCGGCAAAATACCATTCAAACATGAATGCCAAGGCCAACTCTAAGATTCTTTATGATTTCCAGTGCTGCCAGATACAATGGCGAATACGATTCTGGATATTTTCAATCAGGTTAAAATCATTTAATTAAGGTGGACTGCAGACTGACAAACACAGAATAAGTACATTTCATATAACAACAATAGACACTAGAAACTAGCTGTGGTCAACATTTAGCTCCAGTTCAGTCAGGTTTGTGTAAACATACTGTAGGTACAGTATGTACTGTAAACATACCTGACGATAAACAATTCAGACTCAGATTTCTGCAGCAGTAAGTGTGACAATGTAATCCCTAAGAAGGGGGGCTTCTCTGAACCACCAAAAACATATCCCTATCTTCCAGGTCTGATTTGGTTTTAGTTGCTGAAGGTAGGGGTGTATAGTTGTCGTGTTATTTATGGGTGTGCGAGATGTATTCTCAGATATTGGGGAAGAAAATATATATAGATTATGGTGTCTAGGTGTATTTCCAAAGAAGAGAGAATTACAGCTCATTGGTGAGTTAAGAAGAGCCTAGGAGGTCATAAATGCCAGGCCACTTCCTTGCTGGGGGGTTGGCTGCTGGTCAGCATTCCAGCTGTGAGGGGTCTATAGTTTATGGCACCTCCCGGGCAGTGTCAACTCACACAAATAGAACATGGCAATGGGGAATAAGTAACTTCTATCTTTAATCCCTTTCAATTGTGTAATGTGTTCTAAATAACCTATTATATATTGGGTTGGTAAAAAGGCTAAATGATAAATACCTGTAATAATCTAAACAGTTTAATCTAGGCAGAAGTAGTGGGCATTACAGGGATTGTAATAGGAGCCGGCTGCTGTAGCCAGAGGTGCAGGCAGGATGGTCAGTGGCATATGATTGGCTGAAAGTGTTAGCATGAAGGTGTGACTTCGGTCAGGGCCCACTGTGACTATATGCTGTGTAGCACAATATTAGAGTTAGATTCACCAATACCATCGAACGTGACATGTCTAGGCAGAGACCAGCGGTATGTATTTGCTATATATTATATGCTATAAATAGATAATTGTGCATTATTCATAATCGATGTAATATGATGTTTAGATTGTAACCAAGTGTTCTCTCTGTGTTCTTGTCTCCCGATCATTGATTAATTACCATCTGATTAATGATAAGGTAGATTTAAAACCACTTAATGTACCATTAATGTGCCACTTAATGTGCCACTTAATGTGTCACTGAACTAAGTCTGAAAGTCATCCATGACAAGCTAAGCTGTACCATGATCTGGGAGTTTAGAGTGTTCAAATGATAGCTAGAATTCCTACCGACAGAGCAGATAGAACCACAGACCAATAGGACCTGTAATCCAGGCCGGGATACTGTATTCATCTTGTGTTGGGGGGAAGTGTGAACAGAACGTGTGAATGTATGATTGTAAGTGTTTATGATTAACATGAATTAATAAAAACCCTATAAAATGCACGTTTGAGTTCATCAAATATAAGCTATCATTGGAGCATTTAGTTCACCTGTGCGTGTTAGTTCACTTTACTCTGCCTACTGCATGGGCTGGTCGGAGCCCGGGCACAACATCGCCAAATAACCGAACAGTTTTAAATCGTATGGCCACTAAAGGGCCTAATTTATACAGATTTAAAAGTTTTGTACCGTGCGCTGGGATCAGCGCACAGTTTTACATCGTGGCCGGGCGGTTTGACTCGTAATATAGCCTATAATCTAGACATATTACTAGTTTTAAATCGCTGCGAGCAGCGACTTATACTTTAAAGCGGAATACAGTTAAACTGAGACAGTTTAACATATTCGGTTTTAAAGTGCTGCGCTACTAAAATGCGCAGTTAGCTCGATAAGGCCACTACGAGGCCTACTGTAACCAAATTAAAGTAATTCGCCGCCGTGCGAAAGTTAATTCGCCGCCGTGCGAACTGTTTAAACCATAGAGCCACTAAAGTGCCTAGTTTGAACAGAAAGAAAGTGCCGTACGCTGGGATCAGCGTGCAGCAGCAACACGCGCCCGGGCAATTTAAGATATAATATAGTCTGAACCGAAACCGTTTGACATATTACAGTTTAAATTGCTACCGCGTTGTAAAGGGCTTTAAATTAGCAGTCACTAAAGGGATCTGCAATTTAAAGTTGTTTTAATTCAGAATATAGTTCAACTGCAACGGTTTGAACTTATTCGGTTGCCGTGCTGTTTAAACTAAACAGCGTAGATCGGTGTATAGTCACTAAAGTGACCACAATTTATAACAAAGATAAATTACCGTGTGTTGGGACCAGCACACAGAGTTGAATCGTGCCACACTAATAACCACAAGATTAAATCAGACAGAATTGTGCCGAAAGACGGCACCCCGTTTGATTGTGGTTGTCTGTGTGGCTTTATTCAACTGAAATTTAAGCCGTGCGTTGAAGGCAGCGCATGTGAATGCGATGCCGCGGTTGTTAGTATCCATAGGATTAAATCAAACTATAAATGCTGCCGTGACGGCATGCCGTTTTGATTTGTGCTACTAACTAAGCGGCACCGTTAAACTGTTTTCATGTGGGTATGGGTCCATGTGAAGGACAGCTGTTAAAACCGTAAGCCACAAAAGTGACTGCGGGTTTAACAATAGTTTGGGAGTCATTGTTCGATAAGGCAGAGTTCTAATCGACGGTCAGTTTAGGAAACTGATTATTAAGACTATTTGTAACCAAACATAAAGTTTAATTGAGACCGGATAAGACACCGGTCGTTTAAACCAAGAGAGGTGCTTTTGTACTAACCTTTTCCTGCTGGGTGCTGAGACCGCACCAAGAAAGAACAGCAGTTTAGAGCATGTGGGGGGAGATGGAAATTCCTCATTCCCACTGTCATGCAATGTCCCAATGTGCTGAGACAGTGCAGGGGGACTGGTAATTACTGCGGCGGTATAATCTACCAAAGTAGTAATTAATAGCGGTGTAATCCACCGAGCATTCCGTGTGATCCACGATGCTAATGAATGATAAATGTTTAGAACAAAATAGGGTTTTAAACTCAGCGTTAAAGGCGATGTAATAATCTTACCAGTCAATAATGTTTAACGCTGAAAGCGTGCTTTGAAGTGCGCATAAAGGAAGGGCGTGTCTATAATAACTGTTGCGTGACGCATCTAGCAAAACCTGTGATCCAGGTTTACGGAAGGCTATAGAGTTTGACCGCCCACGGCCAATATAAATCTATATACTTATATTATATATAATCTATATAATATAAAAAGGTTTATTTGGTGAAGGTATTAACAGGGAAGTATGGGCTTCTCTGAGTACAAATGATAGGCACATTTGTTGTGTCAGAGTCCGCTAATTAAAGCTGGGCAAAAAACTAACCATTTACTTGAGTGAATGAATGATTTGTGAAGTCGACTAAACCACTAACCCGGTCCAATTAGGTCCTGTACTGTTGTTAAGGGGAGGGACAGAGGGGGTGGAAAAATGGCTTCTTTAAACGAGCTAAAGATACAGAGCTCACAGGCTCAAGCTATGTTTGATAGTACAACCTATAGGGTGGATCTTTGTATTGACAAGGGTTCATTCAGTGAGATAACTGAAAGTTTTGCTGAGCTGGACAGGGCGATGGACGATGTGATAGACGCGTCGTCAGATTACGAGATGATCCTTCAGGAACAAAACGAAGATAGACTCGCACACATAGAAAATGAATTACTGAATTTATGTATTAAACAGTACAACAGTGAAAGATACCGTGTAATCAGGGCTGCTATCTGTCAGGAGGAAGGCAGGGTAGCCAGAGGTGTCATTGTCACAGCAGGGTGCCACCATATAGGCCTCTGTGAGTTTCCTGCAGAAAGCAGGAACGGAGGAGCCCCAGAGGAGAGGGGCATCCAGCCCGCAGACGCAGCACCAGACGTCACGAGATGTGACATCACGGACCCCTTCGCCAGCGCAGAGACGGGCGGAGCGGACACGGTGCCAGCGGGGGCCGGGACAGCCCCAGAAGGGCGAAGAGACGGGTCAGCTACCAGCCATCCAGGCTGGGAGCAGATGGAGCCTGTCACAACGGAGGCGCGACCTGGTGCTTCCTGCAGTAACCATGCAGGGGGCCCAGGGCTCTCTACACCAACCCTCAGTCAGAGTCCTAGCAGGCCAAGAGCGGCTACGGGCAGAGCTGAGGGAGCCTACGAGGACCACACGACGTTTCCGCAGCCTTCGACAGAGGAGGAATGGCCGAACATCGAAGTGGGAAACCAACGAGCGGCAGACGTCGCACCTGCGAACGACGCAGGACAAGCAGAACCGACAGCAGCAGCAGAGCTGTCAACAGGAGCGGAACAGGTGAGCAACCTTCCAGAGGAACTGGAGGCTGCCTACGCCTCACCGTTCATCAAAAGAGCCATGCCCGCAAACGTCGTGGGCAAGGCCGACGGGTCGTCGATCCTCATCACCACAGAAACGCCGAGCGTGATTTGTGGCATTACTGGTGCCAGTCTACGCGATCAATGGGCGGCGGGGGAGGAGCATGACGCACACACCAGGAAACCTGGGGTGACTTTCGTGAGGGGTCACCCGAAGATTGCCCCCGTGAAGGGTGGCAAACCGGGAATGGCAAAGTCCAGTCTGGTACAGAGAACCGCAGTGTCGACACATTTGTTGTGTCGAGTTTGCAAAGAGGCGAAGAATGCCACGATGGCTCCTGTCCTTTTAGATCCTAGAAAAGGAAAAAGATGGGGGTGGGTGAACGCTTTCATGCCAGCGAGATCAGAACTGGGTCAGAAAGAGTAGCATGTGAAATGCTTCTCTACCCATTTTGTTCCTACAGCAGGGAACATTTGGGGCTTCAGTGACAACCAAGATGTCACACAAACAGCACACACACACACACACACACACACACGCACACACACACTCACACACGAGATGTGTGTCTGATCTGTGCATATAAATGTGATGATGTATGTGGGTTCATTATATCTGTACTATACAACAAATAGCAGGTAAATGGATTTAATCTGTGCCAATTAAGTCCTTATGGACAAAGGTAAAAAAGAATGCTGGTAAAACACCAAGTTGTTGAGATGCAAAATCGATTATTTTGTTAAAATCACAATTTGAGGTTCCTAACACGGTGACAAAATACTAAGACAAGTTTGTGATCATGATTGGTTAGGAAACAACCAGGGGTAATAAACTGCATTGTTTAAACTTTGTTAACCAACTGGGCCCATTCTGCAACCAAAGAGTCGTTTGCAGAGGTGGGGGAGCACGGGAAGAATGTTTCTTAAGATAAGGGACCAGTCTTGTGTGGAAAATAAACCGTCTTCTTCCTCAAAACAAGGGGGTTGTTTAGATAAGTCTGAACCTTTGTCCGGGCAAACAGCCATAAGATTAAACGGACAGAGGTGACCCCCCCTAACTGACATGACAGGATGCATCCTACAAAAGTGGAGATGCACTGTATCACATTATTACAAGTATACATAAGTTTGATTAGCTGTAACTGAATTTAATACTTAAGGGTGCGTTGGGATAATTACAAAAGATGTCCACGATATCGACGCATGTAAACCTTTTATTATTTTCATTGTTTTATTGATTTATGCAGTTAATGGGTTGTGTTTTATTTTAATGTGTTTTTCAAAGTTGTATAATGTTATAACTTCAGTATGTGGATCCAGTATTATTTAACAGGTTCCGAAATTACTAAAGATGGCATGCGCCCAAATATCAAAAAATAATATTTCCGAAAAAATAAAAATAATATCAGAAATAATCTTTCAGTTTATGAAAAATTGATATCCATATCAATTTTCATCACTGACGTGAGGAATGTCGTGTTTTTTATGGGTGTGCGAGATGTATTCTCAGATATTGGGGAAGAAAATATATATAGATTATGGTGTCTAGGTGTATTTCCAAAGAAGAGAGAATTACAGCTCATTGGTGAGTTAAGAAGAGCCTAGGAGGTCATAAATGCCAGGCCACTTCCTTGCTGGGGGGTTGGCTGCTGGTCAGCATTCCAGCTGTGAGGGGTCTATAGTTTATGGCACCTCCCGGGCAGTGTCAACTCACACAAATAGAACATGGCAATGGGGAATAAGTAACTTCTATCTTTAATCCCTTTCAATTGTGTAATGTGTTCTAAATAACCTATTATATATTGGGTTGGTAAAAAGGCTAAATGATAAATACCTGTAATAATCTAAACAGTTTAATCTAGGCAGAAGTAGTGGGCATTACAGGGATTGTAATAGGAGCCGGCTGCTGTAGCCAGAGGTGCAGGCAGGATGGTCAGTGGCATATGATTGGCTGAAAGTGTTAGCATGAAGGTGTGACTTCGGTCAGGGCCCACTGTGACTATATGCTGTGTAGCACAATATTAGAGTTAGATTCACCAATACCATCGAACGTGACATGTCTAGGCAGAGACCAGCGGTATGTATTTGCTATATATTATATGCTATAAATAGATAATTGTGCATTATTCATAATCGATGTAATATGATGTTTAGATTGTAACCAAGTGTTCTCTCTGTGTTCTTGTCTCCCGATCATTGATTAATTACCATCTGATTAATGATAAGGTAGATTTAAAACCACTTAATGTACCATTAATGTGCCACTTAATGTGCCACTTAATGTGTCACTGAACTAAGTCTGAAAGTCATCCATGACAAGCTAAGCTGTACCATGATCTGGGAGTTTAGAGTGTTCAAATGATAGCTAGAATTCCTACCGACAGAGCAGATAGAACCACAGACCAATAGGACCTGTAATCCAGGCCGGGATACTGTATTCATCTTGTGTTGGGGGGAAGTGTGAACAGAACGTGTGAATGTATGATTGTAAGTGTTTATGATTAACATGAATTAATAAAAACCCTATAAAATGCACGTTTGAGTTCATCAAATATAAGCTATCATTGGAGCATTTAGTTCACCTGTGCGTGTTAGTTCACTTTACTCTGCCTACTGCATGGGCTGGTCGGAGCCCGGGCACAACATCGCCAAATAACCGAACAATAGTAGGTAGGGGTAGTAACTGCATCGAAAAATCGATTTTAATTTCAAGAATTTAAGTATATCGAAATGAAAACAGCAATATTGACTATGTATCGTATCGTATCGTTTTGCAATGCAAATAATCGGTATCGAATCGTTTTGCTATGCATATAATCGATTATTAATACTACATTTTTGTGCGTGGTATTTAGCAATTTTTAGAAGAAAAAGAGGGGTTTAATTACTTAGTTTAAAATAATGTCAATGTATTTTAAATAGTTACTGTATCGATTTCAAATCATTGAATCGTATCGTATCGCCATAATGAACCAATATCGTCCATGTATCGTATCGTCAACCATGTATCGTGATACGTATCGTATCGCTGTTAAAATGTATCGTTACACCCCTAGCTGAAGGTCATGTCTCACAATGTAATATCAGAAATCTAGCTACTTCTCTGGAAGCAATCAGGCCACATGTGAGTAATGTGCATAATGTCATAAGGGGGCAGAAGTGTGATGTGTCACATCTCACCTTGGCAAACAGCGCTCCCTTGGCAGCCAGCGCGTCCTCCGCTCTCCCGTTGGGGTAGCACTCGTACCGCGCATCCAGGATCGGATACCGACTGGCCAACAGCAGGCCACTGTTGAGGAACTTGAACCTGGAGCAGCACCCTTTCCACCCGTACCGGCCCACGTCGCTCAGCACGTAGGGGAAGTAGCGGTGCAGCTGCCGCCGCAGGCGCGACGTCGACGCGTGGTCGAACACTTCCTGCATCGCCAGGAAGTCCAGGTTGGCGGGAAAGAAGGCCGAGATGTCGTGATCGAAGCCGTCTTCGCCGTGGCGGCGCTTGCGTCCAGACGGACGCTTGTAGACAGACATGCGAGGCACGTGGGACAGAGTGTTGTTGGAGTACATTCCTCCTCCTCCGTCCCCTCGGTTCAGGGAGTCGCGAGAGGCGGTCACGTCCCGGTGGTTCCCCGTCTCGGCCTCGTCCTCCCGGGGGTCCGGTTCCGGAGCGCTGATGCTGATCTGAACTCCCGACGCGTGAAGGGGGCAGTCGTGATGGGAGGGATTTGCATGGGCTTCTTCCTCGTGCATGGGGCATGGATCGTGGTGACCTGGGCTGCTCTGTGCCCCTGTTTGATGCATTGGGCATGGATCGTGGTGACCTGGGCTGCTCTGTGCCCCTGCCTGATGCATGGGGCATGGATCGTGGTGACCTGGGCTGCAATGTGCCCCTGTTTGATGCATGGGGCATGGATCGTGGTGACCTGGGCTGCAATGTGCCCCTGTTTGATGCATGGGGCATGGATCGTGGTGACCTGGGCTGCAATGTGCCCCTGTTTGATGCATGGGGCATGGATCGTGGTGACCTGGGCTGCTCTGTGCCCCTGCCTGATGCATGGGGCATGGATCGTGGTGACCTGGGCTGCTCTGCTCCGCGGACTGATGCATGGGGCATGGATCGTGGTGACCTGGGCTGCTCAGCTCCGCTGACTGATGCATGGGGCAGTCTGGGAGCTCTCCCGCGATATGAACAGGGGAGTCTGAGATTTTGTGATCTCCTTCGGAGTGGAGGGGGCAGTCCGCTACGTTGTCGCCAGCTCCGCCCGGGTGCTGTTCGCATTCCGCAGAGAAGCCCTGGTCTCCCGCGGTGTTGTGCAGAGGGCAGTCGGGGGCGCCGTCGGGGTGGATGGGGCACTCGGCGGCGAGGGGCTCGGTCTCGGTGTAGTCGGCGGGGCCGTTGGTCATGCTCATGTGGTCAGGCCGCTGATCCAGAGAGGAGGTACGCCGGAAACCTGTGACGAGACTGCTGAAGGATGCCGCACTGATGAATGAAGGGGACGGAAGTAAGAAAGAAAGAAAGAAAGAAAGAAAGAAAGAAAGAAAGAAAGAACAGAGGAAGGAAACAAGTAAAAAAAAATGAAGGAAGAAGGGATAAAATAAAAAATCAAGGTGGAAAGGATTAAAGGTATGAACAAAGAAAGAAAGAAAGAAAGAAAGAAAGAAAGAAAGAAAGAAAGAAAGAAAGAAAGAAAGAAAGAAAGAAAGACATACTCTATTGCTGACACATTAATAAATGACCTTCTAAAGATCAGGCAAAGATAAGTAGATTTGCTACAAGTGTAACCTCCACATCTAATATACATGCTAAAAAAAACAACTGAGAGTGAGTTCTCGTACCTTATAGAGGTGTTGGTAGGAGAGTCAATATAGATCTTAATTTGTGGCCGGCTGGCACCGTTGCGGATCCTCTTCCCCACCTCGCGCGCCCTCCGCTGGGTGTCTGCGAGGTTGTTGAACCTCGCCAGGGCGTCGGGCAACAGGCACACGTTGGCAGTGCAAAAGCAGAAGCTCCTGCCCTGGGGCCTCCACTCCCCGACCCCTGAGCCCCCAAGGCCTTGCTCTGCCTGGTGTTTGTCTGGTCTGTGGGAAGTGAGACGACAAAATAAGAAACACATTTTGATATCTAAAAGAGGTTATTCTTCGTAAGGCCACTAAGGCACCGATTAGGCAGGATTCCTATACAAGGGATACAGGAAGTGTGGGGCGGGCACCTTAACATTGTGAGCACCTCAATGTGAAATTGGGTATTTTTTCACCCCCAAAAGAATAATCACTATGACTCAGACATAAGCATTTAACACAGCTGATATGCCCATATATAGGCATAAGATGCTTGGGTTTGGGTTGTCCACATGGGACCACCCATTTCCAACTCAAATCATTAAAGCTGCTATAATGTCAACATTTTAATGACCTTTTTTTCTTTTCTTTTTTGGTATTCAGACAACCAACAATGGGTAGAACGCTCCCAAAAAAAATGTGTCTCTGTGACACATCTAGGGGCCGCAATCTGCATTCAAAGATTTTCCTAGAAGCTTTGTCATTGGTCGATTTGCCTGTCTGCTTCCTGATTGGTTAGTCATTGCGACCAGGTTTTTTCCGACCAATGACAAAGCTTCTAGGAACATCTTTGAATGCAGATTGTGGCCCCTAGATGTGTCACAGAGACAATTTTTTTGGGGGGAGTATTTTACTCATTGCTTGCTGTCTGAATACCAAAAAATAAATAAAAAACAACTAATTTGGATATATTATTGCTTATAGCAGCTTTAATACTAAAGTCCATATTTCTTTCTTTTAATTCTCTTTTGTTTTACATTTTGGAAATAGCCAATTTGACATTGGGTTGCCCACAAGGACCTATTAGTGGTTCCCAACCTATGAACTGGGGCCCACTGGTGGGCTGTGAGCATATTGCAGGCGGGGTCCCAAATAATGGGCAAAAGACAAAAATGGAATTGGCAATATAATAACATTACATTAATGTATTAAAAATCACACTTATGTTAAGTGAGGTAATGTTTGTTTAAAGTGTAAACATTCAAAGTCCATAGACTTGGCTGCCATATGACGTTGGAGGCACGCCAAAAAAGTATAATCAGTCGTAGTATTTGTTATTTAAAACCTTGTGTTTTTGTTGTGATACCAATAAAAGATATCATAAAATAGTGGCTCCTGATCCAGAAAAGGTTGGGTATCACATAGAGAACTATTCCCTTTATTATGACAGCCTGGCTATACTAACATTAGCTGCTAGCCAACTAGCAAAGCAAAAGCAAACTAACTACGCCTATAATTATCTATTGCAATAGACTATCACTATAACTACAGTGTTGATACCTTTGTTTTCGATTCTTTCTTTTCCCCATTGCTCCCACAGTCCCTCCCCCTCTTCTTTTTTTCTTTCTTTCCTTTATCCGTCCTGGCTTGATTCTTGTATGAAACAAAATGAGTTACAAGATGTATTTATATCGGCCGCATGACGTCTTACATTGTCATTTAGTGCCCTGGCCTAAACAAACAAAGTCCATAGACTTGGCTCTAGTTGGCTGCCAAGCGATTCACGTCATAAGTGCTCTAAACAAGCCCATAGACTTTCGATTTTCTAATGAGGCGTCTTCTTGGCTCCCATATGACGTAATCTTCAAAAGCCATGCATTGGAGGGGCTAGACTTGGCTGCTGCTATAGATAGATAGATAGATATATAGATAGATAGATAGATAGATAGATAGATAGATAGATAGATAGATAGATAGATAGATAGATAGATAGATCCACACACACACGCACGCACACGCGCACGCACGCACACACACACACACACACACACACACACACACACACACACACACACACACACACACACACACACACACACACACACACACCTGTAGTCCGTCTCATTTCTCTCCAAAAGCCCTTGAATATGATGGAATATGATTAAGGATTAATATCATGGGTAATCTCACACTTCATATCGCACACACACCATACCTGTAACGTTCATTAGCTCTCTCTCTCTCTCTCTCTCTCTCTCTCTCTCTCTCTCTCTGTCTGGAACTCACCTATGGTAAGTATAGACGTAGGGCTGCCGGATGGCCTGGATGGGAGCCCAGAGGAGGAACCCCAGCAGGGCGACGGGCAGGGCGAGCAGGAAGAGGAGCAGGTGGAGAGGAGCAGAGACCAGGACGTAGAGCGCCACGAAGGAGCAGGGCTCCTGCGAACGCCGCCGCTTCTCCAGCGAGGTGGCCACGCACGAGCCCAGCATGCGGTCCAGCAGCCAGTAGCACGGGAACACCAGGATCCAGGACAGCCCGTCCAGGAAGTTCAGACAGGCACTGGGGTAGGGGGACGTGTGGAGGACCATTATCGCTGTCTGTCTGTCTGTCTGTCTGTCTGTTTGTCTGTTTGTCTGTCTGTCTGTCTGTCTGTCTGTCTGTCTGTCTTTCTTTCTTTCTTTGTCTTTCTAGCACTTTCTCCTTACCACACTTTCTTCTTACCACACACACTGCCTATAGTCTGTCTATCTATCTGTCTCTTCCTCTATATAATAATAATAATAATAACGTTGGGGCCGCTTCAACATGGTAGAAACAGAAAATAAATAAACTAAACTAAAACTCAAATCTAGACCCTCCCCCCGACTCTGAGAAAGGTATACTACATGATTTAGGTGGGTTTTTTCCCCCCCTTTGCTGCCGCTCCTCTTCTCTTCTCTTTGGTCTCTGCCTCCCCTTCAGCAGCTTTGTCGTCTATAGTAGGGGTGGGGTACTACAGTCCCATGGTAAGGGGTTTCCATGGCGAGGATGTTTCTTCCTGAAGACGTGTCTGAGATCAGAACCGCGCTGACATCAACACAGGATGGCTAGGAAACATCGTACCCAGAATCTGAAAAGAGAGAAACAGGAAGAAAATATCAACATGTGTGTTATTATGTTTTACATAAGTCAATGTGGTGCTATAAAAGGCAGATGTGAAAAATGCAGGGCAAAGGTTTTTCCTGTGTTACACAGAACTGTGCCGTTATAGGTAAAATACACTAATCGGCCTGTTATAGTGTTATAGACTGATTTTTTTTTTTTAAGTGGCATTTATTCCTCTGCCTAGTGAATGTGCGTAGCCAATCGGGATGGAATATGGAAAAACGGATAGATCTGTGTGTTGATCACATATAGTGTGTACCGATTTGCGATAAAATAATAATATAAAAATAATCGGCCTCATGGTGGCACTATAAAACGGCTGATCGGGACAATTTGGGGCAGAGGTTCGGAATTGGCATCCATGGAGTGTGTGTGTAAAACATACTCTCTCCCCATGCCTTCGGCCTGGTGGAGACAACGAAGTGGTTAAGACAAAGAGAAGATCACTTGTGTGACAGTGAAGCGAGAGTGTAGCCAGCGAAATGGACCATGTCAATTTCCTAATGTCTCCAAATGCTTGCAGATAAGTACTTCCCACCACACATTGTGTGCACTCACTGTCACAAATGAGTACAGTCTGTTGTCCTGACAGGATTTCCTGGTGGGCCGAGTACTGCATTAGTGTACTAACAGAGACATTCACTATGTAATAATATATATAATATAATATATATATATATAATAATGGTATTACAGTATATACTGTAGTGCCTTTCTCCAAAGCACTTACAATGTGCAGAGGAAACCATGCAAGGCACTTACAATTTGCATTATATACTGTATATTCAGACACAAAGGGAGCAGAGGAAACCATGCAAGGCATCAACCTGTTCATAAGGGTCAGTTCGGGGTTAACACCCCGAGCGGCAAAAACGGAGGTCTCCGTCCTATCAAATAATCCTGCTGCGCGCCCAGGACGGAGATTAATCAAAAGTTCCGTCTTTAATCATATCATAACGGAGCGCACCAGTCTACATGCTGGTATAGCGTAGATTGAGCAACATTGGATGTCATTTCTGGTTGGGACGTCATCCAAAGCGGTCCCCCTCCATTTTAGTGGACAGGAGGAAAAATCTTCCAACGTGAATAACTCTTGATCTAAATCAATGCTTCCAATTCTAACCAAAGCTTGTGTTTTGACGGCCCATCGCGGTCCTGTCGCTTGTCACGTTAGAAGGAATCATACTTCCCGTTGTTGTCGATCCCCTCAGGGGTGTTTTGGCTACATCTATAGCTACGATTTAATGGTTCCAAATACCCCCGGGCGTTCGGGGTGTTAAGTGTCTTTCTCTTTTACTTTTACTTTTACTAAGCCATGCAGGGATTGAACCGGGAAGTAACTGTTGTGTGCAATTGCTGTTTGTGGACTATACAGCTTGGCATTCAACACAATAGTTCCTGCCACACTTCAAAAATCTGGGCCTGATTCAGAAAAAAACAAACATTCAACATTCAACAGGTTCCATAGCAATCCAGCCAGTCATGTTGTTTGTGACCAAAATGGTGGATCAAACAAATTACTAACACCGACGAAGGCCTGCGTGACGAAACACGTCTGTTTGGTAGACTAAACAGTAGCTGCGGATCCTAATCATTATTAAACAAGAATCTTAAGATTATTACAGAGAGTGCGGATTGTACAACCCTTTCTACGTATTATCTGAATCTGCGCCCAGTATATTCCTGAACTTTTCCAGACTGTCCTTGAGTTGAGCGAGCCTTTCCCTTGAAGCAAAATGGTGGATCGCCATTAGAGCCCCGCTACTAGTGGGGCTTTAATGATACATACAATGTTGCATTTTCAGTCCGCCCGATCTCAAGATTCAATACTTTATTGCCATGTCAACAGAGTTGATTGGAATTTGTTTCAGTGCTCTAAAAACAGACATACAAATAGACACATATTCACATCACATATTCAGACAGTAGAAAAAGATACAAAAGTACACACATCATATGAGAGAGACCAATAAATAAGGAGAATGCAAAACGTTACAATTCATGAGAGAGAGACCATTAAATAAGAAGAATGCAACGTTACAGTTCATGGTAAATAAATAGCAATTCCTCGCAGTTCATCGATCTTACAAAGCAGCTTCACGCTGTAAAGTGCGAGTGAAAAGAGGGTCAGCATTCAGGAGGCGAACAGCCTCGGGATAAGTGCTGTTCTTAAAGCGGGAGGTATTGCACTTTAGAGACCGAAGTCTCTTACCTGAGGGTAGGGGTGCAAAGAGAGAGCTGGCAGGGTGGGAGGGGTCGGCAATCACCTTCTGCATTCTACGCTTGGTGCGAGTGGAGTAGATAGAGGAGACGGATGGGAGGTCGAGGCCAATGATTTTTGATGCCGTGCGTGTTTTTCCGTGTGTTTCCATACCACACTGTGACTGAGAAGACGAGGACACTCTCCACAGTGGCTCTGTAGAAGTGAACCAACACCTCCCCATTCACACCAAACTTCTTTAAGAGACGTAGGAAGTGAAGCCTCTGGTGGGCTTTACTCAGGAAATGGTGGTGCCATGGGAATTTAAAGCTATCGACCCTTTCAACAGGATGGTCACCAATAACCAGGGACGGGGGCATAATCTTGCTTTTCCTAAAATTAAAGATAATATCTACCAGGGCTGTCACCTCGGCCCTGTAGGCTGATTCGTCACCATTTTAAATATAGCCGACGACAGTTATGTCGTCGGCATATTTAAAGAACGAAACAAATTGAGAATGTGAAATAAAGTCATTGGTATAAAGTGCAAAGAGGAGGGCTGAGAGAACACAGCCCTGGGGGGCCCCACCCACTCAGTGGACTCAGGTTCTCGGACACAGGTCCTCTGCGATACACTCGCCAAGTTTGAAGCGGATCAGTAAGGCAATATGCGGGGGAAAGTCAGACACACGTTATCACATATTGGTAAAAAAGGCAAAGAGGCACTCATTCCCAGCAGGCCAACCAGGCAGTCGCCTGCATGGGGCCCCCAGCACTAGGGGGCCTCCGACAGCCAACAAAACCTTACCCCTGTGTCAAACGCACAGTGACTCAATAGTTTCTGCTTACAGCAACACACCTTTGCAATGACATCTCCGTAGGAGACCTCCCTAGCAGGGCCCGCATGGACCACGGTCCAAGCATGAACCAACCAAACAGCACTGATTCCTTTGTGTGTTGAGGCCGGTGTGGGGTAATGAATCACACCTGTCAATTAGTGTGTCCCTGGGTTTCCGAGGCTAGTGTGTCCCATACGTAGGAAGTTTTCAACTTTTCACATGTTCAGTGCTGCAGTCAATGCCGCCTGGTTGTGTACAGAGCGCGCTATGTTTGAATCTCTATTTTCTCTCTATTTTACTAAATGCATGTTTTCTGCCACAGGTTTCAAATGGATATGAGACTATAGATGACCAAGGTATAAAAGGTTTGTCATATCTCTGTGGTGATATCTGTGTGATACAGTATCTATTTGGCTGAGCTAAAAGGTTGTGTTGTTGATCTGCTAATGGAAGTAAAGCCGCTTCAGCTTTTCCTGTGAAGAAGAACAACAACGCTGTCCCGCAGACATTACTGTAAGCGTACGTTTCATTCATCATAATGTGTCCCTGGAGATCGAGGCTCCTGTGAATATGGTTACAGTTGATTTCTCTGCAGTTCCGTTCAAACGCAGGTTACTGTCTCACTTGCTCGATCCTCATGTTGTTTGAAAGCTCCTGTGAGGTGCTGAATAATACAGCTAAAGGGACTAAAGGCTTATGAATTATGACAAAGACGTTTGGTGTTGTCTGTCACAGTGCCTAAGATTCAGAAAAAGATGACATGATGGCCGATGCTATCTCCTCGCATTATACAATGGAGGGCTGTAGGGAAAACACTGATCCGGAAAATATTCTCCCAATAGCAGAAAATCGCTTCGAATATAGACGATAGCATACGTGTATGGCTTCTTGAATTCACAAGTTGGATTGGCTGAATTGATGAGTTTATGAATGCATGTTTGGCTGGTCTGACCGTCCGACAAGGTCTTTCGACTGTCTGACCGGTTGACTGACAGACTTTACGTTCACATCCTGACGTACTTGTCTCTGATATATATACGTATATCTGCCATCCTGATTCCTGATGGCTGGCATGTCAACTTGCTGTATGAGCAGATTGTTTGCTTCAGGCCTGCAGTCAGGAGGATAATAATAATAAGTTTTGTTCATATTTAATATGCTTAATATGTCTGGATGTGTGATGGTAATGGGTTAAACAACTGTTTCATTGGGCATCCATTAAGGAAATTAGAAAGTGAGTTAGAGCCAGACAGAGACATTTCACATCAACAACTAAACAATACACAGAACAATGACTGAATGAGAGCACTAGCCTCACCCCCCCCCCCCCCCCCTCTCTGTGTCTCTCTCTCTCTCTCTCTCTCTCCCTCTCTCTCTCCACACACACACACACACACACACACACACACACACACACACACAGACAGACATGCACAGATGCAGGCACACGCGCACCGCAGTGGTGGAAAAAGTACTCCTCTTGTTTTACTTAACTTAAGTAAAACTATCAATACTGCAATATATATAGAAATACTCTGCTGAGTAAAAGTCTGGAATTCAAAATGTAATCGAGTAAAAGTACTTCATTATGCAGAATGTCCCATTTCAAGTTTTCAAATGTATAAAAATCTTTTGAAAAAAGCAGATCTACAATCGCACAACAATGCGTCGAATTGCGTGTACTGTATGTTCTGCAGTAATAATCTGTAATCTGTAATTATAATAAAGATATTCAAAATAACTAGTAACTAAAGTTTTCAAATATATAGTAGTGGAGTAAAAGTACAATATTTGGATCCGAGATGTAGTGGAGTAGAAGTGTTAATAATTTAAATACTCAAGCAAAGTACAAATTGTACTTAAGTACAGTACTTAAGTAAATGTAGGCCTACTTAGTTACTTTCCACCACCACTGCCAGAAAAAACATGCATGATGCGCACACGGCCGCACGCATGTACGCGCAGCTGCAGGCACGCGCGCACGGCGCACATGCACTCTACTGTCAGAAGCTATCTCGTCTGCAGAGTCGTGTTTGGTCTCCCGCTGGGTTGATGAACATGGAGACCTCATGCAGCGAGGGGAAATGGCCACGCTACGGTGTAGTCAGTGCTATTGAACCGGTGTCACAAATTATCTGGAGCCTGTGCTGGCTCTGCCAATAATGTGCAACCATTCTGCTGAACACACTCCTGGTGTTACTGATAAGGCTGGGGAAAGACACACAGAGAGAGAGAGAGAGAGAGAGAGAGAGAGTTGTCCAATTGGCTGGCCACACTCTCTCAAACAGTGCCGATATTTCTTCTAGCCTACAGCTAAGAATAATTTCTTAGCTCACTGGCAAATCTGACACTGTACGTGTTCACTGTTCACCTGTCTGAGATAAATTATGACAATGGTGTTTATCTGGAAAGATAACTTGTTTCTTCTTTGTTTACTTTGTAGAACCATATGTTTTTATCCAGAAAAATAAAGTGGATAATTGATTCCAAATTCTTGTTTCCTGGTAGTTTCTGGCTCCAGTTAGAACGTTAAAACAAATGGTGTTTCTTTTTCTTTTTCTCAAAGATGTACAGTAATTCTGTCTGAGTATTAATTACATTATACAGAGAACATACACTCGAGGCATACACTCCTCTCTTCCTCCAGCAACCCCCCATTGGATTTTATTCAATCCACTTAACAGTACACACATAAACCTACACACACTCAAGAGATTCAAGACATGCCTGAGGGCGTTTATGTAATTGCGCATGCAGCTTTTGATAGATTTTGTGCAAAAGGTTTAACGATGGTCTGCTCGATGCCTGCTTTAAATGACACCCAAGAGAATACGTCTAGCTATTGTACAGTATAATCAGATGAAAACAGAGAAGTGCACGTTCCCACTGTATCAATTAAATATTACAAATGGTGCTCTGGTAATAATGTGTGTGGGCACTGTTGATTAAATTTAACACATTATAAATGATGTCATTCAGAGATTAAGTGGTTGCTGACAGAATTACTTTTTGGCTTTGTGTCTAGCAATGCTTTAGTTTATTAGTTTTTAGTTTCATCACAAACCTAATAGTATTCAGGTAAATGTTTGTCTACGATTGTCACGATCCATGACCTGTTCTGTCACCCTGCTGTTTTCATTTGTTCCTTGTTTTTTATGGGTTTTACTTTACTTTTGTGTAGCTACCTTTTTATTTTGTAGTAGGCTAGTGTCTCTTGGTTTCCTCTGTTACCCGTCTTGTCTAAACAGTCCTCTGATTTGCCAGTGTTTTCACCTGTGTCCAGTTAGTCCTTTGTGTTTTCAGTTCTCTGATGGTTTGTTGCTTATTATATCACTGTGTGGGTTTATGTTAGTATTTTCCTCTTGACTCCTGTTGCCTTGTATTGAGCTTTCCAGCATGGAGACAGCATCAAGGAACCCAGATTGACGAGTTTACAAAAAGACGTAGAATGGCTTGGATCGGCGCATGGGCGCAGAGACATAACGTTCAACAAAGTATCTAAGCACAGCCGTGTTTGTTCACAACATTTTCCTTGTCCTTGTAATGTATTTGGGCCCGACGTTCTTTCTATCCATCCTGGTGTTTGTTCACTATGTTATCGCCAAGAACGAGCTCAATATTTACAAAAACATACCACCGTCACTCTATTCTGAGTGATGTGGGCTAGAATTTAATGCCCACGAGAGGGCCGTCCCTAGCTTTTCAGACGCCGCCCTCCTCTTGGTGACGTACACGTTTTCACACGCTATAGGTTTCACAGTTTAGTTTTCCTGTGCCCTCCTTGTTTTCCTCGTTCTGACTGCCTAGTAGGCAGTGCCTACCAGTGTTTGGCTTTTGCCTGTACCTCGACTTTACTGCCTACTCCTCTTGTCAATTGGTTGGTGAAAATAATTTGAACTGAGCTGCCTCTGCCTCTCATCTTGCACTTGGGTCCTACACTGTCTTGACTCAAACCATGACAACAGGCGATATCCACTAAGAGACAGACACACACACTCAAATGCACGCACGCACGCACGCACGCCGCACGCACGCACGCGCACACACACACACACACACAATTCCATGAATTGGGGGCAATTTATTACTCAATCCATAATGACGTTACTAGTGATGGTTGACTTGGGAATTGTTACTGAAACTTTCCCCGTGAATCTACTACCACGCATTCCACCCTTGCTTACTTAACAATCAATACTAGACGGCCGTGGACTAAACGGTGAGAAATGTCCTTGGCGGGCACCCTGAGTGCCAGACAATGTGTTTACATTGTGAGTGTGTTTGTGTCTAGATATCAGCCACAAACACTGGTTCAGTTAGATATCTCACGAATAGAATGAACCAATATTTCATTTTAGAGTGAGAATATAGTGTGGATTATATTTTATGTTGGTGTTCAGGCCCTGCTACATTATTCTCACTGCATGCTCAGTACAATTAGATGCCCATCATTAAGCATTAACAGCAGGGAGATAGATCTACAATAACAACCCCCACATGGGGAACAGAACTACAGTAATAGCAGGGGTGGCGGTGGGAGCAAACAGCGCATTAACTAAAAACCAGGAACGCATACGCAGAAGGAACGCAGAAAGAAATGAAGTTGTGTTCACTGTTCAACAGAGGTTCAGGAGTGGAGACCACCCACTGCTCAACTCGATCACTCCCATTCTCTATCTCCTTATCAAGTTCACCTGCGTCCCTAGTTTTTTTCAAAAAGTAATCCTTTACCAAAAGTGTGCGGGCCCTACCTCCTTCCATGATGGCTTTATTGGCCCTGCACCAACTGTTGAGGTCCGTGTAAATAAGTATGTTCTGTAAGACATGAGTGCAAACGCACGCATGCACGCACGCACGCACAAACACACAAATATGCATGCATGCACGCATGTCATCCATTCACACAAACACACGCACACACACACACACACACACACACACACACACACACACACACACACACACACACACACACACACACACACACACACACACATACAGTATGCTGTGACATCACTCTGCTCTCAGTATGCCCTAGGGACTTCTGTTGTCATGGTGACCTAGCTAGCCACATGCACCTCGGAACTGTAGTCTACTATAGTGTGGCTGCCTGACAGCATCTGCCACGCATGCACCCCCTCCCCAACAAACACGCACGCACGCAGGATACAATAAGACTGAGAGAAAATGCCACAGAGACAATGGCACTACAGCACATGCAAAAAAACATACTGCATAATGCTGTTAGCATACAGCACACACTACCACATGCACTGCCACACGCACGTGTCGTGCACATACACACGTACGCACGTACGCACGTACGCACGCACGCACCCACGCACGCACACACGGACGCACGCACACACACCTGCTGTGGTGGGATATGTAGGTATACGTGAGCATCATGAGAACAACAAAGCTAACACCTGTTGTCAGGTCACAGGTGTAAAACACTCAGCTGAACTTCCCCCGTACACCTGTGGCTGGACGCTCATGAAGACACACAGCAATGCAACCCAACGCTCTGATATTCACTGTTGGAAAAAGTACTCACATGGAACCCCTTTTGGTGTTTTTAAGCATTATGTTATACTTTACCTATTGAAAAATAGCAAATCTACAAGCTCATAGCGTGGCACTGAGTGTGATCTGCTATTTTTTAACTCAAACCCACAATAATAATTAGTCAAGAACACTATACTGTACAAATCCAACTTTATTTAGTGTGGTAATGCTCCTGCAGTATTTAGTCAGTTCTGTCAGAGCCTAGAACGGTACTCAGTGTGTGTGTGTGTGTGTGTGTGTGTGTGTGTGTGTGTGTCTCTCTCAAAAATAACGAGCGACCTTGATACAATAATAATCAGTGTGTTGCGTGCCCTAGCCGTGCTGCCTATTTTCACACCCAATCAGACTTTTAATAAAGTACAAAACGAGTTGATCACCTTCCCACCTTCAAGACGTAAACATATATGCCCGCGCCCCTATCCAATCAGAAGCCTTCCCAGCCCCAAAGCTGCTGCGGAATGAAATAATGGGATTTAAAAGTATCGTCCATGTAAACACTCAATCGGAATGACCATTTCCCATGTAAACTCGCAGCAAAAAACATTACTTCCGAATTATGTTGTTCAGAAGTTTTTATTCGGAATGAAAAGCCGCCATGTAACCACGGCCATTATCTGGACTGTGTGTGTGTGTGTGTGTGTGTGTGTGTGTGTGTGTGTGTGTGTGTGTGTGTGTGTGTGTGTGTGTGTGTGTGTGTGTGTGTGTGTGTGTGTGTGTGTGTGTGTGTGCGCTGTGTATGTGTGAACTGTGAATCAGTGGTTGTGCCAAGCTCAGATTTTGACCAGGCTTGATGCTGAACCAGACAAAACAGCACCATCTGTGGAGCTGCACATGTCTCCATGTCTCCACATAAATCCATTTCGTTTAGCCTACTGAACTCACTGTAAACCCGGTGCTGGGAAAAGTACACATTTTGTATACTCGAGTAAAAGTATCAATACTGCAATATAGAAACATACTCTGTTACAAGTAAAAGTATCAATACTGCAATATAGAAACATACTCTGTTACAAGTAAAAGTATCAATACTGCAATATAGAAACATACTCTGTTACAAGTAAAAGTATCAATACTGCAATATAGAAACATACTCTGTAACTTACAAGTAAAAGTCCGGAGTTCAAAATTGACTTGAGCAAACGTACAAAAGTATTGGTATAAAAATGCACTTAAAGTATACCAAAAGTGAATGTACTATGTCGAACGTCTCATTTCAAATTTTCAAATGTATAAAAAATAGCAGATCTACAAGATCATTGTGAGCTTGTAGATCGGCTGAAATAAAGTGGTTAATCAGTAATAATCTAAATCCACAAAATAACTAGTAACTAAAGCTGTGTGAGTAAAAATACAATATTTGGGAATTAGAAATACTCAAAATGCCTCAAAATTGTAATTAAGTAGGCCTACCGTACTTAAGTAAATGTACTTAGTTACTTTCCACCACTGGTCTCATCTATTCATATCTCAAAGCCTCTCTATGTGTGTCTCTCTCTCTCTCTCTCTCTCTCTCTCTCTGTCTCTCTCTCTCTCTCTTCTCTCTCTCTCTCTCTCTCTCTCTCTCTGTCTCTCTCTCTCTCTCTAAATCGTAAATAAATGGTAAATGGTGCATTTATATAGCGCCTTTATCCGTCCGTCTGTCCGTCCGTCCGTCCGTCACCATCCCTCTGCTCCCCATCCTCCAGTGTAATTGTGGTTGTATAATATGGTTAGTGGAATCATATAATGCCATCAGCATCAGACACAATGCAATCAGTGCAGTAACTGGATCAGAGCCTGCCACCACCTGCTCTGTTCGAACACGGTACAAACATCCCTCGCACTGAGAGATGTGTCGGACAAGGCAAGGCTGCATGACGCAAACCACAGCTGATACATATTGTAGTGGTAGCCATCCGAGGCATGCCATGCTGGCTTGTGGTGGACATTTTATATTTATTTTTGCCATGGACATATAAAAATCAGTGGACAATAATATTACCAGAAGCACAAAGATCATAGCCCTGAATGACCATAACGGCGCTGTAACTCTGAGAGTGTTCAAATGGAACCAAATCATTTAACACACTCAGAGTTAAGGGGGTCGTTGCAAATAAAACATTTGAGAACCACTAGTACGAGTTGGACTAATAGGCAATAGTGTCTTATCTTAGTAAGTCAGTCTCATGTATATTCTGAAGAAAACCTGGAGACTTGGCATTTAATAATTGGGGCTTATGATCAAAATAGACTTGGCATTTAATAAGTGGGTCTCTATGAACAAAATAGGAAAATTATAAGTAACACTTTGAGTCAACTCCTATGCTTACGTAGGGTTATTGAGGAATCACAGCTCTGCAACATCGATCTTGCACTAGTCTTTGTTGATTTCTCAAAGGCTTTTGATTCAGCGGACAGAGCCAAAATGTTTGAAATTCTTAAATGATATGTTACCCCCGACAAAATGATCAATTGCCATAAAAGTTCTATATAGAAATACCTCAGCGATCATCCTTACTCCTGACGGAGAAACACCATCATTCCCCATCCTTGCTGGCATTCTCCAAGGCGACACACTTGCCCCGTTTCTATTTATTATTGTTACAATAATAACATGCAAGCAGACCAGAGGTAGAAAACTGTCGTTCCCTGATGTCATCGCTAGGGACACATGCATCAGTAAGCAGGAACTGGCAGGGAAAAATTAGCCATTGGGCCAGCGGGGCCGTGGCCCAGGGGCCCTTGGCTCTCAGGGGCCCTTCGGGGAAATTGGACCGTGAGGTACTAGGTTTGACGCCCTGAAAAGGGCTCCTGGGACGCTCCATTGGCTGTTGATTTTGTTAAATTTAGGTTAAAAAGATGATAAAAACACGGAAAAACACGAAAATGTCACGCGCACGCGCGCTATGGGGGCCCTGCAAATATTACCGGCCCAGGGGCCCTCGTGGGGGTTAATCCGTCCCTGGGAACTGGGGATGGCAATGAAGGACCGGAAAGTCTGGCGTGGCGTTGTGAAATCCATGAGCTCGACCGCGGTCGAAAAATGATGATGATGATGATAAGTAACAGTGTGTAAAACAGAAAATCTAAAAATTTCCACAAACAAGGCCAAGTCTTTGCCACGGACACATTTGTCCGTGTACAGACATATTGATGACCCGATCTGAGGACATCAACTTATCCTGAAATGTTCTGATATGATTACTGCATGCGGTAGCCCCAGGCTAAACTGACAGAGCAGTAATTCTGTGGGAGTTTACAAACTACGCGGATGGAACAGCAATATAGAGCATGGAGGGATTGATTTGTTGGTTAATTCATTCATTGTTGCCTGTGGGTATGCGAGAGTGGGAGAGGTTGTCTGAGGGGTTAGACTCAGAGAGGTTAAATAAATGATACGTAGCCTGCGAATTAGTTCAGGCAGCATACACTCCAGGAGTTAACACGCTGCATTTACTATGGGGGCAGCTGACCAAGTGGGAGGGATATTTAAGCTCACCTAAGTCCGTGTTCTTTCTGCATTCCTTCCGCGCATGCGTTCCTGGTGTTGTTATATGCGCTGTTTGTTTGCTCCCACCACCACCCCAGCACCACCTCTGATAGAATGAATAGCTCTGCTATTAGTTCTGTTCCCCATGGGGGGTTGTTATTGTATATATCCCTGCTCTTAATGTTTAATGATGGCTATCCAATTGTGCTGAGCAGGGAGAAAATGTAGCTCAGAGCCTGAACGGCAAGATAAAATATATACGGTATACACACTTGTATTCTCATTCTATAATAAAATATTGGTCTAACCTTGTGAGTTATCTGGCTGAACTGACAGAGAATCGTAGTGAGGGTGGGGGGGGGGGTTGCTGGGGCTGGGGGGCGGAAGTTCCAGACCCCGGCACCCAGGGTGCCGGCCCGAATCCGGCGAGCCGCCCCGCGTCCGAAACGGTTGAGAAATGACAGTTACCATGTGGGGGTCCCTCTAATGTACCCTGTACTAGCTGTACTGTACTGTACTGTACTGTACTGTACTGTACTGTACTGTACTGTACTGTACTGTACTGTACTGTACTGTACTGTACTGTACTACCCAAAATCACCATATATACAGTTAATATACTGTGTGTGTGTGTTTGGTGGTGAAAAACATTAAACAACCATGCTGTTTTCATGCTCAGACGCACCCAGCCACCCACCCAGCCAGCCACCCACCCACCCACCCACACACATAGCTCCGTAAGTGTAAAATGCCTTTTCTAAGAGCTGAGAAACAGAAGAACATTTGTGGCCATAATCATGAAAAATGTGAAGTGTTAGAATATCTGAGGGGGATCCTAACAGAAAAAAACAACAACAACAATAACAACAACAACAACAATACAATAGGTTCAAATCAAATGTATCCCGAAATCCTCTGCTTCATGTCAACTTCTTTTACTACTTTTCTCTTTTTCTCCCACTCTCTTTCCGTTCTTCAAAGCATGCAACATATAATGCTCATATGGAGTCACACTCACAGCATCTGAAATGTTCTCTTCTCAGCTTCTGCATGAGGCAAACACTATTCTTCAGGATCACCCCCATCCTCATACATACATACTAGTGAATTTCACATTCTTCCCTCTGGTTTTAAAATATTGTGTGGGTCTAGAAGATTTAAAAAGTACATCCATCCATCCATCCCTGCAGCTGTTGCCCTATACTTTATACCAATAAAGGTAGCTTATAATGTAATTCTTATCTTTTAGTAGCTTCCCTCAGTGTCTAAGCACTCTTATTCTTATTTGTTTATTGGCTCTGTGTTTTTATTATTATTATTGTGCTTTTAATATGTTTTTTGTTAGTATTTGTTTTACAGTATGTTGCAGTGGCGTAAATATCGACGGTGCAACCGGTGCGATGCACTGGGGCCCAGCGCCCCCAAGGGGCCCATGAAGGGGAAGAAAAAGAGAAAAAAAAGATTCAGGACGACGGTGAAAGCCTGGTTTCAGGGGCTATCGGTCGCAGGAAGAGTAACACCAAGGATTCGTCAGTGATGTCACTGACTGCTGGTTTATAAACAGCTTCAAGTCCATACTACTTCCGTGTTGCATAACAGTGACATCACTGTCCACTCCTTCTTGGTATTTTTACCACCTTGTTTCAACGTGTGTGTGTTTGTGTTCATGCGCTGCCTGTCAGCAGCACAACATAGCTCAGCTGTAGCCTATTCTGTCACGTTCCGTCGCGCTAATGAAACACTTGATGGGATTATTATGTCATGTCAGCACTATCAGAAGATGTAACCCAGGTAAAGTAATCTGTCACTCTGCAAGTTTAACTAAAGTTTTTTCCATCTGTCCAAAGTCATTTCTGATAGCCTGCAGGCTGAAGCCCTGCAGTCCTACAGATACACAGATACAGAATGATTGAAAGTGAAACATGCAAATTGATTGAATATTTTACTATCAGATCGCTTAGGTACAGTTCAAAGACGCATTTGGTACAATGAAGCGCTACGCATCATTTCACATCGCATCGCAGCACATTATTAGTATTATTATTATATTTTAGGGGGCCCACACAAAATATTTGCACCGGGGCCCACTGCCAGGTAGTTTCGCCACTGGTACAGTATGTTGTCTTATAGGCCTATATATGTTTGCATTGTATTTTGTATGGTGGGAGTTTGGATTCACTGTCGGCACTGTAAAAAACCCAAACCACACCAATGCAACTATACTAACTCCTTTGCAACATGCAATGCAACTACTTGCAATTATGCCCAATGGCAATTGCAAGGAGTTGCATTGGTGTGACATGCCCTAAAACTGTTTTGTTGCAAGGAATGGCAACTAGTTGCAAGGAGTTGCAACTGGTGCGGTTTGGGCTTAAGTTGACCTTCGGATACAGTAACGTTGACTCTCACGTTGACCTAATGAAGCGGAAAAGCCTGTAAATAATCAATGAAACATCTCCTCTGGTACATTATGTAACATAGATAATGGTAGGCTGTCCTACATGGGGGCTTAACCTGGTTGTGTTTTATTATTGTTGTGGTGTTACAAACGGCTGTGTCATCTCACCGTATGACCACTTGCTGAAGCAATATTGGATATAGGTCTGTGATGTATATGCTATAAAATAGGCATAATAATAGGGTGATGATAATGCAGTAATAGGTTTAGTTGTAGCTGCATGGTTCAGGGTTTGATTTATTCCAAATCTGAGGGGGGGGGGGGGGGGGGGGGGGGACATACATTTTTCTTATACCTCTCATATAGCTAAAATATTTTTTCCCTGATCTCCAGAGAAAATCTAACCCTAATAGCTGGGTGATCTTACAGTATGTGTGGAGTGGTTTTTTTTTTTACCAGCTGCTTTAGCTGCTGGTTAAACATCGCTCATGAAATGTAGACGAGCTATTGACGACCTAGTCATACTGACGGCCTAGCTGTCCTGATTGGCTGCCTCGTCTGCCTCCTCTCTCTCAGTGAGTGCAGTGATATTCCTCCTCCCCGACCCCGCACCCCCCTTCCCCTCACACATACAGGCAGTGCATCCAGTTTACACAACTGCAGAGACTATACAGCATTTTTATTTAGGAAAGATTGACATGTCAACGTGTTCGGGTGTCAATAAAATCAACTGCATGAGTGAGTGAGTGTGTTAAAAAAAGAAGAAAAAAAAGCGAGCAGATTTCACATCATTTCAGATGAAGTTGACCGTCTTTTTCCTGCGATCCCATTCACTGACACAACAACGGACAACATTTAGAGGTTGGAGTAGCTTAATTAAAACACTGTCCGACTTTGTTTTGAGCCTATTATAATAATAATACCAAGCATTATTGTAACAGTGAGCCCAGGCGCATTGCTCACTTGCTCAGAGCCTCAGAGTCAAAATACGAGGGGGCAACATTAGCCTAGTTCACATTGGGCTCTATGGGCTGGCAAGTAGGTCTATCGGGTTGGAATGATTTCAAACACTGTCATTTTTATTTGGAATCGCATCGCAATGGAACATTCTCGCTCCAAGGAAATCCCAACCATTCAAAAACGTCCCCTCATCATGGATAATAATCCTATTATCTTAACATATTAAACAAATTCCAAGTGAACTGACGATAGATAGATGATGTAGAGCCACCCATAGGCTATATGATGAATCAAAAGACTCCAGCCAGGCAGCCACTCCACCATGGCAGCTCTGCAGCAACAGTTTGTGCTCGCCTCCACGCCATGTTACGTTATTGCTGAGATGATTAGACTGAGCCTCACTGATTCCGTGTTTATTATGATAAACTTTTCATTTCATATCACACCATATGCACCATAGTCACATAATATGACTATGTCATCATTTCTTGTTTCATGTCATATGAAAGCAGGGAATCATAGCTTCAAATTGACATAGGTTGTTCAGTTTGAGTGTTTGACCCACCAGTTTTGGAGATATGGCTTATAGAGTGATGTCTTACAGAAAACAGCGAGTTGAGAAAACAGGCTTGAAACTAAGGTTCACTTCTGTGGTCTCTAGCATTACACCTAGCTACATGTTTAAGCATTTATGTCATATTACATGTCGATTTTAGCTCTGACATTTACTGTATTTCAGACATGCTCTATATGTGAAGAGTCTGCCTGTGCTATTAACTCATTTTGGATTAAAAAAAAAGAGTAATAATCAGCTTTTCTCCTCTCCTGAACAGTTAGTCTAGCCGCCATGACTGTATCTGTATCAAAAAGAGTCACATTTGTAAAATCTGATCTGTGCTTACAGCATTAGAAATTATCTTTGCTGAACACAAGTCTGACCCAGGACTTTTTATCTCCACCAGGCCGAAGGCATGGGGAGGGAGTATGTTTTGCACTCCGTCCCTGTGTCCGTGTGTATGCGTGTGTGCGTCCGTCCGTCCGTCTGTTACCAGCTAATCTCCGGCACCGTTAACCCAGTCGATGCCAAATTGTGCACACACACTCCCTGGATGCCAACGATGAACCACAACGGCCTGTTATAACGCCACCAGGAGGCCAACTTTTGTAAAACACATTTTTTGATATTACTCCTCCAGATTCTGTCCAAAAATCCTGCAAATCGTTACACAGTATCTAGTCATGTGTTCAAGACGGATCTGTCCGATATTTCAGATTCCATCCTAATTGGATTGGCAGCGTGCAATTCACGTGAAATCTTTCACAGACTTTCCTACTAGGCTGAGGAATATATCCCACCCTTTTCACATTGGCCTGTTATAGCGCAACCAACAGGTGGATTTTTGCAAAACACATCTTTGGAACAAAATTCCTCAAATCATCCAATTGCCATCCAAGTCATGAGAAGAAATGGCACCCTTTTCACATTGGCCTATTATAGCACCACCAGGAGGCCACAACCTGACCTGGCCTGGTGGAGACCTGTGCCCCGAGAGGCACTTTTTCTAGTCTGTGTTATCCTTAGACCGTGACCGTGACACTCTACCGAGCACGCTAAATCGCGCCCCGTTGGAGTTGCAACCTGAGACCAGTAAATCCTTTTGTATCAATGAGAGAGCCTGTGTAATGGATAGGCTACATCAGTTCATCATGCCATGGACACAATGCCCTGTGTTTACACACTTTGCACCTCCATGTGTACCTCCATTATTTAATCAGTTTTAGTTGTGAGTTTGTAGATCTGTTATTTTCGCCCTATATGCCCAAAATAAGCCAGGTTGAAAGTGGTAATCTTGTCTGTGGGCTTATACATATTTCAACCAATGAAAAGTATTAACTTCTGACTAAATAATGAATTCCATTAATTGAAAAGTATCAGTTACTATCAGAATCCTAGATTCTACCTGGCAGTTCTATATATATATAACATTTGCATAGCATGACTGCGTTGGGATTAACAGCCTATACTGAAGCATAAGCTATGAGTACAGTTGTAGGTGGTAGCGATGTGCTGTATTAGATATTTAATTATAATGAGATCATGACCTTTATAAGAAGGCAGCTCTCGCAGAAACACTGATCAAATAAAACACAGCAGAGGAGAAACCTCAGTCTATAATTCTTAATCTTTTGATGTTTACATGTCACTATAGTCGCCTTCGATTGTGCACCATGCTGTGTTGTGTTCATTGTGTTATCACACATTACATAATGGCATATTACACAGATTATAAATATTCATGTTTTCCATTCTTTGAGATAATTATTACTATGTCAAGTCTGAATTAATATGTCTCTTCATAAACAACTATGTTATTCTGAGAGGTTGCCAATGTCTTGAAGGCAACTGCCTATCTCCATTCGTTTGAAATGTTGTGTAATGATGGCCTTAAAATTAATGGGTGTAACAGTAAAAAAAGAATACAAAATGCAGTGTTCGGTTCGTTTCGTCTTTATGTTGGAGCCACAGTTAAATACACTTTCAAACTTCCTTGGTTTTTTTAATATAGCATCAATATCTGTTCAACCACTTTAAAGGCTATTTGAAAATATAACAAATATGAACTTTTTCATTGCACATAACGTTCAAAGTGCTCCTCTTCCCCAACAGTACACTGAACGTGGAGTGGCATTGGTGTGAATGCGTAATACCCATTCTGGGAGGAGACCCCGGGGCAGACCAAGGCTCAGTTGGAGGAAACACATCGACTCCCTGGCCTTGGAACGTCTCGGGATCCCCCAGGAGGAAGTCACTAATGTTGCTCTGGAGAGGGAAGTCTGGAACACTCTGGTGGAGCTGTTGCCCCCGCGACCCAACTACAGAAAAGCGGTTGAAGATGGATGGATGGATGGATGATATGAATTAAAACAATAAACACAACATGATAATTTGTCTGATAAACGTATTCCATAAATCATTTGACAACTTCAAATATCTGTGTGGGATAACTATACAGTGCGTTAAGACCAGGCCCCCAGAGCGGGAAACCCTACTGGCCAACTTCCATTGAAATGAATAGCTGGGGGCAGAGCAGTCTGCCCTTTACTTTATATAATGTATCAGTCTGCCCTCTTCAGACCTGGCAAAGACAGGTCTTAGTCTACTTGCCAGCTTCAGATTCAACGAATTATGTTGATGACTCAAAACTACCCATCAGCCCCTCGGACAGCCACCCATATAGGCCATATGAGGTGTGTGTGTGTGTGTGTGTGTGTGTGTGTGTGTGTGTGTGTGTGTGTGTGTGTGTGCGTGCGTGCCTGCCTGCCTGCCTGCCTGCCTGCCTGCCTGCGTGCCTGCGTGCCTGCGTGCATGCGTGTGTTTTCATATACCAATAGTGGTGATTATGAGTATTCCCATGCCTGTGTCTATATTTGTGTGTGCAATTTACATGCTCTTTAATCTAAAGCGCCCAGCTTGTGGTAGATCAATAAGGCTGAGCCTGTGTGCGTCAGTGACGCAGAGCGTGCATCACTCTACTCACTATCAACACCCCTCCCCCCTGGAGTACGTACTCCAGGATTTAGGCAGTGAGAGGGCACTCAGACACAAGCCTGAAAGTATCTGATATATGAAAGACACAATACAAGACATATCTCTCCTAACACTGTGGACATATTGCAATCGCAGTAGCCACTGTCTGTTCATCTCAGATATCAGATATTTTTTGTGGCTTTCGCCTTTTATTATTTTATAGGGGGATAGGTATACAGTAGGCTGACAGGAAATGGGGAGAGATATGGGGGGATGACACGCAGTAGAGGCCGCCGGGATCGGGAGTCGAAGCCGCGGCACACTGCCAGACTGGATTACCAGCCAAGGTGCCCAGACGGCTACGCCAGCCGCCCAGGCCATGGCCATGGCCAAATATCCCGTGTCCCCGGGCTCTGTACTTGGCCCCCTCCTTTTTTCCCTCTACACCAAATGTCTTTGGCAAAAATAGGCGATCTATACAAGCTCACAAAAATTTACAAAAATGTAAACAGCGTGTGTGTGTGTGTGTGTGTGTGTGTGTGTGTGTGTGTGTGTGTGTGTGTGTGTGTGTGTGTGTGTGTGCTTGCGTACGTGTGTGTGTGTGTGTGTGTGTGTGTGTGTGTGTGTGTGTGTGTGTGTGTGTGTGTGTGTGTGTGTGTGTGCGTGTGTGAACAAGTGTGACGCTCATCCGGACATGCATTTTCACCCTCAGTGCATTTCCTCATCAATCATTTACTCATCAATTTACT